>NC_137588.1:12072781-12693385 GCF_963210335.1 Falco punctatus | reverse complement strand
TAGACTTTTTCACTCAGGAACATGGAAAAAGAAGAATTGAGACAAACTCTTGCTGTTTCAAGGAGGAGCTGTTGTTTGTTGCCTGGAAGAAACCACCAAGTATCTGGCTCAGTAAGCAAAAGCTTATGATTGTGGAGGGACTGTGGTTATCTGCAAGCAGTTGATGTATTATCTAAATCCTTATTAAGAATTTTAGAAAATGAAGATCAAAAAGTGTGTGATTCAATGACTTGAGAACATTTATTAAATGATAAACTTGCTAAGACAAAGTTAAAAGAAGTGTTCTTGCTGTTCTTCCCCAGAAGGGGAAGACAAGAAGAAATGTTTCATGAAGGTTTTGATACTAGAAAATCTTAAAGGAGAGAACTTTGACTTTTAGGCTTAGGATACTGAGTAGTTCAATCTAGCGGATTATTGTACTGACAAATAACACCTTGCAAAGATCTGGAGGGATTTGCACTTTGTGAATTGCTCTGTTAGACATATTACTATGAATAGGGAAAACTTTCTGGTTTTCTGCAAAAATAACTAGTTCAGAGTGAGAATGTGGAGAAAGAGAGGACTGGTCCCAGTAAGCTGCCATGTTGATCGTGTTGGTAAATATAACATTTTGCTATGTCTGTAAAAATGGTCTGAATCACAGGGTTTTCTATTCATAGAACCTGTAAATAATTTCTTCTAGTTTCCAAAGTTTCTTGATTAAACTGTATCATATTGTATCATCATATCATATCTCTGAAAGTTAAGAGAAAAATTAGAGCTCCAGAACCTTCTGCCCTTTCTAATTAACCTTCAAGTTGAATAGAATATTATAAGTCTTTTGGCAGAAGCAGAGGTGCCTCTCACAATTAGGAAAAGGAATTGGTTGCTCACTGCATTCACTGCATGAAAATATTCCCTAATGTCTCCTCAGGCACTTCTCATGAGTTATCTTACTAGTAGCACTAAGTGATATAGTTAGTTGTTCCACTATATTTCCAGCAGAGTTTAGAAGTTGGAAGGTGGAACGTAACTTTTTAACATTGTTGTGTATTCCTAATATCAGCATGGGTGAAAATAGTTCTCATGCTGGTGAGATTCTTATACCGGTAAAATTGAATAGTCACATACCTAAGTTCTCATTTGTTTAGATCATGTCACAATAATGAATTGAAGATTTTTGGGTGAGGTTGCATTAACTTGTTGAAAAAGATAAATTATTTCAATGAATGTTACATTTCTTTATGTAAGGCAGGCCGAGGAGAGTCAAGACTCTATATAAAAATGTGCATTTCTGTTCTAGTTTCCCTTTACTGATTTTATTTGATGCAATACAAGTTTCACGAGTCTGTGACTCTGATAAATTGCTATCTGTTGTGTCACTGAACACTTCGTAGTGTATACTTATAAAGTGTTGGATTATACCTTATTTAAAAGCTGCAGAAGGTTCTTCATAAACTCTATTTGCTTTTTGGGATGCTTTTGAAAGAGACATTGTACTTTACAGCTGAAACAAACTTGAGTAATAGGGAATTTATGCAAGCAAGATCCAGAGGCGGCTTAGGCTTAAATAGAATATATAAACAAATGTTTTCTGGCAAAATTATGTTTTTTCTGCTGCTTTTTGGCATATGTCCACACAGCTATTTCCTCATGACACTTTGTTAGCACCCCAGAGCACATTGTGAATGGAGAGTTGAATTCTTGTACTTGGAGCACCTGCTGCACAGAGTGCACAGACATAATAGCTATTGTCATCTCATATGTCTAGAATAAATATTTGCTTTAGTAGCTTCTTCAGACTTCAGCATCCTGATTTGCATACATTTATAGTAAACAATTTCTCACCATGGTGCTCATGAAGGGTTCTTGATAGAAAATGTTGAGAAGTTAATTAATGCATCTTTTACTGATCTCTGACATAACTAATTCCAAACTTCAGCATCACAGACTTTCATTTCATTATTTTTAATTGCTCAGAAATAATGAATATTTAGATTCTCATAAGCAAGAGAGAACAATTCTAGTAATTAAGATGCAGTAGGTTATCTGATTTGATTTTACTTTTACATCTACTTGAAAACTTGCCTGAAAGTAAATGACTTGGACGTTTTTGGCTCTGTTTCCTGACTTTATTTTGAAAAGTCAGATAGGATATACACCTTGGAAAGAGATTGCATCCGAGCTGCCACTGTTGTTCAGCATGTGAACGCATAAGTTGAAAAAATCATATTTGTCCCTGGAAATAACATACAGACACTATTGCATAGAAAGACATTTTTTTTTTTAATAATAATAAGAAAAACGAGCAAAACCAAAAAAAATGTTTCAAACTGAAAAGAAAATTCTGGGAGAACAGAGAAATCGCCTTGTTAAATAATTAGTGAATAGGTATCCCCAGATCTATGCGTAAGCACTGTTCTGTATTTAGCTTTAAGCTGATTGTCAGTGATGATAAGGTGTCCTGATTTTCATTCTGCTTGCCAGTAGAAAAGAATGGGAGATGTTTGAGCTGATTTCTCTTTAAAGCTGTTTCAGGCTAGATCTGCTTGTATCTTTATGCTATGATTGGTAACCTGGAGTTTTAGTTTAGTTTTGGAGTGCAGATAGCGACTTAGTAGAAGCCACATATATCAGACCAAAGCCACTGAGCTTTGTGATTAGACCAAGTGTAAAGGAAAGCATAATTTGATGGAACTGTTTTCATACATGGAACCAATCTGTATGGTCTTTGTTCTTGTTTTAACATGATGCATATATTTTAGGGACTTCCATATGCATGTTTTTTGATTCTGTGTATTAAGTGTGTTTGTGTATTAAAAAGGTGACAAAAATGTACTTCAGAGTTTCTGAAGTGTTACAGTATTTCTGAAAACTTCCTAAAGCTTTCTAATTAATGTGTTGTTACTAATGGATTTGTACAGTGCCAACAAGTCCAGAATGATTCCTCTTTGCATTGGTAGCTTTCTGCTCCTGCTGAAAGCAGAACAAAACCCCTTGAAAACTAAGCTTAACACAAGAAGCAAATGGGTAAGTGTGGACTCTTTCATCATCAATTTACAAAAAAAATTTTTAGATTCAATAACAGCATAACTGATGATTTTCCAAATTATTCATATGTTTTCCACTCTGCTACATAATTGTTATAGGGGATTGATAGTTACAGGTTTTTTTGTAGGTATCATACATGGACATTGATATGTTTTTAGAATGGAGGAAAATCTGGGGCCAGAGCAGGGGAACAGCAAGCTAACCCCCCAAACTCCATCAGCAAAAGGTACTCTAACTTCTTTCAAGAAGTTTTAGTTCTTGGGATTTTTTTCTGCTCTGCAGAGAAAGAACTGTTATATGTTTCATACTGAAGGTACAGTGCTTCTGCCAGGTGTGAGTACATAGAGTTCCGTTTGTTTATTTGAGCATCTGGAAACATCTAGTCTATACTAGACACTTACAGACATTTAATATGGTTCATTTTGTCTTTGAAGCATCAGGTTAGAAATTACTGAAGGGAATCAATTCAGAGCTAAAATGCGAACAGAGATTTTGTAATTTAATGATTTTCTTGATGTTAAAGAATATTAGAACAGACTAGAAAATGTATAATGAAGCATCAGAAGTTCTGCTTACTGAAGCCAAACTTTTGTGAATTTCGAAAGAATATTAAAATGTTTCATATAATACAGCACAGCAGACTGCAACTTGAAAGGGATATGGGGATTATGGCATTACCACCCCCTCCCCCCAGTGTATTTACTGCCTGTGCATAGGGCTTTAATTTTTTTCTGATCCAGAATGATATTATGGGCTGACAGAGAGCATAAGGGACCCAGCTGCCACACTACATCTATGGTTGTGTTCTTAGCAATCCCAGAGAAGGGAATACATATTTAGGGTGATTAATCAGAGAGAACAATCTCTTTACACGGCTCTTCATCCCCATGATTAATACTCCATGACATTCTCAAGTTCTTCTCTCATTACTTTTTGAGTAGTCTACATTAATTAACTTATTTAATGGTGTGATTCTAACAAAATTTTTTTAGAAAAGTTATAGACCACTTGCAGTGGGGTATAACATGGAATTTATAGACTTGGATTTGCTTCATGTTGGTAGATGGTGAGTAACATGTAGAAAAGGAATTCAAACGTGTCCTATGAAAATATCACATGTGATAACAGTCTGTATTGCCCTCATTAAATTACAGACAATTCCTCAGTCAGTAAAAACCTGTTCCTAACACATTTATTGTTGTATATTTTCAGTAGTTTCAATGTGAAAAGAATTTTATTGAATCATGCAGAGAATCTGTTAAGATGAAAAGGTTTATATCAAAGTATTATCTTAACAGATCTACCTTTCTTCTCATATTGTCATGTAGCAAACATACAGTTCCTACAATGGCAAATTATTTGTGTTTTTTGAATGCAGCTACTTGCTGAATACAAGCAAAATAGCAGTTACAAAGCCATCTACCTTGCTGGCAACTGCCCTCAGGCATATCACAAGCCGCATCGTGGGTGAAGTTAGAGATCAGAGCTGTTCATGGAATAAAATATTTAATATTATGTCAAAAACGTAGTTGAATATTTCACATAAAAACCCCCAAAGATAGAAAATCTTAATGCGCTGTGTTCTGAAACAGTATTGCTGCCTCCCTTCAGATAGTTTTCTGAAATACCGCTTCTCTTTCCAAGCTTTTTGCTCTGCCTGGTGTATATCTCTATGTCTTTGCCAAGTTTTTGTTTCATTTGTCACATATGTCTTAGTAGTCAGTATTTCTTCTGACTGCTGAAGTTTCTTTTTTCAGACTGATCCCCAGTGTCCGCCACATTGTACCATGTGACTCCTTCAATTCTCTCTGCTCTGGGCGTCTTTGGTTATAGTCCCTAGAAAAAGTGTGGAGTGATGAACACTGAGAACAAGTGAAGATCTGTGAGAGATTATCTGTACTTGTCATTTGAGTAAGAAGCCGTTATAGGTACTTAAGAGGGAGCTTTGACAAATTAGAATTTTCCCCTATTGTTTGGAAAACTCAGCAAGTCCTTGCTAATATGCAGCAATGTATCTTGAAGGAGAGCCAGCAGAGACCTAAATGGCCTGGTAAAGTGCTTATTATTCATTTATTTGAGTAATAAGTAGATATTCATTATGTGTCTGTGTTGTGTATATATAGCGAAAATTATTCCAATAAAAGGAAACATACAAATCACAGGAACATTTCTCAGATACATTGGCTAAACAATTGGCTGTGTCTGTGGCTTTTTTCTTTCCTGGAGGGTCAATCAGTAACAGTAACATATTATGCCACCGTGTTAATCTAAAAAATTTGTAAGATACACAAGATATGTTCACATTGTATAGTACTGTTATTTTGATTTTTTGGGGCTAGATGACAAGTAAGAGCAGAAAGCTTTGAAGAAAGGGTCCAAAGACCCTCCAAAACCTCAATAAGCAATTTGTTTCTGGCCAGTTATATTTCTTCTAAACTGTTCAGTGACAATTTTTTTGAGGGATTAATTAAAACCAAGTCAATGTTGGTCCCTGCTCCATGTTCCAAAGGGAACAGAGTGGCTGGAGATGAGGTTTCATTTTGGGCTTTTTTATTCGTGTCTGTGTAGGGTAGGTTGGATTGGATAAACAGAGCTATTGATCTTGAAATCTTAAATTGCTACTCATGAAATTGCTGATTGTTTTTGGTTTATATCGGGTATTTCTACGCAGTAGTTTTAATGGCAATGTAATGAAAGAAGGGTGAGATAACATAATGCATTTAAAACATGTAATAAGTATTTGATTAGCTGGAATTCTACACCTTACCTGATGTGCCTTCTTTGCCTGTCTGTGCATTTATATTTGCATTCATCTGATGCAATACTTATGGTCACAGTCACTTCATTTAAATGTGATGTTTTAGGCTGTGTTAATGATCTGAAGATACGTGTTAGGATGAAATTCCTTTTGCATGGGAGAGCACTTTTGAGTAAACTACAATGAATAAGGAGTCTCTTAAACTGGTTTAAAACTAGATTAAACCTAATTTTTAGCTGACTGAAGGTCAGTAAGACATACTGTCTGTGGAAAAATGTTCTGTATATTTCTGAAAGCATTGTATTGATTGCTGTAGACCTTCTACTAGAAAGCTATAAAACAGTCTCAAAAATTCAGGGAAAATACATGACCATAATATAAGTTCACTATAAAATATACTAATTAAATGTCCCCTTTTGCCTGGTATTTCACGTATTTTCTTAATGCATTATTTATTTTTTTAATAGACAACTGTGAAGTCTGGTTGATTTTCCACAGTAGCATTTTTCTCATCTGAATGATTTTGCTGTTGGTGAGACACTAGCTTAGTAAAAGCACAGGATACTTTAAGTTGGTATTGCTGGCATCACCTGCTGCTTTCCTCTTAAGATGATTTCTTAAAGCATAGTATATACTTCTGTATTAAGTCAGCTAAAATTCTGCTACTGCATCGCTTCTCTTGATTAGATCTTTTGTTTCCCAAATTGTCTAACCTACTTTATCTTGTCTTACAGTGTCATATAATATTTCTTCTCTTCATCTATCAAGTTGGATTTTTGGAGAGGGTATCTCTGTGTTTCTTGGAATGATAAGGAAGATTTAATCTTGGGGAGAGAATAAAGCAAAGACAAAAATAAGGCAAGCAACAAGGCTAGAGTAAGATTGTATAATATCTACATATGTAAGTAAAGGAGGGCAAAATGTACCTCTAATAGGTTTGGGTGGGTTTTTTTGTACTGTTATCATATTTCTACCTGTTCCTCTCATTGCTTACTTTCTTCTTCTCGCACTTCCCCTTTCTTTTTGATTTTTCCAGCTCCCTGTCTGATTTCAAGGGTGTTTTGAGAGTGAGGGTTGTTTAACATACAGTTATGAGGACTGTATAAAACAACAACACTTCAAAAATCTGGGTTTTGAGATATGGTTTATAAAAATAAATATATCGTTTAGAAGGCATGCAACTTGCAATTGTTTAATGACTGTCAGTACAGAAGACTTTATATTCAATATTTAAATGATTCCAAGGGGGTTGGAGGAGTTTCTGTATATCTCAGCTATGTGTTTTGGTGCTCTTGGATTTTGTATGTTTAAAATTACTAGGTAGGAAACTATTAGTAAAGTATGAATTTAAAAAAATATGAGACCTGGTGGTTCTATCAATCTAAACTGTGTCAGCAGAGTTAGCTTCCAGCCAGTGCTTCTCATTTACCTTGTTGGGTGTTATCAGGAAAAATCCAGTTTGTTGTGCTTGATAATCTTTTTTTTTTTTAACCTATGTTATCCTCTGGACTTCACTTGTTTATTCCAAAAGGCTTTTGTTTCCTCAGCCTTATGTAGCTGAACTAAGTTCAGAAGACTATTCACTACCTAGGAGTTGTTCATTAGAAATTAGTCTTATATATAATTTTTTGCTGCTTTTTGTTGAGAGAAGATGTGCGTGTCCTCAAAGAGTAATGAGAAAACAAGAGTGTATAGAGTGTGAGGTACACAGAGAATGCTCCTTAATGAATTAATGGCGTGTCACTGCATCTATCTGTAGGGAAAATGCTGCTCTTTTTAATATATAAATTAATTAAAAACCCTCTAATTTGCTAGTTGTATCAAAATATATTTAATAGTCAAGCAAAGAATAACAGAATTCTTAATTCATGTTCTGCTTGATGAACATGTTATTTTTAACCAGTGTATCTCTCTGAAGAATGAAACTTTTCCAAAAGAGCAAAACTTAATACTTTTGATAGTATTTTGGACTGATTGTGAGACATCCGAGATCGTATCTAGTTACAGTATTCTATGATACTAAAAAAAAAAAATTAAAATGCTTTTGTAAGTTGCCATTCATGTTTCAATAACTATTTTTGCTTTTGCTTTATTTACTATAAATAGATGCTCTTCTTACCGAGCTTGACACTATAAGATGAAATAATGACCTTATTGGCTAATGTATCATCCCCAGTAGTGAAGATGCTATGGGCCATAAAATACTATCAGCTTCACTGTTATATTTGTTTCTAGCCCTCAGGTGAATCTTTGTTCAAGTACAGGATGAAGAAGGTGCCAAACTCCTCCTTTCATTACTTTATTACAAGTCTATAGATTCAATAAGTGCTTTTTTCACCTACTTTTCAGCCAAATTAAAGAGTCAATGTAGAGTGATTGAATTCTAACACACAGACAAAATTTTTAAGATAGCATGTGATCACTAAAATGGAAGAAAATGACCTGAAGGTTTTTGAATATTAAAGCTGTGTTTTATGCTTATTGTACAGATAAGAATTTAAGGTCCTGGCTGAAGCAGGATGAATTCAGGCTGTTGGCTATCCATACGTATTCTTCCTGTGTCTGAAGGGTTAATATTTTATTGTTTTGTTTATGCTGATTACATGCCTTTTTATAAAATAATTTTGATAGTTCTGTTCAAGCTGTAGTTTTTACTACAGATATCAGAAGACTTCACACAATAGAATTTTGACTGAAGTTTCACTGTGCCACCATGGAATAGACTAGAAAGCAATCTGTATTCCTGCTGTTTATCTCGTTATCGAGTTGTGTCTAGTCACTGTTTTAGCGAATTCAGCTTCTTGACCTGTAAATATAATCAGCATGACCGATGCTTGATTTTGAAATACGTATTTGCCAAAACCATGCACACCCTTTCTGTAAGAGAAATCTCTGCGAATCCAGGGTTTCCAATGCACTAACAAGAAGGTACCTCTGTTCCACAGAGGCCACAGATACACAAAGAAACTGTGCTACTTCTCTTTATCAGAAGCTTCCCTGTTCTCTCAATAACTGTAAACAAACAGTAAAAAGAAATCCTCAACTATGAATCTGAGATAGCAAATGATTCCAGTAGTTAATCAGTTGAGTCTTACAAAGAAATGGGCTCCTCATTTTTTGTCAGGAAATGTGAGTATATTGACAGCTACAGAATGACTTCATTCTAGATAACATAGCTTTAAACTAGGCGAGGTGCATATTATCTCACTGACATTTCAACCTTGCTTCATTACTGGAGATGTTAACTACTATTCTGTGCATGTTTCAAAAATGTAAAATGTCTTCTGCAGGTAAACTGTTCAAAAAGGCTTTGTTTCTCTTGCTTTCTGTATGCCAAAGTTCTCGTGCCCCAAACAACTGAAATTTTATTTCTCTGTTGGCTGGATTAATTACTTTCAAAATGGACCATGCTTCTCTGATTTCCAGAACATCAGTGAGTTCTTGCCAAATTAATTTTCTGTTTGTAGATGGCCCATTAACTACATTATAAAGCCCTTGTGCCCTAGACAAAAATGCAAGCAGCACATATACTCTTGTTGTTCAGTGTTGGAACAAGCAGATAGAGAATAAATAAATCTGCCATCAGGTTGAATCCAAGCACTTTTCCAGTTTGTCTCTAAATGATCAACAGACTGAAAATACTCTACTTGCTTATGTTGGCCTTTTGAATTCACCTATTTAAAAGAGATACTGACAAATACATTTTACACAGTGTTGAACAAAACATTACTGACAGTCCTTGCCCCAAATAAAAGACTTAATTCCTAAAAACTAAAGGAAACCTGGGTGAAGGGATATAATAGCTTACTAAGGCACCCTCTGTGAACAACTGCAATTCCCTGCAGCTTAACTCTCATTACCATATTGTAGAGACAGTGGTATTTTCTCAAATCGTACAATTATTTTTTTTAAAGGCTTAAATAATTTTCACTTTGAGTGGCAGTTAATTTAAAACGCATAGCTGTGGTGCTTAGGGATATGGTTTAGTGACAGACTTGGCAGTGCTGGGTTAACGGTTGGGCTTGATCATTTCAAAGGTCTTTTCCAACCTAAATGATTCTACGATTCTGTGACTTCCTCAGCTTCTCCCTGCTTATGGGCTAACACAATAGCTTGCAGTCTATGTTAACCTGTTCAAATACTGAAATAAATTCATGAATAGAAAAAATAATGTAACTTCTTCATATTTCTAATCCTGTTTTACCATCTCTTTTAGTTTCTTTTACAGTCTTTAATCTCTGCCAAGATTAGCCATAGCAGCTTCTAATATCAGAACAGCTCAGCAACTGCAGCAACTTTCAAGCTTTGCAAGACATCTTTCTTCAGAGAGGCCAATGCTGCTTTGTTATATACTTTTGTGCAATTTATTTTGTTTGGTCCTGTGAAGAAAGCTGACCTGTTTGCTATGGAACAGAATTTTCTAACAGCCCAAGGAGCTGTAACAGTTCCCTTAGAAGTATTTCTGCTTCATGACCTGGCTGTAGCTGGAGAGATTAAAATGGAGGAGTCTTGTGGCTGGCAACATCTCAATGAAAACTTAGGCTATAGCGGCTTTTTGTTTTTTTCCCCAAGGCTAAAAACATATTCATCTCTTTGTAGAAAAAAAGAAATCTCTAGTACTGTGTAGCAGAACCCTCGCAGTTGTGTAGTACCAAGCAAGAGAGATGACAGAATATGGCCTGAGCTGTTGCACAGATTTGCCAGAAAGTCGCCCTACTGCTTAAAAGCAAAGGTTTGCTCGGCTTTGTTTTCCAGACCATACACACGCAAAATCCTGGGAAAGGGACTATGAAAATGCAATTGCAATTTTTTAATTTTCACACCTGCAAGATGTAGAAGAAATAAAACAGAAATGGAAACCCCTTGGCATGTCCTCAATAATGTGATTTCCTTCAGGCATGTTAAGTGTTGAAATTAGCTACTGGAACACAACCCAGCTGGTGCCACAAGTACAGGCCTTGTGTACACAGTTTGCCTGGCAGGGTTGTAAACAAAAAGAGATGTTCACAACTCTTGGAGGACATGACAGACTTATCCATTTTCATGTTGGCTTCTCACTTGCCCATTCCTGTCTGACTAAAGCTGTTTGCTTGGCTATCAATAGGGTCTGTTTCGGCTATTAGAATCTTGCTGAGAAGATCACTTTGATAGCCTTGTGGCTCTCCGATTACTGTACTTACAAACAAATACTAAACTAAAATCAGTCTGTTGACCATGGACAGAAGAAATAAAAAATAATTGAGGTCCAGGTAGAGAGGCAAAGACTTTCAAATACTATGTGTAGTTTTTAAGTGTATTGTAATGGTGGCTCTGTATGTGTTCAAAACCAGGGATAAATGGAAAAAAAATGGCGTGAATGCTATGAAAGAATGGTCTAAAGATGATAAAATGTGGAAACTTGGTCCAGCCTATATCTGATCTTAAATCAAAGATGCACGAAGGCAAGTAACATGCAGAAAACCTCACTTGCTTTGCATTCACTGCAAAGTTCCTGGTCACTTTGTATTGCCTTCTGTTGAAGGGCTTTTTTGATTCAGCGCTGCATTAGTGCAAAGCGCTGCTGAGGTAAAAAGGATTAACCTTTTAGATTTTATAAGACAGGGTTACCAAATCTTAATTTGCTGTGTTTCTGCTTTAAAGTGTCGAAGCTAGACATGTCTGGGTTCACCTATGCTGAGTCCAATGGGTCCCCGGTGCTTCAGATACTTTGTATATGCTTGACACAGTTGATATGTGCATGTGCAGCACACCTGGAGAGCTGTTCCAGGTGTACATACTATTCCGGCTGGGGTTCTGGATGTATGGAAAACCTTTACAAGTGTCTAGAGCATTTGTGTTTATTCAGGACAAACTTTTCAAGTGGAAAAGGATAATATATGGTTATTTCTTAGTATAAATTTTGCACCCGCTGTTTATAGCATGGATTTTGGTTATGTACTTACTGCAAAGCACGTGCTTCCAGTGCTCTGTCCTTGTTTATGATTCTGACTGAGTGCCCTGGTTTTGACTAGGATAGAGTTAACTTTCTTCTTAGTAGCTGCACAGTGCTGTCTTTTGGATTTTGTGTGAGAACAATGTTGATAGCACACTGATGTTTTCAGTTGTTGTTAGGTAACATTTATACTTAGTCAAGGACTTCCCAGTTTCTTGGGCCCTGCCAGAGAGAAGGCTGAAGGGGCACAAGAAATTGGGAGGGGACACGGCCAGGGCAGGTGACTCGTACTGGCCAAAGGGACATTCCACACCGTATGGTGTCATGCTGAACATTTGAACTGGGGGAAGAAGGAGGAAAGGGAGGGACGTTCAGCATTATGGCATTTGTCTTCCCAAGTAACCGTTGTGTGTGATGGAGCCCTGGTTTCCTGGAGATGGCTGAGCACCTGCCTGCTGATGGGAAATGGTGAATGAATTCCTTGGTTTACTTTGCTTGGATGCATGGCTTTTGTTTTAGCTATTAAATTGTTCTTATCTCAACCCACAAGTTTTCTTACTTCTACTCCTCTGATCATCTCCCTCATCCCACTGCGGGGGGAGTGAGCGAGCAGCTGAGTGGTACTTAGTCGCCAGCGGGGGTTAAACCATGGCACTGTGATGCAAAGGCTTTCTTAATGCTTACTGCTATTAAAAACACCATCTGAAAAGAATCAAAGCTGCTGCAAGAAGTGAGTGCGCCTTGCACATTCTAAGTGAACAACGTTCTCTTAGCAGAATGAATTTTCATACTGAAAGTTTGCAAGTGGGATAATTGTCATTTCCCCTCTTTACACTCCTGCATTTACAGCAAAATGTTGCTGAAAAAACATGGATGTACTGATATAATTTGGCCATAAGATTCCAATTCATTAGTTTCCTGTTAATAGAGCAGTAACTAGTCTAACTAATTTTATATTGTATTGACCTATGAGGAAATAGCAGTCATTATTGTTTTTATGTATAATACAGAAGCTCAGGATGGTGAAATCGCTTAAATCATTTCAACAAGATTTTGAAATGCTTTTAATAATCAGTCTACAGATCCCATTTTGATGGTGTCTGAGTGTGTGCATGCATATTTTGTGTGTATACTTCAAAAAAAAAGTATGCTGCTTTTCTGCTCGTGTGATTTGTCTCTATATTTGTTATTGGCAAAGGTTTAAGGCCTAAATGCTAATTTCAAGAGAATACTAAGTCACTGTTGTTGGGGGAAGGATTGTTGTAGTACAGAAGACTTGTGCACTACAATACAGCAAAGTGGTCAAAAAGCGTGCTAGAGTCCTGAAGTAGTGCTAAAAAGGGAATCTAAGAGACGGTAAGAGTGTTACTGCTAGCTAACCTCAGTTGTTTTAGATCTAGCTTTGACTTGTTTACATTACTGAGCTTAGAGCATAAAACTTGTATGTACTAATCAAAATGTCCTTTTAGAGTCAGGAGGGGATAATAGTATAGAAGACTATTAGAAAATTGTGTAAGAAAAATGGGATGATCTGTAGGAGTGGAGCAATGAAGAAGGGGAGATATTCAGTACTGTGAAGTGCAAGATAGTAAACCTGGTTATGAGTAACATGGGGCATCTGTAAGTCACCTTTTCATCAGCTGGAGATGGCTGAGGAGGACTATGAGAGGGTAACTTGGTCAGTAGCTGCTGTGAGGGAAGAAGTCATAGCTGGAACATGATGTGCAAGTCCATGTCCGTTTTCCAAGAAAAAGATCGCAAACTGGAATAAGTACAAAGGAAAAACAGATGTAGTTGCCCTGTGACTATGGTGGTCATGAAGAATTAATTTTTAAAACGCAGGCATATTCTGCATCATTTTCTATTTATCAGTAAGTAACAAAGTTAATGTGTCCAATATGTTTACATAGTCCTTATGTTGTTTGCCTTCATTATTTATTGCAACATTTTAGGTTTTCTGAATATATTTTTCCTGCAGGTGCAATGTAACTGTAATAAATTACCATTTGAATTAATATTTATAAAACAAAAATGCCCTCAGTGCTGCAACACAACACATTATATTAGTCATGCTGGTGGTTAGAGCTTCTATGTGTATTTTACCAATGTGCAGTGTTCTTATGCTTTGATTTACATTAAACAGTTAAAGATACATGGAACTATTTATTCTTTGATTTGAAAACAAACCTTCTCTTTTGTAATGTAGGGTGCACTTTTCTAGAATAATGAGCAGAAATACATATCTCCCCCCCCCCCCAATTTTTTTTTTCCCTAGTATTTTGACTTTTGGTAGTTGATACTTTAGTTATCTGTCCCCTTTATTATTGAATGTTCTGCTTATACCAGGTTCCAGGGCGCAGTAAAGTAAATGATGACTGCTGGATCACCCCCAGATGCCTTCCAGCCTCTTGTATACATTTCAAATTCTCAGGTAGATTTTTGCTCCCTTTTTTTTGTAGTCTAAAGGATTTAATTAGATGGGAAATTACAGAGGCACAACTAATGCTCTTATATGTAAACATATGTACAGAAATTAAGATACAGTGGAGAGAGTCATTGTGACAAAGAAAATACCTGGGAGGACTTACATGAGAAGCATTGCTTTTATTTCTTCTTAAGTGAATCCTTTTCAGTGCCAATGACAGACTATGGCATGCATGCTTTGTGAAGCAGCCTGGTAGTTGAGATATCTAAGCTAATCATTGATTATCTTTCTGTGATACAGCACCATGTGCCTCTAAGGAGTCAAACAGAAAGGCTTATTTTTAAAATGTTTTCATTGTACTGAATCTTACTTCCTTTATTGTTAGGTTTTTTTGTTGTATGTAAGACTGTGAGAGATGCAATTCCAAAAGGGCTGACCTTCTGCATTCTTTTTTGTGCAGGGTTGTGCACTGCTGATGCCCAGACTCATTCAGAAATAAAGTTTATTGCAGAGTTGAGAAAAAAAAATATTGTCTTTGATACAGAAAATAACGTTAACAGTTATTTAAAGTTATTATATTAAAAGAGAAGAACTAAAAGCCCAAACAATAGTTTGTTTACCTCTGTCATCCATTATAAGATTGGATGTATCTGAAACAGTTATGTTTATCAACACAGGTGAAACACAGGTAAACAATTTTGGACACTGGAAAGATAATTTCCCAGTTGCCATGCTGCTTCCGAATGACAAGTGTCAGAATCGTCATGTAGTCTAGGCAACGTGATGTCTGAGGAAATGAAAGCCCTGTAGTAAGTGTTAAGTGATGTGATTAGAAAAGTTTTCCTAGGTTTGGTCTAATACCTTCAACCATCATGCAGTTCATCTAAACATTGAAATAACAAATCTATAAATTGTTAAAAAGAAACATAGCTATACCTAATGTTTAAAGCTTTTCTTTGGAATTTAAAACCAAAGATAAAACCAAAATAAATATTCTCTAAGTAACTACTTATCTGTGCCCGAAGTTAAATTAATAGGAATGAAAAAAATGCAGCAGTTGAGTTTCATAAAAGCATATGACTTATGCCTAAGGTACAAATGTTAATCATGAGTCATGGAAGACTTAATATTTTACAATATTTAGCAAGATAGTGTTTGTATTTGGCTTCACAACATTAAGGGCACTGTGTACCTTTGAATCAAAAACATACTCGAATCAGTAAGCTGAGTATAAAATTTATATTTTTTTTTGTTCTTTTAAGCGGAGAGTATGTGGATGAGAAATGCAAAGGTATCAGTGTAGATGCCGAATTTTCTGCCCACATGTTACCTCATTACTTTGTGTTCCCTTGTAGCCACACTGAATGATGACTCTAAATGTTCACAATTAGCATCACAGGTGGAAGCAAATTTGCCATAAATAATCTCCTAACAATATCAGAGACTGTAATTTTCCTAGCTATAAACAGAACTGCTCCCATTTGGTGTGTGCTGTGATGAAGAGGAGCAGGAGATGGGCATTTACTAGTTCAGACATTCACTCCCATTCACGGAGTACAGTGGGAATGATTGATCACCTCAGATGCCGTTAGCTCTGCCTGAAGTAGCAAGCTAATGCAATGTAAATTAGAGAGCCTGGGCTTGATCCAGAAATGGACCAAAAGGCATGAGGCAGCACTTAGAAATCTTGATGCTGGCTCTGCAGAAGATGGTATGCCCCAGAATGTGGTGACCAAGCACCAGATCCCCAAACACAACTAATGGATTGTTCAGTTTGCTTTTCTTAATAACCCAGAAATATTCTTGTGTAAACAACAAAGCACTGAAATGGAGATGTAGTTTCCAAGAGAAATGAAATTTCTATTTCTCCAGTCATACATCATTCCTTCCCAATGTTCCTGGCATTTCGGAAGTCTTCTAGTCAGTAATCAGTCATGTATTATGTCTAAATGTGATCTTTAAATGAGTCATTTACTAAGAGCCTGCCACTACTAAAAGGTGGAACTGCAGCTGTGTTGTTTTTAATTTAAGGGTTAATAATACCCTTCTATTTTTCTAAGTCTTAATAGGAACTTGGCACTACAGACCCTAAATTCTTCAAAACAGTCCTTTAACATGGCTAGCTGTGTAATTGCTCCACTGAAGTTGGGGACATTGACCATTAAGTCATGTTGAATACTTTTACAGTGCTCAAAAGCCTTTAAGATTAAATTTATAGCTCTGTTCTTGCATGGCATGTAACAAAACTGTGGACTTGTACCTAGCATCAGATCTGTTTCTGGTAGAAGTTCAAGTAGCTAGTTCAAAAGCATACCCTCGTATAGATGTGCTTAAAACAAAGGAAACTCCATTCCCCCTGTGACTCATTTTTATCATAGACATATTCATTATGTCTTGTTTTAACTTACTTTGCACACCTGTATTTTATTTCAAACTGCGTTCATGTTGTCCTTTGCTTTCTTTCTTAGCTGCTGTAATTCATTGTGTTTTGCTTCCTTACGTTTAAACTGAAATATTTACGCTGTAAGACTGTAACACATCATTTTTACTAAATTACTATTAAATTTATTCTTACATTTGTCTGTCTTTTCTGGGGTTTGTTTCCCTTTGCTTTTCTTAGGCTCTTAGACACTGAGCTTTCCCTTTCACTCTTCTTCACCCACACGGATTTCTTCCTTTTTCTCCTTCTATTGCCTTGTGCAGTGTATCACATGCACTTGTGGCACTCTTGTTTATTCCATTTTACCTGCTAGATCTGAATGTAATTACCAAGATGTCAAAGAGCCTACCAATTTGCACAGAACAAAAAAACATTAACTGATACAAGCAAACCCTTAAGCATTATCTTTTGCAATAATTTTTTCAATTATAAAGATAAACTAGAGATTTGGGTTTATTTAGTGCCTGAAATTTCCTAAGGAAATGGCATTTGTGAAGTAGTAGTATTTGTGGTAGAAATACATGTTTTTTTAAAATTAAACTCATTATCCCCCCATAATTATTTATTTAGATGTCTGCCAAGGAAAACGGACAATTCTTTTGGTTAAACTTTGCCATGTAATTAATTTTTCTACTTTCCCGTGCTCAGTTTTGTTGTCTTCAGAATGTCACTTTATCCTTCCTAATGCTGCTCTAAGCAGTTCTGAAAGATGGAGAAGAGTTATAAATAAAAATTCATAAACCTTTCACCAGGAACTCTAACCATACATCATAAACAGCATGGTAACTTGGCTGTCAGGAAAGATATTAAATTGTGTAATCACAGTTAAAGACCATGTGCTCAATAAGTAAATTCCTTACAGTTTATGGAGGGAAATATCTCATGACAATGCAGATAGAGCTCACCTCTGAGCAGAGAACTCTCGCGTATGCATAAAGCATATCTTCCCCCTGCCCTGCCATATCACTGATAACCTAATGTCCAGTCACAGAGCAACTGCTTACTCTAAGACATCAGGGTTAAAATAGACTGTAATATTTACTCATATGTTCTGATAACAAGGAGATGCAAAATCAGTTGTAAAATCAATTTTCGTGCCGTAGTATTCAAACACAGCTTGTATTCCTGTACTTGGCCATTTCAATAAATGGATTTTGCTCTTTTTCAATAATAAACCTTTTAATGTGCTAGATGGGAATTGTATGGAAAGAAAATGAATTGATATCAATAACCTAGGCTTTTCTGAGGTCAGTTTTGGCACACCAAACAACTTTTGTCGGTCCTGCGTTAACAGCTGTCCTATGGAATGGGGTTTTCAGAGTCTCCTTCAATTTACATGAATACCAAACATGCTTGGTGAGGAGATGGCTGTATAGATTTACATACAGTGAGGGCCTTCTGCTTCACTTTGCTGCTGCCACTTGTGTGACTGCAGTTGTCTCCTTTGCCTCACCTGGTTTTCTAGCTTTCAGGCATGTTGCTCTTGTTCTTTATAATGTTGCTCTCTGTTCTTCATGTTAGCACACCTGGGGTGTATGGGCATCCTTCTGAAGTCCATTTAAGCTGTTACCAAGTTCATTATATTCCACTGGAGTTCATAGCAGCTTATTACTGAGCTTTCTTTTCATGCCAGGTCTAACCAGGGAGACTAACAAACTCCCTTTGTAGAGTTTGTAGAGGGAAAAATCAAGTCCTGAGGAAAAGCAGATTAATTCTGGTAAGCACAAGTGAGTGTGATGTTTCTCACTTAGTAAGAGGAAGCAGAAAAGTTAAATATGTGATCCAAACTGTGACATCAATATATTCAAATTGCACCTTCTCTCATGGTGCTTATTGTTCATTAGTCTTGCAAAATCTTTTTGTGTGTGTGTGTGGCTTTGGGTTGGTTTTGTTGGTTTTTTTCAGTTTTGTGATGATAAAAATATATGACTTTCTGCAAAAAGGAATACAGAAAAGTTAAAAGCTGTACCTCTTGTTAGTTGGATGTGAGAGAACAGGTCTCAGAGGCCAAGACGCTTTGGGCCTTTTACACAACCTTCCTGCTGGTATGAAGGCAGGAGCAGTAGCCTGCACAATACAGCCTTTTTCTGCCTCTGTATCACTTTAGTGACCCTGACCTCTGACTGGAAACAGCCTTTCTATTCCAGCCCTGTGCTCTCCCCTGCTAACACAGCCATCCATCCATAACTGCTATGCAAGTAATATACACATTTTTTGTTGTGGATAAATAATATGCCCTAGAATTAAGGTGATAAAATCAAACTGATTCTCTTGGTAGTGATGGGCTAGTGCATTCTTAAACGTGCTTGACCACCTCATGAAACAATGAATACTATGCCACATTTCTGAACATTGTCATGGATATTTTCAAATCTAGAGCTGCCAAACTGAACCACCAGAGATAAGTGAAATGAGCAGGAGTGGTTCGGGTTGATAAGGACTGAGATACCTTGAAAAAGCTGGGAAGGAGTCAAATAATAGTAATAGCAAGT
This sequence comes from Falco punctatus, assembly GCF_963210335.1. Lineage (NCBI taxonomy): Eukaryota > Metazoa > Chordata > Aves > Falconiformes > Falconidae > Falco > Falco punctatus. The sequence continues at coordinate 12,674,308 of NC_137588.1, read as the reverse complement.
CCAAGACTAAACGGGACTGTGGTATATAGGAGGAATGAATCTGAGCACCAAAAAACTGCCAAAAATTAAATACGTAGGACATGAGAACTGATGGTATGTCCATAGTCAGGCATCAATTGGCCTTTTATTGAAGATACCGTTTTGGTGGTGTTTTTTACAAAATATAGATGAAAACTTGGTTGCTTTTCTAATAGGATCGTTTAAAAAGATTTCAGTGTGTTCAGTATACTTGAAAAGCCTCAGACAATTCACTGTCTTGGTTTAAGACTGAATATATGAAAATAATCTGCTGTAAACAGCATTAATTTTTGTTCAGTTCATCTGTCTGTCTTCAGGTAGGAGCTGGGTTACACCATCAACCTGTCCCCTTTTCCAGTGCTTTCAGCAGCCTTAAAAGAAATGGCAGGGTCTAGTTTTTAAGTGCTATCACCAAAGAATATTTGTGCTCCAGAAGATCATACATGTGAGCAGCTATCATTCTAAAACTTAATGTATCTAATTTTTTGGTAAGTGTTCCTTGTTCTGAGTTTGCTGCAGAAGTCATTGATGAAGGTGGGAGAGTTTCAAAATAAAATGAATTGCAAGTGTTGATCAGTAGTAGAATAACAGGGACTAATGCTGCACATGTGGTGCTAGCTCCTTTCAACCGTGCTGTTATTCAGCAGCTATGATGTGTTGTCTGTCTCTGTAGTCTTCAAAGTAACAGAATAAATAAAAAAAAGTCATGTCTGTCATGGTGGTCTAAATAGTTAACCTATGCTTGATGTAAAACTTAAGTGCACGTTGATGTGTTGTGTGTATCTCTTCTTATAACATTGATGGTACTTGACAAAAGGGAGAAGGAATGCTGATTCTTGCTGTTTCTCCAGTTCGTGTTTTTACACCGCACTGCAGTATTTGGAGGGATTGGTTCATGTATAACACTGCTGGTAGTCTCCAGACAGTTCACTGGCTATTACCTCATTTATTTGACTGGCAAGCTAGAGAAGTGATGGCTGCCTAGGGGTTAAGAACTGCTGCTTCACAGGAGGGTAATGCATTTCTATATGCATGCTATGATATGCAGATGAACAAAATCATATGGCCCTTTTCCTGTGTTGTATTTTCTCTTGCTCTCCCACCTTTAGAATTTATCAAGCTATTTAACTTTGCACATTAAAAAAGTAAGTATCCCACCTCTAGAGAGGTGTACAAATAAAACTGAGTACCTGAAAGGCACTAGGTTGCTATATGTGTGATAGAGTACATTCAAGGATGTTTTCTTTAATAATCATAATTTTAGAAAGCTACATGTGCCTTGGGATGTGTTTATCTTATCTGCCACCTGTTTACTTGCAGAACTGTTGGAGCATTCATGCCATAAGACTGTTTGCTGTGATGGTGTCATTGCTGGGGCAGCATAGCATGCAAGCTGGTGCAGAATCACTGTTTTAATATGTCACGTTGGGTTAATGTAACCATATTAATGAGAAAATAACTTTTGCTATGAACAACCCAACATTTTATAAAACAACTGTGTATCCCCTGCTGGAATTCAGGAGCAAGTAAACACTAGAACTCAAGTTAATCCCCTGTGCAAATAAAAAAATCTACTCCCTGAGGGCAGACTTGTAATCTTGTGTACTTTGGGCAATGTGCTTTCTATGCTTAATTTTGCACTGTTAAATCATAACTACTCTCAGGAAAATTATTCTCAACAAAGGTGGTTGGGAGGGTCCTGAGATACATAGATGCTTGCCACAGTGCTGATGCCTGGAGATAAGTTTCAGAGTCTATCTTGTTGTACAGGTACAGATAGGTGTTTTGGAGCATCAGTTTGTGACTGGCTTCGATTTGGGGAACTGTATATCATTATAAGAATACTGATGCAGGAGAGAAGGGCCTGGCTTTTCTGGCTGTATTTTTTTTCGAAACAGTAGAAACAATAACTTGTGAAAAATGTAACAACTATGCCCTTGCTAAAATGGTTACAGTGCAATATACTTCTACATTTTCTGAAACTGCAGTCAGTATGTTCGAGTTTCTTTACTAAAATACTATTGAATCAGCACTGAGCTATCTATAAATTAATAAGATAAGGGAGTAAAAGTATATGGAATATATTGATTTTTTTTACCTTTGCAATTTATTTCTGTGGTGTTTCTTCAAATCTACAGCATGTTGTCTTGTGATGAAATGAGTGGTACTCCTGTAAACGTTTTCATCTCACTTCTGACTGTTGAGAGTCTAAACCTTTCTAATACAGTGTGACAGGATGTATATTCACATCAGAGATTTCAAATAATTATGATAGCTATAATTATCCATTCAGGGGTTTGGCAGGGGTGTAGGGTGGGGGGTGTTTGGTTTTTTGGGTGGTTTTTTTTTTTTTTTTTTTTTTTTTCCATCAGTTTAAGGGGGGATTATTTCCACTATATTAGATATTAAGACTTGCAACTGAATACCAGTGAAAGAACTAAAAACCAATTGAGAAGCACTTCCTGCTGTTTGTCACGTTTATTATGTTTTGGTAATAGGAAATCTCATGCTCAAAACTTCCTTAAGGGCCCGTAGAAGTAAAAGGGGGTAAGGATGCCTGATCCAAAAGCCATAGAAATAACAAGCATTGGATCAAATACAATATGAAAACCACATTGTGTTTATTTAAGTAATCAACTTCGCTTGGTTGGATGATGCCTGATAAGTGTTTGGCTTGAAAGTGATGGGGGAGGTTGGAGGGGAAAAATGCCAGAGATGGAACACCAGTCTCTCAAGATATGAATCCTGGAGATAGAGGGCAAGTTTACAGTAAAATAAAAAAATAAATTAAAAAATTGTAATCAGCATTTAAGGTGTTGCTTGTGCTTTGGACTTGAAAGAAAGGTTGTTTACCCAACAATTTACTGTTTGTTTGTTTGTTTGTTTGTTTTTTTAACTATTCTGCTGAGCCTAATTGAAGACTTCAATGCTCCTTATAAACCCTGCTTCCTTAAATGTTGCAAGCTAAACAACACTAACACTTCTCCGTTAAACACAGTTTTTAACATGTTTTATACTTCTGTAAAAAATTGAGGAAGGCCTTTACGACCACAGTGTTTGAAGATAAGTGGAAAAGTATTTTGAAATGTAGTAAGTATCTTTATTTCTTGCACTTAGTTACAGGTTGAGATGAGTTTACATAGCTGAAGATGAGGGAGAAGGAAAAGGAAAAGGATGGTTTCTTTCCACTACATAAAGCTGGTGGCTATGAAGTGCAGAAAAAATGTAAAATATTAACAATAATAGAGTTAGACTCCATGCTTGTAGCTTAATATCCCTCTTTTTTAATTATTCAGGATGGTAAGACGATTTGCATACCTTTTGGAATTGTTTTTTAATGAATATGTGAAAGGGCAGATGGTCTATATAAATGTACAGATGTTAATATTCAGGATAAAGACTGACAGAGAAAAAGGAGAATTCAACTCGCTTATTCCCTTGAAATGTATTCTATCACTTGTTGATGATTAAATTATATTAAATAATTACTTTCATTTTATAGTAGTACTTATTATTTCAATATATTTTTGCTTGTTTTGTTAGGTATTGATATGTCACAGTTTGGTTTTGGATTTCAAAAATGTGAATATTTTTCAGATAACATCAGCCAGGGGTCTGGTAAGAAGCCATAAAGAGCTTTCTATCTTTTCTTTTTAAGGGTAGATGTTTATATTAGTAAGAATATAACCTGCAATTCCATAGTCAAAATTCAGCTGACTAGGACATTACTAATTGTTGTGTTGGAGGACATGTCAGCTTGCTATTATCCAGCCTCCTATTTTCCTGCCTACTAGGATTTCCTCTGCTGTGCATTTATGCAATTACATACATGAAATGTACCCGGTAATGTGAAGCGTAATGAGTTAGTAGCCTTGTAACGATCTATCACAATTGTTACTGAATGGTATCTGTAGTGTTTTATGGACTGAATGGATGTGGTCCGAGATAGAGTATTCAAATAGCTCCTGGAAAAACTGTTGAGATTAAAAAAACAAACAACCAAAAAACCCCCAAACAACAACAAACCACAACAAAGAAATCTGCAAAGATTAATCACTACTTTATCATTTTTTTCTCCAGACACCTCACTTAATGAACTTTAACCTGAGTTTCCCACATATATAGTTTGGCTTTAAGTCCCTGAAATAATGACTTTGTGTAATTTTTGTGTATTGCAAATTTTGCATCATTTCTATACTCCTTTCTTCAAAGACTGTCTCCACAGCTCTTGTTTTTAAGCGCTTTGGAGAAACCTACCTAACGACTCTGGTCTCTTTCTCTTTACTGAAATTATACTGCGTTACTGCATGGAGGTGCTGTGCAAGCTTATTTGTATGTGACTGTGCAACGCAATTACAAGCCCGGTGGTAAAATGAACGACAGGTTAACTGTGTAGGACTGATCACGGGAAGCAGGAAATTTGTTGAGATAGGTTATCTGTATGCTAATTAACTAAGATTAAAGCTGACACTCCACTATTGAGAAGTGTATTAGGAAGGGTATAGTCAGCCAAAAGGAACCGAAAATCTGAAGAGGGCAAGGAAAGAAAGATGAAGTATTTCATGGGAAGGTTTCCAACCTAAAGCTGCTGAAACCTGGTCCTACAGGAAATATGTAGAGTGGCATTTGGGGAGATTGGACAGAAGTGTTTCTTTTGCAGTAAGAGAAGGCACACAGTAAAATATATCCTAAACGTAAGACAGGAGGAATGGAAGGGCAACACTCAAGTGTACCACTTCACATTGGAAAGCAAGGCTCATGGGAAGAGTTAAAAATTACAAGAAATAAACTGTACTAAATGGGGAGCAGTATGCATATTCTTGGGGGAAAAAAAACTTAGAGGGGGTAGAACTAGGTGCCAGTTTTAGTTTGGGTGAGAGAACATCTTTATTTGAGAACATCAGTGTATGTTTGATTAGCTGATTCAGAAGAGAGTGATTGAGTGAGCTATTGCCCCAAACCTGGAGGGCTTCTTGTTTCTCTTTTGGAATATAGCACAATGTAACTAAAAAAAGGTAATTGTTGAACAGATTTCAGTTTCTGTGTTGCTGGAAAATAGCAGGAAAAGAGATGGTTATTTATACTGAGGTGGATTCTAAGACATGAACAAAACCAGTGTAAATTCACATTCAAAGTGCCATACTGAACTGTCTAATTCTTACCCCTAAAGACAAGTTGTGTTATTCACCGGATATGTGAGATATTACTGAGATGTTGTGCTGAATGTTAAGAGTATAGCAATCCCAAGAACTGTGGCATGGAAAATCCAAGTCAGGTCACATGAAATGGACACATGATGTCTCACCCAAGGAAAAAAAAAAACCTCTACTGTATGCACAGATGCCTCAGAATCTGCTCTGGTATATCAGACAATGACAGAGGAATATTATGTCCTGTAAGAAGAAGCATCACTTTCTGTATCTGGAAAAGGAGAATAAATGCTTGGGCATTGTGCAATCTCTTGAAAAACTGCTTTCTTGTTTGTATGGGAAACTTGCTGTTGTAGATACACTTCTAAAATGGTAAGATACTGTGAAGAAAGAGAATTCAAAATGTATGAGGTTAAATTTGTTCTTGCCAAACATATGGCATGCTAGTAGAAACACTGACAAGCAAAAGCATTGATGTTTTTGACTGTCCAGGAACATCCCCTTAGGGGAAAAATGTTGCACTGTGTTGTATCAGGAGAGAATCCTTTTTAGATCTCTTTATGGGGAATGATGCTGACAGATGGCAGAATCAGACAATTTATTTTTCAGCGCTGTATGTGCTACGTTAAAAGCAATGTCCCAGAAAGAGGGCCAAGAGGAAGACTGCTTGTCTGCCACAGTCTTGATGTGGCACTTCTGGGCTTTGTGGAGCCTTTGGAAGGGAGAGGGGCAAGATGATAACTCTGAGAGAGCTGGACACATTCAGTGGAAAGAATTAAGGCAGGAGAGCAGGAGACTTGTGAAAGGATCAGGAGATGTTACTTGCAGCTATACTAGCCAAACCTCAGAAGTAATGAGGTTAAGTCTTTCCTGTACATCCACAGAAATTACTTTTGGTCTTTGTTAAGCTTAGGCAGTCTGAAAGTTGCTGAACTACAAAGGAAATTCAAAGGAAAATCAATGCAGTGGGTACAAGGACCTTTGTATTCAAACCATTATATGTTTCCCACTGAGAAAAAATGAATTTTCTCTACTTAGTTACATTGCTGTAGTTGGCCAATTTTCTATTTTATAAAAACCTTGCTGTAGCAGCTGAAAGTAGGGATTGCTTCAAAGAAAGAGTTGAGGGAGACAAGACTTCCTACATCAAATGCATTGCTGATTATGGGTCAGCTACATGCTTTGCTTGTCCTGTTGAACTTGTAGTTTTCAAATATTAACTTTGAAATCAACAGGTTTTATTTTGCTTATTGGTGCAGAGTTGTTCAAGTTTCACATCTTTGTCTTTCTTGGGAAGCAAAAACTACAAAATTGTGGCTATAGGGTTACATGCATGTACTTGCAGAAAACTTTATATATATTTTTCAGTTGAGATCTCAGCAGAGATTCAAAATTTGACTGAAGAAATGAATGAATGCTAATGTATTTTTAGAAATGGTTTTGTTATTATCTTTTATGGTGGTAGCTAGAACAACTTCTCATTGAGCTTTGGCTTTTCTAATTTTCTTCCTGCATAACCTTGTTGACATCCTTGCAGCCCTTCTGAGTTGCCTTCCCCTTTTTTTAAAGGTTATAAACTCTCCTTTTTCCCCTGAGTTCCAGCCAAATCTCTGTTCAGCCAGGCTGCTGGCTTGTCTTTTGACACATGGGGACAGCCTGCTCTTGGGCCTTTAAGACTTCTCAAAGAACACCCAGCGTTCCCGGGCCCCTTTGCCCTTCAGGGCTGCCTCCTGAGGGGCTCTGCCAACCAGTCTCCGAACAGGCCAAAGCCTGCCATGCAGAACTCAGAGGTAGCAGTTCTGCTGACCCCCCTCCTTGCTTCTCTGAGAATCAAAAACTCTCATTTCGTGGTTGCAATACCCAAGATGGCCTCCACCCATCACCCACAAGTCCTTCTCTGTTGGTGAACAACAGGTCCAGTGGTCACCTTCCCTAGTTGGCTGGCTCACCAGCTCTATCAGGAAGTTATTTTCCATGTACTTCTAAGATCATCAGAGTCCTTAAAGTTGTCCAAGACACACTTCTCCTTGAGCATACCTAGACAAATGACCCTGTTGCTGCTAATCATTAGCAGGCAGATGGTAGGTGATCAAGATTTCATTATCAAACACCAATTTTCTTTTGAGGTGAAAAGATGGCCATCTGTTCCTAATATTGTACCTAAGGGAGCCTACAACTGTGGTTCAGTTGATTACAAAATATAATACGAACCTTCTCTTAATTCATTTACACATTACATATATATTATTTAAATTTTGCTAGCATTTGTAAAAAGTGGAGGTGGAACATTATCAGGTGGATCTTATCTTAAAGGCTACCATTTGGGGATGTCTGAAGAAGATAGTGTTGCCTCTGAGTTTTTAATGTTAAGCTTAAAAGGTTCCTCTTTTCTATAATTGGGTAGTATACACAAAATGAAAAAGGTGCTGAATTTTTCAGTTATAAGAATACTGGATATTTCAGTCCTGAATTTTGAAACCTTACCTTACCTTGGGAGAAATTTTTATTACATTGATGTAAAGTCCTGTTTGACAATTAAATTAGTATAGCTGACTTAAATACTTCTAAGTACAGATTCTGCTGCTACATGTGTGTGATATGACTTGGCCTGTGCAAGTTTGGGAAAAGGAAATTCATTAGGGTTTTTTTACTTGATTTGTTTTTTTTTTTTCTGGAAGAGCTGAAGATGTAATTAAATCCATCTGTGTGTCAATTATGATTTGAAAACCAACTGACTACTGTCAACCAAATCTAACTAGGGAGAAAAAAAAAATCTGTAATATTGCTTTCTACAAGTTTTGTGACCTTCAGCAGCTGTGCAGAGGAAATGAGCATTCCCACTGATGACTAGGCAAGCAAGTCTCAGCCATTATAAATTCTGTTAAGCAGCAACCATTTAGATAATCAATATGCATGTGCAGATGGGTCATAACTTTAGTATCTCCTGAGTGGTAAGAGTGTCACTGGGAGCATGGTGTGGGGAGTGGGAGTTATGGTAGTAACAGTGGTGCACTGGGGGGATTGAGACATCTGTAGATACTTCATTAGCTCATATTCTCTAAGAACAGCAAAGTGAAGTTACAGGCAAATAATTGCTTAACAGAGCAGGATGGGACGTTTTCAATGACATTTTTGTTTTTAAATTGAAAATATTATTGGCTTGATTAAAAGTCGTGCTCAGATTTCTTTCTCTAATTCTTGCAGTTTGTGTAAAATATTGTCAAGTGGGTTTGTGTTTCTCATAATGGTTTTATTCTAGGTCAATTTTTCAGACCTATCTCTTTTTTGTGTATGTAAATTATTTCAAAAGAGAAAACAACCTCACATATAACCAAACAACTGAAACCCCCAGATATTTTTGAAATAATGACTGAATGTCAACGTACATAAGCAAAGCGCTTCCTGCTTTTCAGGCTGTGTATCCATCTGTGGGCTAGAGTAACGAAAAGACGGTAACAGCAAACTTAGTCTAGCACAAAATGCATTTGCAGCAGATTCTACAAATTCCTGTAAGAAGATGTTAAGTAAGGAGTTGTATACTTAGAAACCTAAAAATAAACCCACACATCTGTAGTTAGCCAGCTGACTGAATTTATAATATCCTGACAGATATGTGCAGAAGTTTAGGTCTTGACAGTAAATGATAGTTACATCATTATCGTGGCGGTGAAAGCAGTATTTGTGTACCAAAATGCATTGCATTATGTATGCATACAAAATACTATGGTATTTTAAAAACTTGAGGATGGGAAAAATGTATTTTCTATAGAATATTTAAAAATTCCCATCAACGCCTTCTAAAAAGAATTGTTATTTTGTGGATCATATAAATGTTTGTGGCAAAACAGCAAGTTCTTTGATTTTATTTTGATTGGTGTTCCTTTTATGTGGATCCTAACTACCAGGTTAGAGTAAATTGAGAAGGTAATGTAAGTCAGGTTTGCTTAGTCTATTTGCATAGTCAGTCTGCTGTTGAGAAAGTGGCTGTGACCATTAATTTTTCCTTTGTGATTTTCTTGGTTTTGATGTTCACATGGAGCTTTGTTGATGATGTTTGCCTCTGGCAGTGCCTGGGGAGATGGTACTTCAGTGAGATGCAGGAAACGTATGCCAGACTGGTTTTGCCTTTCTTCTATATATTGTTATTCTCTTGGCATGTGACACATGTAAAACAACTAAACACATTTTACATTACCTACAGCAATTAGTATCAAAACACAATGTGCTTTTAGTAAGGAAAATAAGATGTATTCATCTTATGTTACTTAGGTGCAGCTTGCAAACAGAGAACCATGAATGGCTTCCAATCTACTTCTGAATAGATAATTTGAAGTGGTTAGTACTGAATCCTTCCTTACAGTATCAGATGGATAAGATAAAAGTTGGCCTGAGCTGTCTGTCACCTTCCAAAGTCATCTTGATCAGAAGATGTGTACATGTGCTCTTAAGGCTGACTTTAGGTTACTGATACCCATTATAAAAGACTTTTTTTTTTTTGTTGAAACTGCTATTTGCAACAATATTTAATGTCAATACGTAACACGTCCATAGTACCATGAAGGTACTATGTACCAAGTATTTCCCCATAATATCTCATTGTGCTTTTTTGATTTTATATTACTATGCAACAGTAATAGCAAATAACAGAACTTGCTGAGCTCATCAAAGAGGAAGAAACAATAAACTTTTTTTTTTTCCCCAAAAAATCGTAAATAATTATTTCTGTGTGTAAGCACTCAGAATGTCTTGACAGTAGAACTGGCAAACGGCATACCTGCAAGAGAGATTGTAACCAGCTTTGCCAAATGGAGTGAGCTAAAAATGACAGTTCACTGAACTTGCAGCTCCAAATGTTGTTATTAACTAGAAAATTCATTTAAAAATGCACATTAAATTCTGCCTTTTCCAGTTTTTTTAAAAATAATGTACAATATTAACTCACAAGAAAGAAATAACTCATTTGGAATGTACTTTGCCTTTTCATATTAAATTTTGGAAGCTTTCTTGTCAAAGGTTGCCTCACTGTCTAATAGGCCAGCTAATTTGGAAAGAAAGGCTGAGCTTCAGGTGAATTATTATGCTCAAGAGCTTTAGAGTGCTTTAAGGCTTTTACATGCAATAAGAGTGTGGTAGAAAGTTGGAGTAATACTCTTAAATGTGGGAACTTTAATAGTTCGGTGACCTATTAGATAGTGTTACCGTAACATATGATGTACATGGTATGCATGAGGAACTTTGTCCTCATGCCTGAGAGCATTGCAAACCTGAGCCACTTCTGTTCAGGTTTCAGAAATGAAAATCATATTATATTTCAATCTGATACATGTAGTCATTTTTTGTGGACAATTTTAATTGGTGAATTAGTCTAGATTAAGTCTAAATTCCTTTCATATCACTTCTACCCAAGTTGTGATGAAGTGCTGAACATTTATGACCTGTTTTTATAAAACATTCGTGTATTATTATTTTCCTGAGAATTTGGAATAGAAGCATGAAGAAAGTGTATTGAGGTAAACTGGGTTAGCTAGTGTAGTAAGTGCGCTAAAGACAGGTGAAGTAAAGCCAAATGCTACCTGTAAATGAAATCACTAGGTGTCACTTTGGGAGGTTGTTACAGACTGTTGTGACAGGAAGTGCTAAGAAAATTCAGGACATTCTTCTGTTGACTAGAAATGATCTTGAAATCACCAAAGAAAACCTCTTTTTCTTTAATGTTTACCCTGGAATTTTTAGAGCATGATATGTGGATCAAACAGAGTTATTTGCCTTACGCTCCTTAAAAAAAAAAAAAAAATAAAAGCCTGAGACAACCTATTTGCTTGATATTCCTTTGCATCATTATGGTTTCAATCTTAAGGAGTGTTTCTTCATTTACTAGGCCAAAATGGCTTGCTCCTAAGGTAAATCATTCTTTGTTTCAATCAAAAAACTTAATTTCAGGCAGACTTCTGTGTTTTCATGTAAAAAGCTTTCAATTCTTTTAAATCTGCTGCTATTGATAAACTGCACTTGTCAGTACTTTTTCCTGGCTTCTAGTATCTGACAGATTGTATAAGAGCTTCACTTGAGAATCTGTTTATTTGTTGTTTATTTTTGTAATGCCCGTATGAATATGAAAAATATTTAAATTTAAAACCATTCTTTCTCTTGTAGCTCTCTTGCTAGATTATCATATTCTGTCTATGAGGGATACTTTTAAATTTGACTTGATAAATAAGGAATGGATTCAAGCTGGGATAAAGCTACTAGCAAGCAACTGAAGATGTGAGTATTATATACTGGAAGAGTTAAAAACTTTACTAAGTTAAACACATATCCATCATGACTGCATAGGCTAAAATTAAAAGACAATGCTCTGTACAGGCATTAATCAAATGGGAGACTTAGCACAATTATCCTAGAACTGAAGAACTTTGGCCTAATATCCTAGACATAATTAACATGACAATAAATTAAAATACTCTAGCTTTTCAGATGTAACAAATCAGGCAACAGCATTAGTGGAAATGCATATTTAAGAGATACAATACTCCTTATTTTTATGTAAAGCAAGGATCTAACAAGACCAAAAGAAATGAATGGATATAATTGCTTAATTTTCCCCATAAAATTATTACATCACAAAAGAAAGGGGGTGGGGGAAGAAATGGAAAAAGATTTTCAGTGAACTATTGGAGACATTTTTAAATTGTATTTTAAATTTTTAAGTTCCTTTGGTAAGGATGTCATTGAGTACTTCAGGGGTATTTTTAAACTCACTGGTTCTGAATAATGAGTTGCTTTGACAATCGGGGCATTTGTCTACTTAAAAAAATTTAACAGCACTTAAGGAATCAGGACCTTGCTGACTGCAAGACAGTGAAATAATAATAATGGAAGAACAAATACCTTGTTTATATCCCTGCCAAAAGGTGAATGTGCAACAACCATTCTCAATAACACCTGATGTGCACTTGTTTCACATGCCAAAGGATCCTTAGTGCAATTGATTTTAAAATCTCACTTCCACTGGTAACATTGTGATGAAAGGAGGTAGCAGGTATAATCAGTAGTTACTTCTTACTGGGAAGAATTGGGGGTAAACTTTCAAGTCAAGTGTGAGATTTTGAGAGGTATCTATAATTCCGGTTACAGGTAGTGCTGTGGCAGAAAATGCACTTGATGCTTTGAGAATGCTTTCCCTACTGCTTCATATCAAATTTGTGTTAACAGGAACATTACTTCAAATCGATCCTTGTTATGCTGTCTTTCTTCTAACTATAGACTCAAACCTAGGACGATTACATCAGAAAAACATGAAATGAAGCCCTTCTCCACATATCCATTGAAACCAGTCAAGGTACATAAGTGTAGAATTTGATCTTAAACATTATGAACTTGGGCACATCTTCCTCATCATATTGTTTTGTCTCTCCTTGCTCCTCATAGTACTGCTGTCAGTTACTCACAGCTACAGTAAGAGCAGCAGGTAGCATCATTTACGTTGAGTTAGGAAGAACAGGCTTTAAGCAATGACTTTCCCATCAGCAGGAACGAACGTTTCAGGGCAATCCAACTGGGAATTGAGCCTGTGTAGCTGGATATTTGAAGACCCAGTGCGCACACAGTGTCCAGCCTGACTTTGGGGTCTCTTTCTATTTTCTTTCAAAGACCCAGTGTGTCTCTGACAGTGGCACTGGAATTTGTAGGGGACTCAGGTTCTCTCCAGCTGCCTCTCTGATTTTCCATGGCAACTAGTGTAGTCCAAATCCACTACCTTATGTTAAAAAAGGGGAATAAATCTAATCTTTCAGCCCTTATGCTTCAGGCAAATTGGAAGAAGAAACTGTTTTATGCACAAGTTCTGTTTCCACCTCTTTGTTATGAGTACCCTTATGAGACCCACTCATCTGCCTGAAACTGGCTTTAATATTGAAAGATGTCATATGCTTCTGTTCTCATTCTGAAATATTAAAGATAATTTCTAGTGATAAGCAAAAAATTCTCACTGTAGGCATGAAGTAAAAACTTGAGTATCCACGTACAGAATTTATCTCCATACCTTTTCATTAGTCCTTAAAAATCAAGATCAAGCTCCAGAAAAAACTTGCATTCAATTTTCTTTTTTTCTTTTATTTTATTTTGGGAGGTGTTTTAAAAGTGTTACCCATGACAAATAAAATATTAAAAATCTCCTTTTATCCTCTTTGCTGAAATATTTATGGCTAATCTTACTCTTAGTAATGCAATGAAAATTTAATTATCTTTGTGCAACCGAGGCAACTGTATTGATTAATATAGCAAGCTGGAATCTTAGTATTTCACTGTAATATAATCAGCATCTTTATAGTGAGGCACTTAGTATCCTACGTATTTCATTAATTATTAAAATGTAACTATGAGGCTTGCTTAAATGACAGTGCAGACGAGTTAGTGAGCAAAAAAACTGATGGTAACTGTTGCTCTCCAACTGTTTAAGAAGAAATCTGAAGCAATTAATCAATTGTAATTCCCTTTGCTTCACAGGCTTGGACCCTGGGGTTTTGTGTGTGTTACATCTGTAGCTTGTAGAGTATTCAACAGCAAAAGAAGTGTGATGATTGTTAAAACTAATTCTAAATTGGATCCAAGAAATGTGTAAAGCCTGCTTCGTGCAATGCAATGCTGGCTCAGCTTTTGGGTCTGTCAGTAACTAGTAACCGTGGGTCACCGGTCACTGTGAATGTCTAAAACTCTGGAGTCTAAGGGTTCAAATCCCTGATCTTCAGGTGCTGGGTTTGCTTCTGTAATGGCCTTGGGTTTTTGCAGTTAATAGTGGAGTCAGTGGGGCTGGCACAGCCCCTGCAGTGTAGTTTGGAGTTCCTCTCACTAAGCACACCTGAAGCGGTGCTCACTTTGACCTCATTATGTCTGACCCTGTGTATAGGAAAAGGGCTGGTACAGAACCAGTTAGGCTAGCTGTGTGGCAGCTGTCTTTTCTGTAATCAAGTCCTGCTTTGTTGTCTGAATGGTGATGGGAGATGTAGTGCAATGGGAGTGCAGGAACAGAAAGGCTTTACTGGAACGTAAGGAGCAGTGAAAAGGAAGAAGAGCATGGGAAAGGGGAATAAAGAGGAACTCTGGATATTCAGCGCAAGCACTGTGTTATGAAAACACGCAGCATGTTAGCTGTGAAGACCAGTTAGTCTGTAGCATGGGGGATCCACGCGTGAGAAAGTGGTGGGAGGCGAGTGGCTCAGGTGAGTCTGCCTCACTGCTTTGATGCCCTTGGGGTACGCTAAACTCACATAGTGAATGTACTTTCAGGCAGTGAAGAGATGTATAGATGCAGTGTGTGCAGAAATGGTTTAATGAATTTGTTGCATTTATTAGCTACAAAATATTTCCCTTCTTCATGATGTGTACATATACAGTACTGCTTGCATATGATAAGATTTCTTCAGATGCAAACTGGGATAGTATGCCATTCTGACCAACTGACAGTTAAACTTGCCTAACTAACCACAGGAGTTAACCCCATTAACTGGTGGCTCTGCTTATAAGGTTAGGCAGGGGATTATGTACTTCTCAAAGCCGAGTCCTAGCTTTATGTGGTGTTATCTATAACACCTATATAAGAAGTCCTATGATATGCTGTAACTTGACTCAGGAGATAATGTGCTGGGAGAATCGCAATAGCTACCCTAAGTGCTAACTGCACCAGCACAGCACTTGGTACATTACCATAGTACTGTAGCGGGTTCCATTGTCTCATGCCAACATTAACTAATTTCTGTCTCTGTTTTAATTGAAGAAATGTCCCTATTCTATGACTATTTGCATATACATAATTACTTCTAATTTCAAGTTGGTAAAATGGCAGTTAATGAATACTTTAACTAAAGAAATCAAAGATAATCCATTTAAATTTGAAAGTCGTACTGGAATGCTAATGTACCATTCACTATATGTGAAAAAATGGTTTATCATCTTTCAAAATCTTTACGAGAAAATACTGAGGGATTGAAACAAAAGGAGAAAAATGTCTTGAGCTTCACTAGAAAGAGACTTCAGTATTTTGTCTTGAGATCTTATTACTTCTGTTTTATAGGTTTGTGTACAACTGGTTTGGTACAACGGCTCGCTTGGTGCAGTATAATAGTATGATATGAGTTGTGAAGTCAAATTTTACTAAGTGCTAACTTTCTTTTCTAAGGTATTTATCTTGTACATTGGCTGCTAGCATAGTTGTGAACTGTCAACATAGCACAAACTTCCATCTTGAGTCTTTTTTTGGTCATTAATTTTTTGGAGGTGAGAGGAAGGAAAGACAGTTCTTAAAGCTCTTCTGTTCTGTGGGCTTCATCAACTAGGCTGGGAGGTAGGACATGCAAAGAACTAGGTCAAGCCTCGCTAGGTGATACAGGTTCATTTCTGGGGATTTGGCACCTGCCCATGTTTGCTATTTTCAGACTGGGGCAGTCAGAAACTGTCATCAAGCACCTTTAATTTCTGATAAGTATTTGTTAACAACTGAAAACCTAGTTAGCAGAAATAGTGTAGAATCCTTTAATAAGGTGCTAATTGTAAGGAAATGGAAGAATTCTGTGTTTGCTGAAACGCTTTCTTTTCGCTGCATCTCCCAGCATACTACTTACAGATGAATATGCTGGAGTGTTACATTCTAGACATCAGGGCAGGCTGAGCTGGCTCCTTTTTTTGACATCGAATTGTGCACTCCTAATTTAAATAAAAATCCCACAAGACCCAAAGTATGACTTAAAATGACATTTGAAGGACCAATTCTTTTGTGAGGCTCAGTTAACTTGATAATACATTTTTGTGCCAAAATTTTTCCAGTCTTTTTCAGTCAGGAGAGGAAAGCCATGATAACAGGAAAAGTAAAGAGTTTAATTTGATCATGGTTTTGGTTTGTTTGTTGTAAACGGAATGTTACGGAATATATTTGTATTACCTTTAACAGGACTCTTTTATACTCTTTTTAAAATCAGTGCTGGTTGATGCCTTATTTGTGCTTTCAGTTTAGAGTTAGCACCCTTTAAATTAGTGAGCTTTGAATAAGAATCAAATATATGGGCTTGTATAAGTTATAGGCCACATACCATAATGTTGAAGACTATAGCATTGTCTAGTAACACAGACAGGAAACTCTGGAAATAGATTTTGAAGGAGAAAAACAAAAATAAGAGCTATAAATAAAAAATATTAATCTCATTAATCAGATTTAGAGTGGCTGGTATGCATTGTAATGGGGCACAGGATTCTCTGGAGTAAATAAAAAAATAATTTGATTGCAATAAGTGATATAAAATAACGTTAGGTGAGATGAGAGTCAGTAATTTGCATGTATTTCTTGAACTTGACTTCCTTGTTGTTTTATTCATACTTATTTAATACCTCAGAATTAATCTTAATTTAATATTACTTCAGCTCAAATATTAACACTGAATTTAAAATTGATTTCCTGCCTTTGCAGGACCATGATCATCATAAAGATTTTCAAGTTGCTGTTCAAATGCTGCTTTTCTCAGCAGGGAGAGACTTGTATAATTTTAGAGTTGTCAGATGTGCTTTGGAGAAGTGTCATCTTTTATATAAAGATATCACCGTTAATAATTCTTGAGTTCCAGTCAGAAATGAATGTAGGAAAGGGAAACAGAGGTTTGCTACTTACCCTGCAAAACATCTGAGGCAGCTTTGGATGGAGCTCTGAAATTCCTGCAGCAGAGCCTGCTGTGCCCCTCCACCCTGGCCTTCTACAATGTTGGAGGTGCATTAACCTGCGTTTGCTTTTTTACAAAAATTTGTCCAGCACCATGGGGGTGAAGGCAACTAATTACTTCCTGAAAAAATTCTCTTCAATTCATGTAATACTTCTCTCTCCTTTCAATACTGATGTATCTCTTAATGCCTTACTCCTCTCTCTGTTGGGCCATCCTCTTAAAGAATTTTTTATAGACACAGTTCAGTGTGTAACTCAATGTTTAATTTCTCAGATCAGAAGTTTTATTTCAGATCAATGTTTAATTTCTCTGGTATTTCGTCCAACAAGAGTTTTATAACAGTAACATGGCTTGTTTAGTAAGGTTGTTCAGAGGAGGGTGACTGACCAAGCAAGTACTTGATAACCAGGCAATTCTGAATGTCTTTTCTGTAACTGTCCTACTGCTTTAATAAGCTGAGTAGGTGTTTCTGGGAAGAAAAAAAGGTAAGCAGACTTCTCAGTCACACTAAATGGGAAGTCATTGCTTAGCAGGCAAGTCTTTGATTCTTCGATAACTGTCATTTTTGCCAGCAGAGAGATGAGAAAGACAGAGGTACTGATATTCTTGGCAGAAACACAGTACTTGTTCTGCGTGGCTTAGTTAAGTGGTTTGGACTTTTGTGGGAATAAATAAGGATTATAGGATTAGGTTTTTAGTATTAATAATACTTCAGACTGCATTTGAAATATGTGTTTCTCTTCATTTGGAACGTACTATGCTTAAAGACTGGGAAACAGGCAATATTTTGAAACTTTAGCTTGTGCCCACCGAGGATGGACTCGGCAGTCTGTCCCCGCAAGATACACATGCTAAATCATTTCATTTTGCATTGCAGTGGAGGACAGGTCTGCAGAAAATCAGCTGATGAGAGCAGTAACTTCCGAAAGCACTATGAACTGATTGCAATTACCTGACCATGCTCTACCATTAATTACGTTCCTTGATCATAGTAGCACAGAGAGATAGGGATATGAAAAAACCAGAATGAAATATTAAGCATACTTCATTATATGCTTTTGTCTTATGAAATTCATATGTGTTCTACAGAAATAATACTGACATTAAAAACTTGGTTAACGGGAGCTATACTAATTAACTTACTACAAATAGATGTGCGACTTGTGCTGAAACTCTAAATAGGTTCAAGCTGTAAATGGTCAACAATAAATGACTTATAAAAAAATAATTTATGTATGGAGAAGGTGGTGTTCTTTCTTTCCTGTCTCCCTGGCCTTTTACAAGATAATCGCTGTAGTGTGCACTGAGCATAGTTATGTGGTCATATCATCATGGTTTCTCAGAGCCTTCTTTTATTTCAGCCTCTAGTAACACAGTTTCTTTTCCACTAATCTCCACATAGAAAAAAATAAACGCTGAAAATCATAGTTTTTCTAATAGCTTAGCAAAAATTTTTGGAGTATTTGAATACAGAAATAAAGAGATAATATGTTGTGTTATACTGGGAAACAAAAATTCAAAAATTTACTTTAGGTCAGGGGTCCTCAAACTCTTTAAACAGGGGGCCGGCGCATGGATGAAGTGGCAGGCAGCCATCTGCGGCTGCTTGGTCCCACCCCCCTCCCCCCCCAACCCCCGGCGGGAGGGGGGGGCAGGGGGGGTCTGTAAATACTGGGGGCCAGATTGAGGACCTTGAGGGGCTGTATCCAGCCTGGGGGCCCATAGTTTGAGGACCCCTGACTTAGGTGTTTCTTTCTCCTTTCTTAAGCAGAACCTGAAATCACTTACAACACATTTTCTTCCACCTTGATGGACCATTTCAGGAAGCCAGTGTATACTCATATCTATTGAGACTTGAAATGGTGCTGTGGTCTACTCAGGAGCAAATTTCCTAAGACCTAATTAGTAAGTCATTGATAGTTTGAGAGAGACTTTCTGAGAAGGTTTCAGTGGGTGTCTGATGAGTCACATGGGTTTAAAACTGTATTTTCTCATCTAAATATTACTGTCACTGTCCATACAAAAATTCAGTATTAATTTCAACTGAAGAGGAAAGAGAAGTTCTCATGTCTTTAAGTAATTAATAAATTAAAAATTGAGAAAAATGGAAGTACCAAAGGTACCAGAAACACAATTGTCACAAATTTTGTTTCTGTATATAAAACTCAAATTACATCTATGAAAATTTCTTACTATCTTGTTCTTGTCAAATAGATTAACAATGCCTGTTATTTCTCTTAAAGATATTTTTTTTTCTTCCATACTATTTCTTTGCATGGAATATTTATTTCTTTTTTTTTTTTTTCTTTTGCCTATAACTTTGGAAATTACATTTTGCGGTGCATATCAAGTCCACCAAGACTAGCACAAATGCTTCTGTTGATTTAAATGGGATTAGAATCAGGGTCCAAAGGTTAATTATCCATTGATTTTCATAGTTCCATTTACGTTTTTATCTTCTCAGCGTTGCTTGAAATGCTTTTTAATTTAGTGTATTGTTGATTTCACTAAATTCTTTTTTGTGTTATCTTCTGAAATTGTAAGGTTGAAGTAGTACTAAATAGCAGATTTCATGGAAGTACCTAGCTATTTGCTTCAGGATTAAAATTATCCTGAGACTCCCTCTCAACTTTTTGAAAGTTACCGGAATGTAAAAGAGACTAAGTTTTCCATTCTATTTAATTTTTGTAATTCTGTTAAAAGGGATAAGTGAAATGTAGATGGCATGTCTTGTAGTAGAAACATGAAAAAACTGTTGTGTCCCCTTTCACTGCACTCTAGATATGTGATTCTCTAGATATTTGGCTGCTTTTTAAGGAAGATCAAATGAGAAAGATGACATCATCACCTGTTGACTTTAATAATCCATTTGGTATTCTTTATTCTTGGAAACCTCTCAAACTTTTCTTAGCAGTTGTTTTATATAGAATAGGTGGTGGAATTACTACTTAAATTTGCTTTTTTTGATGTCATCTAAGTCCTGTATATTCAACATTTCTAAGTACTCCCTAAGTAGTTGCTGTAACAAATACAATTGGTATTAAAGGTTTTTCAGTTATCATTGTTGGTTTGGATAATAACTTCTTCACTGCCTAATGCATTAAATCAATTTTATGCCTACTTAAATCTAAACCCAGAGTTAATAAAAAAGATCAACTTTACTGATCTTTGACCTCCTCATTTGCACATTTTCATTTATTTTTCTGAGGGTGACAGCTTCGTCTTTTCTGATCTTGCACAATACCTCTGAGGTCAGTAAGTCCTGGCCCTTAGCAACAATTTCTTAGTTCCCCAATTTTAATTTTTTTTCTTGACACTTAAATAAAATCTTTTTATTCTCTTTAGTTCCTCTGGCTGTCACTAACATTTCTCTTTTTCTATGCCTTATTTTTTTCCCTTGAAGATCTAGAATATATATTCTTGTTTGACTCTTTCTCTTGTGTGCCAAATGCAGATTTTTCTTTCAGCTTAGGTTTATTCAAGTTTTTCTGAAATGGCATTGCTTGGTTTTCTTTCTCCCACTTTAATACTATGGGAGGAATGTGTTATTCTTTTTGGAATAGTTAGTGATGTTTTTAATGATATCTGCAAACCTTCTTTGATTCATTATATCTACAAACTTGTACTTTGTTCCATTAGCTTGTTTTTTTGCACCCCAGTCTTTCATTTCTGAAATTCTCTAGGGAAGCATGGAGATTTTTCCAGATGTAAGTAACTTCTGCTTAATTTACTTTGCAGACATCAGTGCTAAGGAACAAATCTATTTTTTCAGTTTTTACTTTCTACTTCAAATGTGTTCTCTGTGTTAGAATTCTTTGAGCTAATTTTCTCATGCGATTTTTTTTAAAAAAATGTTTGTTCACATATCCCACCTTTAAGCATCATCTACATAGTCATTATTTGTTTCAGACACACCAGTGGTTTTGTCCATTTCTTAAATACAGGGGTTTTAATCACACACTTTCAACTCTACTTTGAGTGCCTTATCAAAAAACTTAGTAGAGGTGTGGCTCCCCGTGCCAGTTATTTTCATCTTTTTATCCTTGAGATTATGTGATTCTTTCCTACTTGATCATTTATAGGCATATTTCTGATTTGCACATGTAATAGAAAAATAAATAGAAATAACTCCTCCATCCACCAAAATTCACCACTGCTCATTATTCTGCTGAGAGCCTTTAAATTGCTTTGTTCAATTTCATTTAAAAAAAAAATTCCCCTTAATAAAATTACTGTGTATTAAAAAAAAAAAAAAAAAAGACACAAGAGTACACATTGCCTTCAGGCAAATGGAATGTTTAGGCTTTGCGGAGAATATAAAAGACGATTTTGGTTTTCAAGTGATGGAGAGTTAAAAAAAACTACTGTGATTTATTTTCTATACGATTTATTCCAAAAAAGAACTTGCATTTCACAGTATAGAAGAATCTTGACACAATCCCTTTTAGATCAAATGGCAGAGAGTAGGTATTTTAACCTTCTGAGCATTCTTCATTAAATTACAACATCTTTCATCCAGAAGATAGATACAGAAGACCTCGAGTAATATTTTCTAGTAGAAAAGAGTTTGGGACTAGATTTTGCACTGTATTTAAAAAAAAAAATAATTATTGTTAAAAAAATCTTTATTTTGGGACTAACTGCATATAAAGGCAATTACATTGCTTCAGTGATACAAACTTATGTATTGTTAAAGGAAGCTGTATATGATCGAAGCCAGTTACAAACGCATGTGTGCGCGTGCGCACACGCAAAACCTTTTGACTGCGCCATCTGTGAAGTTTCCAAAGGCTGCAGGAGTTCACAGTCCTTATCTCTAGTTTTGTAGGCCTGTAGGATATCAGACTTACGCTAGTATTACATATGTATATTCTTATATACTTTGCCTCCCGTTTCTGACTTCTAAAGGGAAAATTCCACCGAAGAAAATGTTGCAGGAGGTCTATCTGCCATGTCTTTTTTTCTCTTTTCTGCCACCTCTGTGCTACTTACCCCACCATTCCCAACCTTGAGCAAATAGCTACTCTGTGCCAGTATTTGTGGATGCAGTCAGTAATATAAAACAAATAATTAAAGGGGCCATGAAGACTGTCATGTGGAAACCACCTATTCTTATTGTATTATGCTAAATACAATATCAAAGTCTGTATCTTTTTCTCTTGATGTTCTGCTCTTGCTCCAGTTGTCTTATAATGAAAGCCTGAACCAAACTTATGTTTCTCCTACTACCTGTAGTCCAAATTTTGAGACGATATCAGTGATCTGAGATTGTACTGTAGGAAGGGACATGGCTCTTCATATGACTGATTTTTTTTTTTTTTTTAAATAAATATATATATATATATGGAAAAAGCATAATCTAACAAGATTCTGTGACCTAATGATGGATAAATGAGTTAAAATAATGTGGAAGCTCCAGTATAGAGTTGAACCTGTGGTGCATTTGTTTGCAACATGGGCCATTTTACTGACTCTGGCTGTAAAGGTCTTTGTAACTAACTTGTTGTCAAGGGGTTAAAACCACTTCTGAACAGAGAGAAATATACTTAGCTGCAAGCACGACATGGTATCTTTTAACTCATTATGTAAGAATACCATTCCAGGGAGACCTTGGGTTCTACCTACAAACCTCGCATACCTGGAAATAACTCCAGGATTTAACTGACCAGGAGTATTTCTCTAGAGATTGAAGAAGACGTTACTATGTGAAAAACGGAAAGCTGAACCTAATATGGTGTACTGAATAACAAGGAGAATAAAGTTTTAGTGCGGGAGGCAGGCTTGAGGGAGAGATTACTTTCTGCTGTGGCAACTACACTGGGAATTTAATTAAATTAGGATTTAGTCATGTAATTTCCAGTACTTCCTGATCCAGGAGATTTTTTTTTATTATTATTATTATTAAAAGTATTCCATTTTTTATTTAAGTTTTCAGTAGTTCTGGCTGAAACCCAGAAAAACAAAAACATGGAGAAGGAAGTGAAAGGCAACAGTGGTCAAAGGGCTTTCATTAGTTCAGATGGATTTTTATATAGTCTAAATAGTTGCAATCTGATAAGAAGCTATTAATCTGAATATAGGATGAACTTAAGGCTCTTCAGTTACAAATACGTACTTCCTGTCTGCCTGTTAAAGATGTACTTTTTCTTGATTTCTATGAATGTCTTGATGTGCTTTTTAACTCTTCTAACATTCAACTTTTAATTAAAAGAAAACTCTCTAGAATTAAAGGCTTTGCTACTTTTTAAAGGCTACTGACCAAAAGACAGAGAAGAAAAGCACTTAAAATGTATCCCTGTAATTCTCAGACTGAATAGCAATAATCCTGTTTTGAAATGACAGATTTTTATAGTATAATGATTGCTTTTCAGTGAAACTGGGAAAGTGGTGACTCATTAGGAGATTCACCTTGGACTTACCTATTTGTAACCCAACATGGTGGCAAAGTAGGGTGAGGATTTTGGGACAGACAACAAAAGAGAAGTCACGACAGTGTCTGGTGGAAAAAGAAGGGACTTTTAATCTAAAAATCCATGAAGGCAAATTTTTAATTCACAGGATTCTGTTAAGAGTATTTAAGGAGTATGCTCAACCCTTTTAAAAAGGCTGACGTAACAGCTAAAAAGTCAGTAGACATAGATCTGTTAAGCCCATATCTAAATAGAAATATGGGTAAGCCAGCATAGTTCTTGGGAATAAGTGAAGTTTTTAATATAGATTTTAGTTTTAGAAATCCTTATTGGCTTTGCCATTCAGTGCTATTTTTTCTGAAAATAGTTTTCACTTCCTCTTCTGTCAGGGGAGATTCATGACCCAGCCACCGGGATGAATAAACAAGCAAATCTAAATGGGTGTAAGGAAATCTAAGCAGTAAACGGCAAGTGCATTCTGGAAGTGATTGTGCAATCTTGCTTGAAATCCCACACTCTTACCGCCAGACTGTATCAGTCAATATTTGTCCAAACCTTTGGATTTGTGCATACCTCTCAAAAGGTACATAAAGAAGCACTGACACTTTGTATTTTCTTTTGGTATGAGGAGACAGACCGTCCATCACATCTTCAGGTATCTAATAATTAATTGGCATATGCAGTTTCTACAAGTTTGGTCATGTCAGTAACTCGTGTCAGTTATGCAAGTTTTAAATTAGGAGACATTTCAGAGCCATTCAAAAAAATAGCTGATTAGTTACTTGCCAGAATACATGAAAAAAATTGTAGTATCTATTCATATTCAAAGCAGAATCACTGCATCTGTAGAAACTGCTAACTCAAAGTTTAAGCTATCAGTTGCCTTTTCTGGTTATATTCAGAAAGGAAGCAAGAGGAGCTATTTCCATTGTCTTTTGTTTAAAAATAGTACTTTGTATCATTCCTAAAGCAAATTTAGTTCCGAATTTGAGATGCCTATTAGGTTTCTCAGCCTAAGGGCCTGAGGAAGAAAGTCTGTTGTTTGTTCCCCCCCAGTATCCCACCTAATGCAAGATTTTCACTTTCCCAGTATTTCCTCTTTTGAAAAATGTAGTTTTGGAATGTAGTGTTCTATCCAGTAAGAGCAGCTTTATTACCTTGAACTTCTTTAGTGTCATCGGCAGTTTAGCAGAGTTTCACATCGTGCCATCTGTTTATAACCTACAATTAGGTGACAGGTATAGTATTTCTTTTTATTACAATAGATATTCCTTGTTGCATCTGGTCACAGAAATGTGCTGGACAAAGATCAACATACCATTTCATGTTCTAAATATTTACATAGAAATATCAAACAGTTTAATAGAAATTTCTGCAATCTGTATAAATAATTTAAAAGGAGTAACTGTCTTGGGAAAGTAATCACCACTTAAACCTGAACTGACCTGAACTGAACTACCTCTTTCTGATGACAAAAATGAAGGTTAATAATTTGAGAAATGTAGCTATATTTAATGCAATCTTTGGAAGTAAGAGCCTGTAAATGTGCATACTGCATAAAGAAAATCCAGTGTATTATTTCACTAGGTATTTATCAAGATAATTCAGCTCTTAAAAAGGACTTAAGAAATAAAGATGTCTATATGGTTGCTTCAGTCATAGCAATAGCTCACAGGTCTCATGTCGATTTATTAACTTTCTAGTGCTTGTTCCACGTTTTTTGACAACAGATAATTTGTTCAAGCTTGTGAATAATTTAAATATTAGCGGGAGACTATAAAAGTGTAAGATTCCTAAATGAATACTATACCATATGTCATGGTTTTGGTGGATGTCTGTGCGCGTTCTGTTATCCCTCAGTCATTCCAGCTGGTTATTGATATATTCTTTAATAGATGCACTTTCAGACATTATCGTTTCCCAAGTGACGTTAATGATTCACAACTACTATTAAGGAAAAAATATCTATTACAGTGATTAAAACTAGCTTCCTGCTTCAATTGAGCAGAGCTTACACTGTCACAGGGGGGTGCAAGAACCACCAGAATTGTTAGGCAACATTTAGTTTTAGACCTGGAGCGACTTGAGTGAGTTCCTTCTCAAATTTATTATTCAGATTCCCATTGCATGTTGTACCAGTACCAGTTTCAGGTTGCTGTTTCAGATTGATGGGTTAAGGACATTTTAAATTGAAAACAAAACTATTACAGAGCCTTTACAGCATGCTTGGGGACAGACATGTTGATGATGCCCTTCTTATGATGATCAGCTAAAAGTGGTTTTCCACTAGTAAGTAGTGAAATGTGGTTTTAGAAATCAATTAGATCTGTATCTTATGGTTTGATCTAGTCCTGTGATGGTGACAGCTGAAAAATTCCTCTATGAGGAAAGCTAAGTGAAGTATGCTGTTGCTTCTCTTTGCACTTTAAATTTGCAAGCTGTGTCCAATTATTTGGCTTCTCCCAGGGACCTTCAGTGAGGTTAGAAGTGTCACGCAACTGACAGAAAACACGGAACTGAATGTTCTTACTCACCATTGTAATGGGATGTGTCTGTTTTGACATCTTTTCAGTAAAGTATAATTTCGAAGCATATTCTGAATATTTTCCTATGAAATTGAAGCAGATGAAAGGATAGAAAGCCTGGTCTTTTAGTTTACAATTGGGAAATGGACTGTTGAATTCGATCTTTCCAAAGATAAGCTGAATACCCCTATAACCCTGAGTATGTACATAAAAATAGCTAAGTAGTAGTGTCAGCAACTGCAGGTGCTGCTGGGACACAAAGTGGCAACATTTGTTACTGTCAAGCTAATATCTGAGAGATGTTTTGTGCTTGATTTTTATATCTCTATCTACAGTTTCAATGGATAGAAAACTTTGTTGTCAATTCAGGATGAAGAATGGCTTGAAAGTGTGGGTTTCAGTCCTGAATTGCTGTAATGGTGCTTAATTAGGATGTTCAGGATAGACTGAGGGGAGGAATTTCTCATGTAATCAGAATGAGTCCATTTTCATGTGTATCTTCTTGTGTTTTTAGTGCATCTTTGTGCATTACAAGTTGGACAGATTTGTATAATTGTTGTAAAAAGTTTTGTTTTGTTTTCTGTCTCAGTGGCAGCATTTTTTAGGTGGAAATTCTTTTCAAAAAGTGGAAATACATATATTTTTTTAGTGTATTGCATATAATCAGCAAGTATCGTAATCCATTTGAGGTTTACAGATCTTCATGCTCCATTGTGTCTTCCATGTGTCTTACAAGGGGGTGTACGTGCCATGGCTTGCGTAACAGCACAGTGAATGCTTCCCATGCTTACAGGAATCTTGCTAGCAGTACTAATGATGAGCTACAGATAATGCTCATCCAACTTCGAAATCATAGATCCTGTTTTCCTTGCTGATGCTTTGAAGAATGTTTGTTTCAGGGATTTTTAGAGTTTAGAGGTCTAATCTTTGGTGGTACTTCGAGTTCAATTTTTGTCCTTTATTATAAATAGAAGACTTTTTAGCTCTCTTAGTCATATTGAGTAGGGTGGTGGATTTTTTTGGGTGCAAGTTTTATGATTCAGGTTGTGCTTTGCAGCAGTACTAGAAAGGTCTCTGTTGGTTATTTCAGCTTTAGTAGCAATTTTGAGGCAAAGATCAACTTGGAATTGGGTCACAGGCTACAAGCAGAGAGCTGTATTCGAGCTCACGTCTGCTGAGTCAGCTGTGTTTTATGTCTTGTAGGAGCTGCTTGTTTTAAACTTGCTAATTCTGTGGACTTATAAAAGAGCAATGTGAAACCTAGTGGTTTTGTTGTTTGGTCTTGCAGGAGGATTATGTGCCATATGGGACTATGGCAATAACTTGCAAACTGAAACCTATCTGCATTATTCCTACAATCTAGGCATTGCACCATGTCCAGTATCCTGGTTCCAGCTTGAAAAAAGACTGTGGTGGGCAGTTGATAGGGCAAATAAGTAGGAGTGATGGGTAATTCTTGTATTTATAGCCAAGATTATTCTTGCATAAATTCAGACTCTTGGACTCTTCGTCATCCATGCTTGTGAGGGAATGCAAATATATATATAGATTATCTGTCACCTTTGGATAAGGATTTGATTCAGGAATTGTTATTGTAATGTCCATTAATCAGTGAGGATGACAGGTAATGTGTGTTCTCAGGAACAAACAGCACGTGGTCTATGCAGGTGTGGGGCAGCTTGAAGTCAAAATAATTTGACAGTGGCTTCCCTCTGTAAATATATAATCAATTATTTTGTGTTACATTATGTATTTTTCTATTTACTATTATCTCTTACTATATGTTTACAACTAGTACATTTTATTGATCTACTGAAAATATACTCAAGCCATAATAATCATTATCATTGCGTATTCAGTACGCTTTTATAACTTCTACTTACATTCACTGTAAAAAACTGCAAGTATCTCATAAATCTCCTTTACCCTTTGATGAGCTGCCATCCATGCTTAACTTGCTATCAGACTGTTATCAGTGCACACCCAAACATGCCATTGCTGTGGTAAAAATATTGAGCTAGAAATATAGATGGGAAGAATGCAAAATTATTTTAATAAATGCTGGATTTTTTTTGTCTGAAGACATTGAAGTTGTATACTTATGATATGTGAAGCAGTCCTTTGATAAGAATTTTTATGATGCTTTTCATGTTTCCTGTTCCCACACCTTAACTTTAATATCCTGAGAAAGTAGGATAGAGACAAGATCACAGCATCTGTCTGTTTATGTGTGGATAACAGCTGCTAGCTCTGTCTTGGTTAGATGCAGTATTATGCACAAAATGCAGTCTTCTATGCTGACAATCTAGGAACAAGTGCGATATTATGTAGATTGTGTTATACTTCCCACATACCTCTTGTCTCAGGAAGTGATGATGTATTTGCTTTAGGCTGATGCTTTTTATCTTATTCAGGCTGGTGCAAGTATCAGAGTGCATGGACAATTGCAAATATTTGATCTTTTATCCTGGACATTTTGCATACGCATATGTATTTCAGGGTATGGAATTATTCATAATGACTTCATTTGTTTTACTAATGAATAAAATGTGTGTTTGCAAAATTAGGATTCATTTTACCAGTTGAGCAATACACACTGATTGAGAAGTTAATCATAAAATATTGCTCATTGGAAACTCATACGAAAAGCAGAAAATGCTTTTAAAACTCAGTCAACCATAATTTTGCAGTATTTCCTGGACCTAACTCAAACTGGCTCCTATCCTTCCAAATACACCTCTAATCAGAATAATTCTTTTCCTTACCAAGTACCTTAGATATTTCAGTAATTCTCCAGTTTTCTGGTCTTGTAAGTTAATATCTTTCTACAACACATTAATAATTTCCTAGATGTTTCAGCTATGTAAAAGTTGCCTTGTGTAATATTGATACATTAAACTAGTCATTCTTTCCTTATTCTGACATGAACTAGTGCCTTGTTTGCCTTTTTTTATTGTTACTCTGCAATAAACTGACAATTTCAATATTTTCACGTTTACCCCCAAATCAGTTTCCTGGAGATTGTATTTAATTTGATATGATTATCATGTGCTACCTTAATCTCAGAGTATTTCCCACCCCTTCAGCTTTTACCCCATCTTCAAAGCTCTATTTATCCAGTCTCTGCTGTGATTTAGCTAGGCAATTTGAAACTATTTATGCTAATGCAAGCGGGACTCAAAAATGTTTCACATTATTAAATTCAAATAGCACGGATATAGGATGGCAGGATTAATTTAGCAGGTGAGCAGTAGTGGTGCAAGGGTGGAGATTTAGCACAGATGGATGGTTACAATAAGGTCAGACACCTAAGGAAAGCAGCGAGGAGAGTAGCTGGTTGGGAACTAGGAGTATATCATTGATTTACAAGGCAGGGAATGCTGGCTGGAAAAGGAGGTCTGGAAGAGGTGGGAGCCTCGATTCGAAACTTAGAGATTTGTATCAGATGAAAAGACGCTGGCAAAAGATGACCTTGGATTAAAATAGTCTAAGAGAAACAAGAGAGGACTTGTTAGATAGAGCTTGTTAGATATAAACAGAGGAGGAAGGCAAGTGACACACAACTTGCAGTATCAAGGGATTCAGCTCCCTAACTGTGGTGGCTCCTGACACCAAGCACTTAGAGTTCAGCCTCACCAGACGACTGTGAAATCCTGACCACATTGAAGTCAATCTGGGCTGTGTTGAGGTCAAGAGATTTTGTATTTCACTGTGGTTGTTACTTTCTTCTTTCATTTTGCCAGCTTTTTTTCACCCAGCTTCCCCTGCTTTCTTCTAAAGAAAAAATAAATATATATATGTACTCTTGCTGCCAGAAGAGTTCTAGGTGTGTGCTTTTTGTGTTGGGATAAACATTTTTCCTCAAATTGTTAAGTAGCAGTATTATTTCTTGACAAGCCAAACTGCAGCTCCTTCACAGCACTTTAAATCAAAGGAAGCTGTCTTTAAAAGAAATAATAATGTATATCTTTAAAGGCAACTGAAAGGCATTAACCTGTTTAAAAAAGAAAAGACAAAATACAGCTACAACTTGTTGTATGATAGTACTAAAAGAATAGTACTAAAATAGTACATAGTAACAGTACTAAAAGAATAGTAGTGACACTGAGCTTTTGAGCATACCAGGTAAATCTTACTATTTTGATGTTGTATCTCTAGCATGTCCTTTTTTATAAATACATATATGTATTTATATAAACTAGTGCTTTGAGAAGAAAATGGTCTGATGTAGAAGTGATGCTAGTATTTAAGCTTCTGGAAGATAGAGTTTCAATAAATATATAAATTATTATTTAGAAACAAAATAGACACAGTTTAGTGAATACGCAGATTCATACATCTGGTCCAATAGATACACTGGTTTCTCCTTTAGAATAAAATTAAATTTTCTGCAGCTTTGTTATGTTTTTGATGATACTAGGATGGGCTGTCTCTGTCAAACTTGAGACAATGGATTTGGTTTGTGAAATTAAATTTCTTTTATTATCTCATATTTATATTTGTTCTGTTGTTCATCACAAAAGCAAAAGAGAAGCAAGGGGTCATCACTTTCTTACATATCTCAGTTCATCTCTGCTGCTATGCTTAACATAATTCCTCCTTACAGATCATGTGTTTCTTTAGTGTTTTCAGTCTTTTTCAACAGCTTATTCAATACGTCAAAATATTTTGGTGTGTCTTAAGCAGGGCAGCCACATACTCCCATGGTGTTTATACTGTATAGCAAAGATGAAAAGCTTGACATACATTTAAATGTGCCGCTTTATGTCCATGTTTCTATTTCTTCAGCGTTATATACTTCCTTCAAATAGTCATTCTTGCTTTGTGCTTTCTTACCATTGCATTTAATTTTTGTCGGTTTGCAAATTAAGTGGAAGATGTAACAGGGTATTAAATATGACCGTGGAAAACAGGAACTCCTCTTCCCTGGTAATCTGCAGATATCTCATTTATTATTTGAAGAAAGAGGTGACAAAAGTAAGAGATTTTTCCTTGTGAATATAAAAAAGAAATTAAGGAACACTGACAGATCAGAGTGTGGTTTTAGATCCACAAGCACTGTGGTGACAAGTGTAAGCATTTTCTCAATGCTTTTTATAAAAGCATGGTTATACCATATTTATCAGGCCAGATCCAGAGCCGCATTAATCTGTCCTTACTCTACTGCCTTCAAATGAAACATGACAGTTAAAAAGGTTAGGATTCAGCAAGTGCTATTCATTTCATGTTCATACTGTTTGTTGTTTTGTCACAAATAAAGTTGCTGTGTACTGTTCATATTTACAAAGTTATTTTTTGTATAAAATAGATTTTGAAAATGTGAGTTCTCAGGTTAGTTTAGTGTGTACACGTTAACAATGTATTTATAAACCAAAGTGTATTTTTCTTGACATCTAAGTAATAGGTTGGGAGGCTGGTAGGAAAGAAAGAAACCACAAAGCCTGTGTGACTGTATATGTTAGTTATTTGGTTTACAAATTTTCTTCTGCTGAGTATGTTCTTTATTAAATAAACATTAATAAATGTTTAAACATACTGTAATGGTGAACATAGATGTTATCCATAACAAATATAATGATTTTATAGTTTGCTAAATATTTTCAGATAACTTTCCAGTAGGGAAAACCCAACTGAAATGAAAGGTAAATCTGAAGGCAGTAGTAAGTCATGTAATTTACAGGATTGACTGTAAAACTGAGAAAATAATACATAACTAAAAAACAAGACACGCTGAGCCCTCCATAAAAAAATAAAACAACTTAAACCATCCAGTCATCTGTTTAATAAACCCTGTTTCAGCATTTCTGTTTATCATGAAATATATAATTACTGTATAAGTGCAGGTATTACAAAGGAATCAGCATCTTAATGCATTTTCAAATCTAGAACTCTAGTCATTCAAAATGCCTGTCTGTCAAAAGTTTAATTACACCTAGGAGCAACAGTATGTCTTTAGAAAAGTCGTTTCATACAAGGTTTCTTAGTGGGGCCATCTGTGTACATCTGCAAAACAAAACACATTGCGGGTGTAGCCTGAGATGACATTCTCTACTGGATTACAAGAGGGTTACACCATTGCAGCTCCTCAGCAAAGAGACCAGAGGCAATATTCTACACATGGCAATATAACTTAGAAATAACTTAGATTAAATCCTAGAAAGTTTATAAAACCAATTTAGAGTGTCTCCTTGCTTCTTGCTTTTCCCTTATTTTTAATTTTATTTAGTCTGAGAACTGTTCGTGCTCAAATATAGTTCATACATTTTTTTACTATTATCTATAATGATTTTAGAAAGAAAATCTCAAAATAGAAGCTAGCCATTTTATTTCTCAGCAAATGTCAATTTGATTTGTTTTCTTCCCTTGAGATGCAGGTAAATTGTATATTTTCACCAAATATTTATGTTTATATATTAATGTGACAAAGGTCAGAAAAACTCTGCTTTTTAAAAGTCCCCATATATAAATATATGTATAGAATTAAAAAAAAATTAATATGTTTAAACTATTCTTGAGTTACTTAGCTATCTTTGTATCAGGTTAACAGAATTAATGCCTGTATAACACCTGTATACGTGTAAAATTTGGAATCCCAAAATTCTCTCAGTGATACTTTACTGTTTCAAATGAAGGCCTCATGAAAATGCTTTAAAGCTATTTTTCCTTTCTTACATTCCCATCTTTTACTCAAAGAACAGGAAATAAAAATGAGTGCATATTTCTGAAATATTTTTCTTTCTGGATTGTTTATTTCATATTACACTGTATGAGTGTACTTTTATCAATTTATGAACAATAAATGTTCATGAATAGATTTCTATATTGGAAGAAAAGCTTTTTGCAATATGTAACATTTTCCTTGCTTACATGTATTGTCAGAAATCAGCAAAGTCATTGTGTGATTCCTCACTTATTTCCAGTAAGATTCTTCTGGTTATTGCTGCATACTAAAATAGTTTAATTTCCTCCGTAACTAGTTGAACGCTATTTCTGGAGTCAGAATTTCCTTTCTATCTTCAGCAAGATTCATTAGTTTAATCAAGGTTGTAATTATTTGATGGATTTAGTTTTTTAAAAAATTATTACTATTTAGAAGAGGTAGACTACAAAATTGAGAGGAAAGATTATAATCTTATTGTCATGCAACGTTATGAGCTCCATAATTTAGACCATAAGTAAAAAAATTAATTTAGAAGAAATTTTCAGAGCTATAAAAAAGTAACCATATATTGATATAGTACTTAAATATATTATCATACCTATATCAATATATTTTAGAAACATTTAGAATGTAAATTATTAAACATATTTTTAATACTATTAAATGCTAAAGTACACTTGTGAAAATGTTTTAAAAAGTAACAGTATTTTGAACTTAATACAAAAATGAATTAAAGATTTGTTCCTCATCAGAAATAAATCTCTAAGGTAACTAATTGCAGTGAGTTGAACCCTATTTGCACCATCAAATGACACATTTTATTCTTTTTGATGGCATGTCACCCATGCTGCAGATACAAGCTTTAGAATGTATGCAAAATCATAATTCTTTATACCTAACAACTGGAGGTTAACCACTTGCAGAAATTTTGCCTTTTTTTTATGGAAAAAGAAAAGGATATTCCCTTTTAATGCCAACAAGATCCTTGTCTTATTACAAATAAATTAATTACTGAATTCTAATAGAAGCATTTATCATGAGAAAGTGTCTGCCCTGGTGAGCGTTTATAAATCATGCTATTAAGATGAATAGTACTTACTCAGATTACTCTTAAATATTTAAAATGTTGTACCACTAAATTTGTGACTTTGTTTCTCTATCTTGGTTTTGTTTGCTGCTCAGGTCCAGTATTGTGGCAGTAGAGGTGAGGATTTGGTACTTGGAGTCAAGTGAAATGATGTCAAGTCACATGTTCTGAATGAGCACATAATTCACAAATCCATTACAGTTGTATATGATGTCAGATTAAAAAAGATAATTTGCTTTGTTTTTCTTAGTCTAATTAATAATTGATGTGCCTTACCCTATAGAAGTATATTAAAAATGTATTGTGAATGGCAGAAGTAATTATAGGCTTACGAACATGTCACCATAGTTGAAGATTTATTTGCATTTTATTTTTTATTTCTGTTCCTTGTGTTTTTGTAACTTGGGTGTAAACTATTACTGGATGGTAGGTCTTCCAACAGAAGGTTCCTCAAACAGAACAGTTTGTGAGAAAGTAATATGTAAAAAGGCACAGAAATATTTTATTTATTTCCTTATGAAACACTTGGCTACAGCCTGGTTCATTGGCTTAAAGACACAAAAATTTGCTGAAACGTGCCTATATGTTTTCCTGCAGATGCAACACTTGTCAGAGTGCTAAGCATTGCACATGGGTGCGTTAGTCTTTGGCATTTCCAATGACAGCCCTGATTTGTGCTATTTAGAAGCTTCCTTTACTCCTGGGTGGGAATCTGCTGTGGAGCAGTAGTTGTGAAAAGCATCTGTGCTAGGGCAGATCTCAAAACCAGTACTGTCTATCAGAGTGGACTTCAGATTTAAAGGAACTTCAGGAAACGGATTTAGAATAGACACAAGGAAGGAAATGTCATGCTCTCTTGCAATAGATTTACGAGGCTATATGTATGATTGCTAATGACTGTAATCTCCTTGAACATATATTGTCGGAAGGCAATTACCAGATCTCATTAACTTGTCTTTGCACATAGTATGATGAATTTCAAAGGATCGTATCAGGAGAGTGAGTCAGGGGCTCAGACTACTCCAGGTCCTTTGGGAGGGCTTATGCCTATGGAGCTAAACTGAAAGCAAAGCAGCACACCTCAATGCACATGAAATCATTTTCTCACAGCTATCCTTTTGTTCTCTAATGAAGGTTTTAATGTAGGTAGAGATTTATGTGTTTCAGTTACATGGGGATTCATTCAGTTAGATAGTGGAATTTTTGATTAGATTAGAATGTTTGTTCTTTAGGGAAAAAATTATTCATGAAGATTTAAAAGGTAGTTTCCTTATTTTCAAGACTTAACTTTCACTTTCCTGCTGTATACTTTTTTTCTAAATAAGTGTCATGCATTTCAGTTCCCTTTGAGTCTTATTTAGGATGGCCTCTCTAATGATACCTTTATAGCTCTTGTTTAATGACAGATGTGCGCAGTAGATGTGAAATAATTCTGATAATGTTAGCTGAATTTTGGAGGGCTTTGAAGAAGTAAAAACAATTAAAATTATGGATTGAGTAAACAGAGGCTCATCCAATTCCAGAATTGTCTCTGTAACAGAGAAAAGCTTGACCATATTAAATTGTTTATTGAAATGCTTATGGGCTTTGAAGTCCAGATTTTCACCCCAAGATTTCAGTAGAAGTACAAGCTGAATTACACAATGCTATGAGGAGTTATTATGGAGATGGCTGGAAAAAATGACTTTGCATAGATTTGTATGGAAAAAAAAACCTGTATACAAAGAGTTAATGAGAAGTAAACTGGAGAAAAGGGGCAACTCAGAAATTACCAAAATATTTCTTTTTTTAAATAATCTGTACTTCCTATGATTGTACATTATGGTTTAAATAGCTATGGTTTAAATATGAGTTATTCATGTTTTTGTGATAAAGTAGTTGTAACCTAAAACAGTTAATGAGGTATTTGGAACAGTGCACAATTTCTTTTGTCAGTAAATAACTCATCCAAGGTACTTTTTTAGTTAAGTGAAACCATTCATATATCTGTATCACCTCCTGGGAATAGCTTGGTCTGGGAGAAATGGGAGGGGGGAAAAAATAACGTGCAATATTTTTTTAAAGTTAAATATTTTTGAGTAGCCCTCATTGTCCTAAAGATTCGAGGCTTTTCACTTTGTTCCAGGGTTATGTATGGACTTGTACCAGATTGCAGATATTCAGATGGTACTTCGTTTGTGGTAGTTTTATGGTGTGTGTGTGTATCCACAAATAGATATTTTTTTTTGTACAAATGCAATGCAAAACAGTGTTCTTTCATTTTTACAAAAATGAGTAGGTGATAAGAACAGGTTGAATAACAGGATCATTTAAAACTCATTTTCTGTAGGAATATAAGCTTTCCATTACAGCAGACTATTGGTCTACCTACTCTTATAGTTTGTTAAGCGTCAGATACCTCAGAGAAAAAAAAAGTATAAAACTTTGTAATGAATTAAGTCAAATTAGTGTTTTCTGGGTCTACTTTCTTCCTAACCACAGCAATTAGTACAAGTCTTAGGCTCATGAAGCATGAGCATTTAATTACTCATAGTTTTATATCTGACCTAGAGTTTCTTTGGATACTTAAACACACAATGTTGTATGTATGTGTAAATGTATGATGACTTTTAAAGGCATTGTATACTTGGCCTTCTCACTATCCTTTAAACTCAAGGGATTGTATAACATGGTTAGAACTATATTTTTTTTTAATTGAAAATTGCATATTTTCACTTTCTTTGTATTCTCCTTCTGTGATAAAAGATAAAGAACATGCACATGACATTCTTTGGGTACAATGGTATAATTTGATGTACTTTCATGTGCTGTATCTATACACCAAACAAATCATTCACTTTTTATCTTTTCTAAGTATTTTTGTCTTTTAATTAATCTGTAACATTTCTAAGATGGTGAGACAAAACTAAGAAATTAAATTCTTACTTTTCAAGACTATTTTTGTCTATGTAGAAGTTTGGCTAGTATTCTGAAACTAATAATCTCTCTAGAAAGTGTATTCTAATTGCTATTATGATGTTAATAGGCTGAGAATTGTTTTCTAAATGTTTATTTAATTGAAGTTGTGCAAGTATCTGAATCAGTTGTGTATTTTAAGTGTGTACAGTACCACAATTTCCTATAATGTCTCTTTTTTTCATATAGTCTCATTACACAGATCTCTGTTGGACTGCACAGTCTTACAGTTTACCTTCTTTTTAGACTCTGTTCTATATTTCTACTGGGGAAAAAAAAAAAAATCCAAGACAGTACCGGTTTCTTGTCTTGTTATTGAATGCATAAACATTTTATACTACCCATTCTTCTCAAAATTCTTCTCAAAAGAGTTACTATACTAAGAGAGATAGATTAGTTCATTTTCTGCAATTTGACAGCAAATTTTTTTTTTTTTTTAAAAAGGCATATTGAGGCTCAAATGCACAAGTGCTATTTGTAGATAGCTAAGTCCATTGCATGCCTGCATGGGAACGTGCAGACACAGCAAAGGGATAGGAAAGGATTCTGTTGATTCCAACTGGATGACTATGTAGAAAACATTACTGCATTTCCAATTAGTTGTTTTGGCTTTTTTTAAAGGGAGGGTTTTGTGTTTGTTTTTTTTTTTTGTTTGGTTTCATTATGGAATAAGTGTTTACTCTTCCTAATTAATCTCTAGATAATTAATTGCTAAAGAATTCCAGACAAGATAGACCCTGGAGAACTAATATGAAGGCTCACAGAAAAGTTACTTTTCTTGCCAGGCTTCAAATATGAATCTGAATGAGAGCATAAAAATTGCTTCTTATACTGCACACAATTGTATATATCATCAGGACTCAAGACATGCAACCACATTCTACATCTTAACAGTGAACTAAATAAGCTGTGTCTTGCATGTATTCATTCATACAGAGCCTACAGAATCTGAAAGCTTAAAAGTCAGGGTAAAAAGTCTCTCTTTTGACCATGTTTCTTTAATTCAGACTAATCTCAAGGGCTAAGGAGCTCACAGTTTCCACTAGAAGTGTCCTTGTTATTGTCTTGGCCTTTTCCAAAAACTGCACTCAACTTTTGAAGTAGTTTTTAGTAGGGAAAACTCACAGGTATTCACTTGTATCTTTTTGAATTTTTAGTTTTGTCACTGGCAATAAAATGTATGTAAGGTATGGAAACATTGTGGACCATTTTGATAAGAATGTGCACATCTTGGATAAGTTTCCTTTATCTGTTTCAAACACTATTGCATTGAGGTGAAATGCATTTATTAAGTAGTTTTTTCTGTAATATATTCTACATAAGTAGAATTTTCGATTGAATATAAATGTTTGAATACCAAGTGTTAATATAATTAATACAAATAAGCAAACATATGTGTACTATACAGAAGGTTGAAAATTCTGTCCTTGTAACCCATGTTTCCCTAAATGGAAACTCTTCACAGAAATAATTTTGCTGACAGTCCTACTTTTTTTTTTTTTTTTGAGTATTTTTGAAGGTCCAGTGTGGAATTTTAGGGGAAAAGGAGGAAAGAAGGGCTGTCAGGCTTTGTAATTACGGCAGGTTTTATGACGTCTTACAAAGAATGCATCCTACAGCCCAACTCCTTTCAGCACTGTCAGAACTTCCACTAAAAGCTGGCGTTTTATTAAACCATTAGATACTGAACCAATCTCAGGCAGAGTCCATCAGTCTTAGCATCTGTGGAGTTACCCCAAGGTGCAAGCTGTTCAGTGAAGTGGTCTTCACAAATACTTCTATGATTTAACAGCATTTTATTAAAAGTTTCCCAGAATTTTGCGTAATTCTTCAAACAGAGCATGTGGGAATAGGAGCATGTAAAAAAATTAAGCTTTGTCCATAGTTATTTAAGCTGTCAGTGTTTTCACTACAGCAACAGAGGACAAGAGGTAAGAAAGCTTCCTAAAATAATGGTAGAGCATCCTATGTTTTACTTGAGTCCTGTCTATGTCCAGGAAAGCAACAATTCCACCCACCTCTAGCTTCTTTTCCCACTTCTCACTCTGTTTATCACTGATAGCAGACAAAGAAAAAATGTCTTATTCCTTGCCTTTGTATAATGTATGAGCTCAGGAGGAGCTGATCACAAATCTTTCCCGAATCACTTAAACAGTGTTAGTACTATCCTGAAAAAAGCAGTCTCAGTTAATTCACTACAGTGATTAAGTTGTTTACGTTTGAACACACCGTCTGTCTTCTGTTAGGTCTTTTAGAGCTATAGCACAACCTGGAACTGTAGGATTAAAGATGAACTAGATGAAGTAGAAGGATTAAAGATGAAGTTGTACATTCAAAACATGGTTAGTAGCCTAGTAAATACACATCTACAAGCCTAAGTCTTTTGATATGTTCATGAAATGTGCATAAAGCTCCCATGGGGATGAGACAGTAAGGCTATCTTGGCAGGGTGATAAAGTTTCTTGTAAGGTTGCTGGAGCGGTCACCTATGATCTGCATGAGACTAGCAGAGACAACAGAGAAAGCAGAACAAAGGTGTCGCTCTGGGAGAGCGGGATGTGCAGGAGGGGGAAATCTTCTTTTCTTCTGAAAGCATTTTGAAATCCCCCCTGACCTTTCTGAACCCTCACTTTCTCCTGGCATCCTACTGATCCAGGTATTATATCATCCTTAGGATTAGCTCTGTCATTTCTGCAAAATTGAATTTTTACCCTCTTCAAAGCCTGAACAACATCGTGACAAAAATTAAATTCTGCCTACACTGCTGAGAAACCATGAGCTAAATCTACAAAGATTGCGCTCCTCAGATGTGAGGAACAGAAGAACAGGCCTTTAACTAGATCTCTTTCATATTATGTGAGTGCATCAACTACTAGCCTTTCTGTTTCCTTTTTTTCTGGTTTATTGAGGGGGAAAAAGATAATCCACTGAAACAGTGCCTGTAGGATGGCTTTGGGCTTCAATTTTACATGAAACAGGACCATCCCTGAAATATCACTGAAGGTTTGTGGGATGAATATCAGTACACACTGAAAAGAGGGATATCTATTTTGGTACTGATGCATAGGTATTTTTATCTTAGGTTAAGAAATATATTTGCTGAAGGTTTTATCACTAGCCATCATTAGTGTACTTTGCTCATTCTATGAAATCCCATTTGAATTTCTGCTGACTGGACTTTTCACATGGGGACGAACCAAATTGTGTTTGACATAAAATTTATCTGGATGAAGTGTTTTAAATTATGTCAGTGAGCCTAATGAACAAAATTTAATGGGTCACTTGAGGCTTTATTAAGTTGAGTACATCCAAACAGATTTGCTTTTCAGGATTCAGCCTTTTATAAAACTGTTGATTTGAATTCACTAGGAAGTTTGGCAAATTCTTTTAAAAAAGACCTCATCTTTTCTACTGGAAAATAAAACCTTGGCAGGTCTGTGTAGAAACAAGTCACTTAGCAGGTGATGCAATGTCAACGTTTAAGACTTAGAGGGTATACATGCAATAGGCGTAGCAGTATCTTTACATTTTGAACAGATCCTTTTTCTTTCTTACATCATTTTCCAGATGATAAAACAAACTGGACATAGAAATTTAATACTTTGTAATTTGTGTAGGTTCTGAAAAATCAAGAAACATGTTGAATCATTGTGTCCTAAACTTTTTGTTTGGTATTAGGTGACAATGCGAGGCAACTTGTTAAGTCTTTGAATATGAGGAAAAATTTGCACTGTTTAACTTAAATAAAACATCAAGAAGTATGTAGTGGTCTTAAGAGTGTAACAGCCTGTTTTAAAGAATAAAGTTGTAATGTCTTTCCTGTGGCCAAAGAGTAAGAAAATTTAGAATTAGGAAGAGTATTTTTAATGGCATGGGTAGTAAGCAAACTCTTCAGAGATGTGTAGTCTTTTTCTTTAGAGGCCACTGAACACTGTCTGGACTGACTGGAATATTTTCTAGGAATAGCAGAAGCAGAGATGTATTTCCCCTGGGGCAGGGCGACAGAACTTCTTCAGGTTCTTTCTAGTCTTGTGATTCATATTATTGTCTGCCAAATTATTAATAATTAGCATTTACAAAATATATTACAGAATGCCATAAACTCACAGAAACTTGTATAAATGGCTAACAAGTATCAGGCAACTATAAGAAGAATAAATGTTTTATTCTTAAGGTACCATACCATTATGCATAATTGGCCAACTAACAATGGGAATAATTATCCAGTGCAAAAGTGATAAAAAAGTTTGGATGCATAGGTTAGTCTGAGGTAGCACTAAGTGGTTTATTTCCAAGATCTATTGTTAGTGCTGTGATTAAAATAAATTACTTCTTGGAGTTGGGATATTGGGAATTTGTGCTGAAGTACAGGCTGCTGTGAAAATAACTGTGTAGGGAAGCTCTTACTGGGTGATTCGTAATGCACATCTGACATTCTTGAAGGTCATTAGCAGTAATATAACTTCTAAAAGGGTATGTTATGAAATGCACCGAATAGTAGCTAAGTCCTGATTCTGAACAAGTGAGAGATTTCACCTCCCAAAAAGCAGTGTGTTTTCATGTCACATATAAGATGCAACTCTTGAAAACTCAGGTTTGAATCCACCTTCATTGAGAGGAATAAAAAACCTGTAAGTGAT
Source organism: Falco punctatus (assembly GCF_963210335.1). Classification (NCBI taxonomy): domain Eukaryota; kingdom Metazoa; phylum Chordata; class Aves; order Falconiformes; family Falconidae; genus Falco; species Falco punctatus. The sequence continues at coordinate 12,633,160 of NC_137588.1, read as the reverse complement.
TACACTGGTAAAAGACTAAGTGACAGTAAAGTATTTTGGAAAATACCTAAGACCTTTTTTCTCTTAAGCCAGCTGTACATGACTGTACAAAGACTATAAGTGAAGATAACGCGTAGTTTTATAATAAATTGTGATTATGCAATAGCACATGACCTCAGTATTATTTACTATCTGAATGTCTTTTTCTGTATTAAAACTTTAAGTACGTTTGAACATACATTCATGTTTCAAGTATATTCTTATGAGATGTTTTTTGTCCAGAAAAAGATTAAAGGAGCAGACAGAACCTAGATTGATGCAGAGTAACAGATTAGAGGAGACTCTCAGGAAGGAATTGTATCAAGAAACTGTATTATTAAAAACTCTTTTGATTTTTTTTGTTAAATTTTATTTTAAGAGGTATAGCGTTTCAGGCTTTTCCCTCCTGTACCAGTTAAAAGTTTAATACCATCAAAAAATTTTATGCTTCCTTACAGCAGATACATTAAGGACAATATTTGATGGGGTACATTGAGCATGCTATTGTAGTCTCTCTAAATGCTGCTTAGGTTTTGATAAATGGAAGTGGCCTCTGAAGACTGCTACAAAAAAAAACCCACAAAACACTCCTCACACAAGGAGGTCAATTACCATTCACCGTGATGCTCTTTGCCCTGAGAAACGGTCCATAACTCTTCAGCCTTTGATGAATATGGTCTTAGGAGACTGACTTGCACTGAATGTTTTGTTTATTTACACAGTATTAGTCTTTTCCAAAACCTGTTAAACGACCATTAACCTGATATGGGTAAAGCTATTTCAAAAGTGAAAAATATTTTAGATTAACATGTAAGAGAAATCGTGGTTTCTTAGCCAATTAAATTCACTTCTGTTGGCAATCCAGAATATTAATGTCAAGACACTTGCTTTCATTCAATTTTTGGTGATCTTGAGGCTTTAATTCTCTTTAAAAGAAAATACCGGGGAAAAAAGTAGAAATATAACCATGAAAAGGATGTTGCAATGATATGAGAGGCTATTTATGAAGAAGGAATTAATGTTTCTGAATTAGAGGTGATGGTGGGTACAGATTGAATTAGAACAAACATGTTTTATTTCCCAAAACTTCCTGAAAGTAATAAATTGTACATTGAAATCTATGTCATGAGCCTAAAGTTTGTTAAACTTCCAGATGTTGCTAACAAATGGAATTGCAAAATGAAGTTTGTTTGCCTTAGATTGATGCAGATGAGTACGTTGGTCTTGGATGAACCTAAACGGAACGCAAAGCAGAAAAATGTAGGAAAGTTGTTAGCATGAACCTTGTGTTGTGACCTTTTTGTTTCTTGTGGTTATTATCCAAGTCTGTGCTATTTCATCTTGCCTTGAGCTCTGTGTTGCCACGTGTAAACTACTTCACACTACTACACCACCCTGTTTAAATCTAGCTGAGTTATCTTTACAACATGTTGTATATCCTATGAAGCAGAGAAGCTTGGCAGTCTGGAACTTGGATTCATGTCCTTGGTCTTTGCCCATCCTGGTTTTTTTTGTTTTGTTTGGGAGATCTTTTGGTTTGCTGGTTTGTTTTTTTTTTGTGTGTGTAGGGTTTGTTTGGTTTTTTTTTTTCCTTAGGAAAAAATACTCTGTAAATAAGTATCTCTAAAGATGTGACGGTTTACAGTTTTTTCAGAAGTTAGCATTTTAAGTTACATGCTTGAATGCCACTTTTGCATTACGCTTCCATACGTCATACTTTTCCCAGCCTGCTGTCGGAGAATGCAGGGCTCCAGTGCAATTTACCTGCGTCATGTGGTTCTCATCTCTCTGTTAGTTCTGGTGTGTCACATAGATAAACATTTACTTTTGTGAACTTGGCCCTGCTGTGCTTCTGTAAAATGAGGTTCCTGTCTGCTGTAATACATTGAAGCTAAGGTCTGCCTTTCATCTGGCAGTAACTGCCTGTATATGATAGAAAAGCTGATTTTTTGTTCTGGTTCTTGTTGGGCACTTGGTATGCCTGAAAAATCTTACCTCTATGCAGTGAATAATGAAATCTTCCATTATTATTTTTTTTTGTTTGTTTTGCTTGTATCAGGTTTTGCCATTGATAGAAAAAAATCACTTTGGATAAGCAGCCTCTCAGCATCTATCTCACTGGTTTTTCATGAGGATAGAATGAACAGACTCTCACGTAAAAGTGTACATGCAGATGATCTTTAAAGACAGTTTTAGACAGGCAGATAATTAGGTGCTTGCTACCTGCCAGTTCTTTCTCCCTCTCTGCGACTCTGAAAATTAATCTCAGGAGGAAAATCACACTTCTGACAAGAACATAGTCTTAAAAATAAATTTTAAAACAGTGAATCAGCATTTCTGGCTCTGAGACGTCATTACCACTCCACAAAGGTCATAATTATACACATTTTTTTCCGCTTATTTTAAAATCAAGGAGAAAAAACCCCACCTAACCATCTATGCCTGGTGTTGGAGGATTGTGAACTGGTGCCATTTAATCATATCATTGTAGGATACTTTTGTGGTATTTTCTGTTCTAGCTATTTTGATCAACAATAGAGCTGATATAATTACAGCTAGTTATCAACAATAGAAAAATATACTGTTTTAAAAAGGAGGTTGTAATTTAGAAAAAGTAATTTTCATATGCTCTGCTGAGGTACTGCAAAAAAATCTGTGGGTTTTTTTTACTGAGTAATGATTTAAAATAATTCACCTGATAATTTTTTTTACGTATAGGTCTAATAACACTCCTACTTTCCAAAGGCATTAAAAGGTACAGTGAGTTTTCTATAGTCACCAGTAAATAAGATTTTGCATAATAATATTATTGAAGAAAGTAATAATTACTTTCTAAAGTAATTATTTTCTTAGTAATAATTATAGCTCTTTTTTCGTTTTGTTTAAATATACGACTTTTTAGTACTTCAGTGACTTTTACTGGTAAAATGTCAGGGAACATAGCTACTTTTTCAGACAGTAGATTTTTCATGCAACATAGGCAACATGTAAGTGTTTCAATCATTTATTTTGGAAGATGTATAAAGCATGATGTTTGTGGTGGATTTTATTTTCTGTTTTATTTTGATCAAAGTAAAATGGAAAGATGACCCATTATGCAATGCAGTGCCAGATGGCATGGCACTAAAACTGAGCCTGATCTGCCATCTGTAAAGGTGAGCGCTAACAATTCTGGAAGGCTGGAAAGCTCATGCAGTTGGAAAAGGGTTTGAAGCATTTTACTTTTAGGTCACCAATTCACAGCTGATACAGCTGGGTAATAACCGAAAGCTATCACCATGTTATGGAAGGCTGCTGTCTTAATAAAACACTGTTATAGTACTAGATCAGACAACAAGGACAAATAACCATATCACAATCCAGTTTTCAAGTATCAGTAAGTAGCAGCATCCCTTCATGCCAAGCTTTGGATGGGAGTGGGCTGAACGACCTTTACTTCGCAAAGGTTCTTCTAACAGGAATGGATTAAATGGAAGAGTAAAGCACTAGGGAAGAAAACCTTATCCATTCTGGGAAAGCAAACCGATTAGTCAGTAGACAGTACTTTAAGTCATGAGTTATTTTTCCTCTTCTGAGAACACTTACACATTTTCCCCTTAGGTCTGAATGATTTCGATTTGCCTTGGCTCACAGTTAAGCAACTTCATTTACAAAGAGCTGCCAATAAAGTATTTGCAAAATGACTAGCAATAAAGAAAGCCAGTTATAAACCTGCCGCAAGCATTTCTTGAATGTTTCCACTCCAGGCGGCAGACAGGCATGAACTGCTATTCTGAACACTAGTCCTGTATCTTCACAAAACCCATCTCTGTGCACCTGATCAAAGCCTGTATTTAGGGTGACAAGAAATGGCTATTAAGCCAGCTAGTACATAGCATCACAGGTTAATGTTTAAAAAACCCCACAAACCCAAGCAACATCCCCTGCCCCATTCTACATATGAAGGGTGCCCTGCTTTTTGTAATGCTTGGGAAAAACTCAAATAAATAAAGTATGGCCTAGGCAGCTTCTGATTTTGCTTATGGGTTTAGCAGAATTTTTTTTTTCTGTGATGTAACAATCTAGGGAAGATTCCTGATCAAAGAAAATGGGTCCAAATGGGTTTTGATTTTAGGGTTTTGTTTGTTTGTTAAACCTTTGTGTTAGCATAGGTTAAACATTAATATCATATTCTAATCTATAGAAATCCTAGTACACAATGGTGATTATTTCAATGGCCTTCTAAACTTTTTGTTCTAATCGTTTGCATGTTCTTGGTCACCCTGGACCCCAAGTGTCCCTGGGGTATGTGAGTATGATCCAGCATGTCCTGACGAACGTGTGGCTGTCAGGAGGCTGCTCTGGGCCCTGAGAGACAGCTGTTTTTCAGCCCATTAGCTCTGGAGAGAGGATCCTGTCTGCTCCGTGTCACTTGTGTCAAAAACCAGCTATCCCAGGTCCCCAGTTAACTCTACACAGAGATATCAGATTTGAAATGGGCTCACTCTATGTACTTTTTTTTAAAAAATATATGTACGCACACACACATGTATTTTTATAAAAGTACTCGATATCTATCTATTCAGGCTGACTGCTTGTACATTGCATAGCAGTCGCTGCCTCTTTGGAAGCTTGAACTACAAATTTCTCTCTCTTGTCCTTTTATACAGCCCGGACAAAGTCCTTGCCAAAAGCTAGCCTCATGAATAAAAATTTCCTAGAAGCACAGAAAAATAAATGAAATAATAACTGAGGAGCATTATGATTTCAAGAATAAGTGGCTTGATGGTTAGGAATTATTTCAGATTTATTACTTTTTTAGTTCTTTGGTAGATGTTATCTAGAGAATGATAAAAGAAAACTGCATGATGTAGTTAGGGTATGTGGTTTATGGTGGGGAAAAAACCTACTTTATTTAGAATGAAAGACATTAGAGAAATATCTCAGTCTTCATAAATTAATATTTTTACAACACATATATTTTTGCTTATCTTTTCTTTCTTTCCTAGTAAATTTTGACGTTTGCTGTTCTGCCTGGCCAGAACAAATGTTCTTGTTGTTTGCCTTGCATGCTTATACTGGAATTAGATGATTTGTTCAAGGCTCAGATTTGATTGTATACCTGTAGAAGTAAACCAAAAATACTACTGGAATTGAGACCAAAATGTTTCTAATTGCCAGGAGAAGGGCAGCTCTAAGACTGCATAATGAAGGCGTTTCTTTTTCTGAATGCAGCCTTAAATACTTTACAAAAAATATTTGAGATTTTTTTTTTCAATATTTGAAGCTATAAATTTAGAATGACTGCTGGAATGGTGGAAATTTACTTGTCTCTGGAGTAAAATGAAACTATGGGATAACATTATGCTACAGTAGAAAAATAATTTAGAGTATAAGTTGAATAGACGTCTTAGTGAATGGGAGGAGGAAGCAGGTGAAAATGAAAACTTTGCTTGACTTGAAACATGTGTGAGCCAAAAGCATTAAAAATCCTACACAACTAACAGAACACTATTAGCTGGATATAACCTGTCACATGACTTATCAGTTAGTAGTTATAGTTAACCTCTCAAACATCAGGTATATTTCTAACAGTAAGTAATATTGAAGCCTAAACAATTCCAAAGCTGGAAATTGCTTATTTTATTTAGAAGTTTTCTTCATCTTACTAACCAGTCTAGTTGTTAAGGTTTGTGGTTATGCTGCTAAACCTGAATTACCAATACTTTTTACCGAGCTAAGTTAGAGTGCAGAAAAATGGATACTGGGACCACTTCAAATTAGTTTAAACCAAAAACCTTCACTTGTTGGTTTTTTTGGTTTTGTTTTTTAAAGGTGGTAGCTGACATCTAGAGTTTCAAGGTAAATTCCAAATCAAATTAAAAATAATTAGATGAGAACTTTGATAAAAGACACTCCACTAATCAATGCAACTTAATATTTTTTATTAAAAGTATTTGAAACCCTCAGTTCTTTGGCCTTGTAAGGAATCTGCTGCTTAATATTGCTGACAAGTAGGATTAAGGAATATTTATCGCATATGAATTATAAACAAGAATTGACAGAGTAAGTGGTACTTGGCAAAGGATTAACAATTTTAAAGGATTAATTATCAATTAAACATTAAATTAAATATTAAACTGAATAATCAATAATTAAAAGGAAATCCTCAGAACTGGAAGTAGTTGGATTGTATGTGGAAGGGAAGTGGTCCAATGTGTTTGCCCTAGTTTTACTTTACCTGGTTTTACTTAAGTATATTTCAACTGTGCGGAAAACAGAGTAGTGGAGCAGATGGGCTCTTGGTCATGACCGCTGATCTAGTTCATGTGTTTTAAGAAAGAACATTTTAATATCTTTTTTGGGGTTTTCTGTACAGGATGCTTACATGCTCCCAACATCTTTCTCTGAATGAATCTGAACTTCTTCCACATGTATAGCCTAAGAGTAAACAGGACATGGGAAGTCCTGTTAAGCCATCTTACAAAATCAGAACTGAGGTACAGAGAGGGTGTATTATGTTGTCTTTGGGAATGGAGAGAACTGAACACAGGTCCTTTATCCTGCTTAGTGGTCCAAGTAGTTTTGCTGCCTTAGTTTGTTTACTCTTGCTTTTTTCATGGTTAAACTATATATTTAAGCAAAATACACAGTGCTATGATGAGCACCTGTGCTGGCACAGAGGACATTAATTCAGCAATGCTCTTTTACTCCTGTATGGAGCTTCAAGTTTTTGGATGAATATGACACAGGGGCAATTATCCAGTGAAATAAAAACAAATAGCTGTTAGACTTATATAGGATGCACCTCTCATCTCTTAGTTTTGGAATCATGTTTATCGGTATTCTGCTTTATTAATAACTGTGGTTAGTAAAGAAAGGTGACTGTGAGTTTAATTCACATGTCAGAAAGGCATGAAAGCTCATTCAAGTGAAAAGGGAACTGTAGTGAAATAGCGAAATGATGTATAGATACCAGAAAATAACAAGCTGTATATCACCATTTGATTCTAAAGGCTTATTTTAGTCAAATGGAGTTTTATGTGATGGCTAGAAAATGAAAAAAGATGCTTAGACTGAATGATGGATAATAAGTGACAAAATTACATTTTTTCAGGATGTCTTTGTAAGCATTTAATTAATTTGCCTTTACTTCCTCTTTTACCCTTTTCTCTTGTATGGTGTTTGAAGAGTAAATGTAACAAAATTAAATTCCTGATTCCTAGTGTCTGGGAGCAAATGTGCCGTTGAAGAACTGTCATCAGTATGAATCGGTATGAAAACCAAAACATTTGATTTTTCTAATATTTAATATCTAGTGAGCTAGATAATAACTGACTGGCATTAAAATACAATAACTAGAAAAACTTTTCTGTTTCTTGTTACACTTCACAGTTTTCTTAAAAGCAGATGACAAGTAAATGATCACCCTTCCACTAGTGAATGAAACTTATTTTCGCTTTCATTTAACACAAACCCAATTATTTAGAGACTTAACTGGAAAGAGAGAAAGATGGACTGCTTCCTCCAGGATCTAGAACTGATCCTAAAATGCATATTTTTAGGTGTCTTTTCAGAATACTGTTAGGGAGAAGGACTTGGGAAGATGGTACTTAACGATTTTGCAGCTTGCTATGGTGAAAGTTTCCACCCACTCCTACTACACAGTTTTTCAAAATCACCAGCAGTAAAGATAGATAGGATGTTTGTTTTGAAACGTGTTTGATGTATTTCTGCAGAGGGTGAAACACAAACTAAAAGAACAGATTTCCTTGCTCTTACCTCTAGACAGCTATATTGACTCCTAATTCTCTCTACCAACTACAAAGGCATCCCATAAAATCAGCAGAATTGCAATTCTTTACTCAATAGAAAAGATTAATCCCATCCAGGGAGCCCTAAGTTTATTTTCTGCTGAAAAAAAAAAAAAACCAACCCAAAAAACCAAAACACTAGCTTTGGCAGTGCGTTATCTATCCCAAGTACTCTCATGTGAACTTCTGTAGACCTGCAAGTGTTCGAGTCCTCTCAGTAACTGTGTCAACTCCTTAGTGCAATGCTTGCAGCACTTGTCGTTGTTCGGTGGTGTATGTTACCTTCTAGAGCACAAGCACTGCAGTTAGTTCTGTGTTCTGCCTCATTGCAGTTGGGTCGGTCTGGCTGCGACTCCCTGCTCCGAATTCACACTTATTTTGGGTTAATGTTCGGTCTGGATCCAAACTGGGAAATGCTTAAATGAAGCATTAATCCTCATGGTTAATTGGGCTGAAAGATAGGCTTCCAATAGATTCAGCTACTTTACATATTGAAGTACAAATGGCTGTTTCCCATGTCAATATTAAAATGTTCTGTTTAAACAGTCTACATTTTTATACTATTAAAAACTTGGAATTACTTTAAAGAGTTGTTACTTTCTTTGTTGTGGCTTCTTTGGAATATTTACAGCTGTTGTAGAGCTATATGTGGTAAAATTAACATTTACAAATGAATGCTCTTAAATACTTTTGTGTACGAATTTATTATGGGCTTTTCATTTTTAAGGAAGAATAGTGTAAGTTCTAGTTTGTGCAAAGCCATGTTTCTTCCTTCACTGTTGCACTGCTTCCCACATAATATTTTCATGGTTGTTCTCTAAAAATTTTATAAAACCGTTTTAAACAAGTATTTTTTGATCTCATCGTGATTGCTCTCACAGAGGTGCAAGAGCCATGTTAACCTGCTAGCTAAGAATCTGGGTTTCTTGACTCAGTGGAATAAGCAGTCTTGCAATGTGTACTAAATTCAGCAGAGTATGAAACATCAAAGTTATTTGGAGCCTGAGTTCTGGACTCTGGTATTTGACTAGAATATTTTTTTCATTCATGAGTTTAACCTTGTAAGACTGAAATCCTTGCAAGTGTCACTATGGGTACAAGATTTTCTAGAAACCTGTGATGCTGAGACAAACTTTCCCTAAATTCAAAACTCAACTGGAATGTTTGATTACATTTGATTTGTCTGTTGAGTAGATTAGGGCAGCTGGAGAACAACCAGAAACCTCCTCCTGAGTGTCCCTGTGTCCACTGACACTTTGTATAGCTGTAGCTTTTTTTTGGAGTCCTTGAGAGGGAATGAAGAAGGGGATGAGATCTTGGTGATAGCAGCAGCAACTTAGCACTGGAAAAGTTAAATAAAAATTACAATACCCAGCCTCAGCCTCTCTCTTCTGAGGGCATTAAAAATATTTCACTTGGCATTGGTTGGACTTTGGCATATTTTCAGTATGTGTGTGTGTTGCCTTGTGTTTGCATTAATAATCAGTGCAGAGAAATTTTAGATATGTTTTAAAAAAATATATCTTTCTGCAGAAGTGAGAAGCTGATGTGAACTGGAGTGAAAATCTAGCATTTGTTTGAAGCAGCAGTAGAAAATGTGATAGTAATTGTGGCAACGACAATGGAAAAGTCAGGGTGAGATGTTACATGATCTATTTTACTGCTGTGCTATTTTATTACTCTGGGAAGTAATTAAGTATTCTCTCCTGCATCCTTCCCCTCCAGCCTATCATCATCTCTGTTGTAATTTGTGAAATTTCTGTTGCCTGGCAGTGTGCAATAGTGGCCTGTGTAATCCCGTTATAGTGTGTGTGGATGTTTAGACATCATGCCTCCCTGTGGCAGGGTTCTCCCTCTTGTTTTTCTCTTCAAGGCAGAGCAGAAGCTTTTAAACACAGGTATTCTTGATAACTCGTTCTGTCCTGAGAACCTCAAGCCAGCTAAGCTTTGAAGGTTTCAGAATTTCCCACGGCTTTGTAAGTTTTATTAGATAGAGGTCTGAGACAAATCTATTACCATATTCCTGTGAAGGATATGACAGGAATTTACCTTCTCTATAAATCTAAGTAGTTTAATTTTTCCTCAGATCTTAAGATACCTTCTTCTTGTTAGAGTTACCTGAATGAGATGTTGATAAATGAAGAGTTGAGCTTATCTAATGATTGTGTCTGCCTAGAAAATATGATCAGTTTAAAATGCTAGTATAATTCACTTGTGCACTATTGTAATTCAGCGAAATAAATCCAATGACTCTTGCTGTCAGAAAATTGGAATGAAAGCAGATTAACATGTGCATCGAGGCTGATGGCTTTTCAGGGAAAAAATATCCTTCCTGCTCCTATTAAGTGGGCCTGACTCAGGACTGTTTCAATGAGGAGAGACATCAGAATGCTTACTGTGCTATTATGTGCTCTAGGTGAAGAGAGTCGAATTGCTCCAAGTATTACATTTTCTGCTCATTTTATGGGGTTCTGTGTTTGCCAGTGAATTGTCTTTCCACAGGAAAGATAATATTGTATTCATTTTCAGATGTCAGATGCTGAAAAGTGGCCTCAAGTAAAACAAATTTATTTGAATGCATATATCTAGCAGCGTTCATCCAACAGAAAGCAAACCCAAATGTCACATATATTTTATATAGTGATGATGATGTAGCTGCGATGGTCTAAGGACAATAAGCTGACTAGTGTAGGTTGAAAAGTTAGCATTTTGAAAATATTTCTTCAGCTTTATACAAGATCGTTAGCAATGAGAAAATGATAAAATACCTAACCTGACACATTTCGCTACTCTGGTAGTGAGGACTCTGTAGAATGACCACTAGGATTCCTGCAGTCAATTCACAAATCAGGTCACATGCTCTGTGTAATCAAAGTAAATGTCAACCCCAAGCATGCAAGGCTCATCATCTATTACGACAGTGCTCAGACAGTGCTTTCATCTGCAAGGACCAGAGTCTTTGTCCAGACATCAGGGAATGACACAACTAAGCAACTACCATATGCTGATTTCAGCAGCAGGATTGGTAGTATTTGGTAGTATTCAGACAATACTACTGACTTCCCCTTCCCCCTTCAAATTTGTTTGGGCTTCACCTCACAGAAAGGCTAGAAGTAAGCATCAGTAATGAACCATAAAGTGAGAAACAGTCATAATAGAATGGAAAATATCTTCAGCTCTTGCTAAGCTTCTCTTTCCTTTAAGCTGCTCTATCTTGTGTTTTAGGATGGGGAAGAGCTTTGTCAGTCCTGCATGGTGTTGTCCAAATAGATGCAGGCAAACAATGATTATAATTAAAAATTACCATTTTCTTGTCTGTTGAAATAGAGAGTTTTGTGTGATGGCTCCATTTCAGTAAGGAATTGCTAGAAGCAGTTTACAAAAGACAGACATGAATTGCATTTTGTGATGAATAAATTATCTCCCCCCCCCCCCCCCCCCCCCCCCCCTTTTCTAGGTACAGCACAATTTTGTTGTATCTTTTCCATATGTTAAGTATTTAGAAACTATAATAACATAGATGATATAAAAATCTGAATGGAAAAAGCAACTGTACTGTGTGCATAGGCTCCACAAATAATATTTTATGAGAAAGCTAAAGGACATAAAAAGTTTCTATTACAACTAGAACTTTTGTTGAATGTTAACGATGAAAGGTAATAGTCCTAGTTTCACCTAATGTTCTTGTGAGAATCTGGAGGGAAGAGAGATTTTAAATTAAACACTTCTCAAAAAAAGAAAAGTTGCACAATCAGTTTCTGAGAGTTAGGCACAAAACAAGTATTCTGAAAAGTTATCTGCCTACTCAGGTAATGGTCTTATGTGCTGTTGTGTTAAATGTAAAAATCAATCACAGGAGGTTTTGAAACCAGTGTATTGAATGGATGGCAAAACAGTAGGGCAATGTCAAGGACCTAGAAAATACAAATGGAGTCCATGAGGCTTTCTAACTCCTTCTTCTTAATAAGAAAGCTTTCTAACTCTCTCCTTCTTTATAATCACGTCTGAACTGTGTTTTCTTGCCTTTTTTTTTTTTTTTTTCTTTCTTGTAGAGAGGTGCTTAAGTTTGTCCTTTGTTTCTTATGGTGATGATAGTGGAATCTCCAGTTAACAGTCAGTCAAGGCTATCTCTGACATCAAAATCCAAGAGTGCCAAGAGAAACATTCTTAGTGTTGTATAAAATGTGGAAAATCCACACAAAAAAAAAGTATTCAGACTACATTTGCAAACAGTATTAGAGAAGCTGAGCTCTTGGAAAAAAATGGCTGCTAACGTGACATTGCAGCTGCTGGCTGCATGGGAAATAAGCCTCCTTTGTGCATTTTAGCAATTGCAGGTAAAGCCTGGAGTACTTGGTTTTGACTAAATCTGAGAAGGCTAACATACTTTGTCTTAATTTTTGCTTGGATGAATTTAGGATACTTATTACGTCTAATAAAATCAATATGTACTACCAATAAATGAAAATAGCCACAAAATAGCTATATTTATCAAGTCATCATATATAAATTCATTCCCAGTAAAAACCTGCTTTATTTTAGCCAAGTCCCTTACGTGTAATATAACTGGGGTTTTACTGCCATGGTGGGTCGTGTTTTCAGCAGAAACTGCTTCAATAGCTAGCAAAATATAGACTAAATGGGGGTGAATTCTTACAAATAGTTTGAAATAGAAGTTCTTGAAATATCACACATACAGAGTTGCTGATTTATTGAAAAAGCAATTCTGTAATTGGCTGTATCTTTTATCTTGTTTTCTCTGATCCAATCTCACTGGAGTGACTGACTGCTTGCCATTTTTAAGCAAGATGAAGTCGCTGAAGTTGTACAATCAAGGCTTTTCTTTAAGTTCAGTATGAATTTAAGCTGAGGGAGGAGTGCATGATGGAACATAGTCTGTTTGGGATTGCCAGGAAAACTGGCAGTCTGCCCTGCTTTTGATTATGTTAAAGCCTCCTTTTAATGAGCGATACCCGATTGCTCTTCAAAGCTGTGTCAGTTAGAAATCCCCTTTGAGACTCTGAGAGGATCACAAGCACTTTTCATGAATGGCAGAAATGATAAAAATGTAAAAATCTATTTTCTTCTATTACAGTATTTGCTTGTTATAATGTTTTATTTAACTGATGTCAAGCTGAAATATGAAGAATGAAATTGCTAATGTGCTGAAAATGGATTCTAGTTATTGTTACTGCACTTGTCCATGTTACACATTTCCTTTTTACTAAGGTATGGTAAATTCAAAAAAGCAAACCAGAGCAATATATTTTAAAAAATAACAAATATATCGTACTTTTCAAATTTTCTTATACCCCCTCTAATTTTCATGTATATAAGGTTTTGGAAGTCCCAGGAGAAAAGATTTACAAGCCTAAAGTGAATTCCAGACCACTAGGGAAAAACGGCAACTTTTTCAGAGGTTGTTAAATTCTCTGTGTTCTTAAGCAATGGAATTTAAAATTAATTAAATGCTTATTTATGGCATATGTGTCACTGATAGAAGAGTGAATCCTATCTCCTAACACCTGAGAGCTTTAAGTTTTCTTTGATTTTTTTTTTTCTGTATTCTTTTTTTGTGTTTTGGATGAGAACAGAGAATGATAGAGAGAGAGTGCTGTGTAGGGAAAAAGTAAAATATATCTCCAACACTGATAAAATATGTCTCTGATTTTAGAAAATGGACACTGAAGTTGCTCAGAGATCTTCATGTTACAATTAGTTCTGGAGCTGCTGAATTAACAGGTGATAAAGTCAAATATTTCAGACAGGGCTGTACAATTTATTGCTTAGATATAAGCTTCAAAAATTGTATTTCTGTATAACATGGAGCATACCCTCGTCAATAGTACAGATTGCATGAATGTTGAGCATGCAAAATGCTGTACTTGGAATTATAATTTAAAAATACATTAGGATGCTCCTAAGCACTAAAGCAGTGCATTTGGAATTCTTGGATGGATTCTTGCCTTTGTTCTCCCCTAAAATCACTAATTTTTGAATTTGAGGATTTGTGCTTTTCATATATAATGAGAATAATATAGAAGAATTACTTTAAAGAGGTCAGAAAATAGTTTCAGTCGGTTGGCACTGATAAAATAACAATCAGTTTTACAGACTAGATGGTTGTAGAAAAAATTACTAAACGTAGACTAGTAATACACTTATAATTCAGCATAGTACAGTATGGCTAACTATACAGTCGAGTATATAGTTTACTGTCCTTATCACTGCCTTATATAGTTTCCACATATGGGTTTTTTTCCTGATTACATAATCTTCATTCTTCATGGCTTTTTTTTTTTTTTTTTTTTTTAACATTAGATATTCCCTTGAAAACTGTACTGATGATCTGTTCTGATACCACCTGACTGGCAGGATAAGGTGAACACTTTCAAAAAAATGTTATTTTTTGGAGAACAGTACTGGTATACAAAAGAACCCTATGAGTGAAGAAAAATATTGAAAGTGCTGTTGATGCAACAGAACAGATTCATACCATACCATTCACACTCATAATAAATTCAAGCTACAGATATAAGGGCAAATTTTGTGGTGATTTCATAGTAAAGTAAATATCTTCTTATGACTGGTTTGTTTTGTTTTGGTTTTTTTTTTTAAAGGAAGGCAATAGGATTAGAATCATATTCCCTACATTGCTAGTTTACTAATTTCTACTTAATTTTGTTGGTTAGATTAATGAATATCCTGAGACTTTTTATTTTATCCATTGTCTTGTTATATTCTACTATTGCAGATGAGATTAGTAAATATCCAGCTACATCATTAGTATTATAATAGGCATTTTATTAGTTTTAGTATGGGTTGTGGCATTCTAATTTTCTGTGGAAGAAATATTGGTGAACAATCACAATGAAAGGTTTTTTTCTGAAATGCAATGTATTCAATGTCCTTGGCTGCCATTGAATTTGCTGTCTTGAACACTGAGAAAACTGTGGAATGAAGAGAATAAAATAGTAGTTTCATCACTAATAGAAGAGATGCCACATTTGGGATGTTCACTGGTGCAGGAAACAAGGGCATTTCATTTCAGTTCACCTTAATAATTCAAATCTTAGCTGTCAATAGGTATATAGTTCTCCTTGCAAGTCTCCCTATGAACTGCTTGAGTATAAAGGAATCAAAGTCAATGAGAAAAGAGAGATTTGAAAGCTCCTTTCATCTGACATGTTATTTGGACATTGAACTGTGTAAACTAATTATTTTGCCTTTCTATCACCTCCAAACTTTCCATCCCTTAACAACTTATTGAGTCATGACTGTGACTCCTAACCCTTCCTTTTGTCTTTACATGCTCTGAAAGGAATCTCTTGGCACAAAACTTAGAGCATCAAACACACAGATTAAGAAGGGACCCTAGGAAAGTGTCTACAGCATTTGCTTTTCTTCAAAAACAGGATTGTGTATAGTCTTGACATTTGAAATTTAGACCTCAGTTCTTTGTTGTTCCTTTTTTTTTTTTTTTTTTAATTAGGAAAGCATGAAACACCTCCTCCTCTATTAAATGACTCTTTCATGGTGCAACTTTCAAAAACCACTTCCATTTACAGTTTGTCTTCTACACTGCTCAGGTCACTTAAATTATAGCTTTCATAGGTACATCTCTGTCTTGAAACAAGAACACCTGACTGAGATGGATAGGCTGAGCTACAAAAATGTTATTCTTAAATGCTTCTGCTTGAGTCAACAGATTTAAGTGAAAAGTAAATAGGATTTGACTGTGATTTGGAATTTAGGATGTTGACTTCAGTAACACGAGTTGAAAATATTCAAACACCCGCCTGCTTTTCAAAATGAATTAAGTCCTCATATATTAAAAAAAAAAAAAAAAAAAAAAAAAAAGAGAGAGAGAGGGAAGGAAAGGAAAAAAAGGATGAGATTTAGTGTACTTTGATATTATTACTGGATTTAACAATTGAATGAAATGATGTTCTGGCCCTTATAAGTCTGTAGTGATGTAATTATGGTTTGTTTGCAAAGTAAACACTCAAAAGACAGCATAAAGTTTTATAACATAACAGCTGCTTGTATTTTGTTCCTTGTGTACTCAAGTGTATAAGAGGTGAAAGCCGACAAAAATACTATATGAAGCTGCCTTCAAACAACTCTGAGATAAAATTCAAGTTGTTCAGTCAACCCATACCCCAAATAATCATAATTTATTGTAGATTTTACTGCAATTTCCTATTATTATTATCTGTCCAAAAGCTGTTCCTTTTAGGCAGCTCTCCTACCCAAAATCTTTTTACCAAATGTTTCTGAGGTTTGTATGCTGGAGACTGCCTTTCTACCAGCAGAACAGCTGGAAAGTGTGGGGTAGCTCCCATCCCGAGGCACAACCTAAAACCTGTCCCCAGTAAAAAGATCAAGTCTTACCCCAGTTATTTTTCTCACTCACTGAAGACAGCTGTTGCCGCTGGGAACATGTTGCATCCAGCAAGGTTTTGGCTGAGAAAACTTGGGCTGCCTCTCTGTTCTTCCCATTGATTGAGCCCCTTTAGAAGCTGTTAAGTTTTTTCAACACTTATTTAACAGTGATATGATTATATTTTGTAGTACAGTAGTGAGATCTTGAAAATTTTACAAGTCACAGTCTTGAATGACAGGGGGATGGTCTTCACTGTCTGCCTGTCCCCCACCAGACCTCTCTGCAACACCTTCAGCAGCTTGCCACGCCAGCCTTTTCAGCTAGATGCAAGCTCTGCTCTGCAGAATATTCGTGTACCCTGATGTCTTGGCAGGTCTTTTGTATGATGAAATGCAGTAAAGAAGGCAGAAAGCTTGTATCTCCCCAAAATCAAATAGAACTGCAGGGGTCGTGAGGCTGTCATTTGTCCCAGCCTCAAGTGTGACAGAAACAAAGAAACCCTGTTATTCAGGCTCCTCTTTCTTGATCCTGCCCTCCTATCCCAAGTCTCCTTCCAGTTCTTCTCAGGTTTCCTGTCCCCTTTCTCCTTCCACAAGCGACAAACCTGTGATCGGGTCTGTAATTCAGGGCTGCACTTAGAAGATTCGATGCAATGAAAACATCTATGAACTTTTGCTTGTCTTTGGGCATTGTATCCATGAGCTAGCAGTGAATATGATGTTGCAAAGTAGGTGGACAAAAGCCAAAATATTTCTGGACAAAAGACAGGAAAATACTGGAGTTTTTGTTTTGATGCATCAAAAAGTAAAAAAAAAAAATATTAAAAAAAAGACTGAAGACCAAAGAGCTGTAAATGGCTAAACAATGTACTAATTTATTAAAACCGTAGCGATCATATTCATTTTTCTCTGAGGTAGCTCTATGAAACAGGATCCTATTACTGCCTTGTGTCCTCTTCTTCACTGGGGGAAGGGTTGGAAATAGGATGATGCTCAGTGCTAAAAAAAAAATCTTTCTCCACACCTCAAATCAATAACCTCATATGTTTGTTTTGGATTATGAGTGTAAAATAAAATCTTCACAGAAAACGTCATCGATAAAGTCTTGCTATTTGGCCAATTTCTTTCCAGTTCCTGAACTGATACTTAATATTATTATTTGAAATAAGTTTCTAGAAAATACTTGCTGAAAAATGTGATTTCCGTCTTCCAATATTTATCAGCACAGCTGTCAGAATCAATGCATCTTAAATTAATAACTGAAATATAAGTATGCTGTTTAACTCCCATAACCTTTTTGTGTTGGCTTTTTTTTTTCTTTTCTCTTTGAGATTTTGTTTTTCCCCCAAAATGAACCTGGTTTTGATGTGTCTTGACTCATAATAAAGGACAGATATTGCAATTAATACCAGCAAAAAAACTTTCCTAAGTGTCAGACAAAATAGTTCTCTAACCTAATGTGTTATTGATGGCTAGATATGATACGGGGTATTCCTTCTGGTCTTTCAAATCTTACTCACTCTGCAACATTGGCATGAGAGTTTCACAGAAGAGAAGTTTTTCTTCTTTGAACAATTGAATCGCTGTCTGAGGCTAGGAGTATACAAAATTTTTCTACTATTCCTGACAGTCATTGTATTTCAATGAATGTGGTGAGGGTTTTATACTAAGACAGTTCCCCTTCGAAAGCTTGATCGTGTTTGTGAAAGGAAGAGCTCAATTAACCAGCATCATAATTTAGGTAGTTTATCAGCTTTGAAAATGTTGCTTAAAACCCATATTCCCAATGCTCTGTCCTTACAGTTTTGCTTTTAAAAAAATTACATTCGCATTGGCAGATATGTTTACGTAACAAAAATCATGTAATAAAACCCAAATAGCATTCCTGGCAAATATTTTTTTTTTTTTAAATTACAAGAAAGTGTATTATAGAAGACAGTATAGAGATTTAAATCTGAGCAGTGTGGGAGGAAAAGCAATTTGCAAAGAAATGTAGATATTTAAGCATGTGTTTGTAACGGTTCTTGTCAAAGCACAGTAAGGTTCATGTTTTAATACAACCAAACGCAGGTACTGTACGTAGAAAAAATAAAAATAGTTCAAGGTAAATTTTAGTGATGTTGACATACATTCCCTCTGCTGTTAAATAATCTTCACTGAAAAATTAATGTCTAATTTAAAGTATAGGACGATCTTTATGCTTAAAAATATGCCACAGTGATAGCTCTTACTGAAGTCTTTTTGTGACAAAGAGGAAATGTTATGGACACTAAGGATTTTCTTTCGCTGCCTTTGTGTTTGAAAGATAGAAACCATCTCCTTTAGTTCGCATCTCTCTTTTTAGCCAATTAGTATTAAGTACTGGAGAAGATAAGGCTTTTCATCATAAGTTCGGCTTTCTTCAACACTAGATCGTAACTGATACTTGGGCAGGGAAAATAATTTCAGAGCAAGTATCAGAATGATAGCTTAGTTGATACATTCTCTCATGTGGAATTTCTTGCTCTAGTTTGTGTATGTTAATAGCCTCTGATGACTTTTCTTTCCTTTACACTTCTGGCATCCAAAACAACTTGTGGCAACAAATTCCACAAATTAATAAACAAAATAAGGGAAACATTGCTATGTAAATACTAAGTTGTTTATTCATATACAGTGAGGGAAGTATTTCTCTATTTCTTAAAAAGCCTTGTATTTTATGCTCCATAATTTCAGTATACATTTAATATTCAATATTAATCATAAAAATAAAGTTAGAATTCCAATAAGTGGAGTTTTCATGTCATAAAATGCATTATGCATTGTTTTAACAGACATAAATTACAAAAGAAGTTCTCCTCAGATGCTGAAATCTGATTAAAAAGTTTCCTTACCTGTTCCAGTTCATTTGTCAGATACAATATTTAGTGGTGTTTATGTAAATAGTCTCCCTAGGATTTTTAGTTTATGACAGTGACTATATTTGCAATCAGTGTACTGCTCTGCAAAATACCGTATTGCAAGAATACCCATATTTAATTTAAGGAGCTCAGTTTCTATTTGTTCAATCTATTAAAGTAGCAACCATATCAACTAATATGATAGCTGCATTACTGAACATCATTGTAGGAAGTGCCATATGGTGAAACAGAAGGACAAACACACAAATGTGCATTTTATCAGAACCAGGGCATTGTCTAAGTTTGAACAAACCCTTTGTTAGCACAGCTGTACTTAAACAGCAGCACATTAACCTCAATATTTATCTGTCAGAGTTTTTTTCTTAAGTGAACAAATAAAAGTTTCCCTCTTAAAGCAAATGAAATGGTTTATAAATTGTTAAGATATGATTGCTAAGAATGAATAAAGGCTTCACTGACCTTAGTAAATATGGTGGTAGTTACGTATGTTGAACAGTTGCCCATGATTACATTTCGAGGGAGGGAAAGAGCAGGAGGTTGAGTACGTTGCATTTGTACAGTTTCTGAGTACATCTTTCATTCAGTAAATAAGCCACAGTGAAGTTACGGTACCCTAAGGAGAGACTAGCCTTCAACTGAGATACCTCTTGTATTTGGTATACCATACTTTTTACAGGAAGACTGAGAGGGGAAAATATCATAATATTCTCTGATATGGTCCTTAACGTGTTTAAAAGGGAAAAAAAGGCTTCAAAGTTGGTTCCATTTTTTATTTTAAAAATAATAGAAATTTAATGTAGTTTTCAAAACTTTTTATTTACAGATGAAGAAGACATAGCTATCTAAATAACTATAATAGTAAGAGAATTTAATAAATTTCTGAAATGGCTTTTCAGATAAGATCATGTTTTAATTCAAACAAATTTGTTGTTTCAAAAATTTTGGTGAATGCTGTTGGCTCTTAAAGGAGCATAGAATAAAGTGTATTCTTCTTGACAGAATACATACTTCATGCCTTCAGCTAAGCATATTAGCTCTTTTTTATTGAGAATGAGAGAAGAGATTCCTGGCTTAAATAGTTTATAACCTCACCAGTGTTCCTTCTCAGGAGCCACCAGCAGTAATTCATCTTGGTGTCCTGCCTCAGTGTTTACAGCAACGCAGAGGACCTAATCCTCTGCTGGCCACAGGGCTTCTCAAGCTGGACAAGCACTTTGTGTTTATCAGCTGGAGGGTGCAGGGCTAAACTCCCCGAGATTCAGCAGGCTGGCTCACTCGGGTGCATCTCCCTTGTTTGCTGCTCACACCTTAGCTTTTCTTTCTAAATGAGGCAGCTTCCATGAACAGCATGCAAGTGCAAATGTTTCCCACACCCTTGAGATATCAGTTTTGTGTGTAACTCTGCATTTATGTGGGTTTAGTGACTCAAGAGAAATTACAAAAGAGAAGGTATAGCCACTCCGTGATCTTTTCCCCCAGGCTCTTTTTCTGCCAGAGAAACAGTAGTCACTCTTGTTCTGAGTGTTTCTTTAGCCCTGAAAAAAATTGGCTGGCTGGCTGCTTTGTGCAATCAGGCTGGTGCAAAACAACTGAAAGGGGAATGCAGCCTGGTCCCAAAACTGTCAGGTTCACAGTCTGTGTACTGGTTGAGATAACACAAAAGTCTACATAAATATATCAGTAAAACATATTTAGTGCTGTGTGGCTTCTTAACCACCTAAACAGGATGATTTGAGCTTGTGCTCTACTCTTTTTCTTCCTCCTTATCAAATAAAGATCATATGGTTTGAAAAGTGGGGATTGCCTTCAGAGGGTTCCAGACCAGTAACTCAGTATTAGTATCTAAATCCCCACAGAAGCACAAGTCAAGCTGAAGTATTATGCCTGAGTTGGTAGATCCTCCATATGTTGTTTGTACTTACTCCTTGAGGCACTGGGCTATAAATAACAGAAGCTGAAATGCAAAGTAGCACTCATCAGAGACAATAAAAGTAATAATTCAGAGAATCATTCGTAAATATGTCTGGAGGGGACCCATTGTGATTGCAGAGTTTGGTCTTTTGCAAGACATAAACATATTTTCTGTTAATCCCTACTGAAAATTAGGTGCAGCTTTTTATTTATCCAAATAGTATAGAACTGGGGATTTATTTTAAGGAGGAAAACCCCCAAACCCTTGCCTTTGAAAATCAGTTTTTTTCACTTAGTAGCCAAGAGAACTGGGGTAAAACGATCTATCTGGAAAAGTAGGCAAGGTAGTATCAATAGAAAAGACTTCCCAGGCTTATTTGAACTCCACTAGAGTTCTTAACTGTCTTCATGGCATTGAATACAGTTTGTTTTATTTTTTAGTACTTGAATGAAACATTGAAATAATAAAAGAAATAGAGAAAATTTCTTTTAAATAAGCATGTTTGAAAGAAATATGCATTAGCCTAAATTAGTCTTAAACTTGCTGTATGAATAATAGACAAGAAAAAATTAAGAAAAAAGTATTGGCTGCGTAGGACTTCTATACAACCAACTATGTGAAGGTGTGTAGATAATCAAGCATCCAGCAGTTGGTGGATGCTTCTAGCAGCCTTTATACCTGGCATGCACCCTGACTATGTCCTGCCTGTCTTTGGGGGGTAGCCTGGGTGAGTCCCCTCCCTGGGCACACTGCAAGGTCTGGAGGGACACCTGCCCTGGCAGACCTGGCAGGCTGCTTCATCGGGGGACAGGAGGGAACAATATGAGTGCAAGTACCCTGCACAGCTTTAGATAAATATGTTTAGGTAACACACATACCTAGTTCTGAATCCGTCTCCTGAATTTGAAGCACATTTGCACTGGAGGTTTGTATTGCAAGTTGCAAAGGTAGCAGGAATTGTAACAAACAGTCATGCGATAATTTCTTGGCAGAGGTGCTCAGTACCATTGGCTTTTTGCTGGTCTTTCTCACTGTTTTTTTACATAGCCTTACTTACGGCGCTGTCCAATACAACGTGTGAACTGATTGATTCAAGCCTGTGATTTTCTCAAAATAGTCTCTTTTAATAAGCTTTGTTTTGTTTGGTCTAGAGTATTCATTTTTTAAAAAAGTCAGTATATTTGCATTCTGAAGGAGTGATTATATCTGCCATCGATTCTGGTTTCAATTTATGGATTTTATTTGAACAGTTATAACTTTAGATTCATAGGTTCTGATATAGATTACATTGTATTTAGGAAAAAAAAAATTAAAAAGTATTTATTGACTTTTTTCCCCCAACAGCTTACCCTTTAAAAGCCAACCTTATGGACACATGGGATCTTACTTTCATTTGGCAGTCTCTAGGCTTTTTGTATGATCAAACAGTAATTATGAAAAACTTACAGGTCTTTATAATTTAGACTATATTAACTTGCAAGGCTTAAAGAACTAATAAAGATATACACTTATATATTAGCAGAGCATAATAAATAATTTATATGTGCACCAAAGTTATAGATAATCATATGATATTTATTGACTCATTTTATAATAATTGAATAACTAATTGTTAAAATCTCTGTTAAGTCTTCCAGATTCCTAGGAATAGTTCTTCCAGATATGTGAGATCATGATTTATAGTCTATATATCAGCACCATTGATATGAGACTTTTAATGTTGGTTTCAAGTAAGTAGAGTACCACTGGTTTTAGGTTCCTACAAGTCATGTTATAGTACTCCTGGCATGCAATGGCAGGTTTTGGAAGGATTTAAAGGGACACTCATGGACCATGCAAAGAATGTGCAACGTGAACTCCAGTTATCCTGTGAAAAGCTGCTGTATGAACAGGGCTGCAAAACACCAGGATTGTCTGACACTGTCATTCTCTTTATAGATTCTACTATAATCGCCTTTTGTATACAGAAAAAGTAAGGTGCTGTTGTATAAAATTTTCTAAAATTAGAAGAAAATTTAAACAGCTATTGCTATTTGAATAATTTTAATCTGCATCTTTATTCTGCATTTAATACTTGAGGAAAATCATTCCATGTAAATAGATGCACTAATAGCTGATTAAAATGCATTCATTTTACATCACCAAATAATCATCATTAATTTAATTCCAGTATGCCATAAAATGGCTAATTCCTTTTCACCCAGTTCACATTTAAATTGATAGTAATAGTAGTAGATAAGATGAAAGTAGTTTAGAAAAATCTCATTAAGTGTGTAAAAATATATTCTGATCTTTTTTGTGTGTGAAGTTTATTTCTTTAATTAATTAAAATGTGATAAACATTATGGTAAGACAATGCTAAAACTTACACAGGCAAACACAAATCATAAAATGCTAAGTGAAGCATCCCCTAGTAACAGTAATTCTCTCAGTTTGCAGGCAGTGGGTTTATTCAGTAGGGGCTACACTTTAATCTGCTGTGCTGAAGCACCGGTACTAAATCCTAAGCAAAGCTAGTGATATACCTGTAGCTTTGATTTATGGCTGCTGTATTTTAGGGCCTGTACAAATTAGATAGCATTCCTTATTTACTATATTGTCACGCATGCTTTATATATAATCAGATTATCTATTTTTTTTACTATTTCATGCTAATTTTGTCACACCAGTTTTTGAAAGTCCCTCCTGCGACTTCAAGAAACACTTTCTCTCTAGGTTGACAATTGATTGCTTCAAAAAAAGAAAAAAAATCTCTGCTATTCTAATAATCATTACTTATCTGCTAGTTTCTACCTTCTGTGCTGTTAGAACACCCAACGTTTGCTCATGAAATAGGGAGTTAATCGGCTTAATGAGTCATTCTAAATGGCTTCCATAGATCTAATTTATTAATAATTCAAAGGACTACTCAAATGGCTGCCATTAGTCTGTGATCTGTTTTTCTACTCTCTGCATTGGATACAGTAGCTACTGTGTAATGAAAGTATCAGATGAAGACACAGACAGGAATCTGCAATTGTTCTTAAAAATATTTTGTTGCTAGCATTTCAGGAGCTAAGGAGAATATATAGCATTATTCATACGGAGATTTACAAATTCAGAAAGAGATGGTGTGAATTCTGTGTTCAAAACTTAAATAAGGGTCTTTAGAAGTATGCGTTCCTTGTTCCTGTATATCAGCTATATGCATGTAAGAGTAAGTATTCTTACTTTTGAGTGCAATTCAGTGTATCTGAGGGGTATCTGAGGGG
This sequence comes from Falco punctatus, assembly GCF_963210335.1. NCBI lineage: Eukaryota > Metazoa > Chordata > Aves > Falconiformes > Falconidae > Falco > Falco punctatus. Next base: position 12,608,901 of record NC_137588.1, on the reverse strand, counting down.
TGACATCTGTGCCCCTGAGATAACTCAGACAGGGCTACTTTCTTGGCAGATGGGAGTTGGAAGTGAGCTGTATTCTGAAGATACAGACTCCAGAGTTTGGGTGGGATTTGGCAAAGTAAATTCTTTAGAAAGCAAAGAATTGTAATTTCAAACCACACAATCTTCAACATTTGCTTTATGAGTTTGGAAATACTTTTAGGAGCATTCAGACAGGTCGCTGATTTGATTAACTTCTGAGGTCTGTCACATGGCAAGTTTCTTAAAATCCTTGTAAACTGGAATATTTTAGTCCTAGTAAAAGAGATGGAAGTGGGTAGGGGGAGGTAGAAGATAAAGAATAAGGTTTTAAAATACTTATAAAAAATGAAATAAAAACCTTGATAATTTCCTTTGTTATATTTCTAAATATAATCAGAATTTAAATGTATGTATTTATTTAGTTATTTTATTCAGTCTGTTCAATATTCACCTTTGAAGAACTCTGTGATCCCTCTTCCTACACTATGTAGGTGTTCCACTTTTTTGAGAAATGAAATCGCACTCTTCTAAGTAAAAAAAGTGATTTTATTCATCATTGTATCAAAATAGAATGCTTTGCCACTCTATTCAACCACATTTCTATAACCGCATGTAAAATAGCAACTGAATGAGAACAAATTGTACCTATCCAGAGATTTGTATAAATTCCTTTTTTCTGATCTTATATTCATCTGCTTCTCCATGTATTAGGAATATATATTACTGCAAGAAGTTAAAGAATTTTACAATGCTTAAAGTAAAAGGTTCTGAAATAGAGCAACTTACAGAGTCAACCTGATGCAATTTAGAAAATATATCAGAAAATAATACGAAAAGCAGTATCTTGAAAGGAACAGTTTTACTACTATGAAATTTGAAAATACATGAGTATATGAAATTGGGATAATGGCACTGAAAATCTTACTAAAATTCCAATTTTGTCTTTGTAACATCTGCTGTTATCAAAACAAAATTCAGCAGTCATTATTGTCGTCCCTATTGTTAGAAAAAAAAATGTTTTGTACATCTTAGTATGGCACTTAAAAATCCCTGTGGGGAATTTAATTTTGATCTTTTATATAGCAGCTGCATAAACTAATATATTTCGAGACGGTTAGATTGTCTGTGACTGATCCAACAGTATGTTAGATAAATCTCTAGTGTCACGTCTAAAAAGTTGAATGTCATGAGTTGCAAAGCAGGAGTAAGAATTGCATTTAAATTGGTCTGCAACATTTTAAGCAAGGAAGTGCATTACAAGTTGGTATTGCACTGCCTGCGTTTATATATGCCACCAGATTGTATGCAAGGCATATACATTAATAACGAGATTACAGCATTTGTTGGAGCCAAGTATGTTAACAGGACGTAAACCTATTTGTGGATTTTGGCTTGGCTCCACACGTTATTCATTTGCAAACACATATTATGAGCAAAACATTGGATCTCCTGGATCTCCTCAGCTCTGGCCATCAGGACTCTGGTTTGCTTATTGGCCTGAGATCCTTCTGATGGCATCATTCCTATTGAAGGCATTGCTCACAACAGACACCGATGTATGTGCAGGTAATTGTGTATATGCCCCATTACTGGGCGTGGAAAACATCTGATCTCTTCTGTAAGAAATCCATACACAACAGTCTGTGTAATTATTTTTCTGCCTTGCAATTCTCTCTTGTCAGATTCCCTAAGCTTTTTCCTGTTCCTTGTGTCTATACCATATGATGCAATTGATGATGGCTGCGTATCAGATGTCAGTGGAAATTGTGTAAATGTTTCATCCAAATCAAAGATTCAGGTTTGGCAGATCTCAGCATGTCTACTGGAGACTGAAAGGCAGTCCAGAGCCATTGTGCTTAATATAAAGTGGAAAATAAAACTTGGGTTTTTTTCTTTGAATGGCTAGATAGACAGGTCATTAAAGGGAAGATGGAACGTAGGTAGCCACGAGTGATCATTTCACATATGCACTTCTCTGGTGGATTTTCTTTTTAATATTTAGTGTTGCTGAATGTTTTGGTGAAAGGAAAAGATACGTTTCCTAGTTCCCAACATTTATTATTATTATTATTAAACTGTATCATATTTTATTTTTATTACAGTCTGTATTTTGGAAATTATTTTTAAGTACATATTTAAATATATTAGTCTACAATGACACATTTACAGTCTTTCATTATGTCTGTAAGTTCTAGAATTGGTTGGAAAAATTAATTTAAAAGATTTTTTTTTCTGACAATAGGCTTGAATATCAGTTTAACTGAAAACCTTAGGAAAAAAGATCATCAGGTATAAGAGCTCTTGAGTAACACAGAGTAGAATTTAGTGAAAGATCATTTATCCCCAAGTCTTCTAAATACAAGATATTGTATATTGTGGTAGTTTATTCATAGGCAGTGTTTATTGGCAAATGAGAAGTGTTACAATGCATTTTTCAATATTCTTCAATGGTATATTACAATCAGAGATGTTAAAGCATGGACATGCAAAGAATGAAATGAGAAATGGCCATTTAACACAGTCAGAGTTCTTTCCGGATACAACTATAGCTGTGGTTTTATTGATATACCTGAGAAAATGTATTTATAATAACCTTTACTTTGCCATATAAATTCTATTTCGTAGTACCAGGCAGCACAGCAAGAAGTTCTGTTCACTTGTCTGCTGAAGTTCCAGATATGTTCTCACTTTCTGTATGCAGGAAAAGAAGTAACCCATATGATCTTCTAGGTTTTGAATGTATTTATAGGATTTTTCACAATGTATTTCCTACTATCAGAAGATATGACAATCAATTAAAACAGTGGCTATTTCTTCCCTCCTTTCATTCCATCTCTTGTCCTTGAAAAAACGTCCGTTCTTTTTTTGTTGCTGTTTTTAGCATGATATTTTGTTTTAATGAACATTGATTTTAGTTTGTCTGAGAAAAAGAATAATCAAACAACAAAGAAAGAAAACATTACTTATATTACATCTTGCTATTAAGGGTATCGCTGTAGAAATGCATTGGTTTTGATGTTTTTCCCAGGTGGGAAAAAAGATTTTATGAACATGGACTATGATTGAGCTTTGCCTTGCTAGCAAGAACTTTTCCTGTAGATGTCGATAGGTGATGACACATCAGTTGCAAAACAACATTTTAGCAAACAAGTCAAAGACCAGCATCAGGTCTCTGACTCCAGCAATCTGAAAATTGTCTCCCTGTGTTTTAGAATACGAGTTTCAAGCCTCACTACCTGCTAAAACACAGAGCTGGCGGTGGCTGTGCCTACTGGTAGCCCTTCAGAAACTTGAAAATTCCCTTCACTGTAAACTAAATAAATATGTAGAATGGAAAAGCAAGAAGCGATTCATAACAAAATGACCTCTTCAGTTATTAACTGGCAAAACTCCCAAAGGCATTAAAATAAATGGACCGTAGCTTGAATCAAAAAGGCAAAAATTATAACTTGAGCTTATACTTTGTAAGTTTAACCAAATCTAAATGGATTGCTGAAACAGTGTATGACTTTCTATATTATTATTACTAGAAATGTATTTAGTGATTTGCAGATAGAAATTGAATGACAGGTTTGACTGTATCTCATCTGATTCCATTATCCTCTGCTATTTTCCTGTTTTCCCTGAATAGCATCAGTTGTCACTTTAAAATTTCAGTCCCTGCAGAGTGCATATGCAAATCTCAATGTAGCCCATTTTCCAACCCCATGTAGGTTTTAGAAGCATTTTACTGCTGTTGCTTTGGGTAGAGCCTTTCATGAGCATGGAATGAAGAAGGAAATAAATTTCAAACAGATTAGAAGAAATAGAATAAACATCTACACAGTGAGCACTGAGCAACTTGGAGGGTGCATTTAGCTGCTGTTGGATTGTGATACGTTGTGATAGTTTCTTAACCAGACTCAGACTTCTAAGTCATACTGAGTTCTGTGTCTGACCTTTCCCCGTCTGAATATCACGGTTTCTGGAGTCCCTGAGTGGAGTACTCCAGCTAATAAAATAGATGAAAGAAGAGAGAGTGACATAATAAGCTTCCCACCTCCCTTTTTTTTTCCTCTTTTTTGCTTTTCTCTCCCCCCTCCCTTTCCTCTCTCTCTCTCTTTTTTTTTTTAAATAAATATCACCATACTTTGAAATATGTTCTATGAAAGAGCATAATCCTTAAGGTTTTATGATTAAAATCTTTGGGCCTGTTTCTGAGGCCTTTGCTGATACACTATGAAGTAGTTTGAATGGAATTTAGTAGGGAAAAAAAAGTAGAATCTTGCTCTATGATTTTTTTTGTAGAAAAATAAAATAAAACTTAAGGAAAAAATACATCAGTTGTGTAAATACCCATGGAATTTCTGCCTCAAAGCTGAATAGTGCTGATCAGAATAATGGTACATAGCAGACTGAATTTTAAAATCTTCCCTAGTAGTTAGGAAAAGAATCTAATTACTTGAAGGCATTCTGTGCTTTAGCTGTTTGGTTGCCCAGAAAGGGCCTGCATTCAGTGAACAATGATCTGTGCTAGCTTAGCGAATGCTGTACACAATGTCTCGATCAGAAAGTGGAGAGCTAATTTAATTTAACTGGAATACAGCGTATAACATTATATAAGGTCTTTTGTAGAAACTTAACTTGCCTTCATTTACCCTTTTCTGTGCTCAGAATGGCATCCTCACACTTTACATGAACAATACTTTAATTAGAATTATAAAATAACAAAGGAATGGAGGCATAAACTGTCAGTGCTCTCTTTGGGATACAGTGCTTTCAATACGCACAAAAGTGGTTTTAGTATGCACAAAAATGGAAAATACACATGACCTTAAAGGATAGTACTTTATCTGTATTTGATAGTTAATATAGTCTTAATTTAATTTTTAAAAATGGGTTCTTATGCCAGACTATTTTGTCTTTTCCTGTATGACTATCTTTAGAAGCGCAAATGTGACAGTTCTTATATATATACTATTATACCCCAAACAGATGTAATCCCTTGGAGCAGAAAATGTCTTAGTAAATATGCCCTTACAGAGGAGCTTATGTTGTTGAGGGAAATTGAGATGTATTTGAGATGAATTTTTATCTGACGAAGTCAAAAACCTGGTTAAAGCTTGACACTCACCATTTCATCTCCATTCCCATTCATATATATACTTCATAGTAACAGCCAAAACATCTGTGAAATGTCCTACTGAAGTCAGGTAACTCATCATTTGGCATACTGGCTCGATTAGATGGGTGAAGAGACCTCTATATTCCCGTTGCATGCACAAGCATCCATACCTTCCGACGCAAATCTAAAATCTCTAGAGAGTGCAGGTGACAAGGAGAATTTTCTAATTAGAGAAATACCAGAGAAAGCAAATCTAAAGTGTTCCCATGAGATGTCAATTACTCCATTTATTTCAAATGAGTTTTTAATTATTCTTGCCTTTAATTCTGTTATTGATTGTTGGCTGAATGACTGCATATAGTCTGTCTTGAAGGAACACTGAATTCCTCCAAACTCAAGGCTAACTGATGAAGGCTGAAGGTCCACCTGAAGCCTACATACAAACTAAAGTCAAATGTATATAAATGAAGACATTTTTTTCTCAAAAGAACACAGGAAGAATCAAGTGATGTCACAAATTGAAAGGGACAATGAAATATATTGTTATTGTATACAGTTGTGCAAAAAAGGTAGAACAGAGAACATAATTATTTATTCTTCTCAAGAAACAAATATGTTTCTATGATACTCCCCAAAAGAATTAATAAAAGTATTCAAGTGTGCAAGATTACACTTAACAGAATCTAAGTGACTGGGTAAAAAAAAAAAAAAAAAAAAAAAAAATTTCCATCAATTTATCAGAATTGGATGAAAATAAGGTAAGCACGCAGTAAAAGCGTTGTGATGTTTTTCTTTGTGTTTGTTATGAACCTGGTCTACTTCTGCATTCCTTGCACAGGCAAATTCTTACTGAAGCCAATAGAATTTCTAGGTGAAGAATATATCTGAATCAACCCCATAATTTAATCAGAATGTTGAAGTGTGAGCATTTCCTGAAGCAAGCTGTAAATGAATGTGACACCAGAAAAAGGATGTACTGAAAGTGTAGTGCTGTGGTAGAGAATATGGATGGGCAATTAAAGCAGAAAAAGCGTGACTTTAGTTACAGAGAGGAAATCTGAAATGTAACTTAAATAGTACTAGATTAAACCTAAATCAACATTATCAACTAAATTGAAAAGTGAAATATGTTGTTAGAAGCATTTTACAATTCATAATTTTGCCCTGATTGTTGAGAATGACAAATAGGTTTAAAAGTAAAATGGCCAGTCACGTAGGTGTGGTTCCTGTATGTGGGTAACAAGATAACAGGCTTCAGATTGAGCTGAACCATAATCAAGTGTATGTGGTACAAGCTGTTGATAGGAAGAAGACAAAAAATCAAGGGTATTCTGCTGTTGTACTTGTTTTTTTACTGACTGATTACTTCAATTCAGCTTTGAAATGAGGCACAGCAAACTAGCATTATACTTGTGGATCTAATGCTTTCTGCACTGAGTTATGGTGAATGACAACTTTGTTATTGCCCTCAGTGGACACAAAGATTTACCACCAGTGGGCTCTCGGTATGCGTGCAGTTCATATTTATATCTGTGTAGCTGAAGTTTAATGAAAAAACATTCAGTATGGGTTAGCATGGACCTTGTAAATCTAGATTTGAGTTTTGGCAGATGTGCCTTTCAAGATGATATGACAATAAAGTTAATATTGATATGAGCAGATTTTAAAGTGCTGGATACTGCCTTTAGAAGCTCACATGGGCAGATGTTAATATACTGAACCAGAAGTCTCACCCGGTCTTTGAAGGTGGGCTAGAAGATGTGTGTAACTCTGAACAAGCATGTACAGGTGACTCTCCTTATAGTTGGTTCTTACTCTCTAAAACACAATAAGCAGCACAACTGCTCTGAATGATGCTGAGAGAGGTCTGCTTGACTCTGTGGCATCCTTCTATGTTCCATTTTCAGAGATTTCCTACAGTAAAAGGTTAAATGGTATACCCTGACACAACTGCACATCGTGATTTAATTTATTATCTTAGTTTTGCAGCTTTTGTTATTGTTCTCATTTGAAATGTACTTTTGATCTTTTACATCCTTTATGTCTCCACATTTTTTCATGCTTCTTTACTAATATTAAAAAGCCCAAAAGCTTGCTTGCCTGGCTATGGCGTTTCTTATGCTAACTGTGTCCCAATTTACACTTAAAAAATTAAGATAAAACTTACTGCTCTTACTAATCAGTGTAAAACAAAAACCTGTAAAGAAGGCGGTAGACATGAAAATGCTTTTCTTTTGCTTAGATTGTTTGCAACCTTGACAAGATCACAGAAATAAGCGTGGGAAGCTGTTGCCTGCGATACAGAACCATTAAACTATTCTCCTTGCAGAAAAAGCAGTGATCACAACATCTTACATCTGTTCTTGCTCAGCCTTAGAGCATAAAAGGAAATGAGATATTACAGGGGGGGAGAAAAGCCCCAACAGCTCAATGTGCTGCTGCACTGGATTGCAGATTCTACAGTTTTCTCCCTACTGTGAAATCACTTTCCATACTGGCTTAGAAATTATAACAAATGTAGCACTGTCCTAAATGTGTATTTAAGTGCAAGGCAGAAGTAGAGCAAACTGCTGTGAGACTGTCTGATAAAATGCTTCCAGAATGCTTCTCCGAAGAAGCCAAAGCTTGTTCATGGCCTGGTTACTCCTCATTATATCAGTGTGTACTGAAGACAAATGTTGCTTGGAAAGGAAAAGACTTTCATATCCCCTTTGTTTAAAGATTAATTCCATGTAAAATCAACCTGCTTTCCTTGCTTTGTCAGTGTTTGTCATTTACCTACCCAGAACATACTCCAGGGGTTACAAAACAAGTTCATTATTCTTGCTCGATTTCTAGGGCACAAGAAGGAGCCAGTAGTGTTCTCTGATACATTAATCTGTGGCCTTTATTAAGATCTCAGGAGAGGGTCAGCACTGTCTTGCAGTTAAAAAGTTAAACTCCAGATACCAAATGTATTGACTTCTGCTCCTAAAGTTACTCGGTTGTGGAAGTCTAAATTGCCCTCAAAAAATCACAAAAAATTTGCTGGACATAGGGTCAGCTTCTTTGCAGAGGTCAGTATCAGAAAGGCGTATAAATAATCACCAGTCTCCTTGAAAGAATAGAATAATCAGCGTGCAACTGATTTCTAGTGTATCTGAGAATAATTTTTGCAAGGGTAAAAACTATTTTGCAACCTTTGTAAGTTTTACTAGACTAAAATAGGTGGCATATGGAGGTTTGCTGTTTTTTGTGTTTGCTTCTCTTGCGTAGATTTTCATCTTTTATCCCAAAGTAGGGGTATACTGTATTACCAAAATATAGAGCTGGCAAAGAACAATTTTTTTATTATTTTGTATGCTAGAAACTTCATGGACATAATTTGGTTTTCTAATTGTTTCATCCACGCTACAGTCTGCAGCTTAGTCTTCCGCATCATTCTCGTTAACATGTTTTAAGATCTCCCATTATCTGCTTAGGTGGTATGTTTATCAGCTATGTCTTCATTAGCAAGTCGTGGGGTGCAACAGCTGAACCTTGTGGAGTAAAACCATGGGTGGTGAGGAGGTCCATGATGTATGTTTTGGAGCTTTTGCTTTGGACTGTTCTCCTCTGGTTGTATAGAAGCTCTGTTCTGTAGAGATGCCAGCTGCTAAACATTGTCAATTAAACCTTGCTCCATACAATTTTCATGAGGTCTGTAGGCAGAATAATTGTCTAAAGAAGCAAAGACAAACAGAAACATCAGTTCAATACATGGCTCCTTTCTATGTTTAATGGTTCAGGCTGTTGGATACTCTAATTTTCAAAGGTGCCCAACAACGTCATGTACAAGCAATATAATTTAAGGCAAAACACTGAAATTCTTTACATCCCCTAGCAATTTTGAAAAATAGCTATGAATTTTGATTAAATGACTCAGATTTTTTTTAAAGTATGATTTTAAACCTAAATGAGCATTGTAGTACTAAAATGTTTAAAAACATACTGTGAAGCAATACTTATTGTTAACTCAAGGCATTTTTTTCTTCTTGATTAGAAGAATTTAAATGTAACAACAACAACTGGCTTCTTAAGAACAAAAAAAATCAGAAAACTACATTTAAAACCTTTGTTTTCTTTTTAGACATCTATCATTAAAAAGTCATAGCCAGAATTATGCAATGGTAAGTCTGTTGTACACCCATTACTCCTAATAGATAGGATAAGATTTTAGAGAAAAATAAAATTAAAATATTTTTTAATGTATGAGTCTTAGTTTAAGTTTAAAGCTTCCCTATGGTGTAGCTTTCTACTCTCCTGTAGCAGGGTGATGAGGGAAAGAAACAGGAGCCTGAGATGCTAAAGGCAAACATAATGGAATTCAAGAAAAAATGTTTAATATCTTTGGACAAATAATGTCATAAAGAGAGTCTTATTAAGATCAGCAGAGGGATCTATATTTTTGTACTCTGGTGAGCAGATCTGTGAGTAAAACAGAGGATCTAGACAATGCATCAGTTTAATCATAAAGAAGCTGAGTTCGTAAGCAGGGAGAAAGGAAAGGGAATGAAAGAAGGGAGGAACAAGTCATAGCTTATTTTCATAGAAACACACACTTAGTGCCTATTTCCTGCCTGGGTTGCAATAGATAACTGGAAGCTCTCTTCAGCTTTTATCCGAATTGATAAATGCTCGATTTGTATACAGAAGAGTGATGTAATTTATTTTCTTGAGCTCTTTTCCAGTGTTTTGTAGTAATCTAATTGTGCTTGTGTAGTCCTTTAATTTGCAAGAAAGAAGATAATACAATTGCAAAACTCAGGAGTAAGACAAGTTTAGATTACTAGCAGAGGCAAGTTAATTTGTTGTTCATTAAATGCTAATGAACCTGGCACCTATGTTTTATTTGTTTCACTGTGTTTGAAATTGGAAAGGTCTTGTAACATAGCTAAGGCTATGATAAACAGATATGTTAAATTAAACTGTTGTTTTCCCTGATGTTCCACTAGAATAAGCAAGTTTGTAAAACTAGGTAACTATAAATATGTGTGTGTGGTGAAGCATCCCCAAAAGGCAAACCTAAAACTGTTAGGAGGTGATTCACATATTCAGATTCCTTTGAGAACTGTGGCTGAACCATTTGACCCTTCAGGGCCCGGTTTTGGTGTGCTTTGCATACAGAATGGGCAACGTGTTAGTGCACTAAAGCTTGCACAGCAATTCTGGCTTAAAATCCAGGGACAGATCTGAATTCTGCATCTGTTTGCAGTCGTGTTGCCAATACAACTAGACGTAAGTACATGAAGTAGTCTTTTATTATCACTGATGTTCCTGATAATACTGCATAAATGGCTAAATCTAAATCTTTGGTTGTTCGTAAAAGTGCTAGAGGCATGCAGAAATCTATGGTTTATTTTCTCGTCAGCTGCTAAAATGAGGTTTGAAATTACTATTTGTGTTCATACAAGTTTTATATCATTTTGGCCTTAATGTCTTTGTTGCTTACCTCTTTAAAACAGGAATGATGAAACCTAGCCTTTGGGGTGAAATTGCATGGCTTACATAGCTAGTTTATATTATTGGGTTATTTATCATATAGTATTATACAGAATAAGAAAAACTTTAATAAAAAATATGAGGACAGTTTTGATGTTTTCCTCTTATGAAGCGTTGCTTTCCTTTTTGCCCAATTTTCTTTTACTGTACCTTTAAAGAATGTACAGCCTGGAGATCAAATAGACCAAAAGTCTAATTGAATGTAGTACTTACAACATATCTCTGACTTAAACATATAGAAGAATGTCCAGAGATACAGGTCCACAAATCATCTTGCTCGTGCACAGCATTGCTTCTACCACTTGTTTGATGGAGAATTCTTGTTTCTGAATGTGGAATAAAAGGAATAAAATACCAAATGAAATAGCTTGATTTTGACACTCTGTTAGTTTGGTTCAAGGTTAACAATGTGTGTATACTCAAAAATGTTCATATGGTTGGCTTTTCTTATATGAGAATGATTCCTTATTGACTGAAAGTTCAGCTGAACTTTGACTTATTCTATTTGTGTTGTATACAATGAAACACTGTTGGATGAACTGAATTAGATTTGAGGGTATTCCTATCTGAACCAACACATTTTAGAAATTTAGGAAAAGTAATTATCTGCAATGTGTGTACCTAATTCAGTGCTGCCATTTTTATTTGCCGCAATGTCTTGTTAACAACTTGAACCTTTCATTCCTGAAATTTGAGAATACACCTCCAGATAACCCATGCTTAAAACCTGTGGTGGCAGAGGGAAGAGTCTGAGGCTGTCCGTATTCTGGTGGGGACAGGGCTGGCAGTTCCTGGGAGACAGAGAGCTCAAATAAGGTTTATTTTCTTATGCTTGTCCGTGCATATTGCTTGCTGCTGAATCACAGGTTTTGAACAAGTAATGTGCAAGTTATGTATGTGAAAAATATGGTACCCAACTGTTTTCAGTTAGTGCTCTAGTCTTGGATCAGGATATCAATATGATGTGTTGCAGAAGGTTAACTGGTATCTTCCATGTCAGCACCCAAAATGTAGTTATTATCTGAGCTTTATTCCTATTATATCATTCTGTGAGATATGCATAAATGAAGGAAAAAAATTATAACATCAGATGACTGTTTCAGTTAAGTATTTCTGTAACGTTTTAGCGCCTCCTTGCTGTGTTTCTTATCCCAGCTATAGCTACAGACATAAAAATTAAAATGGTCAAAGCTAAGCTGTGAATATATATAATTTATAACCTGCCACAAAGATATAATTTGCTTCTTACTCATTCACCTCTGCTATAAAGCAACAGAAATAGGTAATTTGAAGACTAAGCTTGATCTTTCAGCTAACCTGACAAGTTGACAATAGGAAAATTTAAATAGATTAATTTGAATTATGATTAATGCTGTGTTAAGAAGAAAAAAAACCAACTTTGGTCTAATAAGTTATAGTATTTGGCTCTTTAAGACATTGAAATTCTCCAGACCTGATTCTCCAAAACACAGATGTTAGTTGTTTTTAAAAGCAAACCTTTATCTTTTGAAGCCTGTTCTTTGTACTGTGTCTCTTAAATTATCTAAGATCTAAAAGCATCATTTTTTTTTTCTTCCAATACTCTATGGATGGTGTACTGCTTCTTTGTGTACACTTTCTTGCTATATGTTTTTATCTCTACCAAGGGAGGTAGTGGCTCTGCTAGTGACTCCATGGAAAAAGAGAATCGGTTTCTAAGATGAAGTGAAGAAATGGTCATGTAGTTGTGCTAAATCAATGGAATTTCTGTTGGTTTTGCCCTTTCTTGTAGTGTGGAGCAAAATCTGCGTAAGAGCTTTTGTCAAGAGAAGAGCTCAGCTCTCCATTATGAGTCTGCCTGGATTTAGCACCTAGTCCTCTGATAACATGCGTATGTTGATTTTATATTTGCTTATTTTTTCACACGTTCTGGAGTAATGTTGCTTTCCTCTAAGACTAAGCAGAGACCCTTAGACAGCCTTATCATACCACCCAGTAATCTCTTATCACCAGACTTGACCTTCCTGTGCTTCTAAACCTCCTTGCTTCTGAGGGTGATAGTCATTGTGGTTAAATACATTCTTTAAAAATTAATATATAAGGACTAGCGAAGACATTCAACCTTAGAGGCATCAGTCTGACACTTTCTGAACGCTGAATTATTGGAAAAACTTTAAGAACATTTTATGCAGCGCTTGGTATCTTTTAGGTGATACTTTTGGGCTTCCGGAAGCAGCAGATTGTGACTTTGAGTAGTTTTACAACCCATTCCATTGGGATTGGTGGGCTGATTACTGCTGCACTGCTACTTGTCAGCTACCATCCTTTTGACACTGGTCTACTTATCTTACACTGTCAGTTGATACCATGGCTGTCTTCACTGGGGAAAATTTCAAGGAACCTTAGCCAGGCACCTTGCGCTATATCCCGTTATGACTTTGTTATTGGTCTTAATCATATTTCTGGTAAGCAATGAAATGTACAATTACATTAGCATCTTCTAGATGATATCAGTGAACACATCTGCTAATATTGAAAAGTAATATCAGAACAAAGCTTTCGTATGAAATTAATGTGTTATTTCTGCCAGGTTTAATGTTAAAATTAGCCTTCAGAATTTTTCCTGGGTATAATGAAATGGGTGCAATAAAATTCTTTTGAGAGTTTTGTAATGTATCTCAAAAAAAATAATTGCATTAAATGCTAAAGGGCAAAATCAATTGTCTTTAGTAGAATATTTGTCTTTTCAATCATTAGCATAAAAGAGTGGGAAGCGTAACGAAGTAAGGGAGATGGCATTTTCAGAGGCAAAAGAAATTTTCAAATAGTCTTCTCAAATAATGAACTATACACTAAGATATTTTCAGCTAAAAGACAAGGCACAGTAGTCTTCAGAGTGTACCCTGTATTAATAGCACATTTCAAGAAGGTATTCCTCATTTAAACTCAACAGCTAAGGCTTATACAAATAACATTTTAGGTACTCTCTCAAAGAAACTGTAACTCCAGAGTTGCTAACCCATTTGTTATGCCAGTACCATTTGGCATACCAGTATCTGAAGATGTATCTGAACTATATAAAATTTTAATCCCTGATCCTGTAAATCCAGTGATTGTTTCCCCTTTTTGCACAGATGTTTGTGAGTGTTTGAATCAGGTATTGCAGATTGCAAGATCAGAATTCACTAATTAAAGTAACTCATCTGAAATACTTGTCAGATGGAAAGCATTTTGAAATATATATGAAGTACAAAGTAAAAATAATTTTTTAAGGATGATATAGAATTATCTTATTTTTTAAAGAAAATGCCATGAATGAAAGATATTTTAATTTTTGTTTTTTGTTTTCAGGTTCTGAGTTTAGGGGAAAAAAAAGGGGGGGGAGGGAGGAGAAAACCCCATCTCCCCTCTAACTCAGTTTCTTCCCCTCTATTTTTTTTCTCATCTCTAGACTAAAACCATGATGTCACATTTTCAACAAAGACTTTCTGAAATGTACTTTATGAACTGAATTAATGGCAGCAAACAGTAAAGTAAAAATAGGTAAATTAATTGAAGTATACATAGTTAATTTATTATCAGTAAGTTAAAATAGATAAACTACGTGAAGGAAGTATGCATGTTTGATAAATAGAGAAAATATGACATTATTACCAGAAAACAATATTAAAATCAGAAATAAATATTGCATTATTAGATTTATTTACTGAAATTTTACAAAATAACCTGGCTTTCTGTTTTGGAAATTCTTCTTTTGATCAGCCTTGGAGTATGGAAGCCTTCAGTCATTGATCTATGTGAAAATTCAATTAATTCAAATTTACAGAGACTTTTTTTATCACTAACTGTCAGCATTTGAGAAAGAAAAGTGAATATTTTAGGAAATAGCTGACTAAACTATTGTACACCTGTTTCATTATGAAGAAATCCAGACAAGTAGGATTGATTATTAGTGGTCATGAAAAGACTGATTGCCTTGAAAAGACTACAGTTATAAGTCTCAATATTAAAAGCTATTACTTTTTAACACATTCATTTTTCTTGCAACTTTTGTCTATTTTTCTGATTTTCCTGTTTCCCTCATGATGTTCCTTTTCCCCCCCAAATTTTATGTACGATATAATTTACTTTGGTCTATGACGAGTAGGGTTTTTGCAAGTTGGTGTAGGTTTTTTACTGTTTCCTGACAATTTATGCCTGGAGGCTAATTCTTAGATACTTTCTTTGTTTTGGAATGATAAAAAGAAAAAAAACCCCACAACTGTTTGAATTAAGAACTAGTATTCAAGCAGACCGTTGCTTTTTAAAAAAGAAAGATTTTGCCCTTTAGAACTGCAATATTTACTTAGGTAGCATTGAAAATGTATGCAAGATGCTTAGGAGTTGTAAACGAGTGATGCTCCAAGGGAGTCAGACAAAAACCTGAGATAAAAGGTCCTGTATACTTTGCATTTGTCTGTTTCCTTTGGATGCCAGTGTAGCACCTTTCATAAGAAGATACGGTACCTTTTACTGTTAAGTAATCCTCCCTGAAGTAAGGGCTGAGTAAGGATAGAGCAGCCTTCCCCTTAAGGAGTTACAGTAGCGCAACTACTTCAGAATAAAAGGTGGTGGTGGTGGGGGAAGTAATGTAGTGAGAACATTTGCTGCCTGTCTTAGTTTGGTGGAATGAATTTTCTGGCTATTAATTTTTAAAACATTTTGTTTTCAGTGGATTTTTAATTTTAGCTCTCTAGCTGTCCATTGTCTGATGAGGGCTTTCTGCTATATGTTGGCCCTATGCTAAAGAAAGACGCTTCCTTGCAGTTGCCTCGCTTTCTCCTCAGTCTGGTCAGATTGTTTGAAATCTCTACGCGGAGTTTACTATGGAGAAGTAGAGCTCAGAAAAACATAACAGAATCTATATCTGAAACCTGTTGGACATCAGCCCTGTTGCATACAAGGAGTTTAAGGTGAGAGCAAGCAAGTGCCTGGGGATAATGCCATAAATGTGCAAGTCATGGATTGGTGGTCTGTGAGGTCCGTCAGTGTAACACCGGAGTTAAGCAGGACAGCTAAATGTTACAGAAAGCTGAAAACCAGAGTCTTTGTCCATTGGTAACAGTTCTAGAGTGATGTGAACATTAAAAAACAGCAAAAAATGATAAATTATTTTAAATATTTTTGGAATTACCGTCTGTTCAGGAAAAAAAGAAAGCATTCATCTCAAAATCAGACACCTCTCTGCCAACTTAAAGCTTAGAAGGGCCTTGTACCTTCCCATCTAGTTCGTGGAGTCCCACAACCACAGCTCTGTTCTGTTAGTCTGTGTCTGTGTAGGCAGGTAAGGACCTGGTATCTGGATGAATTCCAGGAGAAAACATTTAAAAGTAAAGAGGAGAATTTAAGATTATACTCCAAAAGAAAGCAATAAACACAACTATTTCCTCAGTAAGATCAACTTTATATAGTTTTCATGTCAATGTTTTTCTGCAATAAAACCAAATTTTTAACAAATTTGTTGTAGCTCTGGTTCCAAATGTGTAATCATATCTGCACAGGTAAGCCACAGAATCCACCAAGCACCACTGTATCCCTTGGCAGCCACTCAGCCTGACTAGTGAATTAAATGGGTAATTTCAAACATCTCTGGCGTGCTTCCTATCCTAAGCCAAGAGCAGCATTCACAATTACACCCCTATTTTTGAAAGTGGCAATGAGATTGTGTTTGCCCAACTGCAGTGCAACCTATTACGTATCATCTGAAAATAAAATCAGATATAGTGGGCATAAAGCATAAATAAGCTTCACCATACTGTAGCTACATAAAGGTAATGCAAAGTCCCAACTTAGGACTCACCTGATGATATGTCATTGTAAAAGCCTTATAGCTTTTTCTCTGCTATACTGGAAAGGTCTGAATTGCGATACTTTGTCACATGGCTTTTGAGAATGAACTTTGGCACAAACGTAGGTAAATCAAGGCAAGGGGATAATTTTTGCACTTCCTCATTTTCTCTACAAAATCAATAAGTATTTTTGCTGATGCAGTTTCACATGATTTTAAGATCAAATTCCCCTGGCAAAGCAGGGAATATACAGTTATTTGGAAATCACGTCTGCTGAATTGCTTACATTCATCCCTTATGACTGGGAGAGTTCCCAGCTCTATTAGTACTGCTGGATTTATGCCACAGAAGAAAAATAACTCATATACATGCCCTTTACTCTTGTCTACAGTATATGTGCACAACTGCAAACAAAGAACTTTGTCACAGCATCACACATTCTTCTATTTCTCTTCAGAGGATCCATTTATTTATTTATTTCGTTCAAGCCCAGATACATGTATTATATTCTCATGTGCCTCACTCTCAAAGGAGGCACTGCTTTTATTAATGAGATAAGGACACTATGAGAAATAACTATTTTATTTTGTTATTGTAGTGGCTAAGATCATGGTCTCCTGGCTCTGTGTAACTCGATACAAAATAAAACTCGGCATTTTAACATTAGATGAATGAGCAGCTTCTGTTCCATCTGTGATGAAGCAAGTGCACACATCTCTTGAACTGCTTTGGTAGTGACTAAACCAAGCTACGATGGAGTGGCAGTCCTGGTGCTTTGTAACAGTGTATACCATGATCTCTGTGGTATTTAAATGTACTTGCTACAATTCTCATGTTTTTCTAGCAGCTTTCAGGTCTGTGGTGGCAGCTTCTTGAACGACCTTGCTTGCTCTTTTGGCTGCCCATGCTGCTGACTGCTGTGCTGTTTGTAGCAAAGCCTGCAGTCCTAGTGACAGATTTCTAGCACAGATTTCTGATGTACTGGTTTGCCCTTCTGGGTATCTCTCTCTTTCATTCTGTCTGATTCAAAAAGGTTGAGGAGGCTAATGAATACAGGATTTTGACTAACTTAACTCTGCTTAATGCTTCACAAAACACAAATGTGGAGTTATTTTTATAATACAAGTGTATAGAACATTTTCTCCTTGTAGCTAAGGAGATTTCATATGGTGTTTTGAAATAAAAGGCTTTTCTTAACCTGCCAGAACTTAGTCATTAAACATAACCAAGGTCATATCCCCAGAATGTAAAAAAACGCCACCATTTTAATAAAATACGTACTCTCTATGCGAAGGTGGAAGAAAACAGTAATAGCTTGTTGCAGTGTGAACTTAAGTTCTGATGAAACTGGTATGTATATATGCAACAGAATGATGTATAAAATCCTCAGATACATATTTTTCATATGTATCTTTATTTATATATCTGCATCCAAGGCAAGAGTTTAATACCAGGATTGATTTAGAGTGTGCTGCTAATGGCTAACTTTAACATTGTGAATTTTTAGGTGGAGATACTGTGTTAGGGGATACATTATCTTGGGGTTTTACTCAGAACTAGCATTCAACTGAAAGAGTCAATTGTCTCTGTTACTACAGAAGGGGTTGTGGTATAGCTGAGTAGGCAGTAACAATTTCAGGACTTCTCCAAATAAGTAGCAAGTATACCATGAAGGAAAAAGAATGTTAAAAACAGGACTTAGTCCTCCTTCCTCCCTCAGTATGCGATGAAGCACAGTCAGGAGTCAGCTGAGCTGTGTTTCTAAGTTTAGAGTGATTTTTAGTTTTGCTCTTGGAAAGAAAATTTTTAATCACTTCCTGTTACATATGAACCCAAAGTAGGCATTATCTTAGAATGGCTCCTAGATAACAGTCTCAGATTTAACTTTGTGTTACTGCAGGTATTCATGTGTGCCCATGAATGCACTGACATAGCATAGATAGAAACAGATCTTTGTGCATATGTGAGTGTATATAGATGTGTGATGCATTTTATGCTCAGCTTGCCGTTCAGAATTAGTCAAAAGAAGAAGTTAATTTTATTAGTTTCCTTACACACAAAAAATGGCTGCCAAGAATCTGAGAATGTACCAATGAAATATGGTTTATAAAATTACATCCTATAGCATTTTTAGCACACTTTGGGTGTGGGCTTCAAAAGCCCTTCAAAAACAGATACATGAGAGTACTCTGGGTTATAAAATTGTAATCATCCTTACTTCAGTCAGCATTAAAAAATTCATTTTTAAGGCAATTATTTTGAGAGGGAGAAAAGTCATCAGAAACTTCAAGGTCACCTAATTAAATTGCTTTTATATGTTTATATTTCCAAGGAAAAATTCCTTATGTGTCCTTTTTTTTCTTATTTATATTTTACCAAAAGAATGCACAGACTCTATGTCATTATGTAGAATCCTTCATTAGCTGTCGAAGTTCCAGAGCTTGGTGCCAAAAAACTGGAGTTTCCTGTAAGAGAGTTCTCTTTATATAATAACTTCAATAACTAACAATCCTTGAACCATTTAGTAGGGGAAGCATTCTCATTTTTCAGATAACAAAAATTTATCTGCAGTATTTTTTCCATAGCCACGTAATGAGGCTTGTAAAGACATGACACAAAGAAATAGAAAGAATAAATCAAATTGTACAGCTAAAACCTCAAGGATATGACAGCAGAAATGACAAACAACAGGGAGCTCTGCAGCTTTTCTCATTGTCGGTTGAAATCCATTTCTTTCTCTACCATTTAGGAGTATATTTTAGGACAATTGTATTGCCAGTGCTGGCTAGGGACTTTAAGAACAGATATTTAGAAATCTCCAGAGTTTGTTTTGAGGGGTATACAGGGGAAGTGGTGGGTGAAGAAACAAGTTGCATTCACTGAGGCTTCTGTGAGCTCTTTATAGGTGATAGTTTTGCACCTTGCAAAATCTTTATAAATAAAAAAATGCTTGTAACAGACTTGTGGGATAGAAAATCCATATCTTCAAGCTTATGAATGCTGGAGGACTCCTCCCTAGGACGGAAGTTAAAATAGCCTGGTCAGGTCTGACTGTTGGTACTTATCTGTGGTTTCTTTTCAGTGCAGAGAGAGTTTGCCAGGACAAATGCCAATGAGAAAGCATCAGCCTTTGTTTCCAACAGCTCTCCACAATCACTCTCAGTTTTAATGAGTCTGAGCAGAAAAATAAATGGATGTAATGTCAAGTAATTTCTTCACTCTACCAGAAAGGTTGTGAAAAGTAGGGGGTAGAATGACACTTCCATATGTTCATGGTGTGCAGCAGAGGAGTTCAACTGTGTTTTAAGGGCGGTGGATAGGATGAAAATTAGAAGGAAATGACCCAGAGCTATAGAAGAACGAGCCGCCAGCACATCCCAATACGTTCCAACTCCAAAGACGGCAGCTGTGGCCAGGCTTCCTGCACATCATCCTGCACTCGGGATATGTAGGGCTGCCCATCCTCTGGGGGAAGGGATCTGTCTGGCTGCTGCACATGTCACCGTCATCAGGGGCATCTGGGAGCATTTTGATCTGTAGGCTATTATTGTAAGAGGTCGCCTACAGTTACTTAAAGATATTTGTATGTACACAGACAAACGAGGGTATTTTACTGCTGCACCCGTTATTTTGCTGCTTTGGCTGTAAGCCATCTTAGGTAGTTGCATGGTAACAAGTATCGTTTATGCTTTAATTTCAAAGCTTGGTTTTGAGTAGCATTTAATTTTACGTGTGACGTCAAATTCCATGAGAGGATATAAGAAAATTTTCCTTTGGTTAAAGCTGTGGGAACAAAGAAAATCAACCAGAGGCTTGAGTTCTCTGTGCTAATAGATAGGTTTTGCTTTGCACAGGGATTTTAGCTAAATTATGCCACTAGAAAAAATATTCAGGTTTTTTTTTTCTGGTTTGGATGCTCAAATAAAGTTGAATATACAATTGCATTTATACTAGGATATGTATAATTTTCGCAAGTTAACCTTTTGGTCATATTTTATTTAATAGGTTTGCTTTTACACAGGCTGTGAAGCCCACTTGACAAAAAACGGTCAGCAGTTGTGCGGCATTATGAGGTTTTATGCATATGCCAATATCTGTAGCTACTATCTGTATTTTAATGTGTTCATATTCTGAAGTATTAAACCCAGAATTTTATATCTATAATGCTGCAGTTTAGTCATAAATTTTAAACTTAAATTAGCTTTAGTTAATGAAAAGTAAAAATTGAAAGTTGCTGCTACAGTTGTGACAGTTACTGGAAACTACCTTACAAATGCAGCAAAACTTCTTATGGGAAAACGGTAAATGAAGCATTCTTTTATTCTAAGAGAGAACACTGAAAAAACATCAAACTTCAAGTGACTAATCAACTCATCTACATTATAGATACGTGTAACTTTTTCTGAATTAGTCAAACAGAATTACCATTTTATAATGTTTATTTATCATTGAAAATTTTATATAATTTTTAATGATGTAGAGGATTGTATTATCAGTAACACAAATCATGAGAAATCATGACTAGAAAATGATGCTAAAATTTCTGTTGGTAGGTTGATATGCCCCTAATATAGTATTTTTCCTGAAATCAGAACAGAATTATGTGATATATTACCTGGAAGCTGAGCCAATCAATGGAAATATAGAAACCTAGTTAAAGATGGAAAATTATTTCTGTGTGTATCCAATTGATTGTATACTGAGATTAGGTTTTTACTTTTTTTTTAATTGGAGAACGGGGTTTGGGTGTTCTAGGTTTTTTGTTGGGGTTGGTTTTTTGTTGGTGGTTTTGGGGTTTTTTGGCTGGTTGGTAGGTTTTTCCATTGTTTTGTTTTAGTTCAAGCAATGCAAGTTTGACATGTCAGATTATGTATGTTTATTATTGCTTTATAAACCCCTATATCTATACGCTTTTCAGCCTTCTTTTGCTTTGTTCAGCGGAATCATGTGGGTTGTCCCTGCCTGGTGTGTACACAGAAAATTTCTTCTCCTTTCTTATTCCCCTTCTAAACCTGTCTCTTCTTGTTTTTATGTATAGTTTTCTTTTCAGTTTAAATGAAAGCACCCAAAAGCAGTGGAACAGCCTCTCTGGTCAGTATTGCCAGACACACAAGCAAAAGGAAAATCTGTGATCATGACTACTTTGTGACTTGCTAATATTGAAGACTTCAGGATTTTAGATTAACAAAACCTCCAAACTATTCAGAATAAAAATTCAGGCTTTAAAGTTCGACATGAATATGTACATATTCATATTGTAGCTGAAGCAGAAACTACCAAGTCTTTTTATTGTTATTATTTACTTTTTGCTAGTGAATGATTAAAATTATTAAAATTAAAAAGAATGATGTCATAGAGGAGAACTTGCTGTTCTTTTTTAAATTAGCTTGGACATTGAGAAGTTTCAAAATGTGTTTGTAATGTTCCTCCTATAAAACAGTTTAATAAGATGTCATAATGAGCATGTAAAATTAGATATATTGTATCAAGAGGCAAAATAACCTCATTACACAGAAAGCTCCAACAAACTGAAGCTTGCCTAATATATAATCCAGTAGTTTAATTTGTAAACTTGATTATTGCTCTTAACAGAGTTCATTAGTACCTTTGAGTCCTATAAGACATTTGAATTATACTTGTTATAATTAATATTTAGTCTTTTATACTGTTCAGTGTTTCCCAGGCTTTCAGAATGGTTCTTCTAATTGCTTTCTTAAAATTTGCCAGCTGTGCAAACTTCATTGCTAAAAGGATACAGAGGGACTTCACAGATGCAAGATGACGTTGTATTGACTAATTAACAATTTGTATTTTCCCATAGTAGATTTGAATACCCTTTCTGAACACTTTTTCCTCTCATTGACAGGTAAGCGTATTATTCCTCTATCCATATTTATGTCATTTAATGGGCTGGTTTTGGCTGGGGTGATTTTCTTCACAGTAGCTGCTATGGGATTTTGTTTTGGATTTGTGCTGGCAACAGAGCTGAATATTCAGGGATGCTTTTTGTACCCCTGAGCAGCGCTCACACAGAGCCCCGGCCTTTTCTGCCCCTGCCCCAGCCCACCGGCGAGCAGGCGGGGGGGCACAGGACGCTGGGAGGGGGCACAGCCGGGACAGCTGACCCCGACTGACCAAAGGGACACCCTGTTCCATGTGGTGTCATGCTCAGCGTGTAAAGCTGGGGAAGGAGAAGGAGGGAGGAGGATGTTTTGGAACAATGGTGTGTACCTTTCCCAGTCACCGTTCTGTGGTGAAGACAAACTCAGAACGTCCCCCCCTTCCTTCTTCTTCCCCCAGGTTTATATGCTGACTATGTCTCATGGTATGGAATATCCCTTAGGTCAGCTGTCTCAGTTGTGTCTCCTCCCAATACCTTGTGCCTGTTCCCCCCCAGCCTGCTCGCTGGTGGGTGGGCTGGGGTGAGGAGCAGAAGAGGCCTGGGCTCTGTGTGAGTGCTGCTTCACAGTAACAAAACATCCCTGAATTATCAGTGTTTCCTGCACAAATCCAAAACACTGCCCTGTATTAGAGACTATGAAGAAAACTTTATCCCAGCCAAAATCAGTACATATGAATGTGAATTGATTGTCTCCAGGGAATGACACTGGAGTGTAGATTCTGATTCTTCATTGAATTCCAGGGAGCGTAAAAAAATCCACAGAAAGCACAGTCCAAAATGTTAAGCGATAGGGAAAGGAATGCAACAAGTTGATCTTTTATGCAGAGTAACAGTTCAAGTGTGATTTGTATCAGTGGTATCCATGCACTTGAGTTTTAAAATTCTAGAATATGCTAGCTCTATGAATACTTGTGGTATCCTCAGCATGAAAGTCTGAGTTTAAAAGAGTTGCCAGGTCTCAACTACCTCTCTGCTTTCTTGGCTTAGAAACAGGAACAAACAAACTTCCCTTAGTGAGTCTGCTGCTCTGCTCCTGCAGCTTCAGAGTGTTGTGGGGGTTGTTTTTGTGGCTCCCTGCATTTCTGCTTGCTCTGCTCATTAATGACTGCACATCAGCAAATCGTTGTGCCTTTGCCTCCACTGTCTGCCAGGCTGGAGTGATTGTGCCCTCCAGCTGCTGAGAGCCTTAGTGCTTCTGGATTTGGTTGATTACTGTGGGACAGCAGTGCTTCCCTGCAGTGCTCATGCTTCATGACATCATCAGAATAATTGACAAAATGATGTGGCCAAACAGCATGCAAATACCTTATGAAGTATCAGTTACTTGATGCTACTTGTAACTGTTGCCCTCATGATACTTACAAAATCTCATATGTAAAGTGCTGTGTAAGCAACAAGGCTGCCTCCTTTAAGGCAAGACAAAGGGGCAAAATCTGAGGGACTGGATGTGGTAATGCATTGGCTGATTGCATATATTTCAAATGAGTATTCAAAAAGTTTGTGTCCTTCATAAACATGGGGTTTCCCCATTGGCACAGCAAAGAAGTGTGCGAAGTCTTTTTCACCACTAGATGACTTAGGGACAGAACTTCTACCCGAGGTGGTGTGAAATTGAGAGGAAAAAATAAGAATGGGGGTTCTCATCCTGTAGGGTCCAGCGTTAGGAACTAAACACCATGGAGCTGTTGTTTTATCTTTTTTTGCTGCACAAAGCACATTAAAAATGCATATAATTTAATGGGAAAGAAAATTACATCATAAATTAATTTGGTTTTAACAATAAAGGATTAACAAATACAATTTGAAATGTATAAGACAGTTGCCACGGTATATTTTCACATTTCACAGATGTTTGACTCGTGTATTGATGTAAGAGCAGAAGGCTCACCTCTCATTTCTGGTATTGTGGGTGTTTAATCTGAAACCTCCAAGCTTTCTGAGGTTCCTTCTTCACTGTTTTTTGCTAGCAGCAGACCAAATAAATCTTTAAGCATGGCTTGAAACAACCACAACCGATTAGGAAGTGCTTATATGTTCTAGATGTTAGAACTTTACAGTAGTTTATCCCATATTAGAGCTAACTCAGTGGTTTAATTCAGCACCTGGCAGAAGCACTTCATTTTCAGGTTCAGGATAACACCTTAGCTCTCTTTTTGCCTGCTGCTTTTGTTTTGTGTTGCTTGGATAGAGGCATTTTGAAAGGCAAATGTAGCAGTCAACGTCAGCTCTGCTTAGCGGGGAACTGAACATGGAGATGAACTCTTGTTCAGACTGTCTGATAAGTGACCCTGCAGAATATATAGATGGCTGTTATTCCATTAAGTAAATTCTCATTAAGATATACATTCCATTTTCATTATGGTGTACAGGAAGCCTGATAGAGGCAGTAATGTACCCTAGTTGTTTTGTATGATTTTATATATAGATTTTCATAAGGTCTGCATCAAACAAGCCACAGGAGGGCAAATACTATGTTGGTGAGAATCGGTGTACTTGAATTGATGAGTAGTAACATTTTTCCATAGCATATGAAAAAGGATGCTATCAGTACAGCACTGCCATTATACCAGCTTGAGTGCTCACTGCTGCTCTGTCTTGTTCCCTCTCTCTTATTCCTAAGATGATAGAAGCAGACACATTCAAAGCTTTTATCTACAGTCTGCAGATGGAGAAAAGAAGCGTGTGTTATGCTAAGGGTGAAATTTTCAGCAGAGATTGGTAAGTTACTTAGGTGCCTAACTCCTATTTTCAGAAGGGATACAGGGCCTTTTTAAAACAGCGGTTCTGTTCATAGGAACCTAATCTACTTAGTTACTTCAGGAAACATGCAGCTTTATATCAATCATACAACAAAGAGGATGAAGGGGTGAGTTTCACAGAATAATCAGGAAAGAAGAGACAGGGAAGAATGTAGCTCTAACCCTTATCTCTTCAGGCAACTGGCTTGACTCTGTGTTGACCGCTTCCTCATTCCTAGTTTATGAATTAAAAGATCTTTTCTTAAAGCTACAAGGACGTCCTTTTATTATCTCAGATGGGAAGAGTTTCTCTCTCTTATCTTACCTTTTACTCTCTCAGTCCTTGAGTTCTACAGACTGTCCCAGTATCTAAAGTTCCCAGAGAATGAAATCATCCTGGCCTCTCTTCCTTTAGAAAATCATTAGGAAAAGCAAAGGACTCTTGCAGTCCATGTCACTTCACAGGCAAACCTTGTCCTGACATTTCCTTAGAGTTCAAACATTAGTGTCGTGCTCTTTGAATAACAAGGATCCAGTTTGCTGCAGAATGATACATGGTCTACTGGAGACCAGGTAGCTCAGGAAACATCTGATATATGTCAGGTTCTTAAGGTTTAACTCTTTAGTTGGAGTGATACACACAAACTGATTTTGAAAAGCTTGTTTTACAGTTCTCTTGTAATCCCGGTTTAGGATTAAATCTGAAGGAGTTCTTGCCTTCCTTTCTGTCCAAAGCTGGTGGAGGTTTTCTCTCATCAGAGCTCATAGACTTGGACAGCATCTAAAAAGGAATTCCTTTGTCCAAGCTGCTTTTAATGATTTCTTCATCTCACTCTTAAAAAAAATAAAACCTAGGATCTGAACTTTGTGACGCAATGGGGATGTTTGATAATGTTTTGTTCCATTCTTGTTTCAGGGGAGCTTTAAAACCTGGAGTAGTGCCTGTGACTGGACCTCCAGAACAATCTGTTTAAGAAAGGTTTGTCTGAGCTCTCTGTTGGAGGTAGCATCAATTGTCAAGGTCTTTATGAGTCCTTCTAAACTTTTGAACGTTCAGCTGCTCTAATAAGAACGTTTGCTGCTAACACAGACATACAGAGTGTATCTCATGGCAGAATTCAGGCATTCGTGAGCAAGAAAGGTCACAAAGATCACAAGCTTTTTTCTGCCAACACTGCTTACACCTGCTGCTTATTCCAGCTCTGCTCTGTACTATGGATTTCACACAAAAAAATGCTGGGTAGCTGAAGTGCAGTTAGGTCGTCTTGTGAGTGAAAGATGACTTCTGTGCCCCACAGCCTGCGTTCATTTTATAACCCTATTTTTCTGTATTCCTGACCTTGTCCTAGCAGCATACAGTACATGTTGCTATCTTTAAGACATGTTAGGAACCCGTCTAGCCCTAATGGAGGAAATTTTTTACAGGTGTCTAGTTATGATCTTCTGTGAGTAATACAGTCTCTCTAAGATGAGTGCAGAAGTAGGTTGGTTTAGGGAAACAGAGTGAATCTGTACTGGCACAGTGCTGCCCACTATTACTACAACTTAATAGTTTGAGTTTTAGGCAAACTGCTGCTTTGGCTGACTTTGCAGCTGAATCTTGCCAGTCATATATGACACATCAAGCTGGTAAAAGGGATTTCACATAAGTGTAAAAATGATTGGGTTTTGGTTGGTTTGTTTTGTTTTTTGTCTTTTTTGGTTTGTGTTTTTGGGTTGGTTCTTTTTTTTTATTATTTTTTTGTTTGGGTGTTTTTTTTTTTTTTTTTTTTTTTTTAGTTTTGCTGCAGCTGGGAAAAGCTAGAGAGATGAAAACATACCAAATTAACCACTTTTTGCTATTTTTCATATTATACTACAAAACTGTGCCAGGTATATAGGATGAACAAGACAAGATTCATTCTTTTCCCAGATTTATGTATGCCAAATTGTGTTCTACACAACTGAGATTCATTCAGATGTCATGAGCTTGTCTTTCATAGAAAAAAAATTCATCTTTCCCTTGGTCCTGTAGCCTAAGTCTACACTTTAGTCTCAAAGCAGCACCCACTTCTTTTGACACCAAGTCCTAGCCGTCTTCAGTTTTTGCAGTACTCTCTCTAATGATGGCAGATAATCAGCAACGCTTCTGGTTGAAATGAGTGTGTTGTCAGTCCTCACTTCAGCAGGCTGGATAGGCATATTTTCCATGGCTGTATGAAAAATCCCAGTTGCTAACAATATTCTATATGGCAGTCTTGTGATAATTCAGTACTTTCCTTACAGCACTACATTTCTTCAATTCATTCCTAACTGAGCTTGCTGGTATGCTTGCAGCCTTAAAATTTCACAGGTAAAACAAAGTTGTCTTTTTCTGGCCTGTTCACCTCAGTCAGTTTCTTTTTCTCTGAGGTAATAAATAATTCTAATTTCAGGTGTGTTAGCTAGACCTCATTGTGCGTATAACTCCTGACCTTCATATTATGCCCTCAGCCCTTCTTTAGAGGAGCTGAATAAATGTCCAGGAATTCTTGAATGCTAGTACTTTGTTAAGGCCTAAGATAGAAATTTCCTACCAATTTTGTTTCTCATAATTTTGTGTGATACTTTCCCTTTTGGTGTATCAGTTTCACAACAACGAAGACGGGACCTATTTAGTGAGTCGTTACGCCATTTACAAATGCTTCCTGCTTCAGCCCCATATTGCTCCCTGCCTCAAGCCTACTCACAGAATAGCAGAGGCTCTTGTACCTGTATCTGTCATTCCTCTGCTATAGGCAAGAGCCTATCTTATACCCCTTTAACATCTGGTACGTATCAACTCCTCTGTGTGTTTCATCTTTGAAAGGTAAAATGTTCAGAGTTTTGTTTTTTCACCTTTAGACCCTTGTGTTCATAACCTACAGCTAGAAATATTCTTCGTTGTGTATTTTAGCATGTTCTGGCTAAATGCCCTTCCTTAAGGCATTTAGTTATTTTTGATGCTTGGACATTTTGATTTAAATAACTGATTAGATATTAACTCTTTTGTGGCAGAAACCCACATTAGAAGCCAGGGCTTGTTCTCTTACACTTCTGCATTTTCATTTCATATCTATGAGCTGCATGGGTGCAAATCTTAAGTTCAGTACTTACAATGTTGCTGTTATTCATTCTGCTTTAAGCCCTCTGTAGCACTTCTAATTTTGTTTATAGATTCAAAGAGGTGCCTGAGCTCTTAACTTCTGTTGCATAAGAACCTAAGGAATTCTTAACACTCAAGCATATATCTGTGCCTTTAAAAATCTGACCACAAGTACCTGTGGCCCACTGAATGGCATCCCTGTGCATCTGAAAAATGTGACAGTATATACATTTCATGGCAATAAAATGTTGGCACTTTATCCAGGAATATTTGGAAATGACAGAAGGAATATACCTTTAATGCTGGTGCTGAAATATATGTGATTGTCTGTCATAAGGCCATAATCATCCAGGTTAATATCAGGGTATTTGTAAAGAATAATAGGTAATTCCAGAGATGACTGAATTCTCTTAGCATCTCTGTTACCTTCTGGACATTACCTCGGTACATTCACTAGGGAGGAAACAATGCTCCTGAATTCTGAAATATCAGTTATGCTTAGATTTAGCTGGGATAAAGTCAGATCTAACAGATTTATTCCAGTATAGAGATCCAAGTATGATGTTTTGAGAGGAACCTGGAGTGAAATAAATCCCCATTCAGGAATGTGTTCACCACTAAATATTAAGCTTTTGCATGATAAATGCCAAATCTAAAGTAGGTGGTGGTTTTTTGTTTATTTGTTGTGTTATGTGCCATGTTAAAAGGTTACAGTGGTAAGTAATGCAGTTAATATTTTTTCCCCCAAGTATAAATAAGTGGTTATATTACCAAGCAGTTCTGCATATATGGTTCTGACACAATTCACTGAAAAAAGCCCTTAGAAAATACTGGACTGATGGGACAGATTGTTTTCCAGTGATGTGACATCAGTCTCCTGAGAAACAAGACTTTTGACTGATAGCTAGGGGACATTCCCATACTATCAAATGATTGACTCATTGCCTGATGAAAAAGGATAAAGGGAAAAGTTGCAAAAAATATCTTAAGCAAAATTTAAGAGCAGGTATCAAGTTTGGGAAGAGACAGAAGCAGAGCAAAGTTAATAAATTAAGGTGCTGAACAGTGTGGCCAGATATTTTAGCTGATAAAGTACTGTAGAAATAGTTTTGTTGTGCATTAATTTTCTTTCAGTCATCATGTTTGTTTTAAAAAGACAAAAATGTGATGAGTGGTAGTTTTATAAGTTTATTGTGTACTTTTTCATCTATGATTACGTTTAAAAATATATAATTGCATGTATGTAAAAGTTGCAAAAGACTTTAAAATGTTGAAGGGTGTTTATTCCCAATGTTGCAATACTTCTCCACAGTTATTTGTAGAGAGCCTTGCTAATTACTTGTTTCTTCTTTCCCTTTTCAAAAGACAAATATCAAAGTGGAAAAACAGCTAAAATGTTTGTTCTGAATAGACAGGCATTGCCTTGCATACAAACTACTATGTAACTTCTTTACTCTTTTTTTTCAGACGTGATTTTTCATATAGGAGGCACTGTGCAGCCTGAGTGTGGTTCTGTGGGCAAGTGACAGCAACAGAATCTGACTGTTGGGACTGGTATTCCCAGTTTACTGAGGATGAAATCTGAGGCTTGAAAAAACCTACTGAATATCCTTTGGTTTTGTGCAGATGCTTTTTATTTGCAGATTCTAATGGTCAGTTCAATGCAATTTGTAACCCCGAGGATGTGTATTCATGGCTTGTATGAAATTCTTCTGACACATCCAAATTAAGATGAAAAAAATATTAAAAAACCTTAAGTAGGTTAGTAATAATAATTTTAACAAGTATTGGCCATTTAACAGGTACTGGTTTTCTATTTAATTTCTCACTGCAGTGTATCTAGAAGAATAGAATTAATTAATGAATTAAGTGCTTTAATATAATTTATTTTAAAGACTTGCAACAAAATCTGAGATGTGTGGGTATCAGAAACTGAACAGCTGTGAGGTACTTTCATTGGCCTAGCACATCTACATTCCACCAATGGCCCTTTCAGGAATGCTCCACCAGTGAAACCTTCGTATAACGTGCACAAATCCATCTGATTTAAATGAAATACACGTTTTTAACAAGTAAATTCTATAAGAATGCTCAAAACATTAGAGTTGGAGACTTAAACTGTAAGCTTCTTTGAGGTTCCTAGATAACTTAAAAATGCAGGAAATTTTTATTCTGATGGGATGCAAATTAAATAGTGAGCACTCTCCATTCTGGACAAGATTAAAAATGTGAGTTCTGAAATGCCAAGCAGCAGCCTGCCCTCAATGTTATCTCCTTCCAAATTTGATTTTTGTTGTTTCAGATAAACTTAGAATAAATATCTAAGTTATTGGATGTTCATAAAAGGTCATTCTTTTGAAATTTTTGCTATTTACAGAATTTTTGTAAGTGGTTTGGTTTTTTTCTTTGCTTTTCAGTACTGCTGATGTGACCTGCGCAGTGCTCTGAGCCCACTAATCCATAGTATTACGGAAATGGCACATTTCTGATGTTAGTAATTGTATTGACCAATATCAAGTGCAATGATCTATGGAAATATTTCCGTTAAATACCAACTACTACTCTAAAATGTCAAAATATTAATTAATTCCTGTTTAGAGAACTCATGTGAAGTATACAAAAAGTGGATCTTTTTTCTGTAACTCACAGAAGGTCTATTCCAAATCCCATTGAAGTCTGCAGGAGGTTTTTCAAAGTAAAAGAGATCCAGATCATAACGTCTCTATAGTTCGACGGCATATAGTGCTTTCTTTGCTTTTCTAATTCAGGCAAAATGGAGTCTGAACTGGGCCTATGAGCCGTAGGATTGCATAACATTTTTATATGACTGCAATTTTCAAGCCCGATGGATAAAAATTAAAAACAATAACAAGCTTATTTCTGTACTCAGAGTAACTCGGTCCTGTGCAATTTTTTGGAAGTTTGGATTGTCTGTTCATTGCAAATAGTATCTGTGGTCAATTACGTTCTGTCCATTAGAAAGCAGGGCTTTCAGAAGTAATAAAAGCATCTTTTAAGAGATGGTTTTCACTAGAGAGGTAATGATTTCTGTAACAGACAGACAATTGGGATGATTCCACAGGTGCTGCAGAACAGAAAGCATTCCAGATGAAATGGAAATTATTTCATGAATCATCTCTGGATTTCATAGAAAGAAAAGGGATTATTATTAACAATTATTCTCTATAAAATGAGTTTAGCAACACACCATAATGTAAAAAGGAAAAGTGAGGTTTGCTAAATGGGATATTAAAATTTTGCTAATGAGAATGAAGTGAGTTGATGAATGTTGAATCACCCCTTGGCAGTTTTTTAAAAAAACTTATCATTCATTCTCTTTCTTGCACTGACAGATGATGTTTCTTGTTGAAATGAGGCTTCAATGACTTTTGATAAAGCTCTGCTGGAAATAGTATTCTTCTGCCTAAACTGATTATTCTGTTATACACGTTGCAGTAACAGTTATGGGATGCTAATTTAGGATGCTCTGCAGTTCTCTGCCTCTATGAGAGGTTTGAGTTTTTTTGTTTCAAGCATGATATGCGGTATGACATTGCTATATCACACTACTCAACAATGAATTTAAAAGCTTCCCTCCAAATATATATATATATTTGGAGGGAAGCTTTTATATATATATATATATAATTATTATTATATATTTTATATAATATATAATTATATTTTTATATAAATTATATAAAATATATATATATATATAATTGTTATCTATTTAATATTCTTCTGTTTGCTTAACACCATCTTGAGAAAATCATGCCTACACTGAATCTTATGTACTGTGTTAAAATCGGGTAACTTCCAGATACAACTTGGCCGTTACTTGTCAATGATGATCACCTCAAAGGTATTGCAGTGCTTGATTCCAGAGATAGGTACCTACTTGGATGCTCAGTGACAGCGCGTCCACACTTTGGGATGCTGCCAAGGTTTATCAAAGCTCTGTTTTCCCCCTCATCAGTGCCAAACTGATGTCCTTTGTAGAGGTGTTTTGCACATACAGCTACAACAGAAGTCATTAGTTCACATTTTGGGTTATAACAATCAGGACAGACTCCGTTCTTACCAGTTTAATATTTTCTCTTTGAATTATAATCTTTTGAATAACTTGTCAAAAAAAATAGACATTCTGTTTCAGCAATCCATACTGAATTTGTGTTGCCTTTTCCATCTCCTAGTAGTAGGGTGCTGGTAAGTTAAATTAGCTTATCCAGTGTAGCAGACCTAGACAAGGATAAATGTGCTATTTCCTCCTGAGCTGGGAAGTAGGTGAATTTCTCCTGCTTTCAGCTCCACCGATGCTTGTTCCTTCCTGGTGGCTGCTTTTTCTAGCACATAATTTGCACCCTCCAGATGATAATAGCAAGTGTGACAGGCTGCTGAGGCTTCTTCCCTCACTTCCCCCATTATTAGGATTTGTGAAAAGCCGGGCTGAAGGCTGAAAACAGCATCTGGTTATAACTAAAAAGCCACAATGATGCTATATATGAAATTTAGAAAAATTACATATGCTTGTTTTCATGTGTACTGCCTATGCTTGTCTAGACATAACCGTGGAAGGCTAAAAGAAACTACAGATGAGATATTTTCCTGCAAGGAGAACAGAGATGCAAGGCACAAGCTTGCAAATGGATTTCAGGATTTTGGAGCAAACTCTGTGTGTGGATGCAGGCAAATGGACCTAGATTATCTAGTAGTCTGGTGTATCTCATGGTTATTGATCAGAGGAGAAAGAAAATACTGAGGGTATTCATTCATTTATAGGAAATACAAGATAAAAAGTCCGAAACGTGCTTTGGTTACTAGTCAAAAAGACAAATGGGAAGGAAGTGATTAAGTGGGTAATCACATTGTAATACTTTGTTTGTGTTTCCTGCAAGAGTACATTGGAAATATTAATTTAACATCAAACATCCAAAGATAATGTTAATTTTTATTTCATCAGCAGGCACAGAATCATAAAGCTGCCAGTGATCTAAATGTAGAAGTGAAAGAAGGAGATTAAAATGTCTTTCAAAACCAATTAGATACTAACTGTGACAGGAAGAACATAATCCATTAACTGAATTTGAATAAGAGCTAATAATTCTGTCCATTTAATCTGACAGTTGAGTTAGTGCTTTCCACTGCTAGTCTGAAAATTTTTACATAACGTATCAAAATCCCAGAAGTTGCTCTGCTTTTCTTTTTTTTCCAATTTTTGCTTGTTTGTGGGGGTTTTGTTTTCAAGAGATTACATAGATGGTCAATTAATAGTCTTTCTGCCAGCAGAATTTGATTTGACATTTTTTGAAACATCAATGAAATGAAAAACCACTAGTGTATTCATACTGGTTTGTGTAGGAAATTACCTTATTTTCTTTAACTTTCTACTTCCTGTAACTCCCCCATTTCACTCTCAGAAAAAAAATAAGAAAAAAGTGTAAACATTTTGTTCATTTGTTTTTAAATTGCCTGGAGTGCCTTGCTGTCTGTTGGCTGGGCAGTATGGCCATTGTATGTACTTTATATATAACCGTTATATATACCTGATTGTGACATTTGTGCTACTTTACAGCATCTGAAGTGGCAGAACTTTGAGTTTATTTGGGAATTCTGAGCATAGATGTCTTACAAATAATACATAATAAAAAACCCAGAGTGAAATAATTAATTTTCACTTTAGTATGCTACCCTATGTACACCGCATTTAACAAATGAACTGTCACCCGCTGAAGTTTTCTCATATATCCTTTGGTGGATGCAGCAAGGCAAGATAATAATTGTTTTTCTTCCCACCTCTAAAATAAAAGATGTCTATTTCTTTACTGAAATAAAGGATGCAAAATGGATTGGTTCTGTTGAGGGGAAATTAAAAAAAAAAAAAAAAGAAAAAAGGTTGAAGCTGCTTCCCTTTTATGTTGTCTGGTCAACAATAATTTTCACAGTGAAATTTCTATATCTTCACAACAGTTCCATCATCCCACCCCATCCTACAACTACCCTCTCTCAAAATAGAAAGTCATTTATAAATAAGTCTGCTACAGTGAGACTAATTTCTGTAAATCAGTCAGTGACACAGTTTATAATGGACACAAATTAACTGTGTATAATGAAAAGCCATTTTGTTAAGGATTTATTAGAATATTATTTTGAGAGTGGAAGAGTTAATAGCAGGTAAAGTGTACCAGATGTAAAGTGTTCACAGTGGGATAACTGTTTTAAGTAGTAATGTTGCTGGCCACTGTGTCGTTGTCTGGGAACAGACCTACATTCTTAGCAAGTCCTGTGTTGTGGCTGACAATCTTTTCAGTCTGTTCTTTCTGTTTTCACTATAGTGTGGGGCTTGCCCAGAGTTCTTGTTGAGTTAGTAGGTAGCATGAAGTATAACCCAATGGTGTGAGCTTTCTTGAAGCTATGGGGAGTGATTACTCGGGATGCTTTCTACAGAAACTGGTTTGGCTTCTTTTAATATATATATATAAAAAGAGTGGTAATATGTAATATTAATATAAAGAGTGGTAAATCATAGCTGGAACCACCAAAATTTCATATGTTCAAAATAAATTTAGCGGAGAACATTATTTTAATGGGAGACCCTTATTCTGTGCTTATGGATGGCCTATCTGATCTTGTTCATTGTACTTAATTAGAACAAATTACCATTGCATCTTATCTTTGGTTCACAATTCAGTTCAGCACTGTGTCTATACTCCACTATTAAAAAAACCTCACTGAGAACAATGTTTTCAATGAAACGTAATAGGCTAAATC
This sequence comes from Falco punctatus, assembly GCF_963210335.1. Classification (NCBI taxonomy): domain Eukaryota; kingdom Metazoa; phylum Chordata; class Aves; order Falconiformes; family Falconidae; genus Falco; species Falco punctatus. Next base: position 12,573,938 of record NC_137588.1, on the reverse strand, counting down.
CTTGTATCTTTACTAAGTCTTTGTCAAGCAAATTGCACTAAAATATTTTCCCCATTCTTCCCTCTATTTGCGTGTGTAGGAGAGTGTTCATCGTGTAGTCCCATTTTTATTACCCCCATACATTTCTGGCTAAAACCTCACACTCCTCATTTTGTGCTTCCTGATGTTGCAGCTTCAGAAACAAGTCCCCAACAGTGCTACCCAAATGCTTGGGAGTAAATAGCCAGCAAGTAATGTACCTGTTTATTTTTCAAAAGCAGAAAGTTAGAGGTATACATTCATTTTTTGCACAATTTAGAAGCAAACTTATCTGGACTACCACTGTTTAACTGAATTTACCCTTGATCTTCGACTCTTTAATTTTTATTTTCTGAATATAAGCATTAATGATTTTTCTTCTTGTTTGGGGAAAAAGCAAGGGGGTGAGGGTGGGTGTGGGGGGTGTGTGTGTGGGGTGTGCATATTAGGAAATGTTGAAAATGCCTCTCTATTTTGTTTTATTCTTTTAGAATGGCCTCATGCTGAATCCCCAGTGAACTGGAGAGAGATAGCTGTTTATGCAGTTTCCCATGTGTTTTTTTGTTGAGGGAAATGACATCCATTTGTTTAGAGAGCCATATCTGAGTTTGGTAATGAGCATGTTCTACAGTCAGAAAAGAGACCAGACAGGTATTTCCATCCTTCCTAGGAACAACTTCACTGACAGCTCTCGTGTTAACATAGCTCCTGACAGCGTGGAATAGCAAAGATGATGAGAGACCAGCAGGCTGCCGATTAATAATCTGTTGAGTGGTGGTGGATGCTTGTGAGTCTTCTGCATATCTCCTCTTGAAATGTAACATAACTAGGTCCGCAGTGATCAGCGCACCTCTTACGCTTATTTATTTGATCTCTACACTGTCAGCAGTATAGACAGTAAATTACAAACCACAAGCATTGCTTAAGATGTGCTTGGGCACGTTTTTCAGCATTGCGGGAGAAAAATGTAGCTGATGCATACCAAATAAATACATTTTCTTTTTGTTTATGGAGCTTGGAGCAAGGACAGTCACTCTGCATACACACTGAGATCATATGGCTCATGGAAAAGCTGTATCCAGGGGTCTCAATATAAGCTAAAGTTGGCTAGAACAGAAATATGACATTGGATTACAGGAAAAAATATTACAGAAATTGATACAGCATTGAACAAACTTATGGCTTTCAGCTTAGATGATTCTGGAACAGTTTATCAGACAGAGATAATTGTATAATCATAAGCCTGAAAGCAGTGAACTCTATCATTGTCTATGCTTGCTGCCTTTTGCCACATGGGAGATCTTCACAGCAATTTTAGAATAAAGGCATTATATCACCATCACTCAAGGAAATGAGAGCAGACATCCACTGCTTCTTTAAGCAGCTGATGTATTCCACATCCGTTATAGGATATCTATAGCGGTGTAACTTGAAATTTAAATCAGAAAGTGGCCAGCTACTAACTTTGGGCATTTGTTGCATGGGTTATCTAGACAAAGGATTCAAGAGATTTGGTAACGTTAAGAACATCCTGTACCAGAGTGGTACATTGTTTGTAAATATCACAGTGTGAATGCTTATTAATATAGCACATTTCTTTGGATGAGAATAGAAAGAGAAAACTATTAACCAATTATTTTTAGTAAACTATTATCTGTATAAGATTGCTAGGCTGAGCTGGTACAGAGGTGGATCGTTAGTACATTTTCCAGGAGCTGGACCAAAAAAAGAATTAATAAAGCAGCACATCATTAAGTAGACTCTCGACTCAGCTCATAAAATACCATTAGAACAGACTGATCTAATTTTTTTCATAATAGAAAACATAGAGCTTGCAAGAAATAATTTTAACTGAAAGATATCTTTGAGAAATATTATACATGATATAGAATTCACCACTGCTGCTGCTTATTTGTTTGAATGGTTGTCTTCACCATTTAAAAATAATACGCCCTGTTTCTAGTCTAAATGACGTTTCAAATTCCAACACAGCTTTTTTCAGATTAAGTAGTCATTTGTACAATTTTTTTTCCAATATGTTTAATTACAATGAGTTCATCTTTTAATATGATCTTTGAGTATTTTGACCCCTACTACGGTGTTTGTAGGTATTTGTATCTCTTCGTTAATTCCATAGCTCTGCTCTGCACCAGCTGCATTTTCCCTCTTGAAGCGCACCAAAGGATATGACAAGGTTCTTTGCCAATGACTGTTAAAGAAACTAACCTGACATAGAACACTTTTCTCAGAAACTGATAGCTACTTTAAAGTTAGAAAGCAGAGTCAGAAGAAATGGTCTGGTTTTGTAATGAAATGAGATGCTGGATGGGTTGCTGTTTAACATATTCCTGTATGATGAAAAAGGGATGAATAGGAAAGTTTGCTGATAATAGAGGGTATCAAAATTAAGGTTGGCTACAGACTATTGTTCCATAGTGCCAAGTAAGCAACAGATAAAATTCATTGTTGATAAATAAAAAGCTATGCATGCAGGGGAAAACAACCAAACAAAATCTTTGTGTACATGACAGGTTCTACATATGCCATTGTAGGAAGAGAATTAGAAGCCTGTCTGTAGTCACCTATAAATGCTAGCTTAGTCTGAGATGGTGGCTGGGAAAGTGAAGGTGGTAGGAAATACTGAAAAGGACAGGGTGAAACATCGTTGTACAGTTCCGGGCAACTGACATATATGTATATGCTACAAGTCTGTTCCTCTTATTTCAGAAAATGATACAGTAACCTAGAAAAACACAGAGATGAATAATCAGAGGTACTGTATACCTTCTTTGTGCAGAGGTCATGAAATAATTAAGACTCTATAGCTTAGAAAAGATATGACTGCACATGGTTATTATAGAGATCTATGCCATTCTGAACGATGTAGGGGAAGTTTTGAGGGAATGATGATTCACTGTTGAAAGGACATAAACCAAGACACATGAAATGATCAGGCAGACAATTTCCATCAAATGAAAATAACTTTTTTATATTGTGCAGAATTAAGTTGAAAAGCTCATTCTCACTGTTTTTTTTTTAGATGTCACAAGTTTTGATGGGTTCAAAATGTGATTAAATAAATGATGGAGAGTCAGATAACCATGATAACATTGAGGCAACTGTCAGTTTGGGGACTGCTGGAAGCTCAGAGGCAGAGTAAGTATCACTCCATTCTGAGCCTCCACGAACAGCTGTTTGTAAAGGCCAGATACTGGCTTGAACAAATCTTTCATCTGACTAGTACAATCCATCCTTATAGATTTAGAATTCTGACACAAATTCAGAAAATTAGTGTGCCAGTCAATCTGTAAAATATAATCTTCTCACATGTATGGAATATTTCTCTTTTAAAATGCAGTATCGTAACTTTCATGGTTGCAATGTAACACTAGAGCCCAAATCCCCATGAGCTTCAGCAAGACATGATTTCTATAAGCTCAGTCCTTTAATTATTAGTTGCATACAAATTCCAGGTTAATTGTTCCTTTTTTTTTACCCAACATCATATTCAGGCTCACAGTTCCATAATTATTCATGACTGAACAGAGTGTACTTTTGATCTGACTCTGGTCTGGAGTTACAGGGCATTTAAACAACCATGACCTAGCAGTTTAGTCTGCGGGTGTACCATGCCCACTGTGTGCTTGCATTTTGAAAGTCTAGTAACACTGCATGTTTGTCACCTGTTTGTTTGAAGTTTAATCATTAATTGTTTAGTAGCCTGCTCCGTTAAGTGTCCTTACTACCCACCCTTCCCTTTTACACTGCCCAAACCCAAACTGGTGTTTGTTCACAGTTTTGGTTGGGTTTTTTTTTTATATCAAAGTAACTACAGATTACTCCTAATGCACAGCATGGTGGTGTTTTTTGTGGTGTTTTTTTTTTTTTTTTTCATATTTCAATATTCTCTTTGTATTATACCATAGTAGGAAAGCAGAAAACAAGTCCTGTACAGCTATGCCTCTTGTCTTTGCCCTGCCTTCATGATATTGAAACCTTGCTCTTTTGGATGGTTTTACTGGAATATGAATGGGAAAGATCTTACATTAGTGCATGCTGTCCCTGTGTATTTAAATTGTATGTACCTCTTGAGTTCCTGTATGTTTCTCCACTAGTACATTCATACTGTCACGCTGTAACTGTCACACTTTTCAGGTATACTCAAGGGATAACAGTAACTGTCTGTACTTTTCTTTGGCTTCTCCTGTAGTCACATTAATATTTATTACTGTTACATACCGCTGTGTTAAATGCTTTTACTCCAAAACCATGGTTCCTGTGGGGTGTTAGATCTATTTATCTCAAGTTTAAAATTCTGCCTATTGAGTAAACGTAGGAGAGATCACCACACTTATTGTAAGAGTAGACAGTTTTTACAGCATTAAGACCTGTATCAGTTCTCAAAGACATTTATAAAGATGCAAAAAGGGCCAATTAAATCAATAATGTTAATGGGATGTTTCATGAAACGTTTTGTATGTGCTTGACCAAATTGTTGAGTTAAGGGGAAAAAAAAAAAAGAAATAAAGTGGGGGATTAAGACTTGATCTCCACCAGTCTGCAGACAGTGAAATCAGTGAGTTCTCTCTGACTGACATGAGTGAAGATTCAACCTGATTTGAGAGCCTGCCTCAAAATTTTTTGAAACAGAAAAACAATAAAGTGCTGCTGACTCATAAGGTGTTCTGCTACCCTCTCAAAATAAAATAAATAATAATAATAATAATAATAAAAACCCAAACAAACAACTCCAAACCTCCCCTTTGTGTGGAACAAGTGGAATTATTTTCTCTGTATTTAGATTTTTGCTAAAATACAGAGCAGTAGTTGAGCTGGGGAATGAATATTTGTTTGTAAACAAAATACAAAAGGACAAAAGAAAATACTCTTTAGTACTTATGGTTTTTCAGTATCTCAAAGATTACATCAGGTTGTGTTGCTGTTTCTCATTCTAAAACCACAGCAGCTCCTGTTGAAGTTTCTGTTTTATGATGTGTCCAAGAGCTGAGAGGCATGAATACCAACTATGTGAAGAGCTACCAAAAAAAAAGGTAAGTGTTGCTTTTCATCCACAATACGCTTCACACTGATACCAGCGAGAATTGTTCTTCTGTATGGATATATGACTGCCTGTTATCACTGATGGATCAGAATTCATAATCTCAGACCTCCCAAACTGGAGCTCAGGTTACTGTCTGGAGGGCTTTATTCTAATGACTAAATGTTGTCATAGCCGACTTTGAGACTTGTGAGTACTTTATTGTGTTCAAATAGATAAACATCAGTGCTTTCTTGAATAATTTCAAAATTATGAAAAAACAAAAGCAGAGAAAAATTCAGGTTTTGAGAGGCAATTCCTTCGTTCCTCCTATTATACCCATCGTGGCAGTATGCCGAGGCATGGTAAGCTGGTGACACTGGCTCGGTGTTTGAGGGTCAAAACTGCAGCAAACTGACAGGCAACCCCTGATGGATGCTGTCAGTGATGACAACGCACGGTGGGTTTTCAGCTTCGACTGTAACAGTCAGTGGGGAGCTGGACCAGGCCAGCAGAGGCTCATCACTGCCAGGGGAAGCAAGATTTTGTCTAATCACTTCAGTGTGATGGACAGCCGTGATACTGCGGGGGTCCTTCCCTCAGCATGAGCTGAGAAGAGCTAATGTGGTGATGCGTTAAACTTGTCTGACCTGCAAATAGAGAATGAGGCTGAGGAGAGAAATCTGTGCTGAAGAAAAATACACAGTCTGCTGTGTTACATTGAAGGTGTTAGAATATTCATTGAGTATGGCTAGCGTTTGATTTTACTAATTGAGATCTTTAGGATTTTTACATTTTTTTTCCTCCTGTAAATTCTCTGTGCTTAATTTAGATGGAATATGCTGTATATAGCAGAAAGAAAAGGCTTTCTAAAACCTAGCCTGGCCTTTTATCTATAGTAGGGAAGTTGATGATGAAACACTTGAGCTTCCAACAAGTTCTTAACTGTTTTCAGGTGTTAAAGTAGGGTATAATGAAATGTGAACCTATTTTTCTGTAGCACAGTGTATGCATTCTGTAAAGGTGGAAAACCAAAACCCTGTAAATCCTTGTTGAAAGAACTAACCAGAGCTTTGAATTCCACAACACAAATAATGTTTGAAAGTTAACTTTTCTGTTACCTAGTTTAAGTGATAACAAATTTTCGCTAGAAGTAATAGTCATGATACAATAGTGGAAAGGTTGATTTTTCAATCCTAAAATAAACACATCTCAAAACCAATTGTATACATCAGTTACCAAAGGTGATACGCTGTGTAACTTTTCTTATATTTGCCTTTTTGTTAGACTGGTTTTTTTTGGATGGAGGAAGGAAGATGCCGTTCCTAATGCAAGGAATGCAAGAGAACTATCAAGAGTGGCTGTACCCCTGTTGCCATTCTGATCCTGAGGGACTCATCAGCAGTGAACCCATAGTCTTGTAAGTATATAGTATACACATACTTATGGTATTGCAATCAGAAATTCCCATATTCTCCTTGCCTTATCTTAGAAATTGGTTGAATAAGAATAATATTCACAGCCTGATACCCAAGTAGAGGTCCTGCACATGCTGTGTCCGTCTTTGAATGTTAGTTCCTTGATTCCCTTGTCGCTCTTCCCAGAAAGGACAGTGATGCTGTGGACATTCCAACTGAATGAAGCAGTAAGAAATTGGATGTTAGTAGCCACTGTTTTAATAGTGGTAGAAGTGATATTTTGTGAGATTCTTCCTGAGGTCGTAGAGAAGTTAATTTCCATTTGGCTGTCTTCTGATATCCCAGCTGTGTAGATCTCTGCTGCATTGTATTCTATGAGCACTGTAGGATTTTCTTGCCGTCTGGTTTTACATCTTAAGGATCTCGATGAGTAATCATTCACCAAAAGTTTGTATCTTCCAAAGCATTGCCTGAAGTAATCCTTGACTCTAAGAATTAAACAATTCCCTCCAAAAGCAGTACGTCACACATAGATGTAGAGCACTGTAGCAGAAAGGCTAAGGTCAGTGTGAATGGGGAATTGGTGGGGGTGTCTGGGTGTGGAAGCAGGAAAGGTGCTCTCAGAATGGCTCATGTTAACCCACCAGGGTTGGCATGTCTTCAAGACCCCATTGTACCTACCTGAAGCTTCATAAGGCACCCACCTTTGGAGACACAGGACAGTGGTGACTCCAGAGGTGGGACAGGATAGAGACACTCCTGTCAGCTCCAGAATATCTGATAAATCCATATCTAAAATCTGAGTATTGTCACCAGCCTACTAAGAACTGCAAAGATGTGGCAAGAACTTGACAGCTGCCATCCCTTGTCCTCCCTGTCATCAAAATAGATCCTGGACCTAACATCTATGGACAGTGCTGAAGTGCCTGACCTCTGAATGGACTGTGTGAGCACTCCTGCCCTGATGACTGGACAGACTTCTTGGACATCACACCTATCCAGGAACTGGTGAGTACAAGTTTCTAAGAGCCTGAGTGAAACCTGTTTTTTTTTTTTTCAGGTTTTAGTTTTAAGTTCACCTTCCTCTCTTGTAGGATCTTAGGTGGGTATTTGCTATATTGCTGATACTGTAGCAACAGTAATTCCTATACAGACATACACACAAAAAATCAGGCATGTGCCTTAATTGTGACTATTGAAAGTGTGAAGAATACATACCAGATCCCCAAAGATCTGATTAAAAGCTCTTTCTTGGGGGCATTCATTCAAGACTTCCTTCTAAGAATCACCCTCATAGCAATTCATGAAATACTTTGAAGTTACATGGTTCAAAACATGGCAGTGCATGTGCATTTACATTTTTTAAAAAAAATATATTAATTTAATTCTCATTAACTTCTATCTTATTAGTGAAATCCAGTTCTCCATATGTTGAAACAATGACCTTTATATTATAAATTCAAGGATTCATAAAACAGATGGTGGAGACATAAAAGAAGAAAAGAGAAAAAAAAAAAGACAACACATAAACCCTCAGCTTGTCCAGCTGCAAGAACCAAAGTATGCATACTAAAATAATCTTGAAAAGCTGGCTGTGTTAGCTAAACCATATGGGCTTAGTTATGTTATATGGTGCCCTTAAGTTGAAACTTATTAGCATATCCTCTTCTGCTGTTGATGAATAATGTGTAAAAAGCTATCTGATGGTGGTGATGAGAAATTCACATTAGTGAGTATCAGGATTCATAGGATTTGTGCTGTTTGTAGGATTCAGGATTCGTACTGGTTTTGAATAGAGATTGTGATATAAAGGCAAAAGAAAAGTGGTCCTAATGTGGCTGTCACTATGGTGCTCAGTAGGTGTAAACAAGAGAGAGTCTATAGGGTTTAAACAGCTGAACAGAGGAAAGTTCATCCGATTTTCCAACTCCATCAGTTGCTCCCGTTAAAAGGTACTGCCACTCTCTTAAACACCGCAAGAAATTAAAGGGGAAAAAAATCCTGATATTGTCATTAATCAATATGATTGTTTTTTCAGGTCTTGTAGGGAAAGCTTCTAAGCTGGCCTCAGAAAGAATTTTTGCTTTCTTTTTTCCTTAATTCTGAGTCCAAGGATTTGATTTGTGGGTTGTCTTTATTCTCTTTTATCAAAGATGAGGTCCATATAGGGTTTCTTTGGGTTTGAGTTTTGGGGTGTCTCCCCCTCCACCCCCACCTCTTTCCGTGTACTCTCCATAATTATAAGAGCTCATTCCTCTCATATTTCAGGCCTTCTGAACACAAGCCAACTCTAGAGTGGTACCTGTGTATTTGGGTTTATGTGCTGCTGTGCTAAGCTAGCGATTGCAGCAGAAAAGAGACTGTTCTACTTTTTGACTGTGGCAGTTTCTAACCTGCAATGCCTGAATACTCAGACTGCGGAGCCTGTGCACAGATTTCCTGGTCATCCCTTAGCCAAAATAGTTCCTGAATGCTGAGACAGATTCTTGTAAGGAGGTTTTACATGCATGTACCATTACAAGTATTCGAGACATGCTAATATATCATTATTGCATGATAACAGAGACCAGTCAATTGAAAGCCAAACCCCTTAACATAATACCAATTTCATATTGCTTATGCAATAATTTATAAGGCTCCAGACCAGTAGCTTTCTTGGCTTTATTTATCAAAACCTATAAATGTGTTATATATACTTTATGCGTAGATATACTATACATGCTGAATCTGTCTGTAGATTTCTGCTCCTAGGATTTAAAACTGAGGTGTATAGTCCCAGCTCTTTACAAATAATCCCATGTAGATAAATCCAATAACTGAGATAATATACTATGCAAAAGAATTGAAATCTGGACTGAAATAAAGTTAGTGATGAAGAAAAAATAGTATGAATGTTGTAGAAAAATATCTTACTTTTTTTTCACCTTTTGCTCCTCCCAGCTGGCCTTGACTATTTCAGATGTATTTTTGTCCCCGATCTGTTTCCTGCTTTCTAAATCCTGGCTTAAGCATGACAGAATAAGAGATGGAGGTTTAAATTCAAAGCTGTTCACCAGAAAGGACAGTACTTGTGGGCAGTGAGACAACTTACTAACTGATAGCATAATTTTGACTTTTTCTTGCTATAGTTTTCATTTCTGTTATAGCTAAAGTGGACTTACTGTGGGTTCTGTACAGTTTAAGTGATGGCAGAATTTATCTGGCCTATTGTATTATATTAGTATATTATTGAGTGTCTTCCTTGAACAAATGAAACATAAATTATGTCTTTAATTATTTTTCTGCCATGCCATCCAACATTAAAAACAGTCATCCTCAAATGCATTTGTCACCTTGACATTTTTCTGTGGAAACAATGGTCAATAACCCTGCAAGTATCAGTTACATTCCAAAATTCATTTCTTACATTCCTAAAAAAAGCACAAATCAATTGCTCTTCAGAATGGTAGAAGGAGAAAGTCTTGGTATTTGTCCAAGGGTGAAACCAAGATATAACTTATTTGAGTTAGGACCTACTGGACTCTTGATTGATTGGATCAAAGAAAGAGCAGACCTTCTTTGTCAAGTTCAAGGCTTTTCTTTTGACTGCTGTAAAAGTTATTTCCAATGAAAGTACATTTTTTTTCTGTCTTGATAGATAGTAGCACGATCCCTGTGCTGCCCTTAGTTTGTACTTCATTTGTGCAGTGTAATGTTATATTATTCGTATATATATCTTTGACTTCTAGTTTATGCACCTTAATTCATTTTACACTGTAGTGTTAATTCTTGTTTTGCTTTAAACTCTGCAAAACTTAAACCATTCAAGCAAAAATTTGCATTTGACCTGTCAGAGGAAATGACTGACATCTGTTATCCCTGCTCATTGTTTTGAGGCTTGGCAAGTTTTCTATCTGAAAAATTCAAATGTAATGAATGCTGTTCAGGGCTGCCAGATGTAGCATCAACAGATAAGATTGGTCTTAGCATAGCAGTTTATATGCACAGCAACTTGCAGGAATTGAATTTTTAGTTTTATTCTGTTGCTGCTAAGTATAAAAAATGTATGAAATATATGTTTCACAAATGTGAAATGCAAAATGCTTTAAATGCAGTGAAAGTGCTTTTAAAAGAAGAACTGAGTATTAATTTTGGAAAAATGCCTCAGTTCTGTATACTTATGTCCAAACTTAATTTCTGTGAGAAACGAGCATCTCCCATTGAGTTCTGGTATTTTCGCTTCTAGTACAGCAGTCTGTCCAGCCCCAGCCATTGATGACACACCTTTTGCTCTCTTCATGGTCTTTTTGCTTATATTTGGTGAAACTGTGTTGTAGTGTTTGGATGCTAAGGCACTGGCTTTAAAAAATACTGTGCATTTAGCCTGGAAATGCTTTCTGCTGGCAGCTGGGCATTGGCAAAGGATGGAGACCTGGGGTTGCAAGCTGTTGGTACATCCCATGAAGCATGCCACAGCATGGGGAAAGAGTACAGGACCCCAGGGCTGGAGACGCAGTGGAGAGTGTGATGGCAACTAATGGGCAAGTACATACTGAGGGAAAAATCAGGGGAGGCAGAAGAGAAATGTATGAACAGAAATACAGGAAGAATTACTCCCTGCGCACACCCTGCGCCCCCCCCCCCAAAAAAAAACAAAAAAAACAAAACAAACAAAAAACACCAAAAAAACAAACCAAAGCAAAACAACCAACCAACCAACCAAAACCACCCAAAGCCAACAAACCCAACAGCTGGTAAAGACTTAGATAAGACTAGAAAAAGGTTGTCGTAGCAGAAGTAAAATAAATCTGTGCATCTGCTCCCTCATGCACTTTACCGCTCTGAGGCCCAGGTTTCTTCTTCAGTCACATGACAGTATCAGACATGAAAAAAATGATGGGCCACTTGTTAGTGTGCCTCAGAAGACAGGTTTCATTTTCTAATACTATCATGATCCTGTGTGACCTTGAACAAATCATACAGGGAAAAAACCACAGCCGGTTTAAATCATCTTAGTTCCACTTACCTTACTGGAGAGTCGGTGGACGCTCTTGGCTTTAATGGAGCTTTGACAATTCATGCCAACTGAGGATCTTCCCTACAGTCTCCAGGTTTTAGTTTCCTATGAGTAAAATGGTGATAACAGTGCTCCCTTGCCTTACAGGAATGTTTTGAGAATAAACACATTAAAAGAGTGTAAAGCTCTTAGATACCATGCAGATGGGAGCTATAAAAGTCCCTCAGATAGAAAAACCTGAGCCGTAGCAGTTCTGTGACCTAGATCAAGCAGCTCTGTTCCCGTCACCAGCTCTGCCTGAGCTCAGCTCCCTCAACTGTGTAATTAGCTGGTCTCAAATAACCCCAAAAACTTCTAGAAGCTTTTTGCAGCTCTCCCCTTTCCTTTAAGGTCTGGTGTGCCACTTTTTAAGTGATCTACAGCTTTTAGGTTATTTGCCATCAAACATACTTCAAGGCTAGTTTCTACCTGGTTTTCTTTCCTGCTCGCAGCTGCTCTGCTGACACTGTTGCATTCAAACATTAAAAAATAATAATTCATATAATAGTTTTTTATCTTCTGTGAGGCAGAATTAGAGCTTCTTCAGACAATTCTCATTTCCATTGGAAAGCCTCCTGGGATATGGAGGATTTTAGCTGAGGGAATAATTATTTCATCCAACTCTTGATACGGATATTGGAAAATAAGTCAGGATCATAGAACTGTTTTCTGCAATAAACACTTGATTGTTCTATGATGTGTTCTAAATATAGAGATTAATGATGCATATTGCAGAGTTTCTTAGGTCCTCATTTTTCTGTGCTTGCTTTCAGTTCTCAAGGCCAGCAATTAGAAGGGTTAAGGCATTTCCCATCCCTGACAGCATACCAATTTTGACTTGCTACCAGTTAAAGGAAAGTTATTGCTGCAGCTGAGCTACATTTACCTCCTGTAGGTGATTGTTGTAGGCAGATGAGTAATTTGGTAAATTTGATAAAGTAAATATAATCCACTGCTCAAAGTTATGCCAAGCAGAGCTGTTCATTAAATGGCCGCAGTGAGTGGAAAGAGCTTTGACCTGGAGTTTTCAGCCTGGCAAAGTCTGAGTTTTCTTTGCTGGTAGATTGATAAGAAAGCCAATTAATATAATTGCTAATTTGTTTGCTTTTTCTCCTGTACCCCTGAATGATATCAAACATGGGACTGTTATGCAATTCTTTGAATTATGTTGTTTATATCTTTGTGATTCTTGTCTTGTGGAAGACAGCACTGAGGAGAAGAAAGGGAGGGGTCAAGGAAAGCAAATGAGATTTTTTTTGACATGATTTAGGGAGCTTCTATAAAAGCACTCTCTTCATTCCTGCTCGTCACCTTTTCTCATATTTCAGCCTTGGAAATAACCCTGTCTCTTGTGTCACAGTGTTTGGATTGTCTTTGCGCTTTGCAATCAGGCAAAGGGCTGCCCCTTGTAGTAGCTGTGCTGTTGGAAGGTCTCCCCCAAGTGCTGGAGCAGTGCTCCCAAACTGCTCCGAGTCTTACACTGGGATAAAGCTACATCAATAATGTAATGGGGGATTTTATCATGGATTTTTTTCAAGTCTGTTACTACCATTTCTTTGGGCAGAAGTCCCAGAGACTGCTGACTGATACAGATCAGGAAGAAAGAAATTTCTCTTTTAGACAGTTGATGTTTGTACTTTAGCTTGAGGAGTTACGGTTTGCCACCATTAGGCTTGGCAAACAGTTCAATTCTGTGCTTCCAGCAAACGGTATCTCATTAATTATGAGAGGAGCATGTATACATCCCACTGCAAGATTGAGCCTTGCAGTGGGGGCAGAGTGCCCAAAACATGAAGGATATTTCCAGTCCTGGTGAACCTCTATGATTCAAGAAAGAGACACAAACATAGAGAAATATGGTAAAATTTGCCCCAATATCTTCAGTAGATGTAATTTTCCTGGGAAATGTAATTATTTCCAACTCAATGTATGTCATGTAAAGAAGCTTCATTAATATTATACTTTTACACAAATAATTTAAAAAAAATCAGTCCAAGATCTGGAATGAAGTTGGTTTTCTGCCACTCCATGAAAACAGGAAGCTCAGAATATTCAGACTGGAAAATAAAAATAAAAATAAAAATAAAAGAGCACAGTCCTCTACTAAATAAGTTGTGATCATTTATAAATAAGCGTAAAACAAAGGAAGAAAATTGGTTTAAAAATAAAGACTGTTTAGTGGCAACCTTTCTTCCTAGTGAGAAATGGACTTTACAAATTTCTTACATTTTTCCCTTTTAGAAAGGATTAGTTACCATAGCAACTGATACATAACATGACATCCTTTGCTACTCCCGAGGTCTACAGAGCAGTTTCTAAAAGAAAAAATGTTAAATAATGTCTAAAGGAATAAAAGAGACAAGGTATTTCTGCACTATAGGGAAATTGTATTGTTATTTGATTTTCCTTTGCAGGTGTTAAGAGCTATATGAGGGACCTGTTCTTCCCGTAATGCTATGGGGAAGAACGGGAAGACTGTTTTGGTTCTGTTCAGACATCAGTGAGAAAACCCATGACCTGTCCAGTTGAAATTTTGTCTGAATTACATTGAAGTCAAGTTACTTGCAATGAGAATCTCATCTCTAATGCTAGAAAGTACTACAGCATCCCAGTAAATTCTGTTCTCAATCCTGCAGTACCTTAAGCGCGTGACCACAAACAAGACACACACATCTTCAAAACAATAAAAAATTAAATGTCAAAAGTCTGGAAGAAAATGTTGAGACTTAGCCACCAAGGTTATAGAATTATACAATCATTTAGGTTGGAAAAGATGCTTAAGATCGTTGAGTCTGGCCAGTATGGGGAGATATATATTTGGGTCTTAATTTTTCTGCCAACAGTATTGTATCGGTACAGGAAAAATGGTACTTTCATACTTTCATGTAAACTCTCCAGTGCTCCCTTGGCCCTGATTCCCTGGCTGTCCAGCTTAGGGATCTCTTGGGAATATGGTGAGCAGCCTGGAAAACCTGGCATGAACAAGGATTTTACTCATGTGTGGGACATGGCTAGTAGGATCCCACAAGCTCAGCAGCATTTCAACATCCCCCAGTTTATCATATAGATAATCTGAGAGACAGATGAATGTTTCTCAGATCCTTTAACCCCTTAAATTCCAAATATGTGTATGATATAATGCAGATAGCTCTTTATTCACTGTTCTTAGTAAAAGGACAGTGTGTACAAGCAGCGTTTACACACCAGTGCCAGGAATGGCACCAGTTTATATAGATGGGCTTCTAGGTGTGGTGAACTATTTTTTTCAGTGGTTCCCACAGGGTATATAGTACAAGTATGTCTGAATGAAATATAACATACCATCCCAGAAACTTGTTTTGAAGGGGGTGTTGAATGTGGAGTTGTGATTTTCCACATCCTTATTGCCTCAAATGTGTCAGCTGATAGTGTCAAGCTGTTAACTCGCCATGTATCACAGGGTGACAGTACTTTCCTGACAAGGATGTGCTATTTCCTGATAGGAAGTCTAGTATGTGAGGCTGACTCACATATTCAGGTGGCAGGAGTAATTAAACAGAGGAAGAAAACTGTTCATCTAGAATATCTTATGTTAATAGCCTAGTGAAAAGACAAACTGCAGAAATAAGCCCTGGATGGATAATGTATCTAATTCCTCCTCTGCGTAAATAACCTACAGAAAAAAATCCATTCTTCCTGCTAAAAGTCTGTAGAGCATGGGAAAAAAATCTCTTGCTATGCCTGCTAGGATATTTTTCTGGGTAGTGGAAAACTGGTATTTGGACATTTTACAGCTCTTAGGAATAATTTTCAGATGCTATTTACCTATTTTGTATCTAGACTGTTGGTTTAAAATTAGAGTAGTCAAAATAAAAACCTTCTCTGTTGAAGGTTATACATAACAATTTTCTGTTTTTAAACTACCTGTGGTTCACATCCCAGGAAACTGAAATCAGAATGAATGAAAAATCTTTGCTTTTTTCTTGTTTTCTATGAAATTGACAGTTTTTCTCCATAACATCCATTATCAGTTCTCTGATCCTGTCCAACCCCCTCGTAAATGATGTTAAAAAAAATCACAGGACATTTACATAGAATTGGAATTAGAGTATCCTAGATATTTTTTTGGGGGTGGGGTGGAAGATGCATTTGGAAGATATTAGTCTGGATCAGGACCAATAGAAAGGCCTTTGGGCTAAATTTTCAAACATTGTATATGGTTTTATTTTGCTGTGTTGATAATCCTGCTGCTTGTGTCTCACTTACATGATTCCTCCTAACAGATAGCATAAAATCGTTCATGTTCACTGTTTCTTCAGCAATGAGCTAGGATTTCTGTTTGAAAATAAAATAGTTTGTTTTACTTTTTATTGTGAAAGCTGGATTTGAATGAAGAATCATTAAAAGGCTAATACTTTTAATACTTTTTCTAACGAATTTCTAACTATTTCTAACGAATATATTCTAAGGAATATAAAATTCACTGCTGTTATCACCTTATTCGCATCCTGAGTTCCAGTTGATGAGTATACAGACTGGAGATTATCGCACAGGGTATGCTCATGTATAAAATGAAATTCCTATTGAAGTCCATTGCTTTAAATGAAATATGCTTTGTAGCTTTTCCTGTAGACATTCCTGCTGAGTTCTGTGTCTCTCATCCTTCTGCTTAGTCATGGAAGAAAGCGATCTTTTTGATGAGGCTTTGTAAAGTTTTTGGCAGGAAATGACAACATTTACTCAATTCCTTTATTGAAGACCTATAGAACGTGGTCTTGGGCCATCAGTGACATGCTCATTTAAACTCATTTAATTTTTCAAAATTGATTTCAGTTACATTCAGCTGAGATTTGTAAGTTATTTTGAGTGTGTGCACATAAATCAAAATCTTCAGCCCCGTGTATGGACAAGTCTGAATGAATATGGCTTGTAACATGTTCCACAGTCCTCCAAGGTTATCCCAGAAGGCTTTGCTCTCAGATAACTCACATGCCTCTATGTCCATGTGTCCAACATTTCAGATGGCCAGGAGATAACACAACGTATTTCTCTGAAGTACCTTTTTCCCTTATTCTTCAACCCACAGCACTGCCAGGTTGAGTGTAGCATACAACTGGCTAGAGCTCTGCTTTCCCCTCAGGTGATGTGCTTAGCATCATCTTTAAGAAGAAAGATTGTTTTGCTTTTTCTTTGTGCATTTGCAAGTAACCAACAACTCTGACATCAGTTTCTTAGAATATGGGTGGTATTCTTTCTGATTTCCTGGTGAAAAAAAAATCAAGCTTTTTCTGAAGTAATTCTGCAGTTTAAGTATTATATTAATTTGCATATTGCTGTCATGTGGGACCTAAGAATAATGAGGGCTTGTAGTGATGTTACTCACATGACATTAAATATCTCTTAAATCCTTTCCCATTAAATTGTAGTCTATTGCCAGAAATGTTCATGTCAGATACAGTATGGTTAGTGAAAACAAACGTATACAACTAGTATCCTCTAGAAAAGCATCTCAGGGAAGTGAGACAGAGAATTAAGGTTTGCTGAACCGGTTTTGTTAGTTCCAAACCTACAGAAACAAATCTCTGCTTCCTTTGCATTGGGGGTTAATTTCTCTTGTGCTACCATTAGCACTTCCACTTAGCCTGTATTTTTTGTATTTATGCAATTACCTTCCACTTTCCTGACTTAGTTTACATTGTTAAAACAGGCTGGAAATATGCTGTCCCAGGTACTTTTTTTTAATAGCTATAATTAATTTTCTTGGAAGTATTCTTGAAAAATCATAATATATACCTCTATATTTCATGTTAGACTGGGCAGTTATATTAACTTTAAATCAGATGGGTATGTACACGATGCAGCTCTGGACCTAATTTCGTCTGTTTTAATGTAATGGTCTGGAGGGTATGCCTGCAAGCTCCAAATCTTTCCCAGGTATATGTTCAGTTTGCAATCATATCCTTTTCTATCTCTGTATAATTTTGCCGATTTTAAGTGCATGTTTCTATTATCATCAGCCCCCATTGAATTATTGTGTCAGGTTGTTTGTTAGTTTCAGCTAATACTAACTTTGAGGGACGATTTTACTTGCATGTTCCCATTATACTGTATGTTCTGCTAAAAGGTGGGTTGGACAGATAAAACCTATGGGGAAGAACAGTGGAAGGTATTTTTTCTTCCCTTGGTAATCCACTGAGCACAGTCAGGGAAAGACTCTTCTGGAGTCCACGAGGCATTTGAGTGATTTGCAATAGCAAGTTTGGAGTCTGCAGCAAGAGGCAGTATCAGAAGGGAGGAAACAAGCCTTCCAGGGCTTGGAGAGGAGAAGTGAAAAACACAGTGAACAGGCAGAGTTGTTTATGGATCCACATTTCTATTTGGTCTTGCCCAAATTGCTTTTCTAGACCTAAAATGCTAAATATGTTGGCCTGTATTCCAGCATACAAGAAAGCTCTTTTTATTCAAATGCAGCTCCTCCTGGTTTTAAAATCTTTTAATTTCTCCAAGCTGAGGTAAAGAGTATTTGCCAAAAGAATGTCTGCATAGACCCACCCCTAATCTTGGGGCAAGTTGTGGTCCTGTCACACTAGCCTTTTATAATAGCAATGTGATGGTTTTTATCTCCACGCATGAAAGTCAAAGCCATCTCTCCTAGTCAACTGTTAAGCTTAGCTTTTTTCCTTACACCAAATTACAGAAAACTTCTGGGTTCCAACTTGGTGTATCCTGGTGTATAAGGACTTCCCTAGTGCTCTTACTGCGTCTGCTCTAGATTGACTCAGTAGTGTTAAAAGTGGGGCTTTCTCCATTTAGTCTGCCAAGTTTCAAAGCTTTTTTCCTATGTAAGTGGACATATTTCAGAAAAGTATCTTTAGAGTAAATTATTCTTTTAAAAATATGGCTTACTCTCAAGTTATGACATCTATAATTTTGGCAAGTTTATGAAAGTAGATTAGCTAAACATTTTCCTACATCCTTCAATATTTTGAAGGATCTTGGATACTCATTCCTTGTCTATTGAAACAAAAAGATCAATGATGTCTTCTAACTGGATGCGCTGTTGTATTAAACTTTTTCATAGTTCCATTATTTCTTGAAAATAGAATCTTGATCTGTGTTCATCTTTAGCACATATCTATCTGGTTCTGTTGCACCGTTTTTTCCTCTGAAAAAATGCTAAAAGCACACCTGCATGACACCTAATGGTTTATGTGAAATGCAGCAAACTCCTGTTGCTTCAGTACTCCTCCAAAAGTACTCCTCACAGACATGCTGCTTTGCCTGATAAACTGATGAATGGATAAACTGTAATTTTAGAAATAAGGTTAATTATAGAATTAATATTCTATTATTTCTGTAAAATAGAAAATGCTTTGCAATTTTGTAGTTTCTGAATTTAAGCCCTTTCCAAGTATCTTATTTTGCAAAGGGAATCCCATAATTCCAGCTCACCTTCTTTAGGTGCTTTCCTTGGTTTCTGAGAATTGTAATTTCCACTCTAAAGGGTTCTTTAAGTTCTGTTGCTGATAATGTGTGGTGTTCAGGAATTACTCGAGTCAAAAAACCTGGCACAGGACAGTTTCGTTTACTGTGTGACTTTCAGCTGATTAGCATTATCAAATACAACTGCTGCACAGCTTATTAGAGATAATTAACTTCCTTGGATGAAGCCTCTTAACACAGGTGTTTCCCCTAAAAAACTCCTTCTGTAAAGGATGCCAGTGTGATGCAGCACATTCCTATTAAAAGGCTCATGTTTTTTCTTACCCTTTGTCTTACAATCTCTTTCTCCAGGACTTTAGACCTCTTCTTTAATGACTTTAAGACGCCTAAAATCAATTTCTTTCATTATTTCTGTTTGTGTAAACAAATACAGCTATGTTATGAAAATATACCAGTCGATTTTGGTTACCCTAGCAGGTTTGTCAGTGGAAAATTTTGTCCCACATTGTGATTGACCTTCAATACAAAGTTTATATTCTTTGGATCATTATTTGCAGACAGAGTAATTGGTGACAGTTACTGGTATTGTTTTCAGCGACTAAGATGAAACCTCTTCAGATTTCTTTTTCGTGGCCGTCAACCAGACTGTGTTAGTCCTCTATTACAGCCACAGTGTGAGGGTATGGGCTGAGAAGTGGGGGGCCACTAGATAACCAAAGTGTTGAGGGCAAAGACAGTTAAAGCTTACTTCCTAGCTTCCTTAAAATATAATTTACCTGGCCTGAAACAAGAAATCAGGTTAAATTTATTAAAGTTTTGCTTTTTAATCAATTTCATGAGTTTATCCACTGTTTTACTAGCATTATGCTACTGCCTGTAAGGGGAGTCACTTCTCTCCCCTTCTTCAGTGGCAAACCACATCTTTTCTTAAGCTGCACATGAAGACAACAGTTGTAAAGATTACTGCAGCAAAACCCCAGCCTGCGAGGGGAGCAGGAGGGCTGCATGATCCTGAGGAGAGGAGTAAGGGCAGCCTGGGACAGCGCAGCCCTCTCCAGCTGCTCCGGGCAGGGTCACGGGAGCGGTTCGCTCGGGGTCCCTGAGGGATGGTGGCTGTAAAGGTGGGCCTGCAGTGGGGGCCAGCCAAACAGCCAGCATTGGTTGTCTGTGTTAGCATGTCTTTGCCCTTCTGTTAGCACGTCTTTCTCACACATGCACGTCTGTGTGGGAAGGACCTTGCTGACACCAGTCTTTAACTTCCTGAATCTTTTCATTACTTCATAAATCTCCTGAGGCTGTCGCAGCTGTGCAAATGGGTTACCCTTTGTTCCACAGCAACAAAACCAAACCATCCCCTACCCCCTATGCGAAGCAAGCTGACAAATTTGTTGAGAGGTGAGTAAAGTGGATTTCAGCACACACCTGTGGGGACAGAGCAGTGATTTACCACAGCTGAGGTTCCTGGGGGAGCTCCTTCCCGCCTCCTGCCAGGCAGCCATGTGCTGCGATGCCACCAAAGGCCAAGCTCGTGGGAGAGGCTTTCAGCACACACCTCTCTTCTCTCACTGGAAATAAAGCAGGATCAAGGCAAAAACAATGCTAGGGAGGATTTTGGTGGGTCTCTGAAGTAGAAAGGCTGCAAAACATTTGAAGACAGACAGGTAGGAGCTTGGTAGGTTTCCTAAAAATACAGGACGAGCTTGCCCCTGGGTGTGAAGAGAAGCTGAGGTGGTGAGTACAGGTGCTTGTTTATTGTTTAGTGGTTCGCTAAATCTAGCTTTCAGTGCGTGTGTCATTGTGGAATATGCACTGTAAAGAGAAGCTTGAGCTTTCCTTTCCTGCTGTTGTCATCTTTGATCTGGTATATTCCTTTTCTTGCCGAAACCCATGCAGTTTCTTCTAGCCTTTCCTAAGCGAGGGAGGAGAGCAGCTGAGGTGCTGTCTGGTGAAGAAAGGGCTACAACATCTGGAACATTCTTGGTTTCTCAGTCTGCTGGCTGTGCTTTCTTTTTTTTAGTTTTCTTCTTTGACTTCTTTTTTTTTAAATACCTGTTGCTTATGCATTCGTAAGTTTCAGAATATGCAAGTCCTCTTTATCTTTGGAAGAAACTGCAGTGGTAGATCTAACATGCTTGTGTTGCATTGGGCGAATGGGATAAACGTGGAAATTAGGAGTAGCAAACTTGCACAAATGATTGGTGTCTGAAAAAAGCTCATTTGAGCAATAACTAGGTATCTGAACGGTGTGCTGGTTGCATTTAGCAAACTCCTAGTGTGAAGTAGAGTACAATGACATCTGGAATATGTACAGGTCTGGATACTCTTTTTTTTTAATTATTATTATTTTATCAAGTTAGTGCTAAAGTATGTGGAAGCAGGCAGTCTTTTAGAGCTTCAGCTCTGTGCCAGCAACGCTGGCGCTTGCTGCAGCCACAGTGTGGGTTTCTGCAGTGGGATGTCGATCCTCTGTAACACGGCTTGGGGCACAGAGATGTCAGAGAGGCTCTGTGTACAGTGCCGGCTGATGAGGGTTAGTGCCTGTAAATCTGTGGGTGGATCGTAAAGTTCCTACTGCTGTTCCGTAATTAATGGAGTTCGCTAGATCTTTCTGCACATGCCTCGTATTTCCTGGTATTTTAGGGGTGTGTGCTAGTGTGTGATAGGTTTACTGTCCTCCCAGGGCTGTAATGGTACAGCTGACTCCTGTGGAGGCTGTGCTCCTCCAGGTAGGTGTGGGATGCCTCTTTGTGTTAATACAGCTGGTAGTGTGCCAGCCCAGTAATACTGCATCAGTGTTTTATGATATTTATTATGGAAAAAAAAAATAGTTGATTGGATTGTGAGGATTCTTTGAAACAACCTTATCTTGTGGATCTCTGTTTATTTTTCTGACCAGAGATACCTTTTCAAAAACAGAAGGATGTCTCTGATTTACATGAAAACTTGCAGTGCCTGTTTCCTATGAAGAAGTTAAAATTGGCACTATGTTTTTCACTTAAGTATGTGAATTTAAAACAAACTTGCACATTCATTTGCTTAGCAGAGCTATGTCTGAAAAATAAACCCACACTGAGAGGTCCAACTTTTTTCCTTTTTTTTTTTGTGTTTTAATTTCAGTGAGATGCATTTTGTTCCGACAGGAAGGCTTTGTTGTTTTTTGGTGTGTTTTTTTGTTTTTTTTATTTGGGGAAAAAAAACTTCTACTTGCAATTTCTCTGCAACTGTTTTGCTCTGTGTGTGTGTGTGTGTGTGTGTGTGTAGATGCATGCCCCCTGCTGCTATGCAGCCTGTGGTGTGCTTATGTCCCCCTGCCTTGAAAACAGGTGCTTCACCTCTTACTGCCTCTGAAGATGTAGAATGGGTAAGTTTCATAGTCAGGGGATGGACAATTTGTGATCTGTTTCCTCAGTAGTGAGAAAATCATGATACTAACAAACAGTAAGTGGTTGTACTCAAGGATTTCTTATGGCAAGCAAAAAAATTTTCTGTATGTATTAATTCAGTTTAGATTTAACAGTGTTCTAGCTGTGCCTCCCACATTTCCCTTTGAAAAGCTAATACACACTTGGTTTATTTGGATGACCTACTGCTTCAACATAATGGGAAAGTTTAAAATAAAATTCTGTCAGGAGTTTGAATGTTGATGTTTGTCTACATTAGCACACCAGCCTTCTCGAAAAGTCAGGTTGAGCCATTATTGCCTCTTGCTGGTTTTATTTTTCCCTAGCACCATGGTTTCATGTAATTATATTGTTTTACTGTTAGTCTTATTCTGTGACCGTCCCCCTCTGGGCTGAATTTATGATGCAATAATGTCACTTCAGGTTTGAAAGAAGTTAATACAGGACAGATGTAGATTTAGTAAGTTTGGTGCATTAGGTAAGTGGGGCAAAGAGGTCTGGAATTTAGCAGTCAATGTAGCAGTTCCATGAAACACAACTTTGCAATTTTCTGTACACAGTTTTTGCCATCAAAAAGCCTGTTACACATACATGTATCTAGGACAGAGTAGTGTGATTAAGTATGTTAAAAAAAAAAAAAAAAAGAAGAAGAAAAATGCAGCAAGTCCAGTACACGATTAAATACTTACTGATTTAAACTTTGGCTTGCTGTCAAAGTTAATTTAGAAAAAATCTTTGAGTAATTTATTTTTCTTGTACTATATATTTATGATCTTTAAAGAGGATTAACTTACTGTGTATTCTCTTTGTGGCAATTATTTAAATATTTTATTTATACACGGTTGGGGGCTTTGAGCTAAAAGCACATCTTCCATGTATTTTTTTTTTCTTCAAGTAGGGTTTATCCAGACCAACCATGTACTAGAATTTACAAGAGGAATTTTTGCAGTGAACCTGATTTCTCTTCCTTGATTTTGTTAGTGTTTCTGCACTTCACAAGGTATTTTACATGGAAAAGCTATTCTGTCTTAAAAAGAGAACAGAAAGAAACAGGTGCTTTGAGACTATTGACATACATATGCATATACCATATTCAGCTTTATATCTGATTTACATTTATCTTGACTTAACTGACCTAACTGATCCATTGTTGCTGGTAATCACTGCTAGTCATGTTAGTTTTTCCTGTATGCTATCAAGATGGTGATTTAGGACAGGACACTAACAGGGAATCTCCAGCTCTAAGATTGGAAACCAATCAAATTACCCACTTCTCTCTCTGGGCTGGGATTCAGAATGTGTATTTTTACTTCTCACTTAATTCTCCCCCTTCCCCCACCCAATAATATACTCAATTTTCCTTTCTTACCTTCTCCACTTTATGTCTTTTCGAAAGCTTTGCTGATTGGTGTGAGTTAACTAGAAACTCCAGATAATGAATGATTATGAGGAAAAGCTTTCTAAAATTCAAGACTATGATACATACAGAAGCAAAAAGTTCTTACCCTCCTCTGGCTGCTTAACCACATTTAGTCTCCCCACATAAAACACAACCATCTCCCCCACCTCTTTCCCTAGTTTTAATGGAAATTTCTGTAAACAAACAGAAAATAATTTTTACATGGTATTTCTTTTTTCATCATGAGAGTATATATAACAAATGTACTGCAGCAGAACTTTCCCATGGCATTGAACACAAGATACAGAAATACAGGATCACTTGCCACAAGCTCTTCCCTTGCTTACCTGATTCAAAAGGCTTTTGATAATGTGTGTTAAATTTGCATGGAAGAGCGCTTTTTCATAGGCACCTGCAATAATGGAACAGTGTTAATGGCACAGTGTTACTGAACACATAAATGAATTTACTTGGTTTAAAAAGTAGTGTTTATATAAAGCAGAAACCTCATATGTAACTTTAGCTTGTTGAGGGCAAGTGTTTGGGGAATATATTGAATTACAATTTTTCTCTGAAGTGTCTCAGCACGTTCAGGCAGATAACAGCACTGCACAACTTACAGTGCAGTTTGACTTTTTGACAGAAAAATCAAACTTACTGCTGAACCTAATTTCTTTCTTCAAAAATTGCATACATGAATCATTAGCACCTTTAACAAGCTGGAAGATCTCCAAGTCTTATTTGGTCAATAACTCTCGGCTTCTAACAGAGAACCACAGTAATTTCTTTCAGGGTCTTGGTGATGTGTCTTTCACAAAACTGATGAGCATGTTCGCAGACACTTTCACGTTACAATGAGAATTACGGTATGTTCTGTGTTTGTGAGTTTCTTTCTTATTAGCTCTTTGGCACAACTTCACATTGTTCCAATGTAGTCTTTCGTTTAGAGAGGTACAGGATTTCTAGGTTCAAATGCAGTTACTGTGTTTTAGCAAAGTTTCTGTTTAAGAAGGCAATACAGAAGGTGACATGGTATAGTATTTGTTCTTACATTGTTAATGGATAGTTGCTCTTTTGGGGTAGTTCCAGTGAAAAATCCAGGCAAAACCTGTATGTATTTAAACATATGCATCCATTATATGTACGTTATGCTACAGAATACTTGTGGGAGATATTTCAGTTATTCTTAAGGATTAAAGTATCTGTTTTCCCAGCAGAGGCTTAGCCTGGCAATAGCTCCATTCCTTAATCAGATCTTCAAATGCTAAGATTCTTATCAAGGAAGCTACCCATTACTACATTTATTGTAACTCTATAGTCCAGCTCTGAAACTGCAGTCAGTGGGTAACACCTCACAGCGGAGTTGTAATAGCAGACTTGTTTTTCTTATTTCCATGTGTTATGGTATGTTCCATATGTATTAATTTTCCTCTGCCTCTTTATTCTGTGGTGACTGCACTGTGGAAGATGGCTCTGGAATTCTCAACAGTAGTCCCAGAAGTTACTTCCTTCTGGGAAGCATTGTATTTGCTGAGGATTTTAATGTTTTTTTAGGGGTGGGTAGAATTGGATATTTTGAGAAATGATCAGTGAAAACACATTCATTAGCGAGGTGCAGGTTAGCCCAGCAGTCCAAGGGATCTAAACTTTCCAGAAAAAAATGCTCCTTTGGAAGCTATAATCAAGAATCTTGTCAAAAAGGGAAGGACAAAAAGAAGTTTAAAAAAGAAGAATAGATGTAACCAAGCCACTCGGAGAATAACCACCTTCTCCTGAGTCCCAACCACTTTTGAGACTGACAAAGAAACTAGAATATTGTTTTCAGTAAGTATGATATAAATAAGGACATAACTGTCTAACTATGGCTTATATTAAGACCTCTTTGTGGCTGCTGTATTTCCAGGAATAGTTTTCCTTGAGAGTACCTGTAATGACCTACATTTGCTCCCATTGAAGATGATAGGTTGCTACCATTGATTGCATCCATAATGCTTTATAAAACTCCAGCACAAACATACTTCAAGGGTCTTGGGGCCTGAGATGGAGTATATATTTGAGAATACAGTTTCTCTGATCTTAATAGCATTGTGTGGATTTACTCTGCCTGGGGATTTTTAGTTGGCTTATACTGTCTGCACCACTTTGAGTACTGTTGGTATAGCTGCATTACTGAGGGAGTGCTTATCTTATGATTTTTTTCCTCTTGGCTCTATTTCCTTCTTGCCTAAAATCATAAAAGGTAAAGCATATAGCTACTTTTCATATGAAAAACTTCCTTTAAAAGAAAAAAAAAAGCAGAGGACAATTGCCCTGCTTCACAGTTGACATTGCAATGATCAGGCAGCAATAAAATTCTTCTTTTGTAATCTTTATTATCATTGGGTGATAGGAACCTTCTGCTTCTACAAGCTGCTAAACTTTCCTTTTATTAATAACCTACAGCCTTTTAGACCTAAGTTATGTACTGTATATTAAACAAAATAAAAATCTGGGGGAGAGTAATGAAAGACTCACCATTTTGGGGCTTTCCTACCTTTTTTATAAAGCTTTCTGACTACTTATTGAACATTTTTTTTACCTGAATGTCTTAGTGAATGTCAAAGAAAATTAAGATACAAAGAAAGGAAGGATCTTTAGGGGAAAACAAAATACAGTGTTTTGATATAGATCTTGTATGATAGGTATTTACCTTTCATTCTATGAAATCATATTGCCTGTATTCCGTTTGTACTGCTGTGAATATAAAGTGTATAGCAGGATATTGAAGTTGCAGGTGGTAACATGATGTAT
This sequence comes from Falco punctatus, assembly GCF_963210335.1. NCBI lineage: Eukaryota > Metazoa > Chordata > Aves > Falconiformes > Falconidae > Falco > Falco punctatus. Next base: position 12,547,417 of record NC_137588.1, on the reverse strand, counting down.
GGTCAGTTCTGTATTTTCTAAGGACCTTTTCCTGTTCAGACAATTTTGTGAATGTGTCATCTGTCCTATAGTTTAAAAAACACAACATACCTCCCCTGGAATTGGACTGATTAGGCTTGGCAGCTCCAGGTCTAACACAGAAGTTTTGTAGTGAGTAAGACCGGATTGAGGACAAGGAACTGAATGGTCTGGGAAAGGATTGAAGCAGTGTGCTTGTTCTTTCTGTACAGTGTAGGAGTAAAAAAGGCTTCTGACAGCTTTTTGTAGCTCGGATTGCTTGAAGGTTGAGATTCTCACATGCTTTGTTCCTAGTCACGTCTTGGAAATTACTCTTTTGAGTGAAGATGCAGCTTTAGGCATGTGGTAGATGGCAGTGGTGGTTCACTTGCCTAATGTTTGCAGTGGACTCAAAGCCACATACCACAGAAGGATCGATAGTGCATTTTCTGGTAGATCTTAACTGTCAATATTGTGTCTAATTCTTTGCCTTCCTGAGTGCCCTTTACTAATGACTACTGGTTTCAGAGGTTACTGTTGTGTTAAATGGTTCCTCTAGGTTATAGACAGAGATGGCCAAAACCTGATTAAAAACTCAGAAATGAGTGGTGAAGACAGCTCTTGCGTGTCTTTACTAGCATAAAAATGGATAGTAAATGAGACTGTCACTTCCATCTGGTTTGAAAAATCTGTACTTACTGGCCCATCACCTAGGGACTCTTGCATCTCAGAATAATTTTGCAATTTGATGTACAATAGACACTATGTTAATATATGCTGCAAGACTAATGAAAAGAGTGCATTTTTCAGCCTGTTACTTCAGCTCTTCTAGGCCTCAATCTCATAATGGAAAACTGGCAAAATCAGCATTATTCAATCACAGCTACCCTGAAAAGACTTCAGGTGGTTTTTTTACTGTGAAAACATTCCTGTTGCTAAAATGCATGATTCAGGCTTGGGATTTTTTTTTCCTTTAAATAATATCCTTAATTACTGCAGACTCCTATTTTCATTTATGTGAAGGAAACTTATCTAATATGAGAAAATATTCCTCATAAAATACAAAGTAAACTTTAAATAGAGAAATGTTCTTTTGACTTCAGTAGAGTGTGTCCCTTAAGTTTTACTAGAATAGGGAATGTATTTTTGAAATATTTTTCCTATTGTATGGTGTTTTCTTTGCTAATCCTAATCTTTATATGTCTTTAATTAGCTTCATACAAAGACAATGTTTTAAAGTGCAGTTAAATTAATTTTAAATGAATTAGTCGGTCAGGCATTTTCCATATTAAGACTAACTGGGCAGCTGGCACCTTTTCAAATGCAGTCTGAGATGTTACAGGAGGAGTTTCCTTAGGAGCCAGGAATGGACAAGAAATTAGCTTCACAAACTTGCGGGGTGCAGGGACCGAAACCAACTTGAAAAAAAGTGCAGTTCACTTTTGTCGTAGGTAAGTCTAGTAAAGAGGAGATGATAATGCCTCAAATCCCACTGTAAATAATGCAGCACGGAGACCTTTTTAGTTTGTTTTGTTAAAGAGGAAATCCTTGAAATTCTGCCTAAATATGACAAAAATGACTGCATTTTATGGTTGTTAATTGTGTGTGGTTTAGTTACCTTGTTTCCTTTATTCTGTTTAATGCACATTAAAGAATATTTTGACTGTTAAATACTGTTAGTATTAAAACAGCTTGCCTTACTACAATAAGCAAATATTATAGATTCATAAAAGTCACGCTGAAAAAAAAAATCAAGAAACAAGGAGTGTAGTTTGCATTCACATTTGTTAAGCGAAGATATAACTGGTTAAATGGTGCCAGATTGGGTATTATATGGAAAGATTTTAATTGTATGACTCAGAAGCTGTGCATATTCTTCTTAGCACCTACATATGATATGAACATTTGAATTTAAACAAAATTTCATGACCAGATTTGACAATGGAAAACCATAAGGTTCACTAGGGAGCTTGGGGTTCTGAGGGTTGAAGTGGTAGGTGAAATTGTGGATAGATACGTGCAAATATCTACTTACTACTTTCTAAATAAAGCTGGTTTTATGGGTCAGGTGCTACTTTGGATACATCTAGCAATTACAGTGGTAGTCCTGGACTCTAGAACTTGCCATAATAAAGAAGAAATGGTAACCTGTACTTGGACGGCGCGTTGTTTTCTGTGTGCTACACAACTAGATGTCAACATATGTGGAGACTCAGTTTGGAGAGTAACTGAGTGCAAACAAACAAACAATTATTTTTTTTTTTTTTTTGTAGAACTAGTTACTTTTTACTTTTTTATTTCTGGAAACTTTTTTCTGAAAGATAGCTGGTTTTGTACCGATGACTTCATGCTTACTCTTTTAGCATGTTTTCAAGACTAAGGAATATAGTTTTAACAGTAAGGAAATGAGTCTAGGATGTCATTCTTGGCCTATGGGTTTGATCTAGAGCAGTATAAATAGTTGATTATGCTGTGGGAGGGAAGGGGAAAGGTCAGTTTTGAACAAGTTCACATACTCAGCTGCTAACAACTCATCTATTACTAGATATTCCCTTGGAAGTGTCAGAAATGTTTTAAAGCCACCAGCTAATCTGCCTGTGCTTGTTCTGAACAATGGATTCACAGAAACTATTGATATAGCACGTTTTCACGTGACTTTCAGAAGCAAGAGTTAAATTATCTAAACACTTCATTTCCAACGTCCCAACCCACTTGTGGGTATGTTGGCAGAGGTTTTGAGGTTGTTCTTGGCCTGACCACTTAACACTGTTGCACGTTCTCTTTTTTTGCTAGTGGAATGATTGGACTTGTGCTGAGTATCTATCAGTTTTTCAAATCATCTTCCATAGTCCCCAATAGTGTCTGTGTTTCTGCCAGAACAGCTAGGTATTCTCTGAATTTTATTTCCCATGGTGGTTTCTATTTTAAAAAGTATTTGGATACTTTAATGAAATGTGACTACTTGGTTTTCTCTGGTCTGTAAAAACAAACAAACAAAAATCTGAAAAGCACTTGTTTTTAAAATAAAACTTTTAAAAAATAAATCAAACTTTTAAAATTTCCTGCATTTATCAGTCAAAAAATAGAGCTAGGAAAACCAGAAACACTTGACCAGTTCTGTCTTTATGAATTAGATTTGCTGGTTAAGTCCAAGATAAGTCAATAAAATGTTCCAAATATGTTCCTAGTTGGGTTCTATGAGCAAAAACTCTTCAAAAGTTAGATGAGTGAGAATTTTACATGACTTCAGTGAGTGATAGCACTTTTCATGTGATCCTGCAAAGTAAACCTCAAACTTGCACAGATGAACTGGCCAGACATATTGATCTTTTTGATCTGTGGGAAGTTGCCTTATATGACAGGTGTTATCTAGCCACATATGATTAGAAAAGTATGTTTCTCTATTAGTCAGAGGAGCAAGATAAATAATTGCTTAGATTGGTTAGCTGAATTTGTTGTTTATGATTAGACGTGCTGAAGGCTATTGGTGAGGTAAGTTAGGCTTGGTAGATCCATGTCTGCATTGTCATATTTGCAGTAAGTTGTATTTATAGAAAGTTGGAGGGTACTTAGGTATAACAGTACTAGTCTGTGAATACAATTTGCTTCCTCTGGTTTTTACAGTATTTTAATGGACCCAAACTTGGTCACTTAAAGTTTTGGTAGAGCTGTTTACTTACTTTACTATTGTGTGTGTATTTGTGTAGACAATGCTGGCTTTGCTAGGTCATCTGCGGTAACAAAGCTATTTGTGGAGCAGGTGTGGGAAAATGTTATATTCCATGAAGATGAGTGGAACTGCGTGAACATTGTATTTCTTATTTACAGAACATGAAATAAATGATGGCATGCTGAGCAAAATGAAGAATTATTTCGGCTCCAATAAACACTCAAAGCTAATAAATTAGGTATTTCATATGAACATACTTGCTTGGGAAATGTGCCTTCATAAAGAGTGTTTTGAGCAAAACAGGCAAATTGTTTGCCAGAATAATTAAATGTGTATAAGTGAAGCTGTCTTTTGGGATAAAGGCATTTATCTTACTCTGAAACTGGTACTTAGTAAGGCCTTTGAACATAGTGTGTGTGCACCACTTTTGTATTGGTCACTTTAACAGCACTAGTATAGTGAAGGAAGAAAAAGAAATCTTTGAAGTGGGAGTTTTCCAGTTACTATGGCTAACTGTGTGCGAAGGGAAGTATAAAAATTCAGTTTTGAATGATCATGTATCTCTTCATGGGAATGCTGGGACAAAATCTGGCTTATATAATTTAACGGTGCTAAAGCTAATCAATGTTATTGATGATCAGTGGCCAGCAGTCACAATCATTAGATTAAGTTTCTCAGGAAGAACATTTATTTAATAGCTTTCAATAAAAGTGTAGGAGAAAACCTGAGCAGTTTAGAAGCAGGTACTGCCTGGGTTTTAGAAAAATGATGTTAGAATACGCAATTGTAGTACTCAGTAATAAAAGTTACATTAAGATAGAGTTGACTTGAATTGATTATCTTTTTCTAAGCATTACGCTGTACCTGAAATGCATGTGTTTTCCTACACCATACTTTCCTCTGGAAGTAGTTTATGTTGAACTGAAGAAGCTTCCCTGTTGCGCCACTGAATGCACTGAGCTGGGAGGCTAGAGAAACACTGATGTTCTTTTCCTGTACTTTTTTGCAAAATTTCATGGGGTATTCCATCTCTGCTAGCATCCAGTGAGAGAATTAAGTAGTTAATTAGCTTGAACCCAGGTAACTTACATTATAAAGTTTATTCAGTGGATACCAGGATAGTCTGAATTCATAGCAGTGCTGTGTGCAGGTAGGCACTTGAACACGTATTTATAAAGCTTACTGTGATCTTGGGCTTACTTCTACATTTTTTCATAAATTATTCTGTATCTTGTTTCACTTCTAAAAACTGCACAGCAACTCTCAGAATTAATTTAAATCAATGTGCACCTAAATTAAATTAAAAAAAAAACCAAACAACACACCACACACTAGCCCAAACATGCAGTGTGTTTTAAAATGCAGGAGCTGTGCACTGTCATAGCAAATTACATTTGTTAATTGTGAGCAGTTCACTTTTTGCATATTGCAATATTTGGAGATGATTTGACAAGCTCTTTCTTGCACAGTAAATAACTTTGTGATGATGTACAGCAACATCGGAGTCCTTGAGTCTTATTAAAAAATCTGCATCTTAACCATACTACTGTTATAGATGTTGCTATTAGAAAAGCTTTCAGATAACTGTGATGGTGGTGGTTAATCAAATTGCTCTAACTTTAGATAACTAGCTTATTAACTGCACCAAAATTGCAGTGAAAAATGTGTACAATAAACCACTTGTGTTTCACCTTCACACTGTTGGAATGAAACTGCACTTAATAGGGGAAGGAAAAGGAAGCAATCGAGATTGATTGACTTTGATCTTTTTTTTTCTATTTTCTTTTTTCATTTTTTTCTTTTTTCTTTTTTTTTTTTTCTTTTTGTTTGTTTGTTTGTTTTTTAATATCCCTCCTTCCCCCATGTCTTGTCTTTTACTCTGAGGATGAGGGGAAGAAGGAATGTGAAAACAGGTAGTATAACGGCCAGGATCACATCTCAAAGCCTTAAAATCCTTAAAATCCTTAAAAACAAAAATCTGCTAAGCAATAATCCTTGCTGTTCTTCTCTATGAAGAATAAAAATCAAATGTTGCTTAATTGACTAGATACAACCTTGGTGATTCTGTACACTTCTTTTGCTACATATAAGGAATTACTTACTACTTACTACTAGGTTTATTTACAGTTTGGAGAATGTGATAACTTTATTGTATCATGTATTGTATTCTATATCAGTGCCTAATATAAGCTTTTAAACTAAACAATGAGTGCTTGAATTGTGTGCATGTAATGGTAGTGAAAAGGCTAATGCTACCTAATTATTTTTTCTAATTAATGAATTGTCAATACATAAGGAGTGAGTCAGAATTGCTGAATAATTATTGAGACTGGTCCTGCAAAGAATGAGAATCAGCATAGCTTCACTGATCAACAAACCAACTTGGTGGGGAAAAATAAATTTCTGTACAGCCTTAACAGAAGGAAGGATGATATTTTTATGAGGAAAAACTAAATAAGGAAGATGGGGAAGTTTTTGAGAACATGAACACCCAAAATGGCAGCTTGTATAAATTGAGGTAGAATGGTTGCCTTGCAACTGACTCCTCCTGGGTGGTAAGTTTCTGAAGGAAAAATAGATGAGATGCTTCCACCCATATATGCTAAGCTGCTGTGCCCAAACTGAAGCCAGAGCACTCAAGGCCTTTTCCTGAGGAATGTAGGAAAAAATAGGTTGGTTTTTACGTATTATCCTGCGTTTTAAAAAGTAAAAAATACTCTTCTGTGCTTTACTTTTTAACAAAACAAAAGCAAACCCATTCCTGTGCCATGAAAATTGTGAGTCCACAAACAGGCTTGATTTCATCTAACTCTAAGGTTTTACATCTTTCAGAAATCTTAAGTTCCATGCTCTAAACACACAATCAAATTGATGTTTGTCAGCAATATTACTATGAGAACAGATGCCTAAGCTCATAATGGCAAATTGATCTGGCCTTGTCAATTTTTTTTTCCTGTGGATTGATTTTCTTAAACTAGAACTTTTCATTTGTCAGTATACTCTTAAATATATTCGTTAATGAAAATATGAAAACTGAATACATATAAATTATGGAAGCTACTCTGCATGATACAAACTATTTTAATTAGTTAAGCTTAATGAGTGTTCCATAAAACTATTACTTTCTTGGCTCTCCATGTGTCTCATTTGTCTTAAGCTAGCTAAATCAATTATGCATGTCTTAATCTTTGACATAATCTATGAAGATACAGTTTCCCCAGGTATAGCGTATTTATCTTCATTTCTTAAAGATTATACCTGGATTTTCTTTTACCCTGGGTTCAAAAAATTTACGTGTTTAACTATTTTTCTACCACTCTATATTTCCTCCTGACCTCAGCTTAAAAGGAATGTAAGTATATCTTTTTTTTTAATTGCAAACTGAGGGACATAAGTATAAATGTATTTAAATTTCCATCTAAAATGCCTGTTCATCACAACCTCACCTGCTTAACTGTAAGGATACCAGTATGAAAGTTTTAGCAAAGAGTGAAATCAATGCATTAGACCTGATCTCCCTCTGTTAAAAATGTAAGAGATAGTTCGCAAGTCTTTATCTTGTAGTTACTGTAAAGTTACTTAAAATATGACACACTATTCACCCTTTCATTATCAGAAGACTAATTTCTTGACCCTTGCCCTCCTTTCTCCTGCCTTCCTTCCCCTGCCACTGACAGTCTTGTCGTTAGCACCAAGCTCAGGCACCTGTGCTTGGTACTGGAGTAAAAATATATACTAGAATGGTTACCCTCAAGGACAAGTATATTTGTTACCATTAGTAAGAATATCAAAGATCCAGTGATTAAAAATGGCCATGTTAGTGGTACATCCTCATCAAATTTACTTAAGAGTCTGTTTTCCAGCACTGGAATAAAAGTCTCAGGTCTGGTGAAAGAAATGGAATTTCTCATCTGAATTCCAAGCATTGAATGTTTATCACAGTGTATCTGGTTTTGAAGATAGGCTAGGTTAGGCGGAGACCTACTCCTGCATCTATCTTACTGCTTTTTTTGTGTAGTTGGCTGATACATGATGACCAGGGAGCCAAATCTGGCAGCCTGCTGACCAAAGCCTGCTGAAACCTACAGGCAGGATAGATCAAGCGTGCATCCAATCTCCATGCTGAACTTTGTGTTTCTTCCCTGCTGTCTGCTCCCTCTCTGACTCAGTTCCTGTCGTGTGGAGAAGCAGGCATACCTGTTACCAGACTCCAGCTCTGCTGGTCAGGAGAAAATGTGTCAGATCTGCTGGGAGATAGGATCTCTGTTCTGTGAGACTTGTAAGTGGTGATGTCCCAAGAAGGAAGCTAGCAGGGAGGACAAGCTTTGTGCTCCTGGATTAGCATGAGCAGGAGTCAGGGCATGGAGAATTCCACCTGGATTGCACAGCAGATGTTGGGCCTGTGCAGTTTTTAAAGTCAGATGAAGTACTCCAAGAACAAATCCTGAGTCAAATTAGGATCAGTTTGGAGAGGTGAAGATCTCAACCATAGCCCTTCCTCTGGTATTCCCAGGCTCTGAGGCCTGCTGACATGCCACATGGCTGTGGTATGGAGAAGCTGAATTAAAACTGAATTTTAATACAAGTGATGATGGGGGCAGTACAGGTTGCTTTATCCATCTTTGGGGAAATAAAGAACGTTTTTACCTGATGCTTGAACTCTGTCTGATTTGGCCAAAAAATGCCTCCATTTGTAACTTAAATGGGCTAGTTAAAATTCTGTGTCCTGTCCCCAGAGCTCTCCAGTACCTGAGAGGGAGTTGTAATTCCTGTTTAGCTTTTATTTGAAATGAAAATGGGCATGTTTTGAGAAGGGATACTAATTTTATTGTAAAAAAATATTTTATTTTCTGTAAGTCTTACTAGCTTAGCGATTCCAAAGTTGCTATGAATATTTTGCTCAATTTTATCCCTGTCATAATACTAACAATGCTAAATATTTCTGCACATGATGTGTTTGGATTTATGGCATTATGTATGGTGAGTTTTGATAAAAGCAGCCTGCCAATGCCCTTGGCTAAAGAGTGCAGTCAGCTAAAGAATGCAGTCTGGTCTCTTTACTGTGAGGCTATTGGAAGTATGTTTGTCAGTTTGACTGGTTTGGAGTCCTTAAGTTAGTCTTCCTATTCATATGCAAAACTATTAGGCCAAAGAGCTCATTGACATATTTGATTAATGACGAGTGAACCCTCCTTAAACTGGAACTGAAATTACTTTAATGAAACGTTGATGGTATTTGAAAAGTTTTGATTAACTTGTCTTTTGGGGCAAGTTTAGAAATGCTTGTCAGTATTTTTGTCTAAACTAACAAAAGAGAAGCTGGGAAAACAGCGCTTAAAAATCTTAGTACTGTTTTTCTTATTTAGCTTATTTTCAACAGAGTAGTTGGTAGAAAACTGATTTTTTTTTTTTCGTTATGACCACCTAGGACTTTGAGGCATAACAGAAGATCAGCCTTTGCTTCTTGTTGCAATTATGCTTTGTGCAGAATTTGTAGTAAAATATTGAACTTAAAATGAGGAACTGTGGGAAATAAAGTTGAAACTGTCTCAGAATGACAAATTTAAAGTTTCTTAGCTGTTGTTGAAGTGATCTTGTATAAATTATTGGGCTGCATCCTAAGCGATGTTACTGATCTGTTGAACATCTTCAGTTCCTGTGACTGCAGGTCTGAGGTTGCCCGAGTCCTCTCACCTACTGGTTTTAAATATAGCTACAGCTTTTGAAGTCCCTCCAGGATTACAGGAATTGTTGAAAATCAATTCTGTATCCTCAGATGACTGTCTTAATTTATACTTTAAAAATTTTGTTTTAATCAAGAGCTTTCCAAGTCATGATAGGAGAAGGGAAGGATTGCATCAGTCTTGTTGTATGGTTTTCCCCTAAACATAAACTAGAAGCATTTGTGGCTGTTGAGTGCTCATGATACGACTGTTCTTCTTACTGTTGTTTGACAGACTGTTATACCAGAGTTCAGTATGGGGTATCTTCTTGGATCTATTTCTGATTCTTAGTTGTTATTCAGATTTACATTTCTTCACTTGTTTCATAAAAATCTGTGTTTAAGTGGAAGTCAAGGAAACTGTAAAAATTAAGTGCTTCCATTGTGCAAGTTCAAAATCTCAATTCCTTTTTATGTAAGGAAACATTTTTTTATAAAACGAATCACATTCAAAATTTTGACTTTGAAATTTTCCCGTGACTTTGAGAACTACTCCTGGAAGCTGTGGCTACATTGGGAGTCTGCCTGGTAAATACTGAGGCATGGGCATACTGCACATCCTGGAATTCAGAAGCTTCTGAACAACTCAGTAGGCAAGCTGCAGGTTTGGTCCTCTCAGGCTTGCTTGCCATTGGTTAGTGTATCATCAAAACCTACTTTTTACATAGACTGCTGTCACAGTTTGTTTCAGTCTGCCAAAATTTACAGGACATTGCACTCTGTAAACTATATTTCATGAGATCATTTCATTTAAAAAAATCCCACCCCAAAATGATACAAATCAAATGAGGACTCGGTCCCCCTTCATACAGGCTAGTCTAACATGCAAGTTCTCCTGTTCGTTGCTTTTTAAATTCACAAATTTACTACGTGTCCTCAAGTAACTCATGAGCCTATGAGCAAACCAGTTCCTTAACTGAGGGGGAGAGTGCTCATCCTTCCGCCCCTGCCACAGTGTGGGCATCACCTGCATTGTGCTGGGAACTGCAGGGCCTCAGCAGTCTGGCTGCTGCTGCTGGAAAGCTTCAGAAGCTTTTTGGATAAGCTGGCATGTTTATACATTCCAGCTGGAAGGCTGGTTGATAACATTTTGGTAAGTTAGTGCATTGCAGTTACTATGCAAAGATGCAGGTGATAACTGCCACAGAAGTCCCTTCCTCCTCTTGTTCCCTGCATGCTGTGACTGTGCTGCTCTGACACAAGGGCACATTTGAGAGTCAAATTATAAAAATAATTTTCCAATTTATATAAATAAATGAGAAGATATTGTACTCTGTTAGTATACTAGGGTTTAATGAAGGCAGTTATTCTGAAAGAGAATTTTATTTTGCTTTTAGAATAAAAAATTATCAGGGCAAAACAACTTTCCATTTTTTAATATTAATATTAGGGACATGACTTTCAAGTCTCAAAACTGCATTTTTTTTTAAATTAAAATTGCATCAATCTAGCAATATATATAGCAAATAGTGATGGTGGCAAAATAGGAATGATAAAATTGGAGTGGTGTGATGGACAAACATACACATAAAAATTTTCTTGCTGTCCCCCATGCGTTGGTTTAATTAGTCGGGAGCTCTTGCAAGCAGTGCTGTGCAACAGTGAATGACCTATTAAAGAAAAACCAAAGCCAAACCCAAACAACAAAACAGATTTGACCTTGTCTTGCTCTGAGGTCTGATTGACTTAAATTAGCTAGTAGTCTGCATGTTTGTTTGGCACTGAAGCCAAATTATTTGCTTTGTGCAATTATTTCTTAAGCAAAGAAGACTTTCAGAGACCTACCTGTATAAATACTTTTTAAATGATTCTATCACAGATTTAGTTCTATTAAAATGTTAACTTTCCTTACAAAAAAAAAAAAAAAAAAATCCACAATGTCTTATTTGCTGTTTCATGGTAGAGTTAAGCAGGCTTTGTGTACCTCAAACTTTGAAGGACTTTTTCTTTTTTTTTTCTTTTTTTTTTTTTCTGTAAGTTCATGTTTTAATAGTTCAAGTTTGTGTCATTCCTTGAGAGTCACTGCTAAACTCGGTCCTGCACTGAAACAATATAGAATTTCAAATACTTGAAGTGAAATTGTATGACTTTTGTCAGACCAGTGCAAGAATTGTTGAACCCTCAGCTAAATTACACCTGAATCCTTCAAACAGGAATATTTGCTTTGGTATTCCTGTACAAACAGGCATGTAGTGGCAAAGCTGCCCTGGGGATTTCTATAGGGAAACTAAAACTGTTGGTCATTATATATTTTTTCCTTTCTTTTTTTCTTCTTTTTTTCCTTTTTTTTTTTTTTAAAAGGCACTAAAAAGTCTTCTCTTAGTGTGAATGAACTGATTGAATTAACTTCACCTACAAAACTATCTGAATTCATCTGAAAAAATATTTCCAGTAACATGATCTGTAAAATAGAACATACTTCGATTTTAATAGGCTTTCTTTCAACAGGCAATTGAAGGCTATCAGTCTTTTCTGAAATGTTTACGTTCACTATGAACTCTAACATATTTTCCAAAACTTCACTAAAATTGAAGCTTCTAGTAGTATAATTTAAACCAGTATACATTGATTTTTATTTTTTTTTAATGTGAAAGGCAGGGAATTTGAATACATTGTAGGTGGTTAGTATTCTTTTAGAATACCGATGATGCTGAAAAAGATCATAAGAACAGACTGAATGTATTTGAGTGGGATACAGTGAAATGATTTAAAAACCCCAAGTTTTAACTCAACAGCATACAGAAATAAATACTGGATATCAAACGTCTTTATTTTTTAGTGTACATGTTTTATGTCCATTGTATTCAATTACAAAGTTGATGAATGGATTTGGTTTAAAGGGAGGTGGATAGAATGTGAAAACAGAATTTTTGCCTTTTTCTCTTGTCTCCAAACATAGTGGTTGCATAACTGAGACTGTAAAGTGACATTCATTTTTATGTGATTCATATGTGTTTCGTAATTTATTTGATATAATTAACTTTAGATAATTTTGAATATTCTGATTCTTTCTGCAATTTGAAAATAAGTTAAATTATTTTTTAATTATTATTGAAATTTAAACACCCTAATCACTAAATAACTTTAAGGCTTTATTTTAACTCCAGTATAGATTCCTTTATGTTGGGATTGTAACCTGTTGTTTCTTTCAGGATATCAGCAAAGGAAATTTTATTTTTTTTTAGGATTATTAATTTTTTCTTTATGATAGGCATCTTCTCAAAAGTACTTTGTACAGGGAAATACTGGGGGGCAGGGGGGAGCATGTATTAGAATAAATTACAGAGAAATGGAGCTTTTGTGGGGTTGCAAGTCACCCCTTTCTTAAGGACCTGTTAGATCAATAGGAATTTAATCAACACATTTTTTCACTTTGAAGAATAGAAAAACCCCAAACATAGCCTTTTAGGCGAAAGGCAAGGTGTCAGGAGTCAGGCTAGGCTGATTGCTCATCTTTTAGTGCCACCTTTCCTTCTCCCTGTACACGGGCACTCACTGCATGAGCAGGAAACTATTTACCTTTTTATCTTCTGGCTCATTGCAGTGAGCTTAATAGGGTCAGAAAACACCACAAAACAGCAGAGAAAACAGCAAGACTAGGAATGAAGCTGAGGTCGGAGGGATGGCCTTTTTTTGTGACTGCACGTTTGCTTAACTCTGCCTGTCATAGAAGTACTCTATTTCTCTCTAGCACTGTTTATTTAGATGCCATATTCACCTTGTTTATGACTGTACAGCCAATATGCTGCTGATCCTGCAGCCCTTTACTCTGCACAACCTGCACCAAATGTACGTAGTGGCCAGCCTCCAATTTGGCTTTGACTGCTGACCTAGAAGAGCTTGTAGGACCTGTGAGTTCACATCACTCATAGCAATGAGAACATTATGCTGGATATTTTTAAACATAGTGGTTTTTTCAGTTGTGGCCTCGATAAAATAACCAGCAGTGTTTCAGTTCAATCTGGTAATTTAGTTGCCTTTATTCTTGGCTCACTGATAACTCAACAAAATCAAGCCAACTATTGAGTAAAAAGATAAAGGAAGCTGAAATGTTGCTTGTTTGTTCAGTTTGGTTTTTTGTTTTTCCCTTAACTCTTAAACTCCTTGCTCCCCAGCAGTTCTTTGCTTGCACCCCAACTCTTGCTATAGCAGTAATGTCTACAGTGCATACATTTCTATCATTGTCTTGTTACCATTGCCTTTGCCTAAATAAGCTAACCATTGGTAAATATGCAGGCAGTACTTGGGAACTCGTGAATTTGGGAGTTCAAAGAAAATGGAAATTTCTGAGGGTGCTGTGCTGTCTTGTATTGCTTTATCAGCAGTGATCACAAACTGATGCTTTTTATTAAGACAGAGGAAAATCTATTCTAATGGCTTTTGCTGCACTGATCGTGCTGACTCAGTGATTCAATGTGCAAAGTTAATTGGAGAGAGACATTAAATTGGGTGGAATTTGAAGGATTTTAGTGTTCTAAGCCTTGGCCCCTCAGGCTTCACACAGAATGAAACACATAATCAGCTTTCAGTAAGCACTATTTTTCATTAATCATAAACTGTAGGCAAAGTTGGATCTTGCAAATTTAGGTCTTTTATTGTTGTTTCATGTTAATGACTATTATCTCTTTTTCCTATTGTGTATGATTCTCAGCAACTGTGTTAGCACAGATGGCTAAAATCCCTAGTGGAAAAGTAATCAGCATTTGTGAACATGATGCATTCAAAATAAATGACAGAGGAGGAAAAATGCATTGCTTTAGAAATTAGGAAGCAGATTAAACTAGAATAATGCATGTAAACACATCCAGGAAAGCAGGCTGCACTTTGTTTTCAACACAGCCTCAATATACGTAACCTTCAGTTGAATTTATCAGCGGGACAGTAAGCAAGTTAAATTAAAATTGGAGAACAACTGATTTAATATCAGTAATTTGGAGTGTTCTTTTTTTTAAAGCCTAACAAAATGTGATATAATTAGCATAGATTAGATAGTATGGTGAAGAAAAGGACACACTATCCTACAGATCCTAATTATCCCATTTTAACTGAAACGTGACTAAAAGTTATAGCTGTTCACAGGCACTTCCTTTTGATCAACGCATGTAACGTATTAACTGGAGTTACCAGCAGCCTTAGATTTAAACTGACTGTATGCTTTTGACTTCTTAATCTGGAAACAGACTAAGAGTTGTTCATAAACCTGTAGTGGAGATTATGGGAATACAGCACATCAACTGCCACCTTGCTCAGGAAGAAGTGACTTGTGGCTAATGTCTTGAAATTACAAGACCCATCTTGCAAAGATAGATGTTCATTCCTGAATGAACAAGTTAAATTATTATAACCTCCTACCTTTTCTTTGACTTTGTTAGCCATGGACTAATTTAAATACTAAAATTGAATTCAGGCTATAAACTGCAGGCTGAATCTAAATACCATTAAAACTTAAAGATAAAATATATTTCTGTTAAAAGTCAGCAGGTTTTTCCTGGGTACTTCTCATGGTGGTTCCCTCCCCCCTCAACCCTGCTTTCTTCAGCAGGTGCTTGTTGCCTGAGTGTTGGTTGGTGTTAGGTGTGGAAACTGTCTTCATGTTTTCTGGCCTGGAGAAAGCAGGCAGCAAATAAGCAAGAAAACAGATAGAACAGTGGAAGGAAAGCCAGACACTTCCTCAGGAGTGGGAATGAAACCCAGGAGTTCAGATTTGTGTTCCTTTATCTAGTAAATAGTAATGAAAGCTTAGAGACATTGGCTTATCTTTCTTCTAGCGTTTATTACCCCTCATTTGTCACGGTAACAGATGGAAACTGGTGCACAGGTATGTTATAGTCATTAGTTGTGTAAATGCTGTTCTCTTCACAGACTCCTTTACCTGCTGTTCTGCAGAGGACATATTGATGTCTGGGGGTAAGTCAGCATCCAGTGGTGCATCTTGATGTGGGGACCTTAGAGGTTAGGGGGTATATGAGTATAATGCTGTGAATGATGAAGAAAGAGGATGATTTTATTTGAAGAGGAAGCAACAAATTTGTTATGGAAAAATGCTTAAACTCTTTCTTGCTTATGTGCATATTGATGGGAGTTTATTGTACTTTCTTCCCTGCTCCCCGCAGCTAATGAGAAACACATCAATAGCTTCATTTTTTGTGGGTAAAGAAATTGAGACTTAAGGTTGACTTTCAGGACTACTAAGTTCTGCAATATTTATCTCAAGTTATTGAACTGCTCTCCTGAATATATTAAAGGAGATGTGAAGCACTCTTGAATTTAGGCTTGAGTTTCTCAAAGATGCGTATAAAAATTATTTGATTGTCTTGGCTTGATCTTCTGCTTGTAAATGGGAGATGATGCTATGTCTTTATAGGTGAAAGTTGTCTAGAAAGGCATCCTTTATTCCAGGAATGCTATTTTTGCTATTTCATCCAATGTTTTATGTATCCTTCCCTTCCCCCCTTAAGTGTTGGGGAATTACGGTTGAAATGCTTGCACCATTTTGTACCATTTAAACTATTTTATGTCCAACAGTGTCTGGTCTAGAGGAAAGAATTTGACTAATCTTATTATTGCAGATTTCTGTAAACTGCAGTTCAGGAGTGCTTGATCAATGACAATAAAATGACTGACTTCTAAATGACCTTGAAACCTGGAAATTTCTAAAGTATGGTCCCTATTCAGTACTCATCAACATAGCTACTTGACCCCTTCCCTCCCGCTACCCCCAAAAATTACTCTGTAGTAGATGTTTTAGAGCTACTGAGATTTTTCACAAGACTCTTTTAAATTTCTTTGGAGATTCTGTGCCTCTGCACTACTTAAATACCATATGTCACCATGAAAGAGTTAATGGGCATACAAATGATAACATTAGTATACCTCTTGGGATTTGGGTAACATAGGGAGTTTTATATGAAACACTTCTTTAGCAGACTCCGCTTCTTTGACCATTTTACTATTATGGCAGCACTCAATTTCTTCTAGGAGTTTAGTATTGTTTTGCAAGAAACTAAGGAAGAAAATAATTATTAATACAGTTTTCCTAAATGATGTCTTATAGTTGGTTTAAATAGCTATCCTGTATAACAGAAATTAAATGTATAATTGACTTTTAGCTTTTAACAGACGTTAAGCTATAGTCCTGCTCTCTTACTTCCAAATAATGGCATTGAATTTTATTTTTAATTCAAATTTGGCACTCCCTTGACAGCCCACCATCAGAAATTTTATTTCCAAAATGTGTGATAGAGCTTAATCTTTTCTTCTGGGTAAAGAGAGGAAATCTCTGACACTGCTGTAATAGTCCCATATCCTGGAGAGACATACATAAGAAAAGCAGCTATGGGTTTTTTTTGTGATTTTATTCTCTTTTTTTTTTCTGTAAAAAACTTTCAAGTCAAGATTTTTATTACTTTGTGCCCAGAGTGTCCTTCCTCTGTGGGGTCGCTTTGCTTGAGCAGTTTCTACTGTGTGAAGAGATGTTCTGCAAACAAGGTATGTTTGTGAGTCTAAAGCAATTATTTATTTTCTAAACATGCAGTAGATAGCTAGAAGTAACTTGCTATTGTGCTAACCATGCCAATGAGACTGTTGGTGAGCTTTTGTCAGACAATCTGTCATCAGTCAGGTGGAGAAATCAGCCTCAGTGTTTCTGAAAACAGGCTTATTCTCTTTGAGATCACAATTTGATGAATTTTTTCTCCCCATACGGCTTTATACCTTGTTATGCAGGTGTTTTTCCTCTTGAATTCAGGAGGTACTATTGCTGTCTGAGCAGCCTCACCTCTGTGATTTTTTACCTTGTTAACTTGCTTAGTTCTCTCAAGTTCTTCTACAGATCTTTCGCACAATTTAGCAGTGTTCTCAGGTGTCTGAGACAAGGTTGCACTGCAGAGCTGTATCAGAACTAACCCTTGGCTCACAGACACCTTTGCCTCTGGGAGAAGGTTTCCAAAAAGTTCTGATAGATACACTCAACTGGAATTCTTATTTTATAATGTAGAGCTTAACTGCCACTACTTCCCTTACTGATGTAGGATTTTTCCATTGCAAGTACTTTCTGAAGTCTCATCTTTATAACTTTATAACTTAACTGACCAAAACACTTGATCTGTCATAAGACACCTATTTTGGTTAAGGAGTTTAAGCCAGAGCTTCCTCTGAAGTTTGGGTTTGTTTCGTGTTATGTAAGAGTTTTGAAGAATGGCAATGGCATATAAACGAGAAATTGTTGGGATCAGTCATGCACTTTAATCACTCTATTCTCAGTGGTTTGTTCTGTGCCAATATTTCTATTGCTCTTCCTCACCTCCCACCCCTAGAAATTCTCCCTTGAAAATGGAGCATTAAAAAAAAAAAAAAAAAAAGAAAGAAAGAAAAAAAAGAAAAAGTGGGTTTCAAGGAACATGCGCTAGGATTAGAACAGAACTTCTTTAGCCCATACTACATTGAGGTAAAACATATCCTTATGAATCTGAAGACTCGTAATTTCAATTACTCTAAATCTATCTGGGTATTCCATTTAAGAGAGATCTTGAATTGGCATGTCATATGTTATTTTTTTTTACCTGTGGATAATGCATTGCTGCATGTGACACAAATAGTTCACTGTATAACACATGATTTTTTTCTTCTGATAATCTTCATTGTCTAATACAGTCTCTCTGAATTAACGTATCAAGCAAATCTGTTGAATTTCTTCATATCAATTGTGTATAGCACATCTGTAGACACAGCAAGCAGAATATATAATCTATATGTGTGTTCTAAAAAGTACTTTGAGCATTTTTGTGTTCCACTATCGAGCTGGATTATAAATGACTTGAGGGGAAAATAGCTTAATGATTTTTTAAATGTATTTCTTTTTTAATTTGATAGGAAGTCTGACCAGACTTGGAAAACTGCTCTTTTCTAATATTGCAGATTCTATTCTTTTAATTTAAATCTTAACAGTCCCCTTAAATTGCTCCTTCGATTTCAAGCCCTTCAGAATAGGATACCTGCTGTTGTTCAGTACTAACACAGAAATTTTGTATAAGCAGCCAACAGATGCTGATGTAACATAGTAAAGCAGTGCTTATTCAAAGAAAATAAATATACAATCTGAACCAGAGAGACCATATGTATAACAAAGAAAAGTTTGTTCAGCAAAATTTAAACACAGGAGTGAAGGATGCAAGCTAGACTTATACTTGGGCATTCTGGATTAGTCACAGTTATTGTAGCAGTGAAATTGTCCATATGCTTTTAACTCAGGCTATTAATTCTGTGTTCTCTAATGACATTAATTGTCCAGTACAGAACACAAATAACTTGCCCTCTGAGAGAAGCTTCGTGGCTTGTTACACTCTGGGTGAAATATTTTCTGTCACTGATGAAACTCTGGTTTTTTTGCCTTGTTGCTTACTGATAGTGATGTATATCAACATGCAAACACAGCAGATCATGTTTGCTTGCTGTGTGCTACAGATATCAAGAAGTTAAGCAAAGATCCATTCACATTAATACTACATTCTAGTTAAGCAAAGATCCATTCACATTAATACTACATTCTAGTTAAGCAAAGATTCATGCACATTAATACTGCCATGTGGAATGGTCTGCATGAACCTTTGCTTAACATTGCTATAGAATTTTTTTCTTGTGTCACTTTACCTGTTCATGGGATACAGTATTTGTAGAAATAATTAATGAAATGTATTAGAATTTTCTTCCCTCTCATTATGGAATTTGTCACCAAAAATTGTGGTGAAGGACTAATCATATCATAGAATCATAGAATAGTTTGAGTTGAAAGGGACCTTAAAGACCATCTAGTTCCAATCCCCATACCACGGGCAGGGACACTTTCCACTAGACCAAGGTTTTCTCAAAGCTCCATCCAAGATGGTCTTGAATACTTCCAGGGATGAGACATCCACAGGCTCTCTGGGCAACCTGTGCCAGTGCCTCACAATAAATAATGTCTTTCGAATAGCTAATCTAAATCTATTATCCCTTGTCCTATCACTACATGCCCTTGTAAAAAGTCCTTCACCAGCTTTCTTGTAGGTCCTTTTAGGTCCTGTAAGGCTGCTACAAGGTATCTCCCTGGAGCCTTCTCATCTCCAGGCTGGTCAACCCCAACTCTCAGCCTGTCTTCATAAGAGAGATGCTCTAGCCTTCTGATCATCTTCATGGCCCTCCTTTGGACTCACTCCAACAGGTCTACATCATTCTTGTGCTGGGGGCCTCAGAGCTGAAGGCAGTACTCCACGTGGGGTCTCACCAGAATGGAGTAGAGGGAGATAATCTCCTCCCTCAACCTGCTGGTCAGCCTTCTTTTGATGCAGCTCAGGATTCTGTTGTCTTTCTGGGCTGCAAGTGTACGTTGCCAGGCCATGTTGAGCTTTGCATTAAGGAGCACCCCCATGTCTGTCTCTTCAGGGCTGCTCTCAATCTGTTCTCAGCCCAGCCTGTATTTATGCTTGGGATTGCCCCGACCCATGTGCAGAACCTTGCACTTGGCCTTGTTGAACTTCATGAGGTTCACATAGGCCCACTTCTCAAGCTTGTCAAGGAGCCTCTGAATGACATCCGGTACCTCCAACGTGTGGACCACACCACACATCAATACAAAATAGCAGCGCTGCTTGGTTTACTCTTGTGAGCAAGAGATACTTTTTGAAAAATTTTATTTCTTCCCAAACTTTTCATCTTGCAAACAGTATTTGAAGTTTTTTTTTGTGTGTGTGTTTTGTTTTGTTTAATAATCAAAAGCAAGACAATGGAAGATTAAGTTTTACAAACATCCAGAAGAGGATATTTATGTTGCCTTCCACTCTTTTTCCAATAACTAAGTAATTATGGTACTTATGTGGGGTATGAGTGAACAATTCAGTTCCCATTTTGAAATAAACCCTGAGATATGACCCATCTCTGTAGTCACTTAATTAATCTTTTCAAACTTGATCTACTTTAGACTAGGGAGAAAAGCATTTTCAATCTCTCCTAATGAAGCTTTGCTAACCCCATGTGTTTCCCGAAGAAATGCAAATATCCACTCAGTTGGACAGAATTATATCAATATGATGCACTGATTAGGGAAATGGAGCCCCAGAAGTGGGTCCCTAGCATGTGGGACCTTGAGAGCCAGTCTGTATTCCACTGGGTGTTTAATACATATCCAGAGGGGAAAAATGTAAACATACACAACCGAGAATACTTCTCACCAGGGTATTGTAAGGTACAGAAATCAGAGCATTACCCTTGCAGATGGAAACCCTCAGAGAATGCAGAAATTTTACAAATTTCATCTCAAGACAAAGTACTTAGCTACAGGGTTACTGATTTTTAAAAAGGAACGCTATTGCTTTATCTATCTCGCTTCCTGAGTTTTGCACATTAGCTTTTTTTGTGGCTCAAGTCACAAAAACTTGCAAGTCAACAACAACATATAATAGCAAATGTTGTAGCTTTTAAAATGAAGATTTTATGAACAAGGCACAGTTAGAAATTGCTATTTTGGTGAGTTATGTATTTCCAAATGCATACATGTGGGTAAACTCGTAAATCTTACATCAAATAGTAGTAAAATGACCTCTGTGTAATGCAAGTGGAAAAACTGTTTCCCATGCCTCTTAATTCATTTAGTTATACATCACTAAGAATTTAATGTCAAATACCAATGTTGCACATACCTGTGGACTATATAGGTAAAACTAGAAGGCTTTTGTGGTTGTGTTTCATCTTGGTTTTTGCTTCTGTTTAAACTCTGTACGGATCAGATCAAGGCAAGTGGGATTAGTTTTTGTCCCAGAACTTTCAGTTTGATTACAACTGTGACAAAACCAAAGAAATTATGAGGAGGAGTAGTGAAGGAAATTCCTTATCTACTCATTCTAGATACAATGAGATGGTGAATCTCACCTGTAGGACTCCTCAGCGATTAGGAATGATGGGGAAACTTCAGATTGCTACAGGTAGTAATGTTACAACTGTTTAATGGTTGTATTTTCTGCATCAGAATCTTTTTTTTATTTTTATTTTTATTTTTAAAATTTTTTTGATAGTAAAAAATTACAAGACTTCCTGTATATTTTTTTCACGAGTGAGGGATTTAAGCTTAAAAGTTTACTAGGCTGATATACTGCTGACAGAAATAATTTGAGGGTGATTTATAAGAGGCAAATTGGCTAAATCAACAACATATAAGAATAAAGTATTTTGAATTGTCAAGCTGCTCAGGAAATTTTAGTTCAGAGGAGGCTAAACAGTCTATTAGAATACAGCTGCCTAACTAAGATTATCAAGTAGCGAATCTTTGAAATCGGCATCAATGTGAAGTTGACTGTTCAAGATGCTTTACAGTGCTTTGTAGGTAAAATACTATGTATCCACAGTCTAGCTGTGTAATCTTAATAAGATCTTGTTTTAAAAATTTGGATTTACTAGTGTCATAGGGAGGATGTGAAAGGCTGACTTGAAAATTTATGTGACCTCCTCTAAATGATATTGTTAAGCCTTTCCTGAAATGGTGTTAAATATGAATTGGTTCCTGTGATGGTCTTAACCACATGAAGATGAAAAGAGAAATTAACTGGGTAATTCCAAGTACATATTAACCTTTACTCTCTGAAAAGCTCCCCAAGAAGCTGTTAACAAATTCAGAAGATAAGCCTAAACACTATTTAATCACAGATGTACTAGAGCAGGAAAACACTTTCTTTGTATATATTATTTCAGATATTTAGCTGATAAATTTTAGCCTGGTTTCATAGAATCCACTCCTTTTTTCACTGCTGACATCTTCTATTAGTATTATGTAACTACCTGCAGGTGTGCAGGTCTTTTGTATTTTTGTTTGACTTTGGCTTTGTGGTTTTTTTTCCCCTAGTAGTGAAGTGTGTTATGCTTTATGTGGTTCACATAGCTTACTGGATAGACGGCACTTAGCTTAATAGATCCTTATGGATGTGTGTTTCTCTCAGATGAAACATAGCCAGTGGATTTGTTTCTTGAAGCACTTCACCTGAAGACCATCTTTATGGAGGTTAAAAGAGTTTGTTCTCCATCTCTGTTCATTTATTGATCTCAGGGTGACAGACCGTGGCTGGGATTTTATGAAGCCATGTGTAGGTCCTGGGCTGTAAGGACTGGTGTGGCCTGTATAAGTTACAGAGTGACATTAGCTAGATGATATCTCTCTCATGAAAGATCATTGTTTATGAAAGTTGCACATCCCTGGAAGGAAAATTGCATTGCTTTTTGTAAGTCCTAGTTAGGACTAGTTAAGATCTCTTCTGTATGTCGGTCTTCATGGTTCCCGAAGTGGCAGCTTCCACTTCGTGCAGTGCGTGTATATCTCTAGTGTTCCCTTCCACATCAGTGTAATAACTCCACTTCTAGATGAGATGGAATGACAAACAAGCTTTTTTTTTCTCTGGTATGGCCCAAGATGGTGGTTTCCTTTCTTTGTAGTTCAGAGTCTGGATAATCATCCATTTTCTTCCAAATAAGGGTGTAAACTCTGCATTGAAAACCAAGTGGATGATCACTAATGTAATGTGTACCAGCAAGTTGCCAAGAACTAAATGAGAACTGCAGCAGGAGGAAGCATGAGACAGTGGCTGCATAGTCTGCGCAGGTAAATGGTCAGGTTTACTAAGGAAAAAATTCAGGATGTATTAATGAGGAAGAGGCTGACTGATGGTAAATACTGCTTGTCCTCCTCTTCCACCAAGTTGCAGTCCCTAAGAGAAAATGAATAGCATAGCTTCATGGAGAAAACTGTGGTGAAGGACTTCATCAGCAGTTCTGCAGAGTGCTTCAGATTAAGTCAAGACTTCAGCTCTCAAATCTTGTGAGCTAAAGGCAGGCACAGAATAATGTAGACACCCAGCAGATAAGGTACATTTTTTGCAATCTGTGAAAGTTGCAGAAGCTCAATTGGCAATTAGCTACCTTCATGTTAGGCATTAAGCATGAAAAAGTCTCTCTCTCCTGCAGTAAAAGTATAAGGTGCTCAACAAAAGAGACAAAACAACTGGAAAAAGTTTATTTAATGTTTTTTGTAAGGTTTTGTTTTCAAATCTAGCATTTCAATATTTTTTACTCGTGAATGGTTAGAAATTCTTTTCTTCTGTGTATACCTGTCTGGTGTAAAGCATGCTATCAGAATTTTTCTGATCTTGATTTGACCTATTGTGCTAAGAGTCAGGAGCATTTTCAGAGGTGTTGGAAGTAATTGTCGTCTTAGTATTAATTTGCACAAGTATTTCCTGAAAGTGAGAACAGCTGGATAAAGCAGAGGAAAAACATGATTAACTGAAAGGCAAAACAACTATTTTCAGTAGAAGCAAAAATAGTCTAATCTTCTTTTCTCTTTCTCCTCTTCTTGATTGTGGTAAACACACAGGGCAAGAGAAATTTAGCTCCATTGTGTATGTGCATATGTAGTATCTTAGCAACTACTGTCACACTTAACAAGAGGATAAAATCTAAAAATCACAGTGACATGAAGAAAAAATTGCAGTCTTCTTTTGTAACTGATGTATGTAAAATATCATATAAAGCAATACAGAAGAATGCAACCACATACTGTCAAAATTAATTGATCTACTTCAGAGGGTCAATAGGTAAATAGTGTTCCCGGGGTTGGTTGGGTTGGTTTTGGTTTTTTTTTGTTGTTGTTGCTGCGCATATGCCAAGTATGGTGGTTTTCTTGAGCTGTTGAAATACTACCTCTGCATAAAACCAATTTTGATTGAGTTAATGATTGGAGAATAAGTTTTTACAGAATTAAGATAGCCTTTTCTTTCTCATATTACTTACTTTGTAGATTTCTATTGTTTCATGGCAAATAATCCGTCACACCAAATCTAGACGGGTATAAAAAATTCTCTGTGCCAAGACATCTCGTTTCCATACAAACCAGCTGTTTGAAAGTTGAAAACCATAAAGATCCCCTTAGCTTATTGGTTAGAGCTTCCAAATATGGATGCTTAGCTACCCTTTAATTAAGGGGGAAAATTGCAACAGCTATGTGCATTATGCTAAGTTCCACCGTAGCTAATAGTTCACAAATATTTTCTGTTCCAACATTACATTAAAGCTAGAATTCTTATTTCGAGTCTTAAGCACACTATGTACAAAATAAAAAAAAAAAAAACAAACAAAAAACAGGAAGAAGACAATAAAACCTCATAATGTTAGATTAGCTGTCCCCAGAACACAACCTTTATATTTGAAAAAAAAATTGTGTTTTGGTCAGGTTTAATTGGTAGGGAGTTATTTGTCCATCTTTTTCCTTAATGCAAAAAAAGAATTACATTAAAGAGGACCGAAAGAGCTCTTCAGTGAGATAATTTTCAGCAATCTAAATTGAGTTTCACTCCAAATTTCCTCAGATCAGGATTTTTGAGTATATGTAATAGCTTGAAACTGGTGGCAGCACCAAAATTACTGCCATGAAAGCAGAGGAAAATTAAGAACTCTTTCTTTCAACCTTAAGGCATGGTTTCACAATCTCCTGTGAGTAATTGTCATTAAGTATGTAAAGCAAATATTCCAATAAAAGAATAATTGTGTAATTCCTAACAGCTACTTGTTTTGTTTTTTGTTGTGTTTTGTTTTTTTTTTTTTCCCCAAGTGTGGTCAGCAGCCAGAGGTCTGTCTGATTGGTTTTTTTTTCCCCCTGAAATTGTATAAGTATAAACAGATCTAAAACATTTAGAGTTAGGGTTTAAAGGCAGCTCAAAATATAAATTGTACATAGCAGAGAATACAACATTTGTTTCACAAGAATAGGAAAAAGCAGTTTCCCCTATCAGTGTGGTCACACAGATTCCTTTAAAAGACGTGGATGCACCAAAAAATTTTACGGCTTTTCTGTAGAGTAAGAATAAAAATCACTTAAATCCCTCTCTTTTCTACTGGATTATCTATTTTTATTTTATAGAGTGCTGTCAAACAATATCCAGTATAGTGTTGTGCTTTTGGGTTTTTGTTTGCAATTTATGCAGTCAACTGAAACGTAACTTCTAAAAATGGTTAAAATCCATGTGCAGCTCTATCCTTTGCAAGAGAAAACTTGCAATGGATCTTATGTAATGGCAGAAAAATAGTGAATTGTAATTAAGCAAGTATCCAACTTGAATATTCCCCAAGAGGGATACAGCTGTTAGTGCAGTGGTCTGATCTGTCCTCTAATCCTTAAACCAGGATAAATTTTAAATCTGCATCATAATTCTTCAGGTTAGTTGCTATGGTGATTTCTGTCATTGTGTTTTAGGGGACAAGATTTCTATGGAAACAATTTTTATGTAGTCTTTTGCTCTCTGTGTTATTTGTCATTCCCTTCCTAAATAACATTTCAGCCCATTGGCTGGTTTTAAGCAAAGTTATCTTGGTTGTTTTGGAGATAATTGGTTTTTGGCAACTTGTTGGGTTGTATCTTACACCTGGTTGTTTTTTGTTTTAAAGGCACAGCTTGTTTTAGGAGGTCGTGAGAGCAAAGGCTATAGAGTATACTGGCAAGTTCACACCTTTCCCATGGATTCCTTCATTTAAAGGTGACAATCTTCCTATGTGTTTTGATAGCAGGACAGATGTAAATGGGAAA
Source organism: Falco punctatus (assembly GCF_963210335.1). NCBI lineage: Eukaryota > Metazoa > Chordata > Aves > Falconiformes > Falconidae > Falco > Falco punctatus. The sequence continues at coordinate 12,521,434 of NC_137588.1, read as the reverse complement.
ACAGCAAAAATACTTTGCTGTGACTTGCTGTTTGAGCTGCTATGCTTGTGTAGAGAGTAATCCTGTGCCTAAATGGTCTCATTTATAATAGCCTCCAGAATGCAATATTAATGCAAATAACAGGGCAGCTCATGATGCCATTTAAGGCCTTTTTTCCCCCAGAAGGGGAATCTGTCTCTTTCCAGAAATGAAGTACAAATGAAAGAAGAATAAGTGATGTGGTGGTTGTGAGAAAGATGGTGTGGGATAGATAACCACAGCAGTAAGAGTAGCACATTGACCGATCAATTCAGCTCCCGTTCACATCAGTGAAGTCTACTCTGAATGATCAACAGTACGGAACAAGTGCTAGGAGAGCTCTGGAGGCCCTGCAGGAGCAATCATTTAAATTTTTAGCTTGTTTTCTAAATTGACAACAACTAAATCTGATGATAGATTAGCATATAATTGGACTATTAACAGGGTATGTGAAAAAAGTCTTGTTAAAAAACCCATTTTTAAGATTTGTGTTAGTAATGTCACTATAATGCAATCATTTATAGCAGTTCTACTAAGTCTATCAGCTGATGTTTATAATTATGCAGTTTATGATTATTAGTCTTGTAATACTTAAGTATAACTTGCTTTGTCTGGCAATATAATTCTTTAAAAACAAGTCTGGAATAGCTTTTCCTTCTGTTTTCACTGTGTAACTTTTTCAAAATCTTGCAAGTTTGAAACTAAGCAAACAACGTAAGCTTGGTCAAGAAACAACATACAACAAATGTACAACTGTTCATTTGAAAATGCTAAAAGAAAAAATATGTATTTGTTCTTTAAGAACCTGTGAAATTGAGAATTGGAACACTGCTTGAGCTCTGTTTGACTTGACAAATTTTTTTTCTTTGGCTAAAGTGGCCCAGGTTTTCCAAGTTAGTAATAATACTGGGTTTCATATTGAATTTAATATATGCAATAAAGAAATAGAGTGTGTGTCTGATTTTAGATTTGGGTGGCCTGACCTGGCATAGCCTTCCAACATGTAATTCTAATGAAATTGTTTTGTTTATTATATATGTTGTTTTGTGAAAACAAAACTATAAGTACAACCTATTTCTGACCCTTAATTTTCATCAACTTTCCCTGAAGTCAAAGAGACTGTCACAACTCATGATGTCTTCACAGTAATGGTGATGCTGTTCTGTGTAGCATTTTTGGGAAACACTTTTTCCAGGAAAATAGAGGTAATTCAAGTTGTTGTAACAGAGCAAGCCAACCTTTATACTTGTGAACCACAAATTCAAACTGAATTTTTGTTTTTTGTATGGAATCAGGCAAGATTCACAAAATGGCAAGGAACTATTGAAAATCCTGTTAAGCAGAAATCTAGAATAAGGGTGTACAGAAAGCTTCATAAGCAGGTCTGTGGCCTTTTTGTTGGTTGCGTTTTTTTGGGTTTTTTTACATATATATTTCGAAGTCACCACGATGAACAGCATATGTGATTACTGTTTTTACATGTTGGTTTCACATGGAAGTGGTTGAACTGATTTCAGAGTAGCTACACTCTTGTTGCTTTTGACAGTTTTATCTAATAGTCATACTTAAAAGAGTTCTCCCTGGCCAGCGCACTAACAGGAGGACACCTGCTAAACATGAGCCTGATAACAGTTCCCTCTGGGTTTCATATTTCATACAATTTGCTTAGGAATTAGTGAATTGGCCATTTCCTGCAGGTCTTTGTCCAGTGATGATTCTAGTCTTCATGTTTACTTTTCATCAGAAATTTTCATTGAATTTCATTAAAATGGTGGGTTGAATGTTGAGCTTAAAGACCATTTCTAAAATGGTCACATGACATTTTCTTCTACCTTGCCATTTAAGTTTTGATAGAATCATAGTGAAGCTTTACACTCATGGCATGTTGGGGTTTTTTTAAAGGTCTTGTGAACATATTCTCATCTATGTCAGTATTTCTTTCTTTCATATCTGTCTTATATGTTTTAAATTGTTGGGTCCGATGGCTCTTAATTTTTTTTCCAAATGGCTTTTGGGTTTTTCTTGACGGTGATCAGATTCTGTGTGAGCTTTGCAATGTGTTAAGTACAAGGTAGTTGCTCTTCAGTTCATCTGGGATTTTTTTCACACAGATTTTTAACAATAAAATCCTTGATAAACTTAATCCAGGTTCTGCCAAAGATGTACCATCTAGATTAAATTGTCATAGTGTTGTCTGAAGAACTTCTTTCCTCAGCCTTCCTCTTTCACTTAAAGGCTGAGGGAGCTGAGAATTTGTACTGCAACCTTGGTTGTCACTGGCCTCTGAAGATGAAGGTTGGGACTCTAAAGTGATTGCCAGCATTAGTATGATGGCTCATATGTAAGCAAAAATATCCAGTTTCCTGTGGAAACACCAGTGTCTGTTGTCTGCCTGCCAAATACTTCAAGCCTTTTAACTTTTGAATTTGTTGTCCTATTCAGACAAGACTGACAGAAGATTAAAACCCTGAAAAGGAGAATTTGGTGAGCAAATAAAAGAAATTTGTGCTCTGTCTGACAGACTGCATGAGCTCAGCCTTTCAAACTATGGATCATTGAAGGGTATGAAGAAAGACCATAGAGCTGCTCTGGTCTCTGGGTGAGTTTCATGTGGGAAGGTTGCATGAGCCTTTAAATTGCAAAACAAAAACTTGTAGGAAATCCATGTGCTTACAGAACTACTACTTTGGTATGTGGTGTTGGGGAGATTGTAGTCTAAGTAGGAGAGTTTAGGGTATGTGAGCTGCCACGTGTCAGTGAAATGTTCCTGTTCACTTAAGCAAGATACGATCTTACTGAGCAGTATAGTTAGCTTTTGTGTGACAGCAAGACTTGTTAGCTCTTCTTGTTACTCAAGGTGTCTTTTAGGTTGCATATCACACTGGCAAATGCAGGTAACACTGGAGAGAGTCAAACACAATGCAATCTTTTCTGTTCAGAAGGTTGGACTGTACTCTAGCCTTTGTAATAGTACTACTGGGTTGACTAAGATATCATGATTGTGTGTCCACTGGCCTCTTAAGCATTTTGTTATTGCAAAATGTTTAGTGGGCTACTGCAGAGCATAGTTCAAATGGCATACTCACAATGTGGATAAAGAGGTAGCATTTTAAGGAACTGTGGAATGAAGTAAATTTAGACACTAAAGGAACTACTGTTGGCATAAACTGTTTGCAGCTTAAATCCATCCTCTTGTAACTTGAAACAGTAGCTACATATAGTTAAAATAAGTAGGTCCGAAGAAAGCTGGACAGCTAGCAGTATCAGGAAAAGTCATGTGTGAGTTGCCTTTTTTTTTGCGTGTGTGTGTGTGTGACCATATAGCTTAAAAAACCCAGTAGGTTCTGATCCCATTTACTTGAGAAGAACAGTAACTCCCGCAAAGCTTGCTGTGACTGCCGTGAGCTTTTGGGGAGAAATATGACTGACTTTATGTTCTAGACAGCTTGGAGTATCCTAATATCCTTCTGGTTTTATGTCCACCCCCACTGATATAATGTCATTTGTTTGTTTGTTTTTCCTTAAGTTCATGTTTATTGTTACGGTTTTGATGATTATGCTTGTATTGGCCTTTTCTTGAACTGGTTTTGCTTATTTCCTGTTCAATTCCTATTTTTTGAGAGATTATTTCCACAGGTATTCAGCAATGACTGGAGTTAATCGTACATGTATTTCTTTACTCAATTTTATTTTGAAATAGTGCAGTTCATTTAAAAAAGTAGTGTTGGGAGTTCTGTATTGTCATCTTTGGCATACATGGCGGAACTGAGGAGAAGCTTTAGATGCCTAGACATGAAGACAAAGCCTTGTCTTGGGCATCTTCATCTTCTGATGGTACCCATGATTGGGCTGTTGGAGGACAGTTTCATGTACATACATGTTACTCCAGTGTTGCAACGTACGAGGTAAAATATTTCTGAGCTTTGTCTCGGTCTAGAAGTCTAAGTTGTCCCACAACCATGAATTTGTTCTGTTGTATGCTTCTCCCCTTACTTTCTTTCTGTACTTCCAGATATAAAGTGACAGTCTAGATGCTGAATATATTTGGAAAATATAAAAAAAAAATACAAACACTTGCTTGTGAAAGTAGCTTTATGTTCCTTTATGTTAACAGGCAGCATATGATTCATAACAAGTAAATTCAGTGCAAAATGCCATCTTTTTGGAATGTAAAATGAGGGAAACTGACTATGTAGTTAGTGTAGCATTATAACCATCAAAAAGCTCAACAGGGGTGCCTACCGGTGTCAGTAAAGGTTGTTTTAGGTGTAACTGTGTGAGGGGAAAAATACATTCTGTAATTTCATTGTCTTCTTTCTGCCTTATAATTTGATCATAAATACAAACAAAAGCTTCATATTGAGGGTAAATATCAGAATGAAACTATCTTATCCGAAACTGGGAGAAAATAAAAAATAAGAGAATCCCTTCTTTATCTTAACAGTTATCTGAAATGTCATCTATTTAAAAGAGCGATACCATTCATTTCTATACAGCCTCACTAAGAAGGCATAAAAAGTCTCTTCTGTTCTTTGCTTTGATTCTGTAATCTAAAACTGTATTAAATCAGCCTTTCTACAGCTAATACCCAGATCATCTAATGGAAGATTAAGTTTGTCTTCAGACATCAGGTCATCAGGAACAATCAACATGGATTCACCAAGAGGAAATCATGCCTGACCAACATAATAGCTTTCTATGATGGAATGACTGGCCGGGTAGAAGAAGGAAGAGCACTGGATGCTGTCTACCTTGACCTCAGCAAGGCTTTTGACACTGTCTCCCATAGCATCCTCATAGGCAAGCTCAGTCAGTGTGGGTTAGGTGAGTGGACAATGAGGTGGATTGAGAACTGGCTGAATGGCAGAGCTCAGAGGGCTGTGCTCAATGGAGCAAAGTCCAGCTGGAGGCCTGTAGCTCGTGGTGTTCCCCAGGGATCAGTACTGGGTCCAGTCCTGTTCAACTTCTTCATCAATGACCTGGATGAAGGGACTGAGCACACCCTTGGCAAGTTTGCTGATGATACAGGACCGGGAGGAGCGGCTGATGCACCAGAGGCTGCGCTGCCGGCCAGCGAGGCTTGGGCAGGCTGGAGAGCTGGGTGGAGGGAAACCCATGGAGTTCAATAAAACCAAATGTCAGGTCCTGGACCTGAGGAGGAGCAACCCCAGGCACCAGCCCAGGCTGGGGCTGACCTGCTGGAGGGCAGCTCTGCAGAGAAGGACCTGGGCGTGCTGGTGCACAGCCAGGTGCCCGTGAGCCAGCAGTGTGCCCTGTGGCCAAGAAGGCCGATGGCACCCTGGGGGGCATGCGGAGGAGCAAGGCCAGCAGGGCAAGGCAGGTGATCTCCCCCTCTGCTCTGCCCTGGTGAGGCTCATCTGGAGCGCTGTGCCCGGTGCTGGGCTCCCCGGTTCGGGAGAGACAGGGAACTGCTGCAGAGGGGCCGGCGGAGGCTACAGAGATGGTGGGGGGAGTGGGGCATCTCCCTGGTGAGGAAAGGCTGAGGGAGCCGGGCCTGTTCAGCCTGGAGAAGAGAAGGCTGAGAGGGATCTTATCAGTGCACACAAATCCCTTAAGGGCAGTGGCAGGAGGATGGGGACAGGCTCTTTTCAGCGGTGCCCAGCGGCAGGACAGGGGGCAACGGGCACAAACTGCAACACAAGAAGTTCCATCTGAATGTGAGGAAGCACTTCTTTACCCTGAGGGTGACAGAGCACTGGGACAGGCTGCCCACAGAGGCTGTGGGGTCTCTTTCTTTGGACACATTCAAGACCCACCTGGACATGACTGTGCAACCTGCTTTAGGTGAACCTGAAGTCCCTTCCAACCCTGACCACTCTGTGATTTTAGTAAAGGTAATGTTCTGGCAAGGAAAGAAACATATAGAAATATTAATTTTTTTTTTAAATAGCACTGTGGTCTCTGCTTATCTTTGAACTGTCAGACAAGTAAACTTAATGAAGATATACTGCACTTCACTTCTAAGCGTTTTTTAACTGGGAGTTTCAGCTAGAAACACTGACTATGTAAGTTAATTTTCAAAAGCCTCAAAGGGAAAAATAAAACACCAAAACCCCCAAAACTCTGTTCTTCGAAGTTAGTTGAAACTTTTAAAACTGTTTTCAAAGGATTAGTATTCAGGCCATGACCAGAACTGCGGAATAATACCAAATATCATCTTTTTTAAAAGTTTGGAACCTATACAGACGCTTTTGTTTCATCGACATAATAGGACAGTATGGCCGAAAACTAAAAGGTAAGCTGTAATTGTTTTAGTGTACCTGGCTTTTTATGGCTTCTGTACTTCATAAATACTTCCTTTCTGAAAATAGTTGTCATGATTTAGACACTGTTCTGCAAGTCAGGGGTTAAGTATAAGGAAAAAGACCATAAGGAATATAGTAACTGCTGTAATGTGATATGTCCCTTGATGAAAAGTAATAAAAAGATTTGATTTGCCAATAATTAATAGACATTTCAGCTGCAATATAATTATTTTTATACCATGGTAATATTGGCAATACTTTTCCATTCAGGCTGAGCTGGATCATGACAGTTCTGAAACCTTAATTGAGAAGAAACTCTTTCTTTGGGTAGAAAGAGAGGTATGCCTGATCTTAATACTGCAATATATGCAGTTTTTGTAAGAAGGGAATTTTCAAGATACATAAGTTGAAGTGAGGCCTTTGTTAGGAACCCTAATGCTAATGTGTTTGGTCTCTTCGCTGGTTTTCAATGTAAGTACTTATAAAACACATTAAGTCCTGTTACAGCATGCAGAATAAACCCTGGGAGGGATGTTTGGTAAGCCTTAAATTTTCAGTGGTTTAGTAAAGAGAAAGATAGTGAATCCCTAAATCTTCCTGTATCCAGTGTGTGGGTTTTCTCCTTGAGTTCCCTCTTCTGTCCTTCTCTGGGGTGGTTCTGTTTTATGTTTTTATATCACTCTTCAGGCCCAACCATCCTAAGAAGAAATGAGAACGAAGATGTTGGGTGTTGGTGTGATAGTGAGCTCTATACATTTACTGCTTTCAGAGCTGCTGAACATATTGATTGTTTAAGGCTCAGAAGCTGTCCAGTGGACAGCCATCAGGGTCTGTGTAGGCAGGATAGAAATAAAGCTCAGAGATTGTGGAAAACAATTACTAAATATGGCAAAGAGTTTATCAATCAGTTTGATAGAAGGTGTTTGTCAGCCTGTCGTCACCAACATTGTAGGGTTTTGGCTACATTCCCAAATGCCATTAGAGGATCAAAAAAGAGCAAGTGTCCAAAATATCCTTTTACCAGCTCTACAGGAATACGAGGTTCTCACAGCATGTGTACCTGGCAACTGTGATTTGTGCTTTTGTCACCTGAGAACTGAATTGTCACAAATTAAGCCACAGTATCATTTATATATGTTCAGAAACAGAAGCTACTTCAGAAAGAATAACTGAAATATTAGCAGGCAGATCTTGCTATAAAATCAAGACTTTAAAGATCTGTCTATATTTTTTGTGTGTACACAAGGCAAAAGTGTATATTTGTACATTTGCATGAACTATTCTGAATAACTTGAATGAATTCCATCTTTGAAATGAAATGACGGGGTATTCATACTTATTTTCATATAGTCCCAGGTAGAAAGACTCATGTGCATCATTATCTCTTTAACCCTGCAGTTACATTGTATGGCGACATATCAATAAGCATAAGAGGGCAAGTCCTAAAGAGATGAGAACACAAAAGAAATCTCTTGACTTACCTATCATAAACAACAGTTATATCATATAACACTAGATGATTTATCTTGCCTTTCCAATTCAGAGACTATTCCAGAACTTCAGTACTCTTAATGACTGGCAGCTTTATAATTTACAGACTAAATGTATTGATGCCCCTGTAATGGTCATTTGTTCTTGTCTTGATACAGGCTTTTCCACTCCCTGTTGTTTATCTTCCTGAAGTATTTGTAGTAAGTGACCATCTCTTTTCTCTATTTTGTTTTGTTTTGAGAAGCCAAAACTCACTCTGTTTCTGCAATGTTTTCTCATTTTTCACTTCTGTTCTTATGTACTGTAGTTACTGGCAGAACATAAATACCATGGGCAGGTTGGTTGTAGTGTGTTTTTTTTTTTAATGATAATAGTGAAATCTAACCTGCAGTGAGGGGAGAAATATTCAGATTTCATTGATGAGATTTAAATCTTTTCCTCTCCATCAAAATTATAAGTCCAGATTAACTGAAAAAGAACAAACTAAATTAGATTAGTATAAGGTAATTGTTAGTGCCTTGAATGTACTGGTAGCCAACACTTCCAGTAATGGGTCATGGTAGTAGAAGGAAGTTGAGATCTTTGATAAAATCTGATAGTTGTTGAGATGTGTTTGAAAAAGGCAAAGAAAGCACTGAAGAGAAGTGCGTTTTATTTGTGCACCACTGTGTCCTCTGCACCCTGAATGTCTCCCATCTGGGGTTCTTTTAAGGATGAACAGTGGCCACCAGCTAAGGTGTGCGCTGGGTTTGCTGTGCACAGAAGCTGCAGCCAGGAGAAAAGGGAATGTGCCAAGTATGGTCCCGACAGACGGATGGATCAGTAAGATGCTCTGGGTTGTAGATACAACAGCTAATCTGTGTGGATCAAATCCAGAATGAATGCTGAAAGTCAAGACTAAAAAAAAAAAAAAAAAAAAGCAGATAAACAGAACTTAATATTAATAATTCTGGAACTATTTTTGGAACTTTTTTTTTTTTTTTTAGGAAGAAGAGTCAGCCTCTGTAGTGTGGTGAGCAGTGTAGCTGTCTCTAGGAACAGTTTTTGTATGGCTGAGGCATAGTAAAATGCAAGATGCCCTTTTCCAAGGTCTTTTCAGTCCTAAGATTGTCCTAAGGTTAAGAACTGCCAAAATGACCAAAGGTAAAGTGATTTTTTTGTTTATGCTTTTATGAAAATGATGTAGCTATTCATTTTCAAAATAATCTCCAAGTAATATAGCACTGACTGATGGAATAATATCCTTCAGGAATTCAGCTCCTTCCCCTGCATGTGATGGTTTCTTTGACTGAATTAAGTCTGTTCTACTGCATAACATCTAGCTGGGAGATGTGGCGGTTGGCAACATCCTATAGTATTATCTCAGTATTGTAACTCCCGTTCCTGTTCTGAAAAGCTTGGTAATCTTAATAGAGTATTTTTCCTCCCTTATTTATTTACTATTTGAAACTTTATCCCTGGTGAAGGAGAGCAGTGCTGGTACACTGGAAAAGAATCTTCAACTATCTCAATAAAAAGAAAATAACCATCTCTCTTCAATACAAAATTTTCCCTAATCTGCTTTTGAGGGGTTGGTTTGTAACCTGTATTTTAACTATTGACAAAATGTGGAAAATATTTGAGGAGGGGAAGAAAATTCACTTGGCAATGGAAAAACTGCTGACAAAAAATGTTTGCTGAAGTGTTTTGTGTGACAGATGGGCCAAGCATCAGCAGAGAAGGTTACTGCAGCACGTGACTACATTGCATAGGCCTTACCTTTTTAAAGCAATTACAAGAACTAACAGGAAAGAGATAGAAGTGCAGTTTCATATAGCTATCTAGCTATGTTGAAGTCATCTAATTAGCAAGTACCCTTTGATTAATTAACCCTGTGAAAAGCATCTGGCACTTGAGCTTAAGGTAGAGCTGAAGGACCTTGCTGTTTGTGATACAACCAGTGAGAAGACATTCTGGAAAGGTTATGAATAAAGATTCACTGTAAATGGACAGTTTATATGTTGATGGCTTGTAGCAAACTGTAACCTGGTATCCTTAGCCTGTCAGGCACTTTACTGTTCCGTGCGTTCAGCCATCTACCCCACAGACACCAATTAGCTTGTCCAAACGAAAATGTCATCATAAGACTTTTTTTTCCACAACCTGTCACCTTGGTCTAATTGCTAACGGAAAATAAAACGTCAAATTTCCATTGACTTGAACGAGTTTGGTTTTAGAACATTTTTTAAAATCTAGTGAATAAGATTATTCCCCCCGCTCCATCCTCCTTAATCATCTCCCTTCTCACGTTTCTCCTGAGTGAAGGAAACACATTAGGATGTCAGTATATATATTTGCAAAAACATCTATGTTCATTTGACCGTGTAGTCATCAGTGTATGAAGACTTGTATATGCTGTACTGTTTTACTTTTTTCTTTTTTTTTTTCCCCCCCCATTCCTGAAACTGGTTTTGTACAGCATCTCTCATTAATGTGTTTCCTCAATGTTAGTAATAAATGAATGTTCATTCTGAAGCCCCTACATGAAAACCATAGGTTCTTCTGCCATGGCAATGACATCTTTTGAGATGCAGTGAGACAACCAGGAGCAAAGTTCACCACCTTGGTCCACATTGCAGAGCCCTGTTGTTTGCAGCTGGGTTGTGTGCTCTCTGTATGCATGTGGATATCCATAGGAGTGCTCCATGCGTAATAAATGTAGAGATGTGTCTCAGTATCTGTGGTTACTCAATGAAAAATAATTGTTAATTGAATGGTACGGGTAATGGTACTAATCAGGTTGGATTTAAATGGTTTGCTGTGATAACTTTGTACATAAATCTAAATACTAGCTGAACTCCTTTGCTTTGAGGAGGCAGTGATGAACAGAGATGCAGTCTGCTCCAATGTACTTTCTGGCTGTGCTCTATTCTGATGTCAGAAGTGGACTCGGGCCCAAATGATAGCAGCATCTGCTTGATCTGATTAATGATCCCATGGTCCAGACTTGTAGCTGTGGTGTACTGAGAGTTGGGCAGCGTTTGGCAGCAGAAGGGTAGGGGGGAATTACAGTGTCCTGCAAAAGGGAGGTTTGCCTAGTGGTGATGTAAGTGTGGAACAAAGTGGTGAGAGTAAAGGCTGTATTTTCTCATATTATAGTCCTGAGGAATTCACATGTTACTTGTTCACTGTAGACTTTACTTCCACATAGTTATTTGTCACAGCATTTCTTTTAAGAAAATAATACGTAGAGAAATAAGAGTCAAAAGAGTTGGCAGGAAATTCAAGTGTGGAACAAGAAGTTGAATATAAGAAGCTAACAGATCTTGAAGTCTTCACCCATATAGGCATCATAATCTTCCCTTAAAAAAACTAATATTCACCTGTTTAAGAAAATCTGATTAGATCTTTGTAACAGAATATTGTAAATGTGTTCACAATGTAGGAGGTTGTACGTCTGGTTTTGGATATGCTTGCATGCAGCTGGGTTTATGTAGTTGTTTGCACCTGAGACAAAGTAGAAATTTGACGAATTTATGCTGATAAGTATTGCTTCTCTCTAGTAAAGAGGATTGGGCTTCGTTGAAAAAGGAATGAACAATATCTCATTGTATAGAGTGGCTGAAAATGGCAATCTGTATAAGCAAGCACAAGTATGTTATGTTAAATTGAAGCAAAGGGTGAGTGCACAAACCATATTGCCTATATTTTTAAATTACCAACTTTAAGATTTATGTCAAGGTATTTTGAAGTGTGTTATCTGGTCTATGAGTAGATGAAAATCAGTATTAATTTGATAATAATTTCAACTAATTAATATGCAATAAACCTTAGTTTTTAAATAGATATTGAAGTATACTAGTATACTACTATTTCTAAAGATCTTTTCCGCACACTTACGGTATCCTTCTAGTTTCTTATACTTCATATAGTGTTGGCTAAATTCTACTTACTAAAGTGTAACTGTTCTAACTGGAATAGCTATGATGCAGTCACTGCAGGGTCTATTTGTTGTGTAAGTTAAACCTGTAAAAGATGAATAAGTAAAATTTTTATGCCTTCAAAGACCCCAGACAGGTTTCTTTTCTCAGATGGCGATACTATTCTTACCTGGCAGATTGTATTTGGAACATACATATTTCTTTGAGGAACTCTTGAGAAGCATTTCAAAAATTGTTTGCAGAAACTGGTTGATCTTTCTGTAGAACTTCACGTAAAGTTATCAAATTTACTGTACCAGGATACTTTGGTTTTGCAAGCTTATTCATAATTGAATTTGTAAAATACTTTGAAATTTAGAAGACAAATACTGACTGTGATAAAAGTCCAACATGAAGAAAATACGCTTAATATTTTCTCATACACTACTATCTATTTTTCATCACGTTACCTGTATCTTACTAACTGTAGTAAAAGCAGAAGTGTGTGTGTGTAGCCACATGGAATTCTTTTCTTTTCCTGTTCCTGGATGCTTGGGTCCCTCCAATGCACACATACCCCAAAAGGTTGCTGACGGCCTTCCCGTTGCTCACTCTGTGTAAATACTTATTAGTTATGGACTTTGCAAGAAAGCCTAATGAGGCCTATTGTCTTCTCAGTGAGAGGCAGTTTTGCTTGCTCATCTGTTTTATTGGTTGGGGATTCTAACCTCATGCCAAAACTGTTATTGCTGTATAAATTAATGAGAACATATTGCTTAGCTTCTCAAAACTCTATAATTGCAAATGCTAGACTCTTAATTGAAACAACACTTAAACTAGTTGCCTTCCCCAAATCTTTTTAATGACAGTGCCACTCAGAACGATTTCTGGAAATACTAAGAGCTTGTATCAAGCATAACTTTGTGCAGCTTTTTCCTAGCTGATAGAATTAACCTAGATTATTTTTTTTTAATAGGAGGAAACTACCGTTTTTTTCCCAGCTATGCAAGTTAACAGGCTAATAGAGGCACTACCAAAGTTCTTAAGTTCTTTGAAACACTGGAATCACCTCTGCCATACAAGAGGAGCTTATCAAGGATGTCTCAGATGCCTCATGGTTTTGTGTAGCTTGTATGCAGGTTTTTGTATGTGTTTTTTCCTGGAGCATACTGGAAGAATGTTTCATGCAAGAAGCATGCTTCTTGCTTTCTCATAAAGTCCTCACGCTTGCGTCCAGCCCTTCTGGCTACTAGTTTTGATGCCACCAACTTGTTTGTGACAGTAACCAGAACAGTTTAAATTAGACTCTTGTGCTTTGCAGAAAAAAACCTTCAGCAAAAGCTTCTATTCTTTGCTTTAGCCTTTTGGAGGTTATTCATACACTTCCAGTGTGCAAATAGCAAAGTAGCCATTGAAGTCATAGGACAGGTCAAATCTCCCCAGACTTAAGTAACAGTATGAAGGTCTTTTTATAGCACTAGGTACTTGATGGTCAATGCTGAAGATTAGAATGGAATCACTTCATGTTTCTCAGTAACATGCACTCTGTATCCCAGTGGAGAAATCAATACTGAAGTCAATTTATTCTCGAGAAAAGAACAGGTCAAAAAATAAATTCAGGCAGTGGTCTGACCCAATTCAAATGAGACCATTGGCTATTGAATTATTTTGCTCAACTGTAGATAAAAAATATGACATGAAATAAAGCAGATACACAAATCACTGCTCAGCATGACTAGTGGTTTTTTTTGTTTTGTTTTGTTGTTGCTCGTATTATTTATGCTTTGGTATGGCACAAAGAAGAAACAAAGTTACAGGATAGAATACTGGTAACTTTTGTTTGATTATCTTTAACTGGCATATGAACAATAGCAGTGTTCAGCTTCTACCACTCTTTTTTTTTTGGACTATAATTATGTGGAAGTCAGTAGAAATACACTGGGGGTTTTATTTCTTTTTCGACTAAGGAATTATTCCATTGGCAAAACAACTCAGAAAAGTGGGAATGGTAAAGCATGCATTTAGAATGCAGCTGTGGTGCCAGAACCCTATGGGGTTTGTACTCCCAAATGTTACAAAGGCATTGGTATAAAGCGTGGCCTACAGATTGTGTTGACCTATACTACATCAGAAACCAAAGAGAAACACTGCAAAAATAGCACAGCTCAGGACATTTTTCTGTCTCTGAGGCATTACAAGGAGAAATTATAGGTCAGCATTACCCCAAGCCTGAAAAATATGTTCTCGTTTTTCCCACTTGGAGATTCTTAACCCATGGTGACTCTAATCCTCCCCACCACATATTGTTTGGGGGTTTTTGTACAGTCATCCTCCCCACAGGCTGTTTACCCTCTTGCTGTTTTTCTGGCCAGCAAAACAGTTCAGGATCAATTTTAATGACTTTAGAACACCTTTGCATAGAAAATTATTTCATGACACTTGACAGACATAACAGGCCCACATCCAGTATCCAGCACCGCTTACAATAGTTGGCAGTGATGGAAAGGATGGAGTAGCAAATAGGGCTGGTTGTATCCTTATGGAGGGATTCTGATGATGCTTTACTGTGATAACACTGCACAAGGACTGAGAAGCTGCTGAAACTAAATCTGCTTATGGCATAGGTAGGATTTGAACTTAACTTTAGTCAATATCCTTGTTTGCCTCTTTGCTAGTTTTATATATGTTTGGAGAAAGAAGTTACATTAATAAGTTTAAATATTCTTCATGTTTTGCTTTACTGCTTGCCTTAACCTCTTTAAATCTAAAGTGGACTTTGACCCATTGGACCAGTTTTCTGCATGGCTTTCTGCATTTTGATTCTCAAATTTTCTTTTAATAGCTCCTCATTTCTTTCATGGCAAAAATGCTTTTTGTCATTGCGTTGCTGTCAGTGACAGCCCAGATAAATTCTTTTGAAGGACTGGGTAAAAAGAATATACCAAAATCTAAAGCCAAAGCCGTACAAGGTTTTCACTTGTTCACTTTCATACTTGCCTCAGAATATCAGGCCAAATTGCTTTTTCTTACATGTTTTTGTGATGCTTATTACAAAGAACAGGGTGTGATTCTTTTTCTCTTTTTCTTTACCCCAAATACTGGCAAATACACTTGAGGGCAATTTATTTACTCTTTTTTTGTTAGGTGTTTTAGGGTGTGTTACTTTCAATACTATGTGGCAAAGCAATCACTATTGGTTTACTTCTGTCATGGGCAGTGGAGAGAGGGATACACATGAAGCCACAAGTATGTACGCTAACAAATGATTGCCTCAGAAATGATCTGCATTTCAAAAGTATCGACTAGAAAAAATGATTTATTTGCAAATAACCTGAGGAAAATGCAACTACAATGTATGTGACTATCATGAAAACTGAGTTAGCATTAGGTTGTATAGAATTACAGATACACATGCTCAAAACCAATAGAAAGAAGATCTAAATTTAGTGTATGAATTAACAGTCTAAATTTAAGAATACATTTATCTGGGTGGTTATTTTGTTTCATAGTCTCTGTTCTTTTATCTGGAGATTAAAAAAATTGAGAGCAAAGTGAGATTTTAAAAAAATAAGGTTCTTAAAATAGCACAGTGAAATGTTTAAAGACATCTTCTCTAGACTAAGTAATCCTAATGCTCCTTTTTTTTTTAAAATAAACCAATCAAAAAAACCCTAAAATTTTGTTTTGAAACTCTAAACTCTTGTGCTTTTGCCTATAATATTAAACTGAATCATTAATGTGACTGATATGATCTTCTCCATAGTTGTTTCAGGCTTTTTTAATATGTTGAAGTAATTGATAGGTTAGTTCGTTTGCCTGGTAATGTCCTTTTAAAGTCAAGACTTGAGAACCAAATTCTCAGCCGTGATTGTGGAACTATGTTAGTCTGAGTAGCGGGATAAAATTATTAATTTTAAATACTACTTGAAAAATAATAATTTTTGGATGGGTAAATAAGAGACTTAAATGTAATAGTTCATCTACAATTATGAAAAAGATCTGAAAGTGTTTTTTCAAATACAAGCCATAATACACTTTTCTTGTGGAGGTCTCAACTACTGGCTGTGGAAGGGTTGCTAACCATTACATTAGAATTCAGTGAATACAGTTGTTTTTAGCAGTAATGAATGCCAACCTTTTTTAATATTTTATATTCATTTATGAGTTCTATTAATATACTGAAGAGCTAACTGTTAGAACCGGCATTATATTGTCAATAAAATTTAGAGGAAGCATTTAAGCAAATTCACCAAGCAAACTAAATAGAGTATTCTAAATAATTTGAAGGAAATGTATTTACTTTTTTTTTTTCTCCAATTGATGTACATCTATATGGATGTACTGGTACTCAAGTGTCACAGTTTTATTAGAATTTTTAATAACACATTATTAATACTGGAAGCAACATCAAATAAATCACTGAAAAAGAACAATGTTGTCAACACATTTCTACATAATTTAAACAATGGCATAGGAAAAGTAATTAGCTTGACAATAAACCAAGCAAACTACTCTCAATATTTGCTGTTAGGCTGATAATGAAATAATCAGTAAATGAATACTTGGGAATCGGTGCTGAACATGTGTGTTTTATTAAAACAGAAGTCATCAAAACGAGAAGAATGATTTGTGATGATAAATAAATTGCATTCCTCGAGAGACATATTCTGAGAAATTGGTAATTGGTGAAAAAATTATAAAGTTGGATCCATCTTTGAAGTATAGAGCTGTATTTGAAGCTGTATAGACAGAAGAGGAGAGCAGTGCCATGAGGGCTTAGAGGAACAACTTCCCCATTATCCTGGAATGGACAAGACTGTTAAGTTTAGGAACAGCCCTAAAATACTGTGGTATTCGTCTTGGTGGCTGAATACAATCAGATGAGTATTAAAACATCCTTTTCCTCACCTTTCAGTTCCTAGCTTTTCTATAAGAAATTACCTATGTTCAGTAAATTCTAAATATATGCAAGGTATAAGAATATTCTAGTAGAGTACCTGTAACATGAGGGTATAAAAACTTGTATGCTTACAGATGCTAGAGGTTTTTTGATCTCATTGGATGGCAAATACTGGTATATACGAGCAATGCTGAGATATGAATGTTGCTGCATGTATTTTAAGAGGAATTTAGGGCTAGACTTTTTTTTTCCATCTCTTATTGTGGGTTTAACATACATTTTAATAGATTTGTATTTTATGCTATTGAGGCCCATAGTCGTTTATAAATTTCTCACTGTGATACGAACATGATGGACTTCAAATGACGAGCATCGTTACTCATGGCTTTGCTGTGCTATGCTGTGGCTTTGCACATTGGGTGCAGTTTAGTTAAGACACTGGCACAGCAGTTTAAAAAAGATGGTTGTGCACACAAGAAACTCTTATATGAAAATGGGTTCCATAAATTATTCTTGTGATAAGTCATGATTGTGACATCTGACATAAATCAGTGTGGCTTTTTCTTTTGCATAAGCACATCTGATACTGCTCACATAGTTCATAACAGCCTACTGAAGAAGGTGTATAATTTCCAATCCACGATTTGCATCATTTCTGGTAGACTTCTACCTAACTTGTTAGTAAAATAATCTCATAAGAAATCAGACTTGCTTTGTTGTTCTGGTCTTGCAAAAAGAGTGACTTTTTCCAATATATTTCTGAAAACTTGTCCTTTTCCACGAATCAACCTTGATTTCCCATGGCTAATCATATTTCATTGAAACTGCAAATGAATACATTTCAGTTGTGAAAAACAGTCTATTCTATATCCCCTTGGAACATGAGGTAAACCTAGCTTGGGTCCCTCTAGAGTCTTCTTACTGTTTTTGCTGAACTCTGGAAAATTATCTATTCCTGCTGCTCTGAAAATCTCAAGTTGTATAACTCAAACAATTTTCTGGCAGCTGTTTCTAGGTGATTTGGAGCCATCTAATTTCTTTGGAGAAAGCAGCTATATTTCTGCCCTATTCCTAACTAGCATTTCATTACTAAGACTGTCACATGCAGGCGATGTAAGCATTAAACACAACGGCACCATACCTGATGCTGACAGCTGTGCATATCAGTGCAGGATTCAGTGACATCTGCACAGTTGCTATCTTGCCTAGTTCTCAATTAGTCTAATGAGGAAGTTGTACCATTCCTAATGTACAAATCTTCTTGAAACGGTCCAATTGTTTCCCAGTTGCACCAGAATGCTGTGCTTTTTATTTGCATACCTGGTAGTGGGAGACATTTTTATGCATTTACACCCTAAGAACTTATATGCAGCACACCCACTGTATGTTTTTAATCATTACTGTTAGCTGCCTCTGTGCAATAGGAAATTTCTTTCTTTTGCCCATTATGTCTCCCCATAATCCCTTCCCCCAGCCTACTGAACTGGACGCAGTTAGAACATGCCTTTATAGCAGAGTACAGACTTGATATAGAAGGAGAAATAAGAATTCCAGTAAAAATATTTTTTATGCTTATGTGATGGCACCTGCTGGAGGATTTTTACTGGCATTAAGTATCCAGGTTTAAATAACAAAAACAAAACAAAAATAAAAGGTAAGAACTAGTACATTCAATGTTATAGAATATATTTAAAAATCCATGACAGTTTTTTAGGACAGCAAAGAAAAAAATTGAGTTGTTTTATTCCCGTTAAAAAGCACTTGTCTGATGTTAATAATGCATTTTTTGTTAGAAAAATTATTTTAAAATCTTGTAAACCTTACTAGAATGAAGAAAAATAATTTCATCTGACTTCATAATCAGTTACTTGCATGGTTCCCCTATTCAAAGTAGTTGGTTTTATATGACACTTCTGTGGATAATTTTTCTTAAAACCTTCACAAGAAGCAGCAATAAG
This sequence comes from Falco punctatus, assembly GCF_963210335.1. Classification (NCBI taxonomy): domain Eukaryota; kingdom Metazoa; phylum Chordata; class Aves; order Falconiformes; family Falconidae; genus Falco; species Falco punctatus. The sequence goes on along the minus strand of NC_137588.1, from coordinate 12,502,902 downwards.
TAATCGGTGATTTTGTTAGTGGCTGAAATAGATAAACAAAATATTCCAGCAAGGAAGAAACAACTTACTGATTTCTTTTGTGCTTAAATAGCTTGACACATTCTATATTAGTCCAACACCTATACAGCAGATAAGCCACATCCTTATTTTCACTGATATTTGTATAGTTTTTGAAAGCTTGAAAAATAAGCCCCTTATCATCCATGTGTTTCGGAAATTCTTAAATTGGGACTGTTATATTGTATACTTTTTGTACATTCAGAAGTAAGAGTTAGATTCTTTTAAAGGAAGATTGAGCTCAGAAGTAGAAGTTGTGCCTGTGACATACAGCATTTCAACTTTTAGATAGATGCATATTCACACAATAGCGTAGTGTTGAGCTGCTTGGTGCCAGGCTTTTGTAAATCTTCAAGTGAGCTTATAGTTGTTCCTCCCAGACTTACTCTATACTGTCAATATCTGGATTCTCTGTTTGTCTTTACATTGTGTGACTTAACATTGTTCTTCTGTTGACTGTCAGCACTGTTAGACCAGAACTAGTGCTGATTTTTCTCCTTGGAGTGACGAGCAGACAAGTGATGGGACCCAAGGTGCTTAGAAGGGAAAGGCATTGCAATGTGCTCCAGAAGCTGCTTGAGGTTTGTGTTAGGAGAACCCAGACTGCAAGACACACCGTGAAGCACAGCTGCCCTGTTAAATGGTAGTACTCATTGCTTCAAAGTTTGGGGGTGGATTTTTGCTTTCTGAAATGAGGTAGACTTCTTTTTGAAATCTTTCTGTTTTCATCTTTAAAAACTTTTGTCCACTTTGATTGCTAATTGTTGAGATGTGATGATTCAGTTGGCATGGCACCAATTGCTGTATGGAGCATGTCTGGTTTTACTTCATGATTCTTAATGAGGTATAGTTAGGTGACAGATAAGCAAAGGGGGTTTAGAGTTCAAAAACATGGCTTAAGTTAGCTTTTTTTGATTAGCAAGATTGTTCAAGACATTTGGTGAAGTCTATTAAAACCGTAAAGGAAGCTTCTGTTTGTTCCTAAAGGGATGTCCCGGTTTGCTGCCTGCAGAGGCATCCATTGCTTTATTATTGAACTACTGTGTTTCTGTCTTAGAAAACATTTTTGTCCTTTCACAACTGTCACATGCCAAAGCTGAACCCTGTGTACACGTATCTCATGAATTCCTATAAACCCAATGCTTGTCCAGTTAAGGAATATTATTAAGAATTCTGTGCTCTTTATAATATCTCAGCTGGAAAATTGGAAGATGTTTCTCAACTGAAAAATAATGGGGGAACCTGCGTATTAAATGATGTTAATTTATAGTGATGGATAGAAACTCATTTGGGCGATTCCTTGTCTTTGAGGAATGACAATCTGTGCATCAGTATAATAGAAACATTAATTCAGTGACACTGGGTTTAAGTTTTACCCATTTCAAATATCTCTGGGTTAACTTCTTCATATGGACTAGTCATCAATACCAAGACTTACGTACTATTTATGCATCATTTAGGAAGAAAGAAGGCTTTTTCAACAGTTGCATTTTTTTCCTGAATTATTATTATTATTAGCTTTCATTAGGCTTTTTTCTTTTTGTGTTATTTAGAAAGCCTGGTTGCAAGATGCAGTCCTACAAATCCTTTCAGGCACTTTGCATTTTTGACCCTGATTTTCAGGAAATTCTTTGGATATCCCAGGGACTTACCTGATGGCTTCAGAGTTTGCGGCATTCAAGTACAGCTTTTGGATGTGTCAGGAAATGCACATGTAACTTGCGGTAGGCTTGTATAGGAGCTTAGTCTTAATTAGAGACACTGCGGATGTTACAGCTCTCCCTTGTTCTGTTTTGTTCCTCAAATTACTTTCAGAATGGTACTCATTTAAAATGAAGGTTTGTATCCCTGTACTGTCACAGAGGCTGTGAGTCAGCCTGTTTAATAACATTATTTAATGAAATGCAGACATTCCACATCTTGCTACATTAACACAACGTGTAAAAAGCTTATCTTCACAGAGCAACGAGGGAAAACCACATTCCCTGCCTCCCTCCTTCAGTTGCAGTGCATCACTCTGTGTAGTATCAACAACTGTCTGAACATCACCTGCAGCCACTGAGAACCATATGAGCTCTGTGGAGGTCTCTGCAGGTCTCGGGGAATCCTCTTTGGGATCATGTACCTTTGCCATGTCAGCAGATGTTGGCAGCCCCTGAACCAGATGCCCAACTCCACCACCCTGGCCCAGATGCTCCAGCGCATCCTTTAGGATGCCTTGAGTTGGAAGGCTTTTCTCTTTTTAACCTTTTGGCTAAGAGCCCTGAATATGATAATTTTTAAATTTGGCCTATTTGCTGTCTGGATTTAAAAGGGCGAATGCTTTTCCTAGGAACCAATGGGACAAGAAATGAGTGAGAAGTTTAAATGCTGTAAACACCTAGCTATGATAATGACTGGTTTAATTAGCGCTGAGACAGCCTGTTGCTACTCAGCAGCAAAACAGGCTACTAATGGTTGAATTGAAGAAGTATAAATGTGCCTGTCTGATATTAAGTGTTGCTTTTTTCATTAATTTTGTTTAATTTACCCAACTGCTCCCTTTTCAGTAGAGTTAGGAGTAAAAAATGTCTTTAACTGTGTAATTAGTGTACTTCTGTACTGGCACATCTAATCATGAAGTTTGGTGGTCTGCTCACTGATACCCAGTTATTTGTCAGCACCTCAAATGAAAATGTTGAGTTCTAAATATAAAGCTTGGTGATTGAGAATTTGCCGGCATCATCTCCTCCTGCATTTTGGCAACCTGCAGTAGTACCTGGAAAGAAAAACGGTGGAAAACAGCTTTCCTGGAGAGGCCCCAACCCAGGTACCCAAACTAAAGGATGTTATGTGCCACTGAGCTAAATGAAAGAGCCAGAGTTGAGAAACTGGGTCTTGTTGGCAGGACTCTATGCAACTGGTGATTCTGCACCTTTCTGAAAAACACTTTCCTTGCTGGCTTCAGAATTTGCTGCTAGTGAGGAGCACAGATACAGCAATTCACTATTTATTTTAGATACCTTTCATGTAAAAAGTAATATTTTTATCACATGAAGTGTTCATATATTGGGAAATAATTAAATATATTTATGTAAGTGATTATATTTCAAAGGTTTAAAAAAAGCCTAGATATTTTATAAGAGTTTAGATATGATTCATAAGCACATAAAGTGACTGCAAAGTATGTTGCTCTGTGAGCCTTGTAACAACTTACCGAAAAAAGACAAATGTTAAGGGAATTCACTAACCTTAGTTAATATCATGACTAGCTATATAGTTATAAAATGTGCAGGAACCATTTCTCCAGTTCCCTTTTGTTCAGTTTTGCAAATGTTAAATAAGCTGAGTACACAAAATAGTTCTCTAAACAGAGATAAACTGTAGCTGTCTTCCTTCTATCAGTCTTGCTTTTTTGTAATTTCACAAATTTTCTGTTCTCTGCAGGTGCTATGAAAAGTTGGCAGTGGCTAGTCTGAAACCAGAAGACTCTTTTTCTTTTTTTTTTTTTTTTTATGTCACATCAACTGTTCTATGCCAAGACTGCAGACACTGACGTTTGCTGAGTGAGTGAGTGAGCAGGGCATAGCTGAGGCTGGTTCCCTGTATGTTTTGAGCTGCCTTTTAAAGACATTAGTCTCTTTGTTTCAGTCTGCAGGTCCGTAGCACATCTTCTGTGAAGCTCTGGAGTATTTCAGGTGGAAAAACTAATTTGTATAAATGAGTATTCCCTGAAGGTAGGGTTTGAATTTTAGTTGGCAGAGTAAATGTCAGAAACTGTCATGAAAGCGAGGAGAAAATTTGGGGTGGGAAGGGATAGCATGGCTGGAGATGTGGAAGGGGAGAAAAGGGGAAACAATGGGGGAGGAGTGATGAGGAAAATAACACAGGCTGCTTTCAGCTTTCGACTCAGCAAGTGCAGGCTGTATTTTTTAATGTCTTGAGCAGCAGCAGACACCAGTTCCCACAGGGAAGGGCTCCTGTGTTTCCCTTCAGCTTACCAGGGTATCAGACAATACGGAATGTGTGTTACTTGTATGCGTGCAATAGAAGCACAAGAGTGTCTACGTCTCCTGGAGTGTTTTCAGTCATGATGCTGCTCATCAGGTCAATGACATCACTGCTGTTTGGGCTGAACAAAAGTGTGATGTAACATGTCATGTATTGTTAGGCTGAATGTTTGGGCAGGAAGCACTGGGTTACATGCGGCTTCATAATATTTTTTAAGTAGCCTTGTGTAACACAGATCACATAAAATACTTTTCTGTAAACTTCAAAGTTCCCTGTCTTTTCCTGAACATTAAGACATACAACTGCCTTCCTGAAATTCCAAAATGAGGGAAAAATCTGCAGCTTCGATCATTGTTTTTCTCTTCTCACAGTGCAGCAATGACTTCATTCAAAATTTCATTTGGCAGCATACAAAAAATTTCAAAACAACTTCTGTGGAATTTTTGTTACTTTGTATACCTAATTTACAAGACAGAAAACTGATTTGAATAAACAGTACATAATTTAAATAATGTTTAGCAAAAAACCTTGGCATCAAGCTTCAGTCAGGTATAAATTTAAATGAATGAGTCTGTTAGCCTGCTCAAATGGACCTGTAACAGAAATCTGCAGACAGATTTGTAAATACAGAAGCAACATTAGTCACCTCTGTAATGGAAAATGTCTAATATCATGCATACATTTATCAGGATAATTACATTGCAAAAAGTTACCAGATGGCACAGAGGTTTATACAGTTTTCAAATGAATTAAAGTTGTGGGAGCCCAGAGAGAGGCTGTTAAAAGGCAATTCAGTACATAAACCGTGAAATCTAAAGAAGTAAGCAAAAATACTTTTTGTTGAGGGAATAGTTAAAATAATTATAAAATAAGTAATGAATCTCTTAGGATCTGATTTTTTCCAGACATGAACATTAGTATAGTCTTGTTAGCATGATGTTTTCCAGGATTACAGTAAAAGAGCAGTTGGAAAAATGCTGCCCCAGGCCTTAAAACATGCACAAATACAGAATATAAATAATCTGTCTCATGATCAACTATATCTGTTAAAACAGCGTTGTTCTATTGATGTCTGAAATTCTCTGTATGATTTTCACTGCTGGGGATAGTAAGCAAATGGTATCATTTAACCTGTTTTACTGGCTACCGACTGAGACTGAGTCTTGTACCGCATTGTTTTGAATGTTAAATGATTTTTACATTAAGGAAATAGCAGGAGCAATGATAAGTTTTGACAGCTGACTAAGCAGTAAGGGAACATCAGAGCTTAGGTAACAGGTGTGTGTCTTGTGTACATACTGCTGCCCCAATTGGAGATTATTTCATTTAGCTTGTTTAAGACCTGGTTTGGATGTGAAGACACAATCAATAGAAATGGCATATGAGGATGAGTGTAACAGTGCCTAGGAGTCTCTGAGGAAGGCTGAAGTGAAAGAGTTGTCAGTCCTGGCCATTTTTCAGAAGATACTGATGATAATTCTGTGTTGTATGACAAGTACTAGGAATCACTGCAGCTGACAGGCAGTCTTTCATTCATGCATCTGTAATAAGTCAAATAAGTCTGCATGCTTTGCTGAAGTTGGGCTAGGATTCAGTAAAAGCAGAGGAAATTCTGTTCTGTCAAAAATGTCTTGCGAATATCTGGTTTATTGTCCCTGGGGAAACTATTTTGGGCTAGAAAAATAGATACATAGATTATTGAGAAACTGTTCCAGAATCATAAGTATAATGGCGGAAGGTATCTCAAGTCAATATGGACCGGCAACTTCTTGATAGGTTTAGGTTCTAATCCCGTAAAAAATGTAATCACAGATTGCATGTCTTTGCTGTGTTGGACTAGATTTACTGCAGATTCGTATTACAGAATATGTGAAGATCTGTTAATCATTACCCTCTTATTTCAAGAGCACCATCTGATGGATTACAATAGGTATACTTACACAGTTCTATGCTTTTTTCTGTTAAATACAATTGGTGTGGTTGTATTAGATGGCTGGAGAGACTGTAAGTCTCAACTGAGAATCAGATAATACAGGCTTTTTCTGGTTTTTGCGGTTTTTTTGTTGGCCTTTTTTATGTCTGGAGACAAATCACTCACTTCTGTGTCCCAGCTCTTTCGTCTGTTAAAATGAAGTTAATGATAGTGATTTCCTACATTAAACACCTTCAGATCACTAATCCAAGCTGCTACATAAGAGTTAAGTATTACTTATTACTAAATTCCCCACTTCTACAATGATCCCTGTGCAGAATGTAAGTCTTGAGCACATGCTTCACTGACTTCCTAAATTGAAATAGACTGAAGCATATGTTTAACATCTGTCTTTAATTGGGGACCCTATAGATGGAGAAGAAGCCATGAAGCATTTCAAGGTCTCTGAATTCTAAATTTGCTTTTTTCCAGTGCATGCCAAAATTCATGTTTGCTCATCCTCAGGGGAATATTACAAAGCTTATCTTTCTAAGCAGTCTTTTCCAAGATGAGCACTGTGCGCTGCCTGAAAGTTTTATTAGCAAAACCCATTTTTGAAAATATGTAACTGCTTACAGTTAACTTGCTAGCTTCTTTACTCTGAACTAGGAAAAAAGTCCTATACTTTTTGTTATGTTGTGGTTTTTTCTTTCAGGTAGCACCCATATTATTCCCCTCATTAATTCTATTTGTTAATTCTGTGTTGATTTTCAACTAGTGATTATGTTAATACTGGTTTGCCATGGAGTCTTACTTCTAAATATCTGATCCTGACACCAACTGGCTCCATTTCATCTGGTCAGTCTCCTCTTATGCTGTAGAGTTTATACCAGATAATCACCTCTAACATTAAATAGATTGTAATTTATATAAAGTCTTGAATTACTCTGTTTTATTATTCCTGCAGTTTCAGATTATATACGAGATTGTTTCTACCCTGCTTAAATGAGAATGGAGAATTTTAGTAGTTCACATTACCAGAAAATAAAAATAACAGAAAAGTCAGCGTAACTTTGCATTTCTCTACACAGTGCAGCAGTGCGCTGCTTTGGCTTAATGAAACTGTCGTGGTAGCTCCTGTTGTGCTTCTAATACAGAAAGTGTTCTGTAGCAATTACTGTTGCATAGGCTGTTGTAGTCTATGAGTGAAATATTTGTTAAAATTGTGCTATTTTTTAAAAAGTCAAAAGAAGGCAAGTTAAATAAAATGCCAAAGTACTGATATTCACTAGGCTCTAACGTATATTGAGGGATCATTGTTCAGAGAGTTCAAAGAATATTTTGCACTTTTAACAGGGAAATCTGAATGCTTGTACTAGATAAACAGAGGCTGAATCCTTACACAGGCTATATTGGATTGGCACTTTAATCTTGTTTACAGTGCTGTGAATCATAGTATCATTTAGGTTGGAAAAGACCTTTGAGATCTTCAAGTCCAACCGTTAACCCAGTAATGCCAAGTCCATCACTAAACTACATCCCTAAGCACTGCATCTACCATGTTTTTTAAGTACCTCCAGGGATGGTGATTCCACCACGTCCCTGGGCAGCCTGTTCCAATGCTTCACCACCCTTTCAGTGAAGACATACTTTTCCTAATAAATCTAAACCTCCCCTGGTGTAACTTGAGGCCATTTCCTCTTGTCCTGTCACTTGTTATCTGGGAGAAGAGACCAACCCCCACCCGCTTACAACCTCCTTGCAGGTAGTTGTAGAGAGCAATAAGGTCCCCCCTAGTGTCCTCCTCTCCAGGCTAAACACCCCCAGTTCCCTCAGATGTTCTTCATAATGCTTGTGCTCCAGACCCTTCACCAGTTCTGTTGCTCTTCTTTGAACACGCTCCAGCACCTCACTTTTTTGGAGTGAGGGCCTCAGAGCTGAACACAATATTTGAGGTCTGTGCTCATAAGACACTTTGCTGTTCATGATAAGTGTGTAGGATATGGAGGCTGAGTTTGCAGTAGCCACTTAAATGTGAAAAAGTGATGTTTGGAGAGGTTTATTTTTTATTTACATGTTGCAGCTAAATTTATACATATAATTAATTTCTGGACTCCAGATTTTATGTGTATTCAGCATTTTTAAGTATTTCATGTTGGTAATAGAATATGTTTCAATATGCGCATTAAAATAAATTAAGATGAAGTAACCTGCATAATGGGTCTTAGGTAGAGCAAAGTTTGCAACAGGAGGCTGGAAATCATGTGTAATTTGAATCCAAATTCAACTAAACCAGTGAAGACTAGAAAGTAACTGTCATCTTTGCTTTGAAGAATGACTGATGTACTTGCTGTGTTTGCCAGCTTTTATGAAAGGAATTTGCTGCTGCTTTTGACTATTTTGAAAGCACTAATCTCATTGTTAAGTGGGTAGAAATGTACAGACCATCATGCTGCTTACTTAGTAAATGAATTTTTTTGCAGGGTTACTATTCAGAAATGCAGTACAATAAAGCTTATCAAAGTTGCTGTAATGTAACAAAGAGATTAAATGCATTATCTTCAATGTGACAGCTACATTTTGTTCTTTAGAGAGTGTTTTGAAGCATTTATTCCCTTCCACCAAAAAAAACCCAAAAAACAAACCAACAAAAAAAACATCACAAAACGACCCACTTCTGGTCTGACACATTGAAGTTTTGCATAAGAAATAATAGGGTAAAATTAGTAGAACTCATAATGAATAATTCAGGATTTCTAATTTCATCTGAGGCTAGTCTTTACAAATTAAGTTAATGGTAAACTTAATGGTCAATACTGATTTGAATGAGATAATAGACTTTTTTCCTCGTGAAAAATTTAAATACTGGGACCAATTATAAAAATCAGATGGGAAAGAGCTAAAGTTCTTAAACTATTCATTTTATTTATAGTTCTATCCAAACTATCCACTAACTGACCAATATGGCCAAGGAAAATAGTATTGATTGTAGAGAATGGTTTGAAAGAAGAGTGTCTAGTGACAGTAAGTAGTCCCTTTGCAGTGTGATTATTGAAACCACTCAATAGCCTCATCTGGATGAAAGCAAGTGTTTGTGCATTTCAGCATGCTAGTTACAGTTTTAGAAGAAACTGGACTCTTCATGTACTTCTATCATATGAAATATGATGTAGAGTGAAGTTATGTAGATACTGATGGTTCTGCAAACCAGACTAGCAATTCCTTATCACGCACTAAATGAACTGGGAATCAGTCAGAAACATGGAAAAACTGGGAAATTGTAGCCAAAAGCTTTAAGATCTCTGAAGGCCTGCTTCTGAACCCTTGTTGCGAGGAAATAAGTGCCTTTCAGCACTCCAAGGAACTCCAGCTATGTGCAGTTCCAGAATAAAACATTCATTGCAATTCAAGATGGCATTGCATGAACTTCTGAGAGGGTGGGGTGGTTTTTTTTGGTTTATATGTTGTTCTGTTTTGTTTAATTACTTGTCATTTTATGACATTTAAAATACCACTGTTTTATATATGAAGAAACAAACCCCAACGAACTGCAAATTTCTTATTTACAAGAAAAAATTGCCATACTTGCTGCCTTCTCCTGCATTGCACAGCCCTTACTAGAAACTTCTTGAGGGTGTATTCCTGTTGAGGACCAGAGGTCTGCTGAGTTGAGTAAAAGCTTATCTTGCAGAATGAAGGCCACAGGCAGTAAGCCCAGAGTCTCAAACGTAAGAAGCTTAAGTTCTGTGCCTTCTAATATAGCTCATTGGTAAGACATGAAATGTTCTTTTTAGAATACTAAAATAATCTATATAAAGCCCTTTGCACTATTGTAGAAGCATGTGGGAGTTTTATAATGTGAATCACAGGTAATGTGATGGTCAGGGTCTTGGTTAAATCTGATGGGACCACCACGTGCAGATGAAATGAACTTAACATTGGTAAATTCCTGAACTTACTGTGGATCTACTTTTCAAATCTTGTGATTTTTTTTTTTTTTATTGTGCTGTTCTGGGGCACCAGTTACAGCATGTCAGCAGGTGCCATGGCTATAGATGCTCCTGTGTTACTATTGGCAGGGGGAGTTCACCACCGCTCTTACTTGGTTCACCACGTGTTGTATCAAAGTTTCAAGGGAGATAGGTTGGGGCTTGTTTGTTGTAGGTTGCTTTTTGTTTGTTGTTTTTTTTTTTTTTTTGGGGGGGGGTGGGTTGAGTGACAGGAATACTAGTTGTCTGCCCTGTTCTCTTTTCTGAGTTAGTCGGCAAAGTTAAGGACAGAGCTAGGCTCCCGGGGGTGTGTGTGTGTGAAAGACATGTGGCTTGACTATCTCTGTCCCAAGACTGTTATTTATTATGAAAATAAGACCAAGTTACATGTAGAATATTTCCATGCCCTTTGCTTCTGATATTCCTTTCTGTAAGAAGGTGATCTGCAAAGCCTGAAAATCTGCTTATACCATGTACAGGATAACGATAGTGTCAGGATATGTAGTCAAAATAGGTTATTATAAATGTGGAAGTAGTCTGGTTGGAAGTCAAGCTTCTGCATTTAAGCCTATGTGTAAATGTGTAGAAGAATGGCCTTAATTATTGGGTAGGTGTGGGCATAAATATTTATATACTCATGTTAATGCACATACACACACAAGCTTTTATGCAGATATAACTATGGAATATATTAATAACTTAATATTAAAGTGAGAGAGAGAAGAAAACATACTGTCTCTAAATAGTCTGCATAGCAAATTTGCAAATAAACAAAAAAATCAGGTTTGGGAAACCTGCTGGCAAATATTTGAATTATCTTTTAGATCTTCTATATTCTAAGCATGTAACTGTAGCTTTGTCTTTTCCGTTCTCTGAGCCCTGCACATTTTAGTACCCAGAACAGCAGTAAATTGAGTGTCTGACAGCTCTTGAAAACCATGTTCTGATGCTTTCAGGTTGAATACGTTCTGAAATCAATGAAAGAGAAAGTACAATTTTTTTACATGTTTAATGCAGTCCTACAAGAAAAGGTCAAATGAAGTGGAACATCTCATTTTCGGTGATCTCATGTTTGTGGTAGCAAATAAGATTTATGTTGATCAGGTCAAGCTGGTAGGCTGAGATGCTCTTGCAATGGGTAGACATGTTTGTACCTTAGTGATTTGGGGGGAAGGTACCGAACTGTCATATAAATAACGCGAATATGTTACCCTATGCACTTAACCTACTGCTTGTAGATTCAGTGTACTCCAGTTAATTACTTTTATGTTGAACTAGAAATCTAATTTTGCAACAACTAAAGTGTTACAGCCCTATTTTCTATTACTTGGAAAAGTATACAAGCTTACAATACAGAAGTGTCTATGCATGCATATATATATGTATATATATATGTATATATAGAGAGATGCACATGCACACCTGTTCTTAAGGCATCTTCCTCTGGATGGCAATAACATCCAAAACATCCTGCTTCTTAGCATAACGGTTGCTAAAAAATGTATCAAGTAATCTGATACCTAGTCTATGCATGAAAATACATTTACTTTAGCAGTATAAAAAAGTTGTGAAGGTAACGAAAAGCTACTCTGTAATATTTTACACAGGCTTTAGCCAGCAACAGAACTTTTGCAACATGTTTAATTGATTTTTTCAAATTAGTATTTTTGTTTGGGTTTATCTTTTCTGCAAGAAGAAAAGAAGCTTCCAGTAGCTCCAGTTAGCATCAAATCCCCTGAAGACAGTGATGACACAAAGGAAAAAAACAGGAATGGCTTTCACTTTATTGTGTGATTTAGGATAAGCACGGTCTCATAAACAAAATTAACGGTTATTGGCAAAAGATGGTGGGTGTTACAAAATTTCTTGTCTCTTTCAGATATTGATTATCTGAGTGGAGAGAACTAAATCAAAAACATTCAGGTCCATGTCTCAAAGTAAACAATTTTGATTGTCAGTGACTGTTTCTTCCTTGTTTTTTTCATCTGGGGCTCAAACAGTAGAATGTCCTCAACTTTGCTTTCAGTTTTGGGATTTGAAGTGAAGTCTATCTGGAAAAGTTTAAGGTCTCTGCTAAGAAACCTGTGATGACCTGCAGTTTTGTCCTGGCTTGCTAATGTTGTAAAGATACGACCTCTTCTTGTCTATAAAGACCCTATAGTTTAACAGATTAGGGGGTGGACAGCTGGAAATTTTACTAAGATTCATCAAATCTTGCACGTTGGACATTGCAGTTTATCCCCTGGATAAGCAAAGACAATTGGATAGTTTTCCCTATATATTCAGGGAACCACATCCTCTTAAGAGGGGAAATACAGTTTCTCTCACAGATCCACTCCACTGAAGTGCTATTATAAACTTCTTTTATCTTCAGTGACTGCTGTGGAGACCTCTGGCTGCCCCCTTTTCTACCTGCACCAGCAAATCACTTCATGCTGCTGAACAGATGTGACAGATGAAGTGGGAGGAACAGGCAAAAGTCCAGAAATCTCAGGCTGAATCCTACCATTTGTAGCGAAAATAATCTGGCTTGGGTGTATTGCAAAGGGAATTATTTTGCTGCTTCTGATACTTATGCAGAGTTTCAGCAAGTGTGTTTTTTTCAGTGTGAGAGGTGAATCATCTGATCCACTCTGTTTTGATGATGAAAGGGCAGAACCTGTCTGTTACCTGAATGGTGCTGGGTGCTGCAGAAAGAGCGGAAAACCCACGAAGTTTAGCGAATTGTGCTGGGTTTGGCTGGGATAGAGTTAATTTCTTTTTTAGTAACTGGTGCAGTGCCGTGTTCTGGATTTGGTGTGAGAACAATATTGATAGCACACTGATGTTTTGTCTGTTGCCAGGTGATGCTTATACTAAGTCAAGGACTTTTCAGTTTCTTGGGCCCTGCCAGAGAGAAGGCTGAAGGGGCACAAGAAATTGGGAGGGGACACGGCCAGGGCAGGTGACTCGTACTGGCCAAAGGGACATTCCACACCGTATGGTGTCATGCTGAACATTTGAACTGGGGGAAGAAGGAGGAAAGGGAGGGACATTCAGCATTATGGCATTTGTCTTCCCAAGTAACCGTTGTGTGTGATGGAGCCCTGGTTTCCTGGAGATGGCTGAGCACCTGCCTGCTGATGGGAAGTGGTGAATGAATTCCTTGGTTTGCTTTGCTTGCATGCACTTCAGTCATAAAAGAAAAGAACCAATGTGTTTATTGGTATAAAGCAGAGAATTAACAAAGTTTGATAGTAATGCAACAGTGGTTTAATAAGATTCAATGGCAAGGTACACTTGACTCTTTACTGCACAGAGGACAGTGTCAGACAAAACCATCAGGAAGACCCTTCTGTTGAGTCGTGAGATTCAGAAAGGACACCCTTGTGTTCTAAACCCCTTCTCAGAGCAGAGTTTAGGTGCAGCTACATCCAGACTTAGTCTCAGACTTGGTCAATGGTTTATATTTAAAGGATTATATACGCACAAGCAGTCCTTTATACCACTTAGCAAAGATTTCAAAGTTTAGCATGCTATTAATCGCTTACCAATGGTCTGTTGTGGCAAGGAATGTCTTGGTCTCAAGGAGTAACCTTGAGAGGCATCCCTACTCAAGGAGGAGATATGGGTGTGCAGCCCACTGCCGTGCAGGAGAGCTCAACAGGCTCTGGGGCTGTCCACTATTTATGGAGTAAGATAGTTAACTTATAGTCATATAAGGTCCCAAAATTTACACCCAATTCCTTGTTTTCCAGACTTGGTTTATATACCACAGGAAAAAAAAAAAATAAAATGTGAGGAGTCTGCTCATGTCTCTCAGTACTTACTGTTTCTTTAATGCTCCATATTCCCAATTTTTGGGATGATTATTAGATTCCAGCAAGGGGAAAACTGCAGGCACTTGGTCTTAGTATGGTTTTGCATCCTTGCTTTATCCCTTGTACCCACACAGTCTCAGAATGTGGAGCACTAAAAGGTGCTGTGCAGGATCCAACCAAGTGGCTTTTCTCAGGTCAGTCAAAGCTCATTAGTTTCAGTGCTGCCCAGAGGGATGGTTCAGCTGCTGAGCACCAGTGAGCTGCACCTGCAAGCAGTACAGCTCTGCATCTGTCCTTATGAATCCTGTGGACTGAGTATGCTTATCGTAGCATCAGCTACATCTTCTCCCCTTTGTAAATCTGCTTCCAGGATTTTTCTCCTTCTGTTTCACACAGCACAGGCTGCATTATTCATGGCTCTTAGGCATACGTAAGATTTTCACAAGCATCTTGCAGACTAACATCTCTGACTAAACTAGCAAAAACTTTAAAATTAACAATAAAATAGAAAGTGGATTTTGGAGTGGAGCACGCAATACTGTATCATAACATTTTACAAGTATCAGTCTTGATTCTTGTAGAAGGCTTGGGTGTATAAGCTGTGCCCGTGGCTGCTGGTAAAGGCGATAGAAAATGAAGCAGTCCTAGAGCTACTGCTATAGTTCATTAAAATCAGCTATAATGACTGAAGGCCACTAGTTGTGAAAGTAAGCGATAGGAGTAATGAGGTGTAAAATAACTAACTACAGTAAGTTTTAGTCTAAAAATCTGAATAGTGGAGCTCTTATTTATTTGGATAATGTTGAATTAAGTTGAAACGAGATAGGTGGAAGACAGAAAGAAAAAAAAAAAAAAGAAGACAATCAGTGTTGTAACACCATCAGGATCTGTCCAGTTTTCTGCAGTAGACCAGTGTTTCCACTCATGGGGAAGAAGAGGGCTTTCAAATAAGTATATGTGCTCTATATAAGTTAATATCTGAGCTGAATTGTACTTTGTAACCCACTGTTCAGTGTGGAACATGAACTACGGTCGAGCGGATGGTGTTAGAACTGCCACTCCTACATATGACCTTATTGCAAGAGTCTGAGTAACACACAGAAGATCCTCTGTATTTGTATACGTAGTGCACATATCTGGCTTGATGTGGATGGATTAAGCCCCCTTTCCTCAGTATTTGTTGCCTGTGCCACAGGTCGTCTGAACTTGCTGCACAGGATTTTGTGGCTGCTTGTGTTTGTGAATGGGAGTACTAGGGCTTCCCATATAGCTTGTAGCCACTGATGGCTTTTAAACAAATCCATGCCAAGCAACGTAAAGATCTTATTACAGGAAGTAAAAGCATTCGTTTGTCCCATTGGCATATTGGGCTCGGCGTGTCTTTGAGGTTTAGTTGGTACCTTAATTGCAGCTTAACTAGCACGAAAGGCTTTGCATTAAAGTAAATCAGAAATTCAATGTATATATATTTTTTGTGCTGCTTTTACCTGTCTTCAAGACCTTTATGAATTTTGGAGGGAGTTGCTCTTTGCGGGGGGCGGGGCGGGAAAACAAGCTTAAGATTTCACTTTAGCTCAGAAGGCTCTGTGTGTGTACTAGGATACTTGTAGAATAAATACATCCTTGTCAACCTGCGTGGTTGAAATGTGCAACCCCTGTGTCTTCTCAGTAGAAGCAATTGTGTTATGCTGGAGTATTCTGTAGGACTCCTATACTATTATGGCATGTTATCATGACTGAATTTTAATTATAAAGGATGTGGGCTTGATCCATAACATAATGTAGTCAAACCAAGTTGTGCTGATGACAAGTCATCCTTTCAGATGCTGGCAGGTGAGGTCTCTACCTGGAAGGGTAGCTCGGGCGAGGGAAAATCCTGGGCATCACACAGCCTAGATGGGCCTCTAGCATGAGACAAAACCACTGTTGCAATATTTAGGAAAAAAAATAATCTTAATCATAATGATTCAATTTTTCTCATACTTTGTCTTGACAGTGAGTCTAACTTCCAAGGTTACTAAAGGCTGAGGTCTGTTAACACTTGTTTTTCCAGTAGCATGTATTTTGTAAACAGGAGGGTGTAATTTTATAGTAGTAGAATTTCATAGGAAGTTTTTAATGGTAGGTGATTTTCAGAAGGTATAGACTTGAGTTATTATTCTGTCAGACCTTAAATGGTTCAGATTTCTGGATCTCACAAATATGATCCCTGAAAACTTACTTTTTCTTTTTCCCTAAGCCCCTGACCCTCACATTAGGATGCATAAGGCCTCATTTGAAACAAATTACTTTTAAAACCAAAGCTCTTTTCAGCCCCAGGAGATGTACATGATTACAGAGTTACTAAGCACTTTAACGCAATCACTCAGGCTGTTAGAAAGAAATATATTAATGGAAGGAGATCAGCAAGAATCAATAATTTGCTGGAAGACCTCAGAGAGAGGGAAAAGGAGTCCCTCTGGCTTTTAATTTTGGAATTGGCAGTAAGACATGCTGAGTACTTACAATCCTCATGAGATTTGCCTTTTTAACAGCGAATAGGATGATTTTGTTTGTAAAAAGGTACACATGACAAGGATGGAAAGCTGCAAGGATTTAATTCTTGAAATGGTTTGAAAACAGCCCTGAGTTGATGACATGTTTTAAATAAGTTCAGTTGCACAGATGAGACTGGTTAAGGTAAACAAAACATAGGACACATAGCTGCCTATTCTGTGTCCGTGAACTTTGGAGCGACATACCAAAAATAATGTGATGTCTCTTTCTTCCAGTACAATTATCTGCTTGATGTAATAATTACATGTCTCATATAGTGTTATTCGGAGTTTTGTGAGAGCATATTTCCCAGTACTTCTGCAGCTGTAGATAATGGAGAATTTGACCTGAATTCTCTTATCTGGGCCACAGTGCAAAACTGGAGTCTCTCTCTGCGCTTTAGTGCAGGGGATCTATTCATGCCCATGCATGTAAATACATATGTACATGTGCATGTGGGACCATACACACATGTATGTGTAATTTTTTTTAAGGTTGGAATTGACTGTGTTTGGCCCCAGAAAACCATTCTGGCACAAAGCAATTACAGAACCACTGCACCGAGTTGCCCGTTCCTAGCTTTAATGTGTACACCACCATGACAGCTGCATAGGTGGTAAGCAATAATTTACTGTATTGCTGCGCTGTGGTTGAAAAAAAGAATTACTCCCCTTTTACAGGTAAAGAGGTGTGGAAAAGAAACATTAAGGGCTCTTGAAATCCTGTGGAAGTCTACGACAGAGTCAGTACTTAAAAATCAGATTTACTAAGTATCGTTTCGATGTCTTATATAATCCTTTCTATATGTGAGAATTTTTATATTCCCTCTTTCTGGAAATCCTCTACTAACACATTAGAAGGATGTTACAGACTCTTCACACTGTCAGAAGGAGTGACAGAAAAAGTTATGGAGTTTGGTCTAATCTCCCTGTTATGAATTTGTTCTACTATACAGTCTGAGTTAGTTTTATCTCACTTCTAATCCTTACTGGATGTGACTATATGTTACTTACTCCACTGGAGAGGACTCCTTAATGGTATGTCTGTACTAGAGCAAGTGCTTCCATTAATATACACACAGAGATTTTTTTAAATTATTATTATTATTATTTAAAATTTTTATTCTGTTCTGACCTGATCCTCAGATTTTGCCTGACTTGGCATGATTTCATTGTTCCTCTGTTAGGTAAAATGATCACCCAGTGATGTACACAGAACTCCTCTAAAGGTATTAAAACATACAGGAGATCATGTAAAATGATTGTAAAGCATGCAGTTAGGATGACTTAGCTCCATAATATAACGCAGTCAGCTGTGATGTAGAAGAAGGTTGCCCCCAAACTGGTGTAGTAGCATGCGTTTTTTGGTTTTTTTTGTTATGACAGCTCAAAACAGAGCTTTTTACATCTAAAAATACATGAAGGATTTAGGTAGAGATAACAGGTAGTTAGCTGGGGTTTGGCCAGCAAAATGGTATAAAACTCACTACTTACTGAAATTTGCTGCACAATCTCTGGCTAAAATAACAGATTAGAATAGTGCTTTAGAAAAATCCTAGTCTAAATAGACATTGGTTTTGTAATGCTCAAACACTTCCAGGCAGTAACAGACTAAATTGGTAACTGCAAGATTGCAGAGATCCAGATATGTATGAATATGCTTATTTAACACTCTGTAGCAGCTGAATTTTTTCCACAGTAAGTATAAACAGAGATCCCATTTGAAAAATGGCTTCAGTATCCCCTTTGGGCTAAGTCTTCTTTCTCTCAGTCTGGATAAGTAGGCTTCCCATGCATTCAACCACTGCTCTCAACTATAACCTCTGTTTTATTTATCTATTGCTACATGGAAATGTTTATTTTTGGAAAGCAGAACATAAGTAGTGTAGCATTCTTTGTGCCTGGCTGTTACTTTCTCTCTTAGGAGAATATTCAGCTCTATTTTTGAATTTCTCTGCAGTCCCCTATGCTCCAGCTGTGTTTTTTTAACACCTAATATCACTTTGCATTACATTCACTTACAAATCAGTGTGCATCCTGATGACCTACATTAAACGTAATGACCCTTCTTGTAGCCAGAGAAAATCAAATCAATACAAGGATGTGAAGGAAGCACAAATTCCATTTTAGACTTGAATATAATAAATAGAAACAGATGTGTCTCAGAGGTTACTGAGTCGAAGTTAAACCTACTGAGCAAAAATCTGGGAGCTCCAAACTGAGTCTTACAACAATTTGATTCCTAAGGAAGTGGAAAGAAATCAATAGAAAGTTATTCATCCATTTTCACAGAGGCCCTACTTCATTTTAGTTTCTATCTTCCTGGCTGAGTTTCTGTCACTATTAGGTGGATCAGACTGGCATTCGTCTCTAAACATAAATAAGAGTTGTTCTTGCCCTTGGATCTCTGAAAGCTTTTTCTTACGTTATATGTGATCGTCACTCTGGTGTTCAGACAAATAGTCCACTTTCTAATTTAACAGATACTTTAGCAGAAATGGTTTTAGTGTACTATAGTTAACAGGTATTTAATTTCTCTATTCTTTCTCATTTGGTGGATACACGCTCCCTCTCTTTCTGTTCTTTTTACAATGTACACACATACGTAAAATCCTTTGTGTATTACAATAAAGGATAAAACTCTGTGATGTCAAGATCTTAAAGTTTTATCACAGTATTTCTTTTGTCTGGCAAACATATGCCATAATGCTTTTATGTAAGAGGCAAAGATACACTAATTAGAAAAAAAATCATGTCTGCAGAGTACAAGAGCCCTTTTGGCAGCAGAAAGAATGAAACTGTGATCAGATCAGCTAAGTTGTGATGATAAGAACATTAACAGAATATGCAGTGGTGCAAAGTCAAGCTCTTTTGTAGCCTTTTGTGTACTGGAGTGTTGGATCAAAAGAAAGCTAAAGAGTGACTGGATGAGCCGTCTCTGTTTTTTGACCCAGCTCTCCCCATTTCAGTTTCTGTTGTGTTAGAATACGAAATCTTTTATACAAAAAGGTGCACACATAGCAGGGAGGATACAGGGGTTTTCCTGGAGATACAGAGTTTTCCTGGAGATACAGAGTTTTCCTGGAGATAACAAGCCATCTTGAAAGTTGCTGCGATCTCCTTTCCTCTCTGGGGTTGGTAACTCTGAGTCCTTGTGGGCTGGCAGTCCTGTGCAGCCTCAGCCGCTCTGCATGGAGACTTGAACTTTTCTGAGTTAACACTCTCTTTTCAGTTTTATCATTTACACCGTCAGGTTTGGAATAATTTGCAAACAAAACAAAAAAAATAAATCAGCAGTTAAAAATTTCCTTTTCAGCTTTCCCGCTCTTCCTAACCTGAGATTTTATTACTTGCTATGATGTTTTTAGTGTAAAAGTCGAAGCATTTGTGTATGTAAAGAAGGTGCTTGGAGCACTAACAGTGTAAACCAGCAAGGCAAATAATACCTCAAGCCAGAGTAAAGGAGGAATTTCATGCTGTTGTTGCTATTATGTACTTCCCAGACTTTGGTAGCTGAGATAATTTTTCCGTTGCAAATCCAGTTTTCAGCATCTCTGAAGAATAGCATAGTCTATTCTGGGAGAAGGAAAGCATTGGTGGTAGATTTAGGGTTCAGGTAGAGTTTTTTGCCCCTTGGTTTATTTTTTTTTTGTTTGATTGGGTTTGCTTCTTGGTTTAATGAAAAGATGGGGAGTATTACTATTACGTTTTTATCTACTTTTTTGTGGGGGGGAGGAGGGGGTGTGTGTAAATTGTAAATTTCAAGATGAAACCCTGACCTTCTGAAGTTGATGTCAAAATATGGCATTTAAAAAGCATACCTTTTATTTCTTTTTGAAAAACCCTTAGTTTTCATGCATCTAAATTAGCACAGGCTAATGATGCCACAATTATTGTATTTCTGAGTATGATCTTGTTGTTCACTATTTGGAGTGTTTGGTTATAACCTATCTTCATAATAAGAGGGACAACATTTTTCTGAAAGAAGACGACAGCCTGATTTTGAGGTGTTTTGTTTTTTTTTTTTAAAAAAGTAAGAGTTTAATCTTAAACTGCAAATATTTAGTATGTGATAAGTTAGATGTTAGCAATAATTGAAAAATGTGAATGTGAGACTTTGCTGTGCAATTGTAACTGCACTGATCTGGAACTGTTGCTTTATGTTGTACTATAACAACATTTTGTACCATTCTTGTGAGTCCTTTGCATTGTATGTCAGTAAATCTTAATTAATACTAAGAAATTTCCCAGAGCGTTTTGAAAAGGTTTTATTTAACCGACTATAATGCTCACTCAAGCCTTTTGATGGTCTGTGTTCTGTCCTTCTGCCAGCAGTGGCACATCAGTTTCTGCTGAAAAGTAGTTGTCAGCAGCGATTTTATTTTTTTTTAAACAAACAAACAAAACAAAATCCAGAAAACATAACTCTGGGAGGCTGAAGGATACATTTGCTCTGTTTGCAGAGGGACACGTGAATTTGTATAGTGTCTCTTAAACATCGTGCGTATACTTTTCTTCGGCTTATCTTTAACTTGTGGTGATGTATCAAAATCTCTTCACAATTGGGAAGTTACTGAAGAACAATGGATTTTTGCTATGGCCTTTAAGTAGTGTAAAAAGCTGTAGCTTAATTTAAACATCAGTCAAACTGAGTTTGACTTAAGCAGTTGCAGTGTTTTAGAAAATGTAAGAATGTGACCCTCAAGATCTTCCACATGCAAAAGAAAATTGTGATAAATTGTACTCTTTGAAATGCGTTTGTATTTCATGTAAGATAAAAATAGGTATCCATGATAGTTTTCCAAAGAAAATAGATATATTTGATGGAGAAGCATAAAAACTGAGTTGATAGAATTCTAGTCTCTGAATTTTAAGCTGCTCTTTATGCTCATTGTGTGTCATTCTAGAGCTAATTTCACTTGAAAAAGCACTGATTTTTGTGATGCAGACAAAAAACCTTTGAACTCCAGAGAGAAATATGAAAAGCTTGATATAGCACAGTGTGATATGTTCTAATAATGTATTCAGTCTAGGAAGTCTCAGTACTAGAGATCTGCAAACATGCATTATTTCAGTTTGATTTTTTTTTTTCTTGAACCCAAACTAAAGCTTTTGGGAATTCACAAAGAATGTGGTTTTGTGTATGTTTCTGTAGAAATGAAGTCCTGGAAAACAGGGGGTTTTTTTGAAAAAAAGATACTCTTTCCAAAAAAAGGAAACTCTACCCCTTGTTTTGTTTTCTTATTGCTTTGAAAATCTAAACAGGTTTAACCAGTAAGAATTTTTTTTAAAATGAAAACAAAGGTGGAAAATGTTCTTTTTGTCCAGCTTACCAACAAACATACTGGAATGGATAGAGTTTTTCCTCAAAGCTTTTCTAATGCATTTTATGAGGAAAGCATCTTATATTTGACATAATCAGAGACAAGACAAATTGCTAAATTTAATGCACGTAATCACATCTGGAGCCAGTATTTCTCACAAACTGTAATACTTCAGGGAAGTTCTGGCAAGTTTGGCAGCTGGCAGCGAAAGAACTGGCAGAGGAGCTGGCCAGTGAAAGCCATTGCTGAGTGCCACTCTGAGTGAATGGGGAGAGCCTGGGCTGAAGGGCTCAAACTGTGTGTCCCGGCAAAGAACTGGGGTTCTGGTTGGTGTTTGTATGTTTACAGGATGCTGGTCTTTGGAATTACACTGGTTAAAAAAAACTGCTTGAAATTGATGTGGTTGTTAAGTAATCTCACTGTAGTCTGCTGAAATCTATGGGTGAACCTGGGGAGTCTATGCTAACAGGTTTGATGGGATGATTGGATGTACCCCCCACACAAAAATATACACTACTTTCATTTGAAATAGGAGGAAAGGAGAAAACTGCAGGTGAAGTAGAAGTGTGCTCACTTGATGAAGTAACATTTCTACATAACCAACATTTTAGCGCATGTTTTATCACTTTGCTAGCATACATTAAAACTATTTATAATAGGTTCAAATTTCTCCAGATACAGAAACTTCTATACAGATTTTGATCTGAAAAACCACCCGTTGGATGAAATCCTGCTTCACCTAGCACTTGACAGCATTTTTTTCCCATTGACTTCAATGGAGTGGGTTTTTTTTCCCCTTGATATATTTGTTAGTCTGTACTGACGTAGGAGTGAGTAGTAGACCTAAGCCATAAGTCTTGTTCCTTAAACTTTGCCAGATACTAAAGTATGACTCATTTCTTTATGTAAATCTTTTTTCTACTGCTTCTCTCTTCTCTAATTTTCCTTTTTTTCATTTTAAACTTTCAGACCTATAGGTTGAGTTACTTAGTGGACAGAATATCTTTCCATAATTGTTTCTTCAGAAGTCTGCTTCTCATCAAAAACATGTGCTCTGACTCCATTGTGCAAAGTAATGTAGTGTAACTGATAGACTTCATTTAAAACCGGAGCAAACTCACTACAGCTTTGTTGTTCTACAAGCCTGACTATCTTCTGTTAGACAGGAGACTCAAGATGAAACTAAGCAGGATAGTTATGATGTTTATTGATTAACATATTTATGATACCTTAATTGACTAATAACTGTTATTTGTAGTAGTATTGATACAGAACTATATTTTCATAAAGAAATATTGTAAATTACCTGTGTGAGCACTGTTAAGTTGCTATTCTATTTCTTCTTCCCCTGCACTGACTATTAAGGTGCAAGTCCATTCCTCCTAGAAGATATATGCCTTCTTACTTTACCTGTCCACACAGAGTCTTTCAGATGTAGGCCTGACAGAGGATTGTTTTCGTCGTGGGCCCCAATTCTGTTTCTGTTGTTTCTGATACTAATTTAGGCAGCCAAGCCAAGCAGCAGCTACAGCTACCCAAATGAAGGCAGCTTGGTGTCCCGAGACTCCTTTCTCACCCTATGATTCCCAATAGCTGCATTTCATCTATTATTTGGTCTTTGGACATAATTATCTTGCTTTAGCCTCAACTCCCCTACCTAGTTTTAATTAAACACTTGCAATTTCTTATCTTGCACGCAAACAGCTTGTAAAGCAGACCAACAGTGTAAACCATTTTGTGCTCACACCATGGGTCTCTGCCCTGGAATAGTTTTTCTCAAGACTCCTAGTTCCCATCAGAGGCCTTCATTGCCTTGGAAGCCTGTGGTTTCTACAGCACCTCATTCTCATGAGTTTGTAAGTTGGAGACATTTTAAGAACAATACTTAGTAACTGTTTTCAAATAGATTAACCTTTTAACTCTTGTTAGATGCTAATAAGAGCTACTGTTGTCATCATCGTAATTTGTGCCCTTTAAAAAGGACTGAAAACTTGTATGTCTTCAGTATCCTTGTCATAAATCACTAGCTAAAAATGAAGTTGAAAATCAATATAGTTAAACAAGACTAGGCATATTAAGATCTCTGGGTAACTTCTCTGATCTCTATGGATCTGAATGCATAGTTGTCATTAATATTGATAGAAGTTATGGGCTTTAGCTCAAGGACGTAAGACCCAATAGAAAATTAAATATTCATAAAAGGAACATCATAATTAGCATTCTAGGCAGCGTGTTATTAAAAATTTGTGACTGTTTAATCCCTCCTTTGGAAGTAATGGAAATCTTTTTGTTATGTTTTGGGCTGGATTAACTGGGAGAAATGGTTTTATAGAGGGAATTCTTAAAAAGACCTATTTATCTTCAGTCTGTAGCTGTCATAAGAATTAGTTATTTCTTCTATCCATCCATCAGGTTCCCAGCACATGTATGAAGTGGAATTGCTGTAAGGATTTCTTTGCCCTTAATCCGCTTGCTTGTTTTTTACTAAGGGGAAGGTTCTATTGCCAGTGATTTAAAAAAAATGTTTTATGTTTTTGGAGGTTGACAGTGTATACTGGAGTGTTAAGTGTTTTGAAGACAAGTGTGGAGGTATTAGATTGTCTGTGATTGATGTGTAGCATAGATCAAATCCATGGCATTCTCACATTTTTAGACTGAGGGGGTTTTCAGTAGGCTGTAACACAGCTAAAGCATATTTTGTATTTTTATATAAGTATTATTTTAAGTACAGTAGTAATAACTGGAGGTTGTACAAATTATTTTCAGTCAACTCATCTTTGTGAATAAGGTCATCTAATACTTGATCCTTTTCATTTTGAACAGTATCCACATGTCAGCTTTGATCTGCTTCTTCCACGCTTGTTGTCAGGGTGCTGCACAGGGCACTGTATGTGGTATCCATGGAATATCCTTGCTGGTCTTTTTAAAATCAATTTATGCCTGATTTGTATGAGATCAGCTGTTTGGAAGATGTAGGCGAGTGCATTGAGAGTCACCACTAAACTCTTTTGTGTGAGGTGTGAAACAACAGCGTGCAATCTCCTCAGGTTCCTACTAGTTCTCTTTTGTCTAACTGACATTAATGGTAAGCATATAATTTGTATGTATTTAAACTTTGCCAACCTGTAAATAGAATGTCGGTTTTACATGAATACCCCTAAAGATAATTATGCCATCAAAGAATGGGAGAATAATGGATGTTTGTTATAGCATAAACCACCCAAATGCTAGAACAAATTGAGTTCTTGTTTGTGTAGAAGTGAACTCGGTTACACCTGGAAGTTTTCTTTCCCTGTTACTTTGTTCTGTGAACTTTAAGAAAAACCCAACAAAGCACTGTGTAACTTGTATAATTCGAAGTATGGAGATGATTTTGTAGGATCAAGTCCCATGAATGGATTGAGAGAGATCAGTTTTTCTTTGATCTGACTCTGTAGGTAGGAGCTAATTAATCTAGAAGGAAATATTGTAGTCCAGAGTTTGAGTTTTGAACCCTTCTGAAAATACATTGTAGTGGATATCCGTAAGACGAATTTTAAGATTTGTATGAATGAAAAGTGAATAGGAAGCTGAGGCTATGGAAGCACCAGAAGAAACAATGAAAGACGGATAAATAAATCAAGATCTGATGACACCTAGAGCAGCAAGATCACAGCACAGTTAGATAAAGGTTTTAAAGACCTTGAGATTGGGAAAACAAATGACTGAGTGAAATAATGGACAGATAGAAGCTGTTAGGAAATGATTAAGGTAGGACAAAGAACAGTACCCCAACCATCAGACATCCAATCAGAGAGACAAAAGACTATGAGTAAATAACCGACACTGTTCTATTCCCTTGAGGACAGGACAGAATGGAGAGTCTAAAGGTCAGAATCCCTGTCAACTCCTGAAAAGTATGAAAAGTGCAACCATATCCTCTCCTTTGTAAGAAAGCCCTGGAGACATGAAACATTTATAGTTGTTGTCTCTTCTGCTCCATGACAGTACAGGTAGTAATAGACAGACTATTTCAAAGCATGTGTTTCTGTGCTTGCAAATTTGTGTGTATGAGAAAACAAGTGCAAATGATTTTATTTATTTTTTTAATGTAATTCATTATTAAGAATGATCATCTTCCTCTCTTGCAGAGGCTTTCCTACACTCATTTAGCTTTGTTGTCACAATATTGCTATGATATTCCAAGCAAATATTATTATAGCCTCAAAAGTTGCCCTGGTTGATTTCTAAATAATTACAAGTTCTGCTTTACTGTTAAAGAATAGTATAGTATAGACAGCTGAATGCATCTGAGCCAGATTTATGAATGATTTCTTTGTAATGTCTGTAATGCATTTTATATAGTTATATCACAATTACAGTTAAAAAGTGTGAAAATGTCAAAAGTTTGATATATCTCTGAAGACCATCAAACCACTATTTTCCCCCTCTTTCCCCTTTTTATTCACCTATGCTATTTGTTGAGCATTTCTAATTACAATGATTTTTAAAAGTGTACTCCTTGTAAAGCTCATCTTCTGTCTTGTAGAGTTTTCTCTTATTTAAATGCATAACCACAGAGCTCTTGCTGCAAAATATATCAAATATGGAATTGGGCTTTGCTCCTTGATTATAGTTTTCCAGTTACATGATAATTACAGGTTATGATTTCAGGTATCAAAATTAATTACACCATTTCAGTTACACTGTTTTATACAATGATGCTGCTATTTACATGACTTGTAAAAACGCTTGGAAATACACTGATAGAAAATACAAGAAAACTTCCCTTCTACAGTCTTTGCTTGGAATTCAATCAACATTTCAAGAGTGCAGATGTTTAAGGAAACGAGAATAAGAGCATAGGAAACAAAATATAATTCGGTCCAGCTCCTGACCAGACCGATGGCATACTGTTTTTTATTGTACATATAGATCAGTGGTTTTGATAATGACATTGATGAAGAATTGGGCAAGACTAGAAACTTATTTCAAAACCTCCAAGTGTTCATACATTAGCTGCATAAGTGAAAATCCCAGAGGCTGGGCTTGCTTTGTTTACCTGGAAGTTTGCCACTTTTCCCTTCTTCGGTTGCTTGCAGCAATAGGTGCTCTTTTGATGGAACTACAAATACATTCTGTGTAAATAAACACAGACACATATGTTGTCTGTTTCTTTCCTGACTACATTTATTCATTATCTGTTCTTTGTTTAAGCATGCCAAAGACCATAGCATTCTTATACTTAGCATTTTATATATGTTTCATGATTTGTTTGACTTTTTTTCTTTATGTAATGTCTTATTTGCACGTGGATTTTTTAAGTCAGCTGTCATTAAAATAAATGAGGGTACTTTCACTCATTTGAATGGCAGTTAGTGTCAAAACAAAATATGTTAGAATTTATTTTGCCTTGTAATGAAACTTGCAATGCTATATTTGCTGCATAACCTAGAACATTATGAAAATTAACTACTGCACCTGCTCAATACTTAATATTCATTCTTGCATAAAAATATCTGGCTCATTTCAAATAGTTTTCCCACAACACCCAAAGACCTGAGCATGCTTGGTAGGCAAATTCTAGTAATTTTCATTTAGGTCCTCTCTCTTATTTAGGGAGCAGAAACAGCCTCAACTCAGGTTACAGTCATGTTTTTTGAGGTTCCAGCATGTAAACCCATTTAATGGATTTCCATGTTTTTCTGATGCCTTGTACAAAAGTTTACGCTGCTGAGGCCTGAATCCATTCAGACAGCAACTCTGTTTATAAAGCAAGCGCCAGCTCAACCTTGCATGACATACTGTTGCTGAAAAAAAACAATAGCATTTTGAAGTTAATGAATCTTTTCTCTAAATGAGATGTCACTAAGCAGATCCTAAGTCTACCAGAGTCTTGACAATTTTTTACATATTTTAATCCCAAACCATGGTTATTTGCAGAACACAGAAGATTACATAGCATTTCTAAATACATTTAATCCCCAGAGTCACTGAAGCTTGTGACACAATATGAGCATTCTTATTAAATCTACAGAACTTCTGTCTGATTTTGCTTTGCCAGACTGTGCAAGCAGGTAACAGTCTGGAAGGGCAATGATATGTCTGTAAAGAGTGAGTAACAGGGAGAATCAAAGAAATATGTGATGAAACAGATGCTTTTGAGTCATATCTGTATGTTGTCTTGAGGTTAGATTATGTACATATATATGTTTAATATAAGAAACTAAATGATATTACTGTGCCTGATCAGTGTATTTGAGATGAACAGAGTGAAAACACTTTTTTCACCTCAGCAGCCTTCAGTGTGGCTTGGGACAGACCGAGACGTACGGTGTTAGGAGCCCATTAAGCAGGCACGCTGCCAGGCACAGGGTCTGCCTTCACGATGGAGCACATCTCCTCAGAAAGATTGCTGGGAAGGATCTGAGACAAATAAAGCTTTCTTTTAAATGGTACCTTCACAGCTCTATGAGCACTGGATTTCTGATGGGGTTTCCCCTTGACTGCATTGTTTTATAATGACAGCATTACTATTTTATTATTAAGGTGAAAGATGCATCCTTATCTTGCGTTGTTGATGACTACTCTTTTGTTTATGCATTTGCGCATGCTGTGCTGTAGGAAGGATAAATTCTTTTAGTTTTTTCACATGAAATACAGTTGTTAAACTACCCCTTTACTCTCAAGAATGCTACTCCCACCCCACCCACCCCCCCTTAGTTTTTCAAAGTGCCCTTCCATTTCTTCTGGTGGGTATTTTTTTTCTTTTTAAACTTTGATAGTTGTAGAAGCATATTGCATCTCTGCTACCTCCCTGTAGTTTGGCTAGTGGTTAGATCTTTCTGTTGTTACTTCGGACAGTTTCTGGCTACCTGTGTTTACTACTGCAGCTTTTAGCTTTTGCTCAACTTATGCAGAGAGCATTCCCTTTCCACCAAGGTTTTGATATGCTGTTCTGCAGGAGGCTTAGGCTCCAATGCTTTTACTGTGTTAGTCAAGCAGATCCCTGAGTATATTAATGTTAATTCATACTTCCCAGCACTATAGCTGAGGCTTTTAGTAGTAACATAAATTTAAAGAAATCAATCAATACTAAGGAACTCATCTCTTCACATCATGATCTAAATCACACTTAGAGCAACTTCACTGATTTTGCTCAGAGAATACATTGAGATTTCATTCCAGAATCTTTGTCTAATTAAAATTTTAAGCTTTTTTTCCCCCTCTTATTTCTAATATTAGTAAGCACCTGATATGCCTTAGCATTGAATTTAACTTTTAATTAACCTGTATTGGCAGTTTATGCAATGCCTTATTAGTCTGCTTTGTATGTATGTTGATAACAAGTGAACATGGAACCTGCAGCATTTCTCTTACCGGGTGTGTTTGACACCACATGCAGCCAAAAGTGAATCCCATTTGAAGAGCGCAAACAGCTGAATTTTCTTATGTACTCAGTTTGAGAATGAGAGAGAATGAGGAGCAAAGGTGAATTTCGAGGGGCTGAAGTGATGGTGCTTGAGGTCTTTCTGATAACTGGCTGCAGGCTGTAACTTTTTTCTCCCGTGGTTCGTAACCAGAAGACCATAATTATCTTTAAGAGAATAAAAAAGGAATATTAGCCTCAGTTATCACCTGTACTATATTGCATGGAAAATGAATATATACTAGAGAAAGTCTCAACTTCCAGCAGTGGCATTCCCTAATTAAATAACTGGATTGAATAACTTGGGGGGGATGGGGGTGGGGGGAAGAGAGAACCACTTTCCTGAACATTTTCTTAGTCCTGTGTGAAGATTTAAATTATTTTTAGGAGCTGAAAAGTGAACTATTCTCCGTAACTGGGAAGTATTTTCACTATATTTCATGTTGAATTTCTTAGTTTGGGGTTTTGTTTTGTTTTGTTTTTTATTAATGAGGCAAGTAGAATTTCTGTAGAATTTCCTTTCTTGTTTCCGTTTTTCCCTTTTTCAGTCTTTGTTATTCCATGAAATTTTTAAAATTAAAATGTTAGGAAATTTTAATACATTTTTAAATTACATTTTTGCTGTGAGGAAAACTTTGTAACAAAATATATGTTGCTTTATATGGAGACACAGACACATGTACATGCACACACACAAAGCATAAAATACCAGATAATGTGTTTCATGCTAGAAATGCTACTTGATGCAGTTAGATAGCATTTATTTTTTTAAATAAATACACATTGCCCCCTGGAAAATAAGATAGTTAAGGAGTACAGTAAAGAGTCTAGTAAGAATAAACCAGTAATTATCATGATAACTTTCAGAAGTCATAAGGTTTTCTGAAATTTTTTTCTCGGTTCTACGTTATCTGTTTAGTATACCAAGGGAACTGTGTTTTGATGGTCCCAACAAAACTCTCCTCTTTTTTTGTCAGTAAAACAAAGCACAGAACAAAGAGAAGCATGGCTCAGGAGTGGACTCTGTACCATCTGTTGAACCATAACTAGATTAGGAAAAGTAGTCTTCACAATTGGAGGGTTGTTGTAAGATCTGTCCTTTGAATAGAATTATGTTGTGCCTGAATTAAATTATGCACATGAAGAATAATTATAGGCAAGTCCCAAGACTGAAAAAGATTAATTATAGGCCTATTATTAGAAGCTTCTTTTGCATAATCCTGTTAGGTTGTTCATATGTTCATTTTTCCCCATATGTGTGGGAGCATATTTACTAATTTTATGTAATTGAATACAGTGCTGTTTATTTAGGGTTTTCATGTTCATTTATTTTAGCTTTATTTACCAGCATAATTTCAGTCTCTTCTTCCTCTCCGAAGGTGAATTTACTTTAGATATTACACAGAACGGTTTATTATGGGGAACAATTGACTATACAGAGAACAAGGCCTCTTCCCTATGGTAGCGAGTCTCTGTTGGTACGCTGGGGTTATTGAAAAGGAAACAAGTGTAAAAGGTTGAGTTTGGTACTTTGAGACTTGTCACTTGATAAATGAACAGTTATCACAATGTTGCTAATCTGTTTGGCTCTGCCTTCTGCCTTCAAGTGAAAAAGTTTGTGTATTTATTTATGTACACAGTACATTTCTTAGAAATTATGCAGAGAGATTATTTTTTAAAAAATTAATTGTATTTAACATAAGATTTTAAGCATTTGGCTTTCTCAAGGCAAGACTATAAATCTGTTTGGCTTACTCTGTTCCTACTATAGTTGGCATCCTCCAGCTCTCAAACTATAGGTAGATTTCATGCAAAACTCTCATTCGAGATTCTACACAGTTTGTGGCATGTGGCATGTACCAGAGATAGATACTTGCTTATAAATAATGCTAATGGCAGCATTGGGGAAAAATTTAGGAAATTAATTGCTTTGCGTTTTCTGTGCAGAATACAGATGTGGACGTAGTGCACTGGACTGGTCATTAGCTTCTTAGTATATGGAAGTCGTCTGTTGTGGGCACTTATACCTAAGGTTTCAGGGAGAAGAAATCCAGTATTTTAATAATTATATCACAGTGTACAAG
The DNA here is from genome assembly GCF_963210335.1 of Falco punctatus. Lineage (NCBI taxonomy): Eukaryota > Metazoa > Chordata > Aves > Falconiformes > Falconidae > Falco > Falco punctatus. The sequence goes on along the minus strand of NC_137588.1, from coordinate 12,471,804 downwards.
CAAAGAGTAGGATTAAAGTTGCACAAATCAAATATTTTCTTAGCTTTTGAAGACACTGTCAACCTTAATCTGGAATTATTTTGGGAAGTAAATGTTGGATTATATACATCAAAAGCAAGAGCATTAACTCTGGAGTGGCTGTCACAGGTTGAGAACACTCATGTGACAACTGAGGTCCTGAAAAGGAGGGGACATGCACAGGTTGGGCTGGAGCTACAAGAAACTGAAGAGTTGTTGCCTTTTTTGTGCTTCCCATCAACCATATGTGGACTTTCAGAAGTAATTGCAGGTATTGCTTTCAAGACCTATCTGTGCAACAACAGTTTCACACTTAATATCTTAAGCTTACCAAATCCCAATATGCATATTAATTGTTTTTTATATGAAGTTGTCATTCCTGGGTTTGGTGTAAAATTCTCCCTTGGTAATAATCATGGTCTCTGGTCTGCAGAATAACTGTTTTATTCTGGTGCTATTTCTTTTCCTGGGGCTGAAACAGACAATACGATGCAGTAAATAGCTCTGTGAAATACCTTTTATTTTTCCCTCTTATCCTTTCTTTCCTCACACAAATAGATGGTCTTCCTGATTTGACTTAATAGAATGTGCCTACTTGCAGATAGAAATAGCAAAAGCTATAGCAGGATTATTCAAAATGTAATGTATCTGTTTCAAAATGGTTGTGAGTGCGCCAGATTTTTGTGTCAGGCAGAACAAAAGCCATAGGTATGTAGCTCTTGAAATTTCAATGATTTCTCAGATAGTAAAGTAATAACTAATTGTATGTTGTTACCTTTGGGGCAGTTTGTTTCCCAAGTACACTCTAATATTAAAAAAGAACAAACAAAAACCACCTTGCTTTTTATAATCTAAAAAAAAAGCTTACAAAACTCACCTGACTATCCATCAAACCAAGAAGCTTCTCTGTTATGTTGCTGGTGAATAGAAACTCCTGGCTCATATAAACGGGAGAACAACATCTATACCTAGTCCCAACAGTAAAATCGAACAATTCCCAGTGTAACCTCTCTTTTGCCATCTTATCAGTCTTGTCAACATAAGTAAGTCACCGCTGGAAGAATGCACAGCTTCTCACTTTTTTTCAGGGTACAATTACAGTTATATACTATACAGGTCAGGTACATGACACGTAATTCTTAACTCAAAATGTAAATTTGTTAATGTATCAATAGGAAGGAAGAGATGAAATCATACTTTTTCTTCTGGAATTGTTTTTATTTCTTCTAGAAAGCGCTTTGTGTTTGTATTTTTGTTTTTTTTCTTTTTAGAAATCTTTTTTGGTTTGTATTTGATCTGATACAATGCAAAGCTGGTTCAACACAGTTCATGTTGATAATGGCGTAAGTACTTCCGTACAGAAATGTGTGCTTATATGTAGTTCATTAAACCAAAAATATTGCTGTTCCCCCAAATTGTGGTCACCTGGTTGGTGTTCTTCCTTCTCCAAAGAGCTGTCTTTTTTAAAAGAATGCCAAATTAAACAGAGCACTACAGTGATGGAGAGAGTGTACCCTGCCTGGTTTGGGTGACACAGCAGTCACTTTCACACTGCCAGGAAACAGAAGAGCTGTTTTGTAGCTATCTTGTTTTCATATACCATCTCCAGTACAAATCCTATTTAAGAAGTTAAATTTCCCCAAGCAGTTGCAGTAAGTGGGAGGAAACAATTTGTCATTTCCATCTTAGTCTTTGTGGCAGGGGTTTCTCCTGCTGGATAAAAGGTCTGGTTGACTCTGGGGTTGATCCCCTTGCACTGTTTTTTTCTTGGAAATAAAGAACTAGCTTGGGCTCTGCTTAGGGGCACTTCAGGAGGACAGAGGGCACTTGTCCCTGTAACTCCTTTTGGACCAGCTGAGGCTATTCAGTGCTGGAGGTCAGCTGACAAGAGGTTTCTTTTGGAGCTTTTAAACTTTTTAAACAAAAGGTGCTGTGTGTAGTTCCTGGACATGCAATGCTATGTCTCTTTGGTTTTGTACACTGCCTGTTTTTTTTTTGTTTAGGGTGGGTTTTTTCGCTTTGGAACTATGAAAATCAAGACTACTGTTTGAGGCAGTTCTTTAACACAGGATATTTATCTCAATGGATAAAACCTACTCGCAAGATTTTGATGAGACAAAGTAGAGTGCCACCAGAAAACAAAGAGGTAATTGCTTTCTTAATTTCCCTGTGCTTGCTGTCCTGAAGGAGGCATTACTGTTTATCCTGAAGTGTCTCTGGCTGAAGCTTCTTAAGTTGAGACTTCAAAAGTCTTTTTCTTTTCCAAGTCTTGCTACATTATTTCATTGTAGTGGATGCCTTGATTTCCTTCCTGATGGCCTAGTAAAAGCTCTGCATTGAGAATGAGCTGTCTTCAGTTTTCTATTCTTTCTCATTAAAGCAAAGAAATTGCTTTTGCATTCTGGCTTTTCACATGTGCACGTACCTGAATGTATTCCCTACTGTATCTGGATATGAAATTTTAATACATGGAGCCATACCAAATTAGTATTAACTTCAGCTAACTGAGTGAAGATCTGGAGCAGTAACACTAGCTTTAGAAGTCTGGAGGATGCACGCTTATCTGTGCTGTTGTTCTCTACACCATCCCAAGATGCATACCTGTGGTTTCGCTGTTACCCTGCATAACTCATCTGTAGCAGTTCTGGCCTGGATGTCAGTCCAGTGTTTAGTGATTTTGTAGCTAGACCATAATGATCTCTATGTGGACCCGGATCTCTATTTAAGACAAGAAGTGGTGGGAAGGGAGCAAAAAACCCAAAGACAAAAACAATAACTGTTGTCCTTGTCAGATCACAGCCTTCATCTCAGGCAGGAGTGCGAGTACAGAACGGAAGTCCTGGCTTCCTGCGTATCTGTGCTAAAAGTTCTGATAAATAAATATGGCATTATTGAGCAATATATTGTATTGTAGATCTCTTTATCTTTTCAAGTAAAGCATGTCCTCAAAATCAATATTGTGGAGGTGGTGTGCTGTACCTTTAACAGGCAGGGTGTAATAGAGATATCTGTAAAACAGTTTTGTGCTTGCCTAATCCAGGTGGGACTGGAGAGCTCCCAGGCATAATTTAGGGATTTCTGGGAGTCTGTTTTAATTTAATTTAATTATGACTGTCTTGTTAAGTTCTGCATCAGAATAAGAAATCTTTGCAATATTGCATGGTGCATGTGCCTAAGTCTAATGTACCCTTGAAGGTTATGATTCTACTTGAAAGTTATTTTCTTACTGTAATAGAAATGCTCACCAGTGTATCAAATGGCCATTTTGCAATTTGTACATTTTAAATATCAAAGTTTGGTAGGTTGTACTTTACCTTTCCTTCCTTATTTGTGACTACGTAATACAAGATGAAATGACCAGATGACTGAAGTTTTCTTCATTTGTCAGTTGTATTTGTTCAATAATTGGAATGAAGATAACATGTAGAATAATGATAATTCAATTTCCCCAAGAGGAGAATTAACTCCAGCAGTATGAGAGCAATGCTTATCACCAAAGAGGAGCTGAATCTTCAAACTGAGCATATCGGGAAACAAATCTAAGACTGTGCAGAACATTTACACTAGAGGGAAGCCCCACCACAACTGCAAATATGACTTAAAACTGTTTTACTCAGCCATGTTAAAGACGCGTGTCATAGTGAGATTTGGATGACATGAAAAAATGTGACGCTGGGAGAGATGCTCAGTTTTTTATCATCACTAGAAAGTCCAGGAATCGGTAGGGATCTAGTGGCGCTGCTTGTTTGTTCCATTTCTAACTTTGGTAGGAAAAGTAAAGCAAGCCTTAAGAAGAGACATCCTCAGCTGAATTACATTGTTATTATTTTACTAATTTTAGGTAGTTCTAGATATGCTATAAAAAATACCAGAGAGAACTTATTTTTCTTAACACTACTTTCTTTGTGCATGTTTATGTTGGGCCATGGGGGTATTTTTTTTTTTTTGAGGGGGGGTTTGGTAAGTTCTTTGAGATTTTTATAGGTGCTCAGCATCACAGTAACACATTTCAGTAGGAGCAGCAATGAACTGACATAAAAAGCTTCTAAAAATCTCATTTTCTGTCTGGCATAAAGTTTCCTGGGTTCTATACTGTAATCAGTACTATACAAGAAGGTTCTTTTTCAAATATGTGTCATAAAGCTTCCCTTACATACAGGGTTGGTCAGTTTGCTCTGCTTGTATGGGTCTTTTCCACAAGGGAAAAGAAAAATGAAAGGTAAGGAGGATTTTTTTGTGGAAATGATTTAATACGGAGGTATAATTGTGAAACCTTACTATTCAACAGCATGATTTGTAGATAGTGAAATATTACTTCTGTTTTATGGAATTAGATTTTAAGTTGCTGTATCTAAAGGAAGTAATTTTTTTTCCCCTTATTGATGACATAACAATATATAATTGACATTATTTTGTTAAAGGATGAGGGAGAAGATTCTTCTGTTGGAGGTAGAGAATTTATCTTGACTTTTTTTTTTATTATTTTTTAGAAAACTTCATGCTCTTGAAAACTAAGCTAACAATATTTATAAAGACCCAACTTGCTTTGAAAGTCCAACTGTAGAAATCTAGCAGCTTAGAGGGCCCTTGGAGATCTTCCAACTTACCATCAAATAAACCTTTTATTCCTCTTAAGCCAGCTGTAAGGAAGCAGAGAGAAGCATGATGTTTTATGATGCTGATTAAGGCAGTAATCTAGTGTCTGCTTTATTCAACATATAAAGATACGCTGATGAAACACTGATAAGCAGTCAAATTACTGCCTCAGGTTAACAAACCTGCAATCAGTTCTATTTTTTTTTCCACTCTTCTAGCGGTTGTTGTTTCTTAAGACTCCTTGAACAACTGTATTTTAGTCTAAGCAGATGTTTAATCATCATAGTTTAATCATTGGTAGATATTCAGTGACAAGGGATTTCAGTGTTTGAAGGCCTGACCTTGAATTCTTAAAAATCACTGATTTTGATACAAATTTCGTATGTAAGGAATGATAGCTCAGATGTTAATTATGATTGCTTTAGCATTTGTGTACCACAGTGAAGTCTTTAAAAGTTGATTGCATTTCACACAAGTACAGTAATCTGTCCAAATGTATGAAATTGCAGGCTCATTGCAACAGATGTTTTGATTTAGTGTAATGTGCCAAACAATTTTGAGGTCTTCCTGTGTATAGATTTCATTGCTGTAGTAGCTTGGAGGTTTGTGCTAATTTCTCAGTGAAAACTGTCCTTAATTTTCTCTAACAGTATTTGTGTTTTGATGTAGCTATCATTTTTAATCCACACCAATATAATGAAAGAGTATGTTATTTTTATTAAGAAATCTGCATTAAAACCCCCTGATTTTTTCTTTTCATTCTAATAACTTTTCATGTGGTTGCTGTTCAATCCAAGAACTTTCTCCCAACCCCATTGAAAAAGAACATGTTGTAAGTTTCAAAAGATTGTCCAATTTCTTTTCAGAAATTCCATCAGTCCAAATGCATAAAAGCTATAATAAAATTGAAATAAAATCATGTTTCTAGGCATCTGGACACCAGAATGCTTAGCAACTGTGGAGTTCAGCATAAACTTCCACCACCCTAATCCCCATTTTATGCTTAGTGCTCTAGAAAATATCTTAGTAGACTTGGTCATCTTGGCCACTTGGATCGTAGTAGCCATTCCATCAGAAATGAAAATTCAGGGTCAGGTGCTACGCTGGGCTGTATCGGTAGCAGAAAGAGACTGGCAGGCACCAATCTCAGTGACTGGTAAGTATCCTTCATGGGACTATAAACCTCCTTGGCATCTCCACGACTTCCAGGCTTGTTTGGTTTTCCAGTAATTTGTGTAGAGTGGGAAGGTAAATGACCACAGGCAGCTTGCTCTTGGTTGCGTTCCTTACGATCAGTCTTATTCTGGCATGAATTTCAATAGTCCTTGTCATTAGAACAGGACAGGACAGGTGCTATTTATGAACAGATAAAGTAAAGGGTTTCCTGTTGTCTTGTTCAGTACTATTTAGCTGCATAAACATAGTAGGGTATTATGCAATGTATAGTCCACTGTAGTCCACAGGTGGATTTGTATGGGTCTGTGAACACAGGTACCACTGTGGTACCACAGATGCTGTTTCTGTTAGTTATCGTTTAAGATCTTGCTATCTAGTCAGGCTTAAGACAGGACATTTGTGAGGATAATTGATTTCTAGTCAATAAGATCAATAAAGCTATGCCAGTTCTTTAATAACATCCTATTGATGCCTTATGTAATGATTTATACCTGAAATAGTACAGCACAGGCAAACACTCTGGTGTTTGGTTCTATTTTTTTGGAGGTCAAAAGTTTGGAAATATGGCAATAAGGCTGTTTAACGTCATAGAAACTAACATGCAGGTTTCCTAAAAGTTGTAGAACTGTTTGCAGCAAAGTGAGCAATGTAGTTCTTGTTTTCAAGGGTTCTGGCAGCAAAAGCAGACCAGCGTAAGAATTCAGGCAAGTACTTTTATTATCACTCAATCCAGGCTGTGCTGGAACTTCATATGTAGATGGAACACATTATCCTTGCAGTGATGTATTTGTATGTGAAATGCTGTCCTTACTTGTGGCAAACTACTTAAAATGCAGTCTTTCTTAATGTAAACTATCTGAAGGGTTTAAAAGGAGAAGCTGACCAAGGCTGACTGAAACTTTTTTGGTATATGCATTTATGGTTTTTTTTTTTTCTCTTTAAAGGCATTATATTTATTTTTTAAGATTAATTTACCTTGAGTAGTTTTGAAAATAAAACCAGCACTTATTTCGTTATCTAATACTAATCAAGTTTTTGCTGATACTCAGATCTTCACATTTGGGTAAATACTTTTAAATTGAAAAGATAAAAACTGCATGTAGCGAGTCCAAATGAAATAAGTGGACTATAATGGTTTATATTATGCCAGTTCTTACTTTTCTAATTTCATACAGAAATGAAAAATATGAGGGCATGAGGAATAAAATACTATGTACTTGAAACCAACAGGATTTTTTTCATTATAATCTTTAGAAAGAACCTATTGTACTAAGGTATAGGGATGGAAGTAGGATGCCTCTTCTGCTCCTCTCTAGCCTTGGCAGAGTGAAGCGGCCGGATAAAAATCTCTGCTGGTTGTGGGTGTAAATACTGCGTGTAGACAGATTGTCTCCGCATGCTGGAGAGGTGTATCTGAAACTCCGAGAAGACGGGAAGGTGTAAGCTTGTAGCTCGCACTTTATGTTGGGGGGGTTGTACATGTAGTTCCGTCTTTGTGATTAGAACTTCTTGGGATGAGTTATAGATGAGTATTTAGAAGATTATAGGTATCAACGTTTTGTAAATGTTGGATACTGTGGTTTAGCTGATCCTGAAGGTATAGTTCACTGATTCCAGTTAATTAGGGCAGTAATAAATCAATAGATTGCTCCAGTTCTGATTAGACTTTAAACTCTGTGAGCTAGCAGTTTCTCACTGTAGCACTAAAAGAGTATTTCAATAAGTTTAGTAAATGTGCACATAATAATGCTTCCAGTTCTAAAAAGTGAAAAACACTTAGCACAAATGTTGGTGTTTTAGGTTCATAGCTTGGAAGTAGGCTTGAAAAGAAACCAAGTTCTAAACATTATCTACTTTAATGCTGCATCTTCTAAGCCTCAGGAGTCCAAGGACAGTCTTCAGTCAGTCTTTTCACATGCGGTACCCTGTGTGACTAAGAAAAAATAGAAAAAGTCAGTCATTTGAACAGACCATTCAATATGGTCATTTGTTCAAAGGATCCTACAGTCCATTGCTTCAGCTATATTGAAGTGTGCAGTATGTGTTAAATTGCAGTGAGCAGTCATGGTCACACTAGGAATTAATGGTAACAAAAATAAATGAATTTCAATTCCATATTTTATGAGTCACTAAATTTTTTCTTCATTTCAGGGGAAAGTTACCTAGCAGTCATAAATTTTAGACATATTAAAAAGAGGCAAAAATAAGCATACACCAAAACACACACACCCCTACACACACACACACAAAAAAAAAAAAAAAGAGCAGTTGCCTTTTATTTTTCTGACACCTGCTATAAAAGGGGGAAGAACAAGATCCAAAACATCCAAAACAGACTTGCAGAAAAGCTAACTAGCTAAGCTGAAGAACTTCTTAATAAACAAAATGTTGAAAAAAACCCAACAAAAACCACCCTGAAAAAAATATGTAGGAACAATGAGTTCTGATCTTGTAAAACCATGGGAAATGAAGGGTGACCAGAAGTACCCACTGATCTGTGCTGTACCCAACATTGGGTAATTACTTTCCAGCCTCCTACAACAATCTTAAATACCTGGTAGAAAGCCTGTGGTCAAAATAGGTTTTTGTTAAGGATGAAAATTCAACAAATCAACTGATTTGTCATGGACATTAGCGACTATGTGTGACAGAGATCTAATGCAGAGATCCTGCACCTATCCAGTGGAAGCCCTTGGTGATTTTGATTAAAGTAATATATATATGGCACAATGATATAGTGAAATACTTTCTTCTCAAATGACTTTGGAGGAACACAGATCACTGACAAATTGATGATTGTACGCTTTATTTTTCTTCGTAGGAATTCATATACACAAGAGTTCCTTTCATAAGCTTGATTAAAGCTTGAAAAAGCTGTTTCAGAAATTCAGTTCTCATATGACTAGAAGCTTACCTTCTTTAAATTATTATTAGTAATTTGTACTGATTTGGTCTCGTGCCAGCATTTACACTTTAAAAAATTCTAATTATTGTTAGAGTGGAATATAATATATTCCTTCTTACACATGCAGTCTGAAGTGTTCATACAAGCCTAGGAATGCTCTTTACCACAAACCAATCCAGTACCAATATTTGTTCTGAGAAGATTTCTGCCCCAGTAGAGCTACATTTAATTTAGTTTAGTGGGTGGATTTGAATAAGAATTAAAGTTGCATTAAATTTTCAGACAAAAGAGACAATTTTTTTTCACCAAAATAAATGGTCTTTTGACTGTATCTCAATCAAAATTTAATTGAAAGGATGTATAAAACAAAAATGCATGTTATCTTTAAAAAATACTATGAAAATGGAATCTAATTTTTGAACCCCTTTTTTGTAAGAGTAAAGTGTACTGTTTTCTTTGACAGTTTGGTAGTACCCTTGCCCGTAAAACTGATGATGATGGTATGAAATCATTAACAGGTGGCTTCTCTCATAGTGATTAACAACTCATGCTTGAGGGACTGGATTAGTGCACTTCCCTTTGACATACAGAAGCAGACTGTGCTCATCCATGGCAGATGCCTTAGTTGCATCTTCATTATTGCCCTCTTCCATGTGGGACTTGCTGCAGTGCCTTGCGGTGTGCAGCTAATGGAGAAGCCAAGCACTGGAAGGTATTGTCCATCATTTAAATCTCAGGATGTGGTAGGGAAGGTGATCGGTAACTGAACAACCTGAATGGAGGTCTGCAAAAATAATTCTTGCAGTAAAATCGTACGGCTTCATGACATTTTGTGATCACAGGCCTTCCTGGAAATTCAACGTAAATAGCAGGCCAGGCCTGGGCCCCCAAGACTGCTGCAGTCTAGAGGTGTCCTTTGCTTGTGCACAACTTCTGGGAAATGGCTGTGTTGATTCGCTTTCTCCCAGCTCACAGTTGTCCTCCCTTCTGCACTGATGCTTGGGCTGTCACTAACATCTTATTTTTAACTGGTCTGACAGTGCCATGGCCAGAAACAATTTTGATATATTGGGGTCATTTGTTCTATGGCAGAAATGTTATCTTCTGTTTCAAACAACAAAAAAAGCAAACTTTTTCTGTATTCTTCATTTAATCTTAGGAGAACTCAGATGGGTCTAGAACCCCTCTAGTATTTACTGATTACTGTGTGTTGCCAATTGTTCATATGTATAAAATCTTTTCAGCTTTTATAAATGAAATTTTCTTTAGATTTTGTTGGGTTTGCTATTGCAATACTTTTAAAAAAATAAATCTGTCTCTCTAAATGACTTTACTCTTTCTGATAATCCAGTTGATAAGGCAAATGTATAAAAATCCCACTAATGTAGGCTGAGGCATGTCCCAAAGTAGCTTGCTTCTCTAGTTAGAAAATCATAGAGCACTTAATAATCCTTCAGCCTTCTTGAGAAATGTATAACGTTATTATGTTTGCTTAGATAGATTTTATTTAATCCTTTCAGAATATTGCATTAAGCTTGGAGGCTGTATTTACTCTTGCGTGTTTCCAGTTAGCAAAGGATAAAGTTGGAAAAAGGAATTATGGGTTGAACTGATTTCTAATAGGAAACTGTTCTGCTGAAACTCACAGTACATCTGTGTGTGATAAAGGACTACATCACTTTGATTTCCAGTCAAATAAGTGACTAGATTCTTCTTGACGGTATAATTAGGGATGTGCTACTTTAGCACTATTAACATATCAATTTGTTTTTTCCCTTCCACATGTTAACTGTCCTCCAGGAGGAAGCATTAATTCTTAGAACTATTTACGTGACTTCATTAACTGCTTCTGCAGCGTTCAAGTGGAGCTCACCCTGCAGCAGCCAGATACAGAAAACTCTCATGAGGAGCAGGTAAACGTGAAGCAGTCCCGGCAATGTTGTCAGTTTAGTAGGTTTGAAAGACACTTACCAAAACTACAATCAAACTTTTGAAGTCTCTTGACACTGCAAAAGTGAGCTACATATCCCAGCAAAGCAGTGCATGAAGCAGTTTCAGAGCGAATTATTATTGTTCTATTGACCTTGGCACTATCTACAAAAGGTGCTTTTTCAAGGTCAGACTTGTTTGGGAATCGTGATTCTCTGCTAATGTCAAACGGGTAGTAAGCAACCCTGAACAGCCAGTAGGAGACTGCAGAAGATTCTGACATGATACACATGATAAGCGACTGTTAAATTGGTTCCAGTATGTTGTCTGGAAATCTGAGAACAGTTGGTTCCTCGAGAACTACAGCCCTTGGGAAGTTCAGACTGGCTTCTCTCTGCCCCAAGCTGGTATCTAAAGTTGTTTTCTAGGAGGGTCCGAGCACTTATTCTAATTCTGCACACAGACATGTACACAACTTGTGTTTTCAGTTGTGATGACTTTAAAAAAATACTTTTGTTTGTTTCTTTCTTTTAGTGGGTAAGTGAATGATAGCTTCATACAGTTGCTTAGCTGAAAATGGCTGGTATTTGGTAAGTGATTTGGGGAGGTATGATAAGTATTTGTCATATACTTTCCCAGGCATTATCTTCTGGCTAGGAACAGGAACATGGCACAGGTCCCTTGGTTTGGCCCAGGAAAGGTATATTTTGTGATGTTGACAGGAGGCTGTAAATCTTGCCCAGAGACTGACCAACCCCATTTACAGCATTTCGGACAACTGCTTGTCAGAGCTCGTTTCTTTTATTGTGCCTTTGGTAATGAACTTTGTCTGGATATGCTTAGGAGAGCGTCTGTGTTAAATTCTTGACTTTATACTGTTCTTCAAGAAGTGAGTAACAGGCAGCGATACGCCAACACCACACATTTTACTTGTCTGTGTATTAAAACATTCTATAACGTTTAAATTCCTTATTCCCTTCTGCTTTCTGACCTGGAGTGAAAAATACATGAATAGACAGAGAAGTAAATTAATTCTAGACAGTATAAACTTGAAAATCTGCTAAGCAAAATCCAGCATTGGAGAGAGGCTATGAAAAATAGTAAACATATCTTGTATTGTTATAATGAAATTTTGTCTTGAATAGTGATTAGTATTTAAGGAAAAGGAAAAATGAAGAGCTGTTTCAGAATGACTTTTTTAACAGCAGCATAGACTCTGTTAACTTTTCTGGGTTAAATAGTTATTGGAGATGCTGGAAGGAAAATAATTTCTCTTCTGAGAGCCCTCAGTTCGTCTAGCTTACTGACTGCACTTAGATCAGGGACCAGCTCCAAGGATTCATTGCTGGTGTGTGCTTTCTGGCGTTTCTGCTTCTCCTGTCTTGTTCTACCAGCTTTTAGGTGAACAACCAGCAATACATGCAGGAATAGTCACTTTGTGTTTCTTCTACAGGTTTCTTTGAAAACTCACTTGTCCATTAGTTAGCAATGGTTCTAATTAGTATGTTTTTCCAGTACCACGCTTCCTTTTTATTACAAGAGAACATAAGATACTTGAAAGCCAAGCAAATGTTTTTGCTATAAATGTTGATGAATGAGCAAAGGAAGGACTGGATGAGATTGGATAAGTCTTTCTGTTTGTAGACTTTCTAATGGAAAGGAAAATGATTGAGAAATTTAATTTATTGTAAAAATTTTAGAAGTCTTTACATTGTAGTGATACTTCTTTTTTTTGAGGAGAAAATATATATTCTAATGAAAACGTGAAATAAGGGTGTTTGAATGCAATACTACTTATTATTCCTGTTGACTGCCTTTCAGAAGGTATCGAATCAGTAGGCTTTTGTTTGCTTTGTTTTTTTTTAATCAGAGCACTACACTCGTTTTAAATCTGTTTGGGAAACCTACTGAGACAGCATTATTCTGAATCAAACTGATAATGGAAATTGATGAGGGAAGAATAGTACAATGCTGATGTGAGTAATAGCCTTTAAAACAATCAAAGGAAATTTCAGACACAAATGGGTTTTCTAATCATGTTTTCTTCAAGATTGTATCATATACAAAAGGAAATAACACATTATTGAAGTGTATTGCATGTCTAATTCAAACCAACAGCACAATTTACCTTATGTCATTAAGTCTTACACAAATAGACAGTATTTTCCCACAAGGACACTATTTACTTCTGCTTGAAATATGAAGTAATAAGTCTAATAGAAGTAGGAAGGTGTAACATATTGTAAAGCTATTTTGTGTACCAACAGAATTTCCAATAAGTCTAGTTTTTGCATTCAGAAGCTCTGCTGTAAACAATTCACAATTATAATATTAGAAAAGTTTAAGTTGGACAGAAGGGAAAAAAATTATACTATTGGTCATAATTAAGTGTAGACTTGATATACGGTGTGTTGAGGTTTCTTTAGGCATGTGAATGGTAAAATAGATGGTAAGAACTCTAAAAGTTTAATTGCAGTCTTAACAGTGAACTTGCTTTTGATATAGGGGTACTCAGAGAATAAAGGACAGGGTTTTGTTTACACTTATGAGAAGGTCTGCCTTGGAAATTTAGAAAATTGTTGTAGCATATTTTTTGTAATGAGCAGCATGAGTTGGTGGCGTATGGTGCCCGCTTGGAAGGAATGAAGTTAGATATGAGAATTTTGTACTTAACAAAAATAAGATGCTGGGTTTACTGTTTATGGGTTGATTTAGTTTCAGGTCCATTTAAACATTTTGAAGAACGGACAAATGAATTAAATTAATCAGAAATTATTTGGTTTATCCACAGTCAAATCCTTTATTATTGTAGTGATCCTTCTTGGTACAAACTTTTATTTCAATTTTTTTTTTTTCCTTGAACTTTAATGTTTAGAATTGCATAAAGAATTCTGGATAAGGTTTTAACAATTAATGAGAACGTTAAAATAGCTGAAAATATCTGCTGCTTCCCAGTGTTTATTGGCAATGTATTAATTGAGGAAACCAAGGGCAGCATTATAACTATTATGTATGACACCATTGAGTCACATTTTATGACACCTCTGGGTCATGGTTTGCTGCCGATTAATCTGTGTAGCTAACATCTTGCTCTCTTCAAGGGCATCTCACTTTGACTGGCAAAATGACAAAAAGTGGTAGTATCAAACCATGGGTAATATCTGCCTTTGGTTCTTTAATTAGTGAAATTTTTCTTTGAGAAATGCTTGGTTAGTCCAGACTGATGTATTTTTGCTTATGTAGTGTTGTGTTTTATAAAACATTCCTTTTGTATCTATCTTTAGTTATTTTGTAATCCAAAATTCCCACTATAGTCTTCCATACATTTGAGATAAAAGTAATTACCCAAACCCTTTCCAGATCTTATTTGCTACTTAGATTTAAAAATATCTCTATATAAAAATATCCTCTTTTTTGAAAGCTTTATTGCAGTACTTATTGGAAATGCAGAAAAACGTACCAGGTTCATGGACTTGGATTATTTTACCTTTAAGGGTTGCATGATACCTCTTCACACATTGTCTCAAGTTTGGTTGCAGTATCTTCCTTCTCTGGTCTCCAACTCCTGTCTACCTTTGCACTTGCACGCCACCTTATCGTTATTTTAGAAAGGTGGTATTTTAATTTAACTGTTTAGATTATCTTTAACCTTAATTTCTAACTGTGGATGTATTTCTTCTTTTTCTGCTTATAGCATTAAAGAATTTTCTTGGTTTCATGACTTTCTTTTGCATGCTTAAGCTATGGCAATTTTGATTTTTCTTTTCATTGTTACGGCAGTAGTAGTGTGTCAGTTCTGTCTGCTAATAAGAATATCAAGCACATCTCCCCTTATGCCAGTTTTATTTTTGTCACAATACTGTGATAGCATCATGATCATAAAAAATTATTTTAATGCAAAATTAAGTTATCTCTGCCTTTTAACAAATACACTAATTTTGTCAGAAATATGTGTCAAAGTGTGAATCAAAATATGTGTCAAAAACTACTTCAGATTTTTTGTGGACATAGTGAGAACAGTGCTATTTCATCTCTTTAGCCAGAAACCTAAGGTAAGTGATAGCTGGAAAATAATGGTTTCCTATATTAGATTTTGTGAAGGAATAGGTAAAATTAGATTCAGGAAAGTTCTGGCCTGCCATGTCTGTTGTTATTTGTACAGCAAAGTTTCCAGCACTAAAGGACATTTCTCCTTTGCCTGAGTTCCTAAATTGTTTGCTTAATGGAGTAAAGCAATTTGTAGTGTTTCAGTGGTTTTGGGAACTGTTGTGGTTCTTTTGTTTTGGGTTTCTTTTTTGTTTTGTTTTGTTTTGACCTCTTTCGATGTAGCAAGGACTGTAAGACTGTTCTGCTGAGTTGTAAGCTCAGCAAAGAAATCTTGCAGAAAATTCTGTTCTACATATCTGGGAAGGAAGAGTCAGAATTCCAAACTTAATAACTGGTAAACAGGTTTTCTCACCTCCTCAGAAGAACAACAAAACAAGCCATATGTGAACGAAATTAATTTAGCCATTGTTTCATTGTATGGACTCACCACTTCCAAATGAAATATGTGGGACGAGTGTACATTTTATTTACATGTAAAGAATTCAAAACCAGCTGGAGTTCCATGAAACTTTCAAGAGATACATACCTTCTGAGGAGAGGAAGAGTTCAATTCTGAACTTAATTTTCAACTTGAAATCCGTGTGTTGATTTCCATGTGGATTCCTCTGTCTTCATGGTTGGAGTAAGGGAAAAGGCAATTTGCTGCTTCTGTAATGTCTCCTGTGAATCTCTCATTTATTTAGGAACCTGCTGAGGAGAGGTGGGAAAGTGAAGAGGTGAAATGTAGTGGCAGAGGGGCATTTTACATCTCCCAGTCCCTGTGCTGTAGCTGTTATAGAGACCTTAGTTTTGGACAGATGCGTGGATCACCACGTGAATCAGCTAAAAATAGAACTGTGTTTTGTATTCTGATAACCTGCCCAAGTTAGAAATGGCTATGTTGAAAGGTGACACGGATTCTTCCGTGAAGTAAGAGGTAGGAAAACTAGTGGCAAGGGGCTTGCAGAATAGTGTCACTTGCTGGAGCCTTTGAAGATCTTACTATAAAAGCAGCACATTTCTTTATTGAAATTATTATGGGCTCTTTCATGGATATTGGTACACATTTGTTTGAGGGAAAGGTTAGGATGAGGGGTTTAAGTGTGCACAAAACACTGTTATATCTCTAAAAATTCAGTGTCATTAATTTGAAATGGAATCTGAAGATGATGAATTTGGCAAAAACTCAGGAATAGCAATGCCTGAGAAGTTTCACTTTTGATTTACTGTGACTTTACTAACGATCTCTACTTTAACCTTATTAACTGCAAGAGACAAAACCACTATCCAAGAGACAGCAGAGAGAAACTGATGGCACTAACTCCCCGCTAATATCTTTGTGAATGAAAGAGCTCCTTTGAAGACAGAGTGCAGTAATCGGATGACAGATCCTGTGATAGTCAGGCACTGTTTAATGGCTTGGATCCTGAGGGGTCACGGCTCCACAGCTGGAGAAAGGGTAGCATTTCTGGTGGGACATGAGTTCTCCTGCCTCAGAAGTCATCTTCTGTTCCTGGATGACTGCTCTGTAATTGAGTTAAAAGAGCAGCTGTGTTGGTTCAATAGAGACATTTTTATAGAGAGTAGTACCATTAATTCCTTAGAGGAACAAATATGCTGCTGGCAGAATGATGTTACATGGTACGATCTTCCCAAGTCAAGGATAGGGAACCAATTACAGAAGAAAAAGATGAGAAGTGTAAGGAAATGGCTAACAGCTCAGTGAGCTGCAGTCTCAGCATAGCAGAGTTATGAAAATATTGACTTTGCCAGGTCCAGATGAAAACAGGTCGGGAGTTAACAGCCTGTGGCTATATTCTAGCGATGCCTCTCCATCTATCAGGGGTGTTCACGATGCACTTATTTAAAGTGAAATTTTCTTTTCTCCTTAGATTTTGCTTTAGCAGACTTATTTCGTGCCAAGCACTTCTGTGGATGTTTGGGTTTATCTTTTAATCCTGTGTGTTTGCTTTGCTATTCTCTTGTCTCACAAGCTTTGCTATTAATAGTACTGTCAACAGTAAAAGCAGACTTCACTGCAGGTAAGCTCACCAGAAAGTTCTCCTGGAAAACTAGGTTAACAGTTGTAGTGAGGTTTGTTCAGGTTTTCTCAGTCACAACTGATTTAAAGAAGGCAATGACTGACTATTGTATAGAGGGATCCAGGCTCCCGAGATCACTAGCTGCCAGCAAGTTGTCTAAAATTGTACTTAGTTATGCACCTTTCAGAACCTCCTGTTTTCTTCCCTTTTCTGGATTTCTGTTCAGTATTTCTATGCTAGCCTCCTTTCCAAACAGTGGGAAAAGGTACTTTGGTCATGGTCAGTCTCTGCAGACAAGAGAAGCTTTGCGCTGAAGGGTGCAAACATTTGATGAGTGTCCGACTGTTCCCAGGCATCCAACAAGAAAAGACTTTCACTACAGTGTGCAAAGTCAGTGTAATACTGGTGTCCGCCACCCTCATCCTCATGCACGTGTCTGGCTTTTGGGTAGTGCTCAGTCTTTTGGATGTCCCAGCAGAATATGAAGCACATGCGGCTACAGCCATTTATCTGCAGCCCATACAAAGAGGTCTTGCATAAGCTACAGAGAAACTGTGCCAACCCATTTATAAAAACTTTCCCCCTGTATTTATGACTTTAAAAGTAAACATTTTTTTCAATAGATTGCAAGCTGCCTCCCGTACCTGAATAAAACTACTGCTCAAATCATTGGGAGGTTTTATTGCGGAAAGTTAAATAGCAGGGAAAACTGGGTTTAAATGATGTTGAAAACACTGTTGCTCTTTTCAGAGATAAATGTAATATACTCCAGAGGGTACAGTTTCCCTTTATGAAACATGCATGACTTGTATTAGCTGCTGTTTGTTGCGCCTGTGGTTAGTAGTCAAGTGGTAAATGAATAATTTAAATTGCAGATGTGTGTCATTAACTCTCCTATCTTCCACGGTTTTATCAAAAACTGACCTCTACCAAGTCTGTCTGCAAAACAGATGGAAAAAGAGTAGTGAAGCTTTGGTGGTGTTTCTAGCTATTCTGTAACCAACTTCACTTTGATAAATATAGGTGGCCCGGGAAAATGAAATACAATTCTTATAGCATTTCTAGAACCTTTTATCAAAAGCTTAGTCATACCGCAACACATGTAAGAGAGATCGATCGGTCTTTTAAAAAAAGATTTTAAAATATTAGCTGTAGTTTCGTGGAGAATAAGGGACGCTTTCTCTTGTTTCTGTCAGTAGGTACTGCTATTTACCATAGTAACAAGGAACATCAGAAATCTGGGACAGTATCTTTTCCACTTCCTAAATTATTTTGGTTTGTGTAGTTATTTTTTTGCTGGTGAAACACGCTTTAGAGGCTTGAAATCAGGCTTGATTGTTGTAATCAACACTGAAAAGAACTTCTGGAAGTTTCTACTTCATAGTGTATGCAAGAATATAATTGAAAACTTGCTCACTAGGGACAACAGTACTGATCACGCTATGCCACCCTTGCATTTGCCTGTCAGCTGCCTAATGATCGTTGGCCTTAGAGGCAGCTGTGCGCTTCTTGGCTTGCTTGCCTCTTCAGACATCCAGCATTCATCTTGGAGGGAGCAAGGAATCTGGGGAAAGTCCTGGTACAATCAGCACATCTTAAGTGTTTAAGGGTGATTGCCCTGCAAGGTGAGGTGTTCACCTGTTGTAAGTTGCCAAGTGGTGACACTGAAGTAGAGCCAGACTGAAAGTCGCCCTAAGCAATAAACGCAGGCTTCCACCCGGGCGTTCGCAGCTTGCCAAGGCAAGCACGTCCACGGCCTCGCTCCCAGGCAGCGCTAGTCTGTTACTAACACGTTGGGCATTGACTCCAGTTGAAAGCACGTGCCTCAAGATGAACTGGGGAAATGCTGTTCAGTGACTTGAGGAAAAATAACTCTGCTCTTGATACTGTTGTAATAGTGATGCTTAGCAACCCAGGTGAATTATGGTACTGCAGACGTGACCGCTGCGGCACGTGCTGAGCTCAGGCACCACACGCTGCAGTCAGTCCTGTCAGACCATATCTCTTGGGGTCTCCTACCTGGTAGGCTTAGGTGCTGGAGCGACTCAGCTGCAAATTACTAGTTTGTGGCACATACCATGAAAGAAGCACTCTAGGGGCGAGAACCGCTCTGAATTTCATGTTAATTCATGGTCACATTGCTGGTTGTAGAAGTTTGGTAGGATGGATGTAAGAGACAGCTGTAACCATAACATTCAAATTTCCTAAGATCATTATTCCGTGATCTTATGGGGACTACTTAATACTGTTATTCAGCATTGTGACAGTGATTTTATAAAACCAAAAGGCAAAGGACAGATTACTCTTTCCTGTGTGACTTTTCAAAAATTAGATTCCTGAACACATTTAAGCTTGACAGCTCAGTGATCTATTCCTGTGCATAATCAGAGCGGTGACTGGATATGTGAAATAACAGAACGGGTTGCTAAAAATAATGCTTGGTGGTTTATCTTCTGAGGAGGGATTAATAGGCAAAAAGACTTGCCATCCTCTTGTTTTTCTTTTCAAAACCAGATCTGAACTATAAATGATTGCTTTCACAAGTTATATTCCTGTAGTTAATTTACTTTAAAAATATGTACATATAACATATGATACAAAAGTAGTCTTATGTGTGTATAATATACACAGATATCTATAACTAATCTTCAT
Organism: Falco punctatus; assembly: GCF_963210335.1. NCBI lineage: Eukaryota > Metazoa > Chordata > Aves > Falconiformes > Falconidae > Falco > Falco punctatus. The sequence goes on along the minus strand of NC_137588.1, from coordinate 12,452,400 downwards.
TTAACTAGCAGATTTTATTGGATGTTGTTTTACAATTCTGTTAAAATTTACATGATTTTTTTCATAAAGGTGTCTAATCACAGAACAGAAATGAGATTGTAATAACATTTGTGTTGCTCATTTTCTTGGTATTACAACACATTGCATTGGCTCCCAGTGACTTCTGACCTGGCTATAGATCCCAGCCTCATCAAGCTCCCTGGCCCATCCCGTGTGAGACTAACCATGGAACGTTACTTTCTGTATCAAGTTAGTTCACACTAAGAACCTGTGTGCATGCTGGAGGACAAGTCCTATCTTGTTGGCCATGTGTTTGTGATTTTTGGAGTATGAGTAATTATGTAGTGAAAACTGCACTGGAAGGAAGAAATGAGTGTGCTATTTCCAGAGTAAAGGCTCCTGTGGGATGTGCATAATGTGCAAAGTCATCTTGATGTATATGGCCCAACCATTCAGATAGGTCACTGAAAGGCCCTCAGGCAAGAGCAGCTGAAGAGTATTGCAAAATCTGCACCTTTTAATAACTGAAGTACTGGACCAAAAAATAATTTATTTTAAATTCATACCTTCCCAACCTGGAAAGCACATACTTAGCCAAGTTACTCTTTTATAGGGCCATGGTTACAAAACAATAGGGAAGAGAAGCATTACTACAAATAGAAATAGGCTTTATTACACATGTTCTACAACTCCTCTGTTTGTGCAACTACTCTCATGACACCCTCATGCAGTACTTTTATGCCATGTTTTTATAGATTTGGAAAGCTGGGAAGTGCAAAGTTACAGTAAATTATTTGTCTGAGCTTCCAAAATGAATTGGAGAGTACTTGAATTACTGTCTGCTTTTTTAGATAGATGTAAGCTGCATAAGAACCCAAAACTTGTAGGCAGAAAAACAGTAAACAGATTTCCATGTTACACCTGTTTGCACCCACTTTCCAGATGATGTGTGAATCTGCATGTTGAAGTCAAGTTCCAAGAAGCAGAGCACCTTAAGTTTGCTATTTCAAATCTATTCTTACCATTTCCTTGATAAGTCTATAAAGTATTTGTTTAGAGAATTTTTATCTTCCTCTTTCTTTCCTTCAGGAAAATTAGCAGGCCTTATGACAGGGCAAGAGAAATTTAACCTGCAAGCATCCAAACTATTCAGGGAGCAGTAATCTGAAAGAACTGTAGAAGCGGAGAAATTGCATGGGCTCAGAGGTTTTATAGCTTCTTCTTCTAAAGCAATGTGTGAGAAACGAGAGGATTTTACTGAGAGGGACGGAGTCTGGCTGATTTGGAATAAGCAGCAGGGTGGATATGTCTGACACAAAAATGATTGGAGTACTAAATCGAAGGATTTTAACTCTGATCAGAAGCTGCTGTATATGATTCCATCTTACTGAATGTATTTGGTGTGAGAAAACTGAACCAAGAGATGCGAAAGTGAGAGTAGCTGTTGCTGAGCAAGGTGTGAAAATAAAGCAGATGAGCACAGGCAGGACAACTTTTGGAGGCTTCTGCTAGTTGTGACCTTCCCTACATGAAAGGTATCTGTTTACTTGACAGGTGAGGTAATTTCCTGGTGCTTTTGAATGGCTAAATGTGCTAGTAATGGAAGATTGTTTCCTGTATTTGTTTTTGTGATGGAATCCCTACTGCTGTAAAGGCTGATTTCTGAATCTTGCAGTTTTTATCTTTATTGGTTTGTGACTCATGCAGATACATGCGTGCACACACACACACAAAAATCAGAAACCTTCTCCCTTGCCTCCTAGTAGTTTAAATGACCTAAAGATAGCAAGTGATCCTACTTAAACACAGTATGTGATGCTTTTAGGCTGAAGCCCAGTGAATTCAGGAAGAAAATCACCCCAGGAATGAATTGCTAAAGCTTGATGTGAATCAAAAATGAGTTCTTGGTAGGATGGGTGGAACAAGCAATGCTTGGTGAAAAGGACCATGCAATGAAAAGATAGCTGTACATTCCCAGAACAAGAAAACAAGCAAATTACTTGAAAAATGTATGCTAAATCGAAACAGAGTAGCATACATTGTCTAGGGGATTCTTTTTTTTTACATATTGTGTAAATAGCTTAACTTGAAGCAGAATTTTGTACATGAGTGGACAGAAAATACCTTTAAATACTGAGGAGAAAACGTGCTTTCTACACTCAGACATTTCAGCATCACAGATAGCGTGTATAATGTTAACTTAATGGTGATGACACTGGGTATGTTGTAGTATTCCATTTTATTTCCTCTCCATTGGTTTTGAATAAATGAGCGTGCTTTTATCTTCGCCTAGAAAGCACAGCTTCTATTATACCTAGTTGACTTTCCCAGCAACTTGCTGTTAGTTGCAATAGTAACTTAAAACCCAGCTGATTCTTTTAAGAATTTATTGCTGAACATCAACAGTTAGGTTAAATAAATTTCTAGGAGAAGAACATCTCTAAATAAAGAAGTCTATCTCACACCACTTTAATAGGAAAACACAGAATAAATAACCCAATCAATAGAGATAAATCAGCAGTTCCCATTGAATGCAGCTCCAGCCAGTGACATCAGTTGGTTCTGTCTCTAGGTCTCTTTTCATTGCTTTACTAAAGATGTCACCAGAGCAAACCCTTGGTGACAATATGAATGAAGCTTCAGAAAATTCCTTCCAAGAGTACAAGAACTCCACCTTCCAAATGTCCTACATAACCTAAAAATTGTAGAAAAAAAAATCAATGGAATCTAAATTTTGAAACAAAAAGTTACAAAGAAGCTTGGGCAGACTTAGTTGCCTTACTGCTGCTTTCTGTGTCTCAGACAAATGCAGGAATTTTGAAGGTTAAGTCATTTTCTAGTTATGGAAGGGTCTGGATCCTGCTTGTTTGTGTTTCTTACCACTGTAAGTGGTAACTCATGAATTACCACTCATAGAAAGTCATAGAAAGTACTGTAACTCATGAAAATATTAGAAACATTTAGCATTTTCCAAAGGTGAAAACTAAAAATTCAGTAGGCAGGTAGTTTTACAGAATCTACCATATCGTTTTTAGATACTGCAAAAGGAGAATTGTTTTCCTTTTCCTACAATAAAATCCATCATGTTGCATTTTAGTGAGAGGTTTGTGTTTCAGTGCGTTATTGCATGTAAAATGGGGAACGAATTTGCAAAAAGTGTGCAACTCTTACCTTTATGAAAGCGGTACTTTACTTTCTAATATGGTAGATGCCAACAAGGCCATGCTTCAGTTTACCTCAAGTAACCTGTTTGTAAGCCCAGCCATTGGCTATCCAGTTATTTGTGGAGTATGGGAAAGATTTAGTTCTGTTGCTCATCTGGTATTCCTTAGAAGAAATACTGACTTCCTATATAGCATAATGCAGAGCAGATTTTGAATCTTAATTTCAGGACAATGGAGTTTTGGTACAACATAACGCTATACTGAGCTAATGGATTCTACCAAAGCAGGCTATAACTCTTTTTAAAGAAAAATCATATATCTTACTAAAACATAAAGCATGCATTAAAAAACAATGAAAATAACATATTAGTTTGCTCAGGGATGCTTAGATGTATGTAGCTCCAGGAAAATGGTAACAGTTGATTGAACGTAAAGGATCAAGTTAAGTTACTAGTTTAGAAAAGGTCTACGTCTCAGTTAGCTGGTTTTGTGATTAGCTGTAGGTTTCCAAAAGCATTAAGCCGCCACGTACCATATAAGGAAGGAACTGTGCAATTCATTCTTAATGTAAAAGTGTCAGAGAGAGACTAAGCATTTCACGAGAAAATTCTTTTCCATTTTGATTTTGAGCTGCTATCTTCAAAAGTTTCCAGTCTGATATCTCTTATGAAAGGAATTGGACATGGTGGTGGATGGAGGTTTATCTGCACTTTAGATCTCAGTAAAACTTTAAATGGATTGTTGTTTTAAACTAACAGCTGTGGTAGCAACAGTATTTTCTAACAATTTAGAAGTGCCATGGAAGCATGTGCTTCAATGGGACAAAGTAATGAACGTCTTCCAGGTTTGGCTGATGACACACATATAAAACAGCCAGTGAATTGTTTGTATTGTAAGGGGTTTACATGAAACTAGGAGTTGAAGAAAGTAATTTCCTTGTCTGTCTTTTTGGGTCAATATACCAACTTCTTTTGAAAGTCTTAGCATTTGTCATCACCTTTGGTAAAGCCACAATTTTTCCCTTCAAAGGGTGTAAAATGCATTCTTGCACATTAAAGGCTGGGATATATGCCACTTTTGTCGAACAAAAATATTTAGAATAAATTCCCTAAATTTTTTGAATGCAATAAATATTGTTACCTTTTTTAATTGAATGGACTCCATACCAAGTAGGAAGTATGCTGGTATACTGTGATAGTATTAGGAACATGAAATGTGCATGTTTTCTTTGTGACTTTGAAAACATCCTCACTTAATATATATCCCATAACTTCTTACTCCATTATTGAGCTGAGAAAACCTAACATTTCACAGAGACTGAAAATATATTAGCTTATTTGCAGCTGTCATGCATAATTTTGGGCTTTGTCTTTAATCTACAGAATAATCTGTTCTCCACTGCAGTCTGTAGAACTGTCTTTCCCTGACATGAGACTGAAATCATGTTTTGTTGTAAAATTCACCTTGCTGCGTCAGCTCAGAAAATTTGTCTGCGTTGATTTTTGAAATTTAGAAATTAATTTCTGGGACAAGCAATAATTAACTAGTATTAATAAAAGTGTGTGCGCGTGAGAAATCAATACGGGAAGTTGGAAAATTTAAATACAGTAATTGCTCATACTTTTATTTAGACTCACTTTATCCGGAAATGTCAAGTAACTGTTTTTGAAACTTCTTCTGCCAGTGTATTAACTAGTAAAATCATAACCTGGGAATTCATTGGGTAAATCAAAATAGCAGGCAAACCAAAGACAGGATTGGACACTACAGGTAAATGTGCAGGATAAAATCATTCTTTCTAGAACTCATTTTGGGCCAGGAATACTTCTGCCACTTATTAATGAATTTCATACAAGCTGACAAATGAATAACAGCCGCAGCAATGAATACTTTTTTTTTTTTTTTTCAGACTTCTGCCCACAGGAGGGAGGGGGAGAGAGAGAGAGAACAATTTTACTGGAAATGTTTTCTAGTTTAGCTGGCTACCTATGCTAGAGTTTTGGTTTGGTGTTGTTCACATTAAGTAGATATCTTCTGTCAAGTAGAGTTGATTTTTCTACATAACGAGGATGTAAAATGAAGCGATTATGACTTTAAGAGAACAATGGGATTATTTTAAATAGTCACAAGTTTTCTAAAGATGTACAAAACTCTAAATTCATTTTGATATTCTAGTATGTTTTTAGGTATACTAACACAAAACAAAGAAAATAAACCAGATTTCTCTGAGATGGAATCTAACAACTTTCAGAGGTAAAGAGATAAGGCATAAAACCCATAGGATTACAGTCTTTACTACCAAAGAAAATAGAACTTCAAGATGAAAAGTAATGATTAAGATCTGATTATCTATTTTTAAATATACACAGGCAATAACAACTATCTGATTTAGCAGATAATTTCATATGAAGTCAGGCTCTCCCTAGGATTATTCAGAGATATTTGTTGTACTACCAAGATTTTAGACTTTATATTTTAAAAGTAAACTGTACAAAGTATGCATTACTAAATTAAAATAACAATCCAAAAACTTTTTTTTATATAAATTATTCCACCCAGACCTCCATAATTAACAGAGACAAGAACTCATGTCAGTAAAATGCTACTCCTCCAAAAGATTGACTCTTACCCCCAGGGTATACTTCTAACATCTCTCTCTGAAAATCCCACGAGATGATTAGTGGAGAAATAGCCATTGTTTGCTTGCACTTAGCATTTCTTTCATTTTGCAGCCCTTTACTATTGTTTCAAACTTACTTTCATCCAGAAGTGGATAAATGAGGAGTAATTCGATTTATCTTTTTATTCAGAAAAGTTTGGAAGTAATACTGGTGAAGGTATTTAGATACTACAAAGATTTTCTCCGTACAATCTTCTCTGCAGCCTGGCCACGAGTGCAGATATGTTACAGCACCGTAATTACATGATTGCTTCTTGAGGGGATACAGTTTTAATTCTTTTAAAAAAAACACTAGACTTCTCTTGTTAAGAGATGCTGTGACAATCTCCTTGTGCAAGATGAGTTCCTCCTGCAGCATCAGGAAAGGCTTGAGTTCAAGCCTGAGTTGCCTGTAGATCTTTTTGGCGTGCCTGGTGTCAGAGAGGTTCTTTTTGGAAAGTGTACCGTGGTATTGGTGAGGGCTGGTTTGACTGGCAATCTGTGCCAACACCTGGCTATAAAAGCCCCTGGTAACAGTTGAGCGTGTGTGTGTGACATCGCCATGCAGAGGTGTCTGGCACGGTGTAGAGCAGTGGGAGGCTGTGTGTTGGAGTCAAGTTTGTGCCAGCACCACTGGGGAGGGAGCGTGGGCTTCCTCAGGGCTCAGCTGGGCTGACGGGCCAAGCAGTGCTTGGGGCAGGTCCCAGTCACCCACACCTGTACACGTGTGCAAGTGTAGAGCTTTCTTTGATGCAGCCCATCTCCTACATAGCCCACTAAATATATGTCCGCTTGCTGTGTCGTGTTGTCCAGTGACCCTCTTTCCCCCCATTAAGGGAAAGAGGGAGGAAAAAAGCCAACCACAAAAGCAGTGCAAATTTTGTAGGAAAGACTAGCAAAATTGTATTTAACCACCTGAGATGATTACGGATTATTCCAAAAAGCAATACTTATTTTCTCCTCTTAAAATGTTAGAATTGGGAGGCAGGCTGGAATCTGTGCCAAAATTTTAACAACAATGACTCTAGCTTATTTGCTTTCTTTTCCAAGTTAAGTGGTGGGTACCCTATGTAGTCCTTTCATAAGGTTTGTGCATACATACGCATGTGTACATATATGTGTATATAAATGCACATAAAGGTTTGTCTACAGGGAGTGATAGGAATATGAACTCGTAAGTATGATAAGTGGGTATCTTCAGCACGCTGTTAATATACGGTGATTTTTGAAGTGTAGCAACATTTGTTTTAACAAGACACGAGCTGGTGTGCTACTTTGACCAGATACAGCTTTCTAACGTACAGAAAGAACAGACATTTATAGATACCGGTCTTAATCTATAGTTAAATACATGTTAACCGAAAGACAAAACATAAATACGTTACACAGGATGAAGGAAGAGAAATAATTATTATTTATTGTTAGTTTAACATGGGTAGCATAAATGGAGAGAGATAAAGGGTATGCTCCAAGCTGCTCATTTGAAAATTAGAAGCACAGCCACTACGGTCATTAACCTAGACAGTTAGCCATGGTCTTATATTTAATGCGTAATAGGTTTGAGATTATAAACTAAGATTTAGCGATGGCAGAAGTAAAGATATAACCTGCTAAGCCTTCCTCTGTGTTCCTTGCTTTGTCGTTACTGGTTTTTATTTATTCCTAGTTCTACTTCTATGGCCTAAAAAATGTGTTATTTTCAACAATATTTATCTTTCTTTGTTGTTTATTTTTTCTAAATATTTATAGATAGTTATAGTCTCACTCAGTAGGCATTTAGCTAATCTATACAAATTAACCTCCTTCATAAATTATTCCTTTTAGCCCCTTGCCAGATTACAAGTAGCTGAATGCAAACTAAACGTGCTTCAAAGCTTATCAATCAGCAAACCAAGAAAAACAACTCGTCTTATTAAACTGTGGCAGCTTAAGCCAAAAGAACGGAAACAAGTTTTTCAAAAGAAATCATGAGAAGATTTGGCAAAGCCAAGCAAGTACCCGTTCCTGTGAGTGAAGTGCTGGAGTTGCTGCTGCTCGTTTGGCCACATTTCAGTTCTGTTTGAGACCCAACCGTTAATTTGAACCAGGTTCACACAGATGAGCTGCCCTGTGGCGACCGGGAGCATTTTAAGCAGAAGATGCCCTTGTGCCCACAGAGCAGTAGATTAAGGTCCCCAGAAACCCTGTATAGTAGCAAATGCTTAATACAGAGATGCATCTAACATTCATTGCTTCTTTGGTATTAGAGAATTGGTGGTGCTCTTCTGCCTGAGGGCAACCTGGAAGCTTTCTAATTATTGAGAGCCTTTGGATTTAATCGAAACAGAATCCATTTTGACGTGAACGCAATTACAGAATTCAAAAGCTTTTTTTACTCTTAGTTCTTTTGATCCTTTATCACAGCAGCAAAATGTGACTGAAAGGTGTTTGAGCTTTATGAAGGGTTTTGTTGGGGTTTTGGGGGTGGTTGTTTGCTTGTTTCTTTGGGGTTTCTTTTGTTTTTTTTTTTTGTTTTGTTTTTGTTTTTTTGTTTTTTTTTTTTCTTTTTAATGGAAAGCTTTAGCATGTACACTTGGGTTTTAAAAGTTTGGAGGTTTTTCTCATTAAACAGATCTCCTGGGAGGGAAGAAAAAAACCCCACCACAAGTCCCTGAATTTTGCTTCAAATATCCACTGCAGGAGAAGATACATAACAGTAAGATTCACCCTTCATTTACTGACTATCAAGCTTACTTCTTGAGATTATCCCTTCTTAGAGTATTCGGGCTTAATTTGACTCAGTATCAGTTTAACTGTGCTGTAAGTGCAGGAAAAGTTAAGCTGTTTCTTGATACTTAGGAGCAAGGGAGTAATGTCAATGATGTGGAAATAACATTTGTGGGCAAGACCTCTGAAATCAACAGGAATATTCCTAAAAGCTTGTGTGGCTTTGGCTCAAACCTGTCTCTATAAGCCTGGGAGGAATTTTGCATGCACATCCATTTGCCCATGCAGATGTCTGTTCTGTATTCAGAATAAACAATCGCACACATCAGCAACTGTTTTCACTTGCAAATATGGGTTACTGTGCATATGGATTTTATAGGAACTTTATGGAAACAGACCCTGTAATAACCTAGCCAATAGCACCTCCTATTTCAGTGGTGGCATTCTGGAACGATCATTGCTGCCACAGTTGCCTAACGGTTGTGAGATTTTATTTCTGAAATTGCGTGTTTGTAGATTATCTAAAGTCAGTTTTGGGAATAGAGCAAGACAAACAAATAGGGGTTCAGTGATGAACATGATGTATGAGTTTAGAAGCTTAATGTGTTGTTAGGTTTGATAACTCCCAAGTTTAGGTATTTAGTAGGGTAATGTGAAACCTCCATATAACTTAGTCACCTACACTCTCAAGTTAACCAAATATGTAAGATATCACCAGGAGGACTTTATGGACACTGCTTTAAGATAGGTCTGTAAGACATCTAGTGGATCATCATTGCCTTTAGGAGTTCTTATCTTCCTCTAATTATCTAGAGGACTCAAGGGACATGAATCCTACCTTTCATCTGGGAATGACCCTTATAATAGTAATTTCCTCTGCTACATTTCTTTGTATCAAATGGTTTTGTAACATCAGCATATGTTTCTATAGAAGTCTGGAATTTCCCTCTGCTAGAACGTGGGAAGTAGAAGGGAACAGAACAAGTAGGAGCACAAGAGAGACCTTACTTTGGCACGGCCTTTTGTTTTCCTTTGTTGCAATATAGGAAGAAGCTGAGCCTTGCAAAAAATGATTTGTTTTGGCATTGTCACTTGGAAGACAGATTTTGCCTTTTAGACATAGCAATAGGGAAGTCCTATACTACCAGAAGATCATTAGGAAGAAAGAGCAACTCCCCCCTGAACCAGCCTCCTCTAGGTCTCCTTCCGTTACTCCGAGGTATTTGCTGTTTGCTGCTGGCCCATAAGACAGTTCAGGTGCTTTTGTTCACCCTTGGTCACTGATTTAGCTACAGTGAGCGGAGAATTGCTGCTACTGTGAGGCTTGAGAGCTTACAGCAGCGGCATGCCCACGCTGAGTGGTCATATTGCTTGCATTAGTGGATAGAGGCCAAGTGACAACTGAGTTCCAGTTGTTTAAAAGTATGTTTAGCTTGGATTCAAATCCATAAATATAAAACAAAATGGTGTTTTTTTCCTAAATCAGCTCACAGCTGCAGTGGTTGAATATCCCTGATCAGCATGCAGACATTACATCTTTCTTTGTCTGTTCAATGCCTTCTATCCATGAATCTGAACATAGAGGGGCTTTATATATCGTTTACTCTCTCTGTTTGCTGGAAGCACAAAGACTGTGCTGCATTTGTCATACAGGTTGACAGAAAGCATATGTATATAGGTATTGTTTGTTGCAGGCAGACCTGTGCTGCTGATAGAACCCAAGAAAAATCTCTAGGCTGCTCCAGTTTTTCATACTAGCTGCGTTTGGCATTTAATGACAATCATAGCAATTTGGTTTTATTATGCAGACTAGAGAAGGATGTTTCATTCCGTAATGTTTGGAATGGCTGCCTACTTATATTTAACATCTTGGGGACAGACTGAAAACCCTTATGCTCATCTGGTCTAGCCTAAAATTTGCAGAAAGCTAGTAGGTACTCTGCAGTGCAAAAAAAAAAAAAAAAAAAGCACTCCAAGCAATTGCCTGGTACACAAGGCTCTCGGATGACATGGCCCATTATAAAAGGCCTAGATATTTGCTGCTGTGAGTTAGCTGAATAGATGCAGGCTTTTGCCCCACCTATAAAGTAGCCTAATTCATCTGGGGAAAGGGAGGCAGATAAGACAGAGAGGGAGGTAACCTCAAATGACTTTGCAACTGCCACAAGATAGATGCCTGTGCAGCAGAAAAGAGCTTTGCATGCTCCTAAGGGGAAGAAAAGATCTTGGCTTGCAGCTTCCCCCTCCGCTCCATACAGGCTGCAGGGGCAGGGCACTGTATCACCGCCTGATCAGAGGGGTACGATGTGTCCTGGGAACGTGGGAAGCATGGGGGCCGTGGCCTGCTTTGGCTAAAGGTCAGGCTGGGCTGCTCTGTTCATGGAGCATGGAATGGGGGGAAGTTCGGGGGTCTCTGCTGCCATCCATTGTCAGCTACTGGAACGGGTCCTGCACTATGTTCAGATTTGAAAAAATTGGCAGCTGTGGCTAGAAAGGTGTTAGGGTGGTTTTTTTTCATTCCATTACCTGACCACGCCTATAGCTTAATGAAAAATTGAAAGTTGATTAAAAAAAAAACACCAGGGAGGCTGGACATAGAAATTGCTGCAAACAGCAACACTAAGTGTCAGCCAGGTTCGCACTGAGGGTCTGGTGTGATGCTGCCTGGGAATGAACAAGCTTGGCTGGGCTAGTGTTCTTAGCTGTGTTAGTAAATGCTGTGTTAATCTTCCAGTCTTTGGCTAATTGTTATATTTCAGCTTCTTTTTGCTGGTGACAGTAATCTTCAGAAAACTGTAAGCCTTTAGGTCAGATAACTTCCTTTAATTCCAAACGCACTTAAAACTCAGATAAAATTTCCACAGTCAAATTGCATACTCAGTTCAAATAAATGGATTGTTCCCTCACCAGTGTCTTCTACACCTGTAACATTTTTTCATTCTCAAGTGCAGCAATCATTATGTGAAATACATATCACTATGGTCTTGCTCTGAAAATAATTTACAAGACCACCTATCGTTTGATTTCTTTGCTATGGATTTCATAATGGCAGCGCTAAGGGGTAAAATATTTAAGAATGCAAAAACCCTTTGGTAAGTCCATTTTGACATTAATTCAAAATTGCCAGTAGTTTGATGGATACAAGGTTAAGAGGAACCTGGATCTCCAAGATACATCCTTTTGTTAGAGTTAAGAATGATATCAAGCTATTCCAGACTGATTTTAATTACATTCTGAACCCTTTCTAATAGGACTTCAACCAAACTTCGCCAACCACCCAGAAAACACTGTCTGATCATATCTGCAAACATGCTGTGCCAGATGGGAAGCCAACAACAGGAGATGAAGAAGAGTTGTCCTGCATACCCCGTACACGTCCGTCCCTTCGGTAGGACTGAAAAGAACAGGTAACAAACTCTAGCCATGACAACACAAACCTTGGAAATACTTAGTCACGTTAGTGGTTCCTGTTGATGTAGGAAATCATGTTAAGGACTGTCAGAAACATTAGCATTCAGGAAAAACCCTGCCATTCTTCTACATTTCATTCCATCCCAAAATGTTTGGCTAGGGCTTTTTCCCCTCCAGTTTTCTGTAGTTTTTCATTGCAGAAACTTTATGCAGTCTGAATAAAGAAATTAAATTACAGGAATCTTCTGAGGTAATGTTGAGTGCCTTGTAACATGACAATTTCTAACACGAAATGAAAGTGTCTAATATGATGTAAAAGCCCCAAGTATGTTATGCCATCTGCATCGTACTTGCAGGCGTTTACCTTATTTGCCCCTGACTTTCAAAAGCATCCTAGAATTAAGCTCAAAACCTGGTTTGTCTCTCTTTCCCTCTTGTTTTCTGTAGAACAGTGACATTTTTCAGTGTTTCGTACATTCTGGATAGTTGACATTATGCAAGTTCTGGAAATCTGCAGATAAAGATCTTTCCTTTTAGTCCTTCCATGTTCTCTCTAGAATGGTTACTATACTGTAGATAATGAAGTAATTATATTGGATGTAAATTACGATGACAGTAATGATTTTGATAGTATCAACGATTTCACATTTGGAAGCTCAGAAGTTGTTCAGCCTGTGGACTTTAATAGATAGTCTGCGAAAGAATCCTTAGAACACATTAGCACCATCTGTGATAGAAAAAAAGTTAAAAACATTTTATACTCAGCAGCATATTCATGTTTTGAGTGTAATTGGGAAAATATCACCAAAAGATACTATAAGAAATAAAAATGATGGCAGCATCCAAGCCTGTACATTTTCATTGACACAGTAATAGTTTTCTGCAGTACAGTGAGGATAGCACAGAAGCTTACCATTTCAGATTGTGACAATTTTTCATTCCCTCTTGCATTTTCTTCTGTGCATGCTTAGACAAAAAAGGCCAACACTTGATTAAAAACATAAGCATGTTATTAATTGCATTGCCATATATACTCAGGGGTTATTTAAGGATTTTTGCCTCTCAAATTTGAGAATACTGTTGGGGTTTTTTTGGTTTTTTTGGTTTTTTTTAATTATGATTTGAACAGATTAATTCCAGTAGTGCAATGGATTTGCCATACATATTTGGTTTGTTTCCAGTATAAATTGCTACTTATTTTAAGGTGCAGTGTTTTTGGATTGGTTTCATTGTATCAAGTACTAGATTATGGCAATATTATAGGAGTGCCTGCATATTATGACATTAAATTCGCAGGTGTTTAGCCTTTTCTGACTTCATGAAATACTGCAGTATCTATTTCTAATGCTTTTATACAATACAATTTGGCAAAAGAAAGAATCCCAGAACATTGTTTTTCTCATATATATGCTAGTTTTTTAAATGGTAAGCATTTAAAAAGTTTATTTAAAAAAAAAAGTAGTAGAAAAAACTTTGAAATATCTGTGCTTTTCAAGGTTTTAATATAACTACAGCATGAATTCTGCAACTAAGTTTTGTGTTCAAAACCCAGAGAGAAGCAGGAATTAGATACTGTATGAGAAATCGTTTTACATACATTTGATATCATTGTTGACAATTCAAATTGGTATTTTAATTTTAGACACTGTATTTCAGTCTTCAAAAACATTAAAAACACAGAGGCAGCCTTGTTTTTCTTGTAATTCTGTTTCTTTAGCTTTTAGACGTTGTTTTCCTTCATCTTTCAAGCTGTTTCCAGCTCAGTAAAACTTACAGGAGTGGTAGTGTCCAATATCATACAGTAATATAAGAACATAAAGTTTTAAAATTTTGTGGAGTCTTTGTCTTGCAGTCTATATGATGTTGTCACGATACAAACACGGTGATGATATTTAGCTACATAAATTGCTAGGGCATTTGTTCAATGCTGAAGACTACTACTTAAATTCTTAATGGATGGTTTGTGTAATTTGTGGTGTTTGTATCCAGTCAAGATGATTGTGTTCTTGGGGCTAAAAACTGTGAAAGCATGCAGCAAAACGATAATGCTTGACCTGAAGAGCTGACAGTTTAGTATCAGAACAGAAGTGGGGTATGTTTGCTATTGTATAAACACAACATGATGTGAAGATCATGCAGTGGCTTATAGTACTGTACATTTTAATAGCTTTTCTCAATGTGTATACAAAGAAATCACGAAGCTTTCCTTTCGAGGTAAATCTCTGCAATATAACTTCTAGGTCCATCTGCGCTTTGACTTTGTCCACTTTCAAGTCTTGTATAAAACTGAAAAGCAGAAGTACAGTGGGGGATTATTAAAAGGATATTTGGAGTTTAATACTGGTTAAAATATTCACTAATGTTTGGGGCAAATTTTCTGTGTGTTTGAAATTTTCAACTGATGGTATAAAACAGAAGTCAGGGCTGTCTTAATAAACAGGGAACGAAATGCCTTTCAACTGGTATAACAAAAACAAGATTAACTTAATTATATAAGGAGATGTACTTTTGTTATGGTTTCACCCCAGCTGGTAATTAAGTGCCATGCAGCCTCTTGCTCACTTCCCCCTCGCCCAGGGGGGTGGAGAGGAGAATCAGAAAGGAAATCCCAGACAAAACCAGGACAACTTTGGAACCTAGTAGTACAGGATGTACTGCACAAATTCATGTTCTGACGGACTGCTAGCCAAACTTCTGCAGTTCATCATTTGGAACTTAGGGAAAAGTGAAGAAAGCCTGAGTGTTATTTGCAGTTTACTATGGCTGTGACCCATGTATGTGCCACTGCCAAGAGAAAACCAGTGCAACTTTCACATGCCAGGCATGGTGTTTTCTGGCATAATAAGAGAAATACTGTAAAAGCCATTGGCGTGCTTTCAGTTAGATTACTGTAAGCACTCACCTTAGCAATACATATCACTGGACTGGACTGGACGAACAAATGAGCTACTCCTCTGTTTACAGAAAGGACAGTACATCTGTTGAAAAGATCTTTAAATAACTTTTCTAGGCTTGTTTGTACCAACAAAATGAAACTTGAGGAACTACAACAACTTTCGATTATATCAGTGGAGAAAATACCAATATTAGGCCATAATGATGTGGTTTAAAATACTTTCACAGAATTGAATGGATATAGATTAGCCATGAATAAATTTATACTTTCTATCGGTAGAAAGTTGCTGACTACCCAAAGACAAAACCTTTTTTTAAAAATAAAAAATAGGAGTCCTACACAGGCCTGTATGTAACATCAGTTATGCCTTTAGATCTGTACTGTGTGCGTTTTTGTTGTGTGCTGTGGCTTCCTTTGCAGTGCTTTGCTGTATTGCACCTCAAGCCTAGTCTAAATTCGTGCTTTCGAGGGTGGAGTCTTTTAGCACAGATACTTGGAAAAGCACGTGTTGTTGTGGCACCCCTGTGTGTTGCTTTGTAGCGTCTTTGGGCATGAAGTGTAACCTGTACATCTGTATGTGGCGTCCTAGGGACCCTGGGAGAAAGACATCTGGAGAAAGGTCATTGGCAGCAACTCTAGGAGGGGGTCTAGATTCCTCCATTGAGAAGAGTAAAGGGAAGGAAGGCCAGTACAGTACAGGGCTGGGAAAAAAAGGAATTAAGACAGCTGTCGGTAAACCTTACAGTCAGTAAAAGAGCCCTGAAAAACCTGCTCACAGCAAAAGAGTACAAACCAGTTGTGTAAATGTTTCCATTCCAGCTCAGGACAGTGGACAGGCAGGCCCTGCTGAAGGGCAGCATGCTGATCCAAGAGCCCCACACAGCACCACCAGTGTTTTCTGTCTAAGTGGCAATTACCCTTCTTGAGTGTTGCTGTACCAAGGTTGTTTGCCAGTAATGGATAGGGGTGTTTCTGGGCTGTGCATCAATCCTCCATCGATGGCGTGACTCCCAGGGTAGCCGTATTGCTGCTAAGATCGTTTTACTTGGACTAAATGAAGACCTATGATATTTGCATAGCTCAGTACCAGCATTCCTGTAGCTGCTGCGTGTGATGACAAATGTTTTTGCTGGCCTGAATTTGCCTTTTTCTTACATCCTTTGCCTTTAAAAGATCTAATAGCCCAGAGGCAAGCAGTCTCACAGCATTTGAGTATTGTGTGCCAGGTTCCGTACAGGTGAAATGAACGAATTAAAGACTACCTTCAGTTGCCTGTAATTACTTGTGTTTTGTTCGTCTCTGGTGACTCTGTATGAAGCAATGTACAAACACCCTGTTTGTACAAATCCAGCTGTTTCTCCCAAATTTACTTATGTGTTTATTCTGTCGCTTCCAGATGCTTTTTCTTTAGCATCTTTTGGTGGTGGTGTTAGCTTTGATAGGCATTTTCAGCAATTTGACTGTAATTATTGCTGTCGTAGAACTGTTTGTCGGGTGCCTTGTGTTTTAGTGAAACAGGAAGATTTAAGAGAGCACTGAGAATCACCTGCTTCCCTGAAATGCTTTCGGTATATTGTTTTCATGAGTGTCCAACCAATCCGTTCATCATGGATATGTGCCCCTTTAAAAGTGATAGCATTGCACACCAGACAAAATGCAGCAGCAGTGCAGCTCATGCTCCTGGGCTATTCCTTCAAAGGAGCTTGCCATAAAGAGAAATCGGAAACACCTGACTGGTCTGTGAAAACACCTCAGGGATCTTGTGCTTCTGAGAAAGAAGGTGATTTATGTACTATTTAGAATGAGAAATCTACTGGATGTAGTACGTGTAGTCCTATTTGTCAGTGAATCTACAATTCAAACAGTGTTGACCTGCTTAAGGGCCAAACTGAGCTCTACAGTTATATCAAAGAACAGAGGAGTTGTGGATACTTTTAGGTGATTTTATTTTCACAGAACCGTTAGAAATTATAGTCTCTGATTCATCATAGGGAATACAAATACCACAATTATACAGTTATCTGGTGATTTTTAAATTAAGCTTTGTAAATTTGAAGGCATCGTACCAATAAGATGCATTTAATCAGGCATGGAAATAGGCACCCCCATCGGCTTTTGCCCATGTTGGCACTGCTTGCTGTAGTGTGTGCTTTATTTTATGATAGGGTGATGTTTTTCCTGCCCTTCCAGTCAGAGCGAGACTACAGTTGCCTGTGAATTGTTTTAATCAACATCATTCTGAAATGAAATGATGTGCTTAAATGGTTCATAAAGACTGATCATCCACCAAAGATGCACTTGATACTTACTTTCTGCAAACATGTTTGAATAAGTAGTCAGTGACCGTGCAGAACAGGGTTTGATGATGAACTCTGCACAGAGTTACCTTTTTCTCATTCTACAATGATACCTGTCTCATTATTCACACTCAGAGATGGGTTTAATTTAAATGTTGAACCTGAAAAAAATGCACTGGGTGAAAATACTAACTGGGATTTGTTTTCCACTGCTTAACAAATGCTACAGATACTGGGTATTTGCTTTAGACTACCATCTTACTGGAATTTTTTTTTTCCTCCCATCATTTTTATGTATGTTCATAGAACAGGTTTTATGAAGTGTCCCCACACCAGTTTCCTCTACTAAATTAAATGGTACCTTGCAAAAGTGACCTCTGTCTCTTTCAGAAATTAAAGCCATTGCCTATTACAGACATGATTGTTTTACAAGTAAGGTTGAAGAAAAGGAACTGCTCCCAGTGCCCAGCTGTTGTAGCACCTCCTGGACCCAAAACTAGGTAGTTAAAGGCATGTTTGTCTTAAGAAGATATGCTCCAGATTATGCACCAGTTACGTACGCAGCAATACGAGGGGACTGAATAAGCCAAAACCAGATTTTTCCCCATGCTTGGTCACCCAATGCCTGCTTGATCGATCTAAGCAGCGAGTATGTGAATTAAGTACAGAACCCAATTACAAACTCTATGTAACCTCTAATCCAAGATACAACTTTGGTCCAGAAACCAGAAATGTCAGTCATGATTTGAGCACTGAGATTGCATGTAACTGGGGTAGATGTCCGTGATTGATTGTAGCATTAGAGTGAGGACAGGATACAAGGACTGGAATCTGAAGGATGATTAAAGTGGACTGGTTATAAGGTATCTCTCTGACTCTTGCTTTTACCTTTTTAAAAACATGGAGGAAAATCATACCTCTTACATCACTTTAAGTATTTGATCAGTTTAGAATATCTTGCTGGAGCTCTGCCAGGTGTTACGAACTTGATGCGCTGCTTAGTCTAATTCTACGTCTTGTCTTATGTAAGGAAATCAGGTGAGATCACAAAATCTCTGAGCTTAAAATGTGTAAATTTATGTTACAAACCAGGAAGACAGTCTTGCTCTCAGTTTGATGCCTTGGTGGGCTTGGATTCAAAGTCGCAGTCAAGTTTTCAAAATATGTTACATTTTATATTAAATTGAAATGTTTATTAGTGGAGAGAGGGAGGAATGCCTTGCTGGGCCATGACTAACTAATTTCCATAAAAATGAGTTGCTGGTACATACAATTTACTGCTTCATTCTAAGCAGAGAAGTTTTGAATGGTAGAAGTAGCTACAAGAGACAAAGATAAATGAGCCTTTTTCTTCGGAGAATGCTAGTACACTTTTATATGTTTTTAACACATCCAAGTTCTACTATGAAATAGGAATATTTTTCTAAACCAGTCAATAGGTGGTACTGAAGTAAAGCCGCTACACTTATAGGAACTTGTGTTGCAAGATCATCTGCACACAGGAAGATGTATGTTTTGACTCTGGATGATCCTGATGCACACTGGTAAAAGGACAGTGGGGCAGGAGAGTTACAAATGTCTTAGGGTGAGTTTAGATGCTAATGAAACTGACCAAGAACCCTGCAAGCTAGTCAGAGCAAACTGTCTCCTAATTTTTTTCCTATTAGGTGTCTTAAGGACTAGTTTTGTGCAATCCTGCTAAACTTTTAATTGAGTGGAGGGGGACACACACACAAAAGCTAACTTGGCTGCAAGAGAGGCTTCTGTTGTTGTGGGTCTGCTCCATCTGTACCCAAAGCTCCTCTCTAGCCACTGCCACAGAGGGAGTTGCACATCTCTACTTTACTTTAGAATAGTGCTTCTCTCTTCATAGGCAAACAAGGCATAGCCCAAAGATATTTAGTGTGGAGCATCCTCTCCTTGAGCTGAGTTTTCTCTTTTAGTGTATATTGGGGAAAAAAGGGACCTGAAATATGTGCAGTATGTCCTTTTCTATTGTAGTCATAGAAGGATGCCTTAGTGATCTGAGGTGTGTGTGATTATGTAGGAAACCATTTTTGGTTGGCTCTGTCCTCAGTGTGATGGCTTAAGCTATTTCACACAGTAACCAATAGAAGGAAAGTATTTGATTGCACTGGTTTCCCTTGCTCCTGCTTATTACCAAATGGCCTGTCCCGAGTTTGGACACAAGCCAAATTAAACAGTCTGTCATTTCCTTGGAATCAGATGAATCTGTATTTTGGCAGGCTTTACTTCTAAAAGATGAGTCTCTGTAGATGTACTGTGTCATTCATGGATCACCAAGCAAGAAGCTTGTCCGTATGCTCATCTCGACTTGTGCCACTGGAGGAGAACAGTCAAATACTCTGTGTACCTGCCCTCTCCCCTGCCCTCCTCACCCGGGGGACTTGGAAAGGAAAATACTTGCATGACCAAAAGGGTTGTGTCCTTGCAGAAACTGACCTTCTTCCTGTGAACGGGCTCTGTGAAAGAAGGGTTGTGCTGAATTTTCACTTTTGACTATTTTCTAAAATATGCAGAAGGCATTTTCTGTAGTCTGAAAATGCTTTTTCTAAGTTAATTCTAAAAGGGTAGTGTACCTGAAGGAAACTGATAGTGGAAAAAAGTAAATCTGATTTAGGCAAGTGAAACATTTGAAAATCAAGTTGTTATCAACACTCCATGTTTACTTACTCTTGCATAAAGGAAAAGCAATGTCATGCAGTTACATTAATGACTGTATTGGTGTCATCTTTTTCCCCAGCCCTGATGACCAATGATGCTGTTCTGTAAGAGGGTGCCATGTCTCTTTATGGCTTGGAAAATCAAACTGATTCTGTGGTGCTTCTGTAACTGAGAGATCTTGGTTTTCCAAACGTAATAAACCCTTTGGATCACAGCTCACTTGTCCTGATGTTCATAAATAGTCAGAAATATTTTGCTTTTATGATACTCCTCGTGTGTTGGACTGTGGTTAATGTATTCCACTAGAGAGACCAAGTATACATGCAGTTTAAAATTCTACAGTATTAGTGTGTCCAATAAGCACGTTAGGCTGAATCCTCTTTTCTCAGAAATTACTTTTCAGTTCAATATGAAGATGTTTGAAGTCTTGAACAACTATAAGCTTAAATAGTAACTTACTGCAGGCATGGAGTAGTACATCCACAGTGACAGAAACATAAAAATTATCAGTCTACCTACCTGACTCGAAGATTCTGAATTTTTATGCTGTTTTCTTTTAAACACTGTTGGATTGGGCGTTGTGTGCAGGCAGGACCTTTTGTCTGTTGCAGTGATCAGCAGAGAGACAAAACTGAAGAGTCCATGGGCAAGGCAGAGTACCAAAGCTTGCTGTGCTTAGGCTTGAACAAGTGTTATTCATAGCAGCACCATCAGTTATCTCAAACAAATGTCAGGGGCCTACAGCCTCTTGTGTCTAGCCTCCAGTAAACATCTCCATCTGTCCATACCTCGAAAATGAAGGTGTGGGCAGCATGTCCTAACCCTCCTCTCCTAATGATGGGCACCAGCTATTGTCTGAGCTGGAGTAATTGCAGTCTGTGTAGATCTTGCTTAATCTACACAACACTGCTTTATAGTCAAGAGCACATTTTTTTAATTTCAAAATCTCGAGTAGATTTTCTTCAAGCGCTGTGGACAACAGCAGAAACCTTCTGCAACTGTCTAGATAGATGTTTCTGTAGATCTGTGGTGAGGATACAGCCTGTGATTTCCATTTGTTGATGAAAAATAAGAGTCCTCCTACAGCTCTTTTTAGGGTTTCTTACCATCCTGCCTTTCCTGTGGACATGTCCCCTTTTTTCTACAACTTTTGCAATTGTGGCAAGTTCATGTATTTGTTGGCTTGTGATGAATGCACTTGTCTCCTACTTGTACTCGGGCTCAGGCTGACTAAGGAGCAGCGAGCCTCACATCCTTGCAGTGAACTTGGAAGCTGGAAAGCCCCTGGGTCACATATGAGGGAGTAAAGTTGCCTTGAAAAATACTTGGAAAGTGGTTCTGAAACCCAACAATCCAAGATAATCAAAGTGCAGAACGAGATAGCAGAGCTAAAACAAAGACATCTATCTATCTTGTCTATACCACTGACTAGCAGCCCACTACTTCACGCTGTGAATATTACCATGAGGATGGGCCCAGTCTGAGCTCTCCCTGAATTGCAGCTGGACTGCACAGCAGGTGACTCTGTGCTCAAGCAGGGACATCTCTTGGGGTTACAAATTCCTTACCTGAGATTTAAGAGATCCTTCCCTACCCAAGGCGAAGAGATCCTTTACATGTGGCCCATCCTTGATGATAAGTTGACTGATAGCATGGTGCAATAACACTACAAAATACTACTAATTCATGTAGCTACTGAAAATTATTATGAACACTATATGGATAATTGCACTAGATATAAACCATTGACCAACGCTGAGACCCAAATCAGACCCAGACGCACCTAGGGTCCAAAAATGAGTTTAGAAAGCAAGGGGGTCCACTCTGAGCTTCATGACTCAGTCAGAGGGTCATCCTTACTCTCTGTGTCTCTGGTTTGTGTGAATCATTCTAGCTGTGTTCTAACTCTATTTTCCTTCGTCTGTTTCTTTCCATGCAGTAATTAATAAGGTAAACCTTGCCATCAATCTTACTGAACCTTGTCAAACTACTGTTAAAACCACTTTCTAAAATTCTGTTGAACTTACTGAACTCTGTCAAATGATTACTCTACCTCAAGAAAACATACTGTTGTTTCTCTCTTTAGAGTGCGGTGGGTTCCGCTCATCTGCGACAATGCTGATTGCAGTGGTGCAATATTGTGGACAAGACAGCAATAGGATGGGTAAGTAAGGTTTATCTTTATAGTATGTTGTGAAGATTACAAAACTGGCAACCCCAAGCACTCACAGCTTTTAACAGTACAATTTCAAATCTCCATCTATTATTATCAGTAGTAAAAGTGTCACTGTGTTTCCTGGATGTCTTCTAATTTTCCAGCTTTCAGGAGAAGCATTTCAGAGTGCAAATGCACTTTTAAATGTAACCCAGGATTTTTAGTATTGAGGTCATTAAATGGTTTGACAGAGTGTAAGAAAACTGTGTACCCAGATGTTTGCATATGTTTTCACCCATGTGAATAAAAAAAATGGCCAAAAGAAGCCTCTCCCAGGAGATGACTACCGAGGTTTCAAAATGCTGGATTTCCACAGATTTTAGAGAACAGCAATGTTATTAGTAACATCTGTAGGTGCTACCTCTTCTGGGACAACCCTTGTGTTAAGTAAAGTACTCTTAGGTATTCCATTTATAAAGGATGTCCAAAAACTTACTGTTTACACATACAGTAAGTCTTGTTCCCCGCCCTGCCCCAGAATGTAGTTCACGACCCAAAAAAATTACCGTCAGTCCTGCTTACCAGATCTTCCTCTGCCTGTTTGAATATGCAGAGTCATCAGGCTGAAAATTCTTCACATTCATCCTGTTAGGAACTTTGAAAACTTTTTTGTCAAGAGGATCACGTGTTCATAGTCTGTGGTACCCCCTCGTTGTTAAAGGAGGTACTGGTAATCACAGCCAGATTCAAACTGCCATGTTTCTGTGAGTGTCTAGCTGTCACTACCTCTGCTCTAGTAAAGCAGTGCAGAAAAAGAATACTTAGCTCTACTTTGAATTCTGTAAGTTTTACCACAGTTATGCAAGAAAGATCATACATCCTTGGACCATTTCAAAACTCCCAATAACAACTATATTATTAATTAACTGAGCTTTGTGACCTAGTGAATGGGTAATGTAGTTATCAAGTGTGGATTCTTTCCTCTTGTCTAGAGGCCACATTGGCTTCTCTGAATTACTTAATTATTCAGAACCGTGCATCAAATCATTTGCCTGCAGAAACAGCAGTATACAGTTTCATCTCTAAGTGGACCTCTCTCAGAATTTGTTAGCTCTGACTCAAGACACAAAGGAAAAAAAATAATGTTCTCCTAATAACATCTTCCATGCCACATGGTGCGCAGTCATGCTTTGATTTTAAGCTCATTAATGATGTCAGTCAGCATCTCTGTCTGGGGTTTAGCTGTGAGCAAAGTAACAATCCATCTCTGATAGCTATTCAGTGTTGTATCTCACATTCACGTTCTAGAAAAAAAAAGAAGTATGTTTTAGTGGTTTTTTTATTTCTTGCTATTTGATCACTTCATTAAAGAAGAATTTTGACTGTATTAAAGAAGAATTTTGACTCCTATTTAGGAGCTCTAGTGGTAAGTGGATCTTTACACACCTTGTAAAACTGATTTGTGAAAAATGTGTGAATACTGTCCAGTGTGTGTCCACCTTTCTCATATCTCAAACCCTGTCTTCTCCACAGCTATCAAGACACATATGATGAAACAGATGCACAAAACAAAGAAGGAACTTGTAAAAACAAACGGCTCTGTAACAGACAAGTAAACCTCATGTGAACGTGAGTAAAAATAGTGCAAAATTATCAATCCTTAACTGTACCACAGCATTAACTGTTATACATAGTGTGGAGTATGTTTGGTTAGTTATAGTTAAAGAAAATCATATCATTTTCTGGCAGAAGTACCTTTTTTCAAACTTTCTGTTCTTTCAAACAGGTGTTTTTCTCTAACCGACTTTTCTTAAGTAGAATACACATTGACAAAAATGATAAATCTACTGGAGAAACAATGTTCATATTGATAGCTCATGCAAAGTGAGGTTCACTGAAGTTTAAAAATAAATAAATAAAAGGTAAAATAAAACCCAAAACAGCCAACACTGTGAGCAAACAGTGACTGAACTGAACTGTGCGGTGCTCTTCAGTCTTGCCCTAGAGGTTCAGAACTGCAATGGAGGTGGTTTAAAGAAATTCTGTATACTGCATTTACTTCCAAAGGTCTGGAATAAACTTTTCTTGTAAAAGAAAGTCAATTTTATCTGCTTTTAGTGATGAAAGGATAGCACAATAATAGTCTGGGGAGGGGGTTGCCGTGCTGTAGTGCACTTCATGCTTCTTTTGCTTGTGCTTGTCTTTTGGAGAGGGTTGGCAGTGGTTTATTTCATGTTAACAGCACCTAGCAATCAAAACATTGTAACGAGGGAAGTGTATGCATCCTGTGAGGCTAGTCCCTAGAAGGAGGGGGACTAGAGTCTGTAGCGTGGCTCACAGCCTGCCAGCAGCGATTGAAGCTGGCAGCAGCCGTGAGGACTGGCATCAGCCAGAGCAGACTATGTTGAGCCCTCCCACACTATTTGTATGCTAAGAAACCAATCTGTTTCTCTCTGCTCTGCACCGATGGAGTGCAGAGATCGCCTTGCTGTTAATAAATAAAGTGTAAGGTTTCGAGTATGCATTAAGCCCTGTCCAAATTAAGGAATTCCCTGAGCTAGGATTTGAAATCTGTGCTTCCGTAGATAGTGAGCCAAATTCTGTGCAGATGGTCACAAAACCGTTGTATGTTCCTGGATGTCTTGTGGAACAACGTTTTGTTCCCACCCTCCCTTTCTGTCTGTCTGAGCAGAGATTGAGGTACAGTTGTATAACCAAAATGGTAAGGATTTTAATTCAGGCACACAGGCCAGAAATTAGATTGGACAGTTCGTAATACTTTTCAGTTTCATTACTGTTTCTGTCATTGTGATAATAAGATGCATGTGGTAGTATGTTCTCCTCCCTTTACAAACTTTAACATAGAGAAGATGCAGGGGTAATTTAATGTCTGTTATTTTCAGTCATGGGAGGATGGCAGCCTAGCCTGACATTTCATTTTCTGGTGCTTATTTTCCTAATTTTGGTTTGCTACTTTGTTTTCTTCCTATCAACACTACCTAAGCTCTGTTAAAAATAAAAAACAAATTTAAAAAATCATGTATTTTAGAAAGAGAATAACAGGAAGATAAAAATCAGAGAAGCCACCTTTTGAATTTCTGTGTCTTTCCTTACATAGAAATAAATGTACAGAAATTGGGTGGTATATGTTATGAAACCATTTCAGAATGAGTATAAGGAGAATTTAACATTGCAGGAGTAATGAACGACGTTCTGTAGTCTGAAACACTGATTTGACTCCCAGTACAGGGAGGGAGGGAGGGAGGGAGGGAGGGAAGCCTTCACAGCATCACCGCAGATCCCAGGCTAAATTCAGGCTTTGACAGAGAGCCTGAGATGCAGGAATCAATCTCTGCTACATAATTGTGTTCTACAGCCAAGTTGAAAATCAGAACCTGAATGAAGCTGGCATTTCCAGCGTAGGGCTCACAGATTAGCTCCTGCCAGGAAGGATGATGGCATTTGTTTCAGAGTCATTATATTGGTAGAGGAAAATGGGAATACATTATGGTAACCTAAATGAAATCAGAGACATCACTCCAATATAACTACACTCCCTCTGATAACACAAAGCTGCTTCTTTGCTAATTGGTTACGTTGAGACAACATCAACTTCTGTGAAAACTAAAAATTATTCTCACCATAGCATACTAGTATGAACCTCACAGACAGCTCAGAAGAGAACATTAAGAAAGCTGGACTTCACCCTGTGTTCTCTTGTAATAATGTATTTTTCTCTCTATTTTTTTTTCACACTCTTTTCCTCCCCTCTGTGACAAATGACAGTTCTATGAAATAAGTAAGTAGAAGTAGTAATACTTGCTTGAACTTCAGTGCTTAAGTTTAACTTGCAGTGTGATCCTTTATCTTAAAGAAAAGAGAAAAAACATTATTTCTGGGACGCTTCACTTTCTTTACTGAGAGAAAAGGAAAAAAATATTGAATGTTTTGCAGATTACAAATTAAAATCCAAACATATAAAAGTAATCCGGCACTATCTCTGTCTCATGTTTATCCATGGTCTGAAATGAATATGGTGGTTTTGACAGAAGATTTAAGGACTGGGCAGACAAGACGAGGAAATATGGAAAATACAGATTTAACCATAACTGAAAAATCCGGTCTTCCGTTTCAAAATGTTGCCTAGAGATCAGCTTCTCAGAAAGACAAAAACCCCACCCCAAAACAACCAGAAACACATCATAACTATGTTACCTAACTCCTGACACCGCAAAATTGCAGAAATGCAGACAAAGAAACAGCTGCTCCTGAAAAGACAAATACTACTGATGGAAATGAAACAGCCACCCTGCAAGTCTGAAATGCCAGTGTCACACAGTAAGCACCACAACTAATCATAAGTGGGAAGAGGAAAACAACGCTGAAACCAGTTGTGATGTAAGTAGGTATTTCACTTTGTAAAGAGCCTGATGATACTTAGTGCCAGCATAACTTTCTGGAGTTTTTTGTATGTTTGACACACAAAGGACTAAGTGGCATTTCTGGTATCTCAAATATTAATTTGATCCATTGGACTTGGAATACTACTTATCGGCCTGAATCTCAGGTGCTGTAAGTTGGTTATTAAGAACAGACACCAGTTACAGTTATAAAGCATGAAGCATGCTTTCTCTGGAAGTGATTCCATTCCAGAGATTTTCCCAGAAATCTGGAGTACCTCATCTGAAGACAGCTTTGCGCCTGGCCCAGTGCAGAACAGGTTGTGGTAATAAAAAAGCACTACAGCTTACTCTAGTCTATGTTTTGGATCTCAAAGTTATCAGAAAGTCAGATTTAGGTTCCTTTCTTCACTGTGAAGATGCTTAGGGGAAACGGCTGTCCTATCAGTAGGCTCAAAAATAAGTTTTCTATGAAATATTCAGCATGGCTCAAATTGCATTTCTTCTTTCCTTATAATGTATAATATCTGCAAATGCCTGGTTATTTGCAGGTGCTGTTGCTATGCAACCAGTTCACCTTTCTTTCTTGCTTAAGAGATGAGCAGGTAGTAATTCCCCTCCAAATGTTTTAACCAAATTGCAAACAACCACAAAAAAAAAAAAAAAGGCGCAAGATATTTTGCTAATGCTTTTACAGATACGAGCATATTCCAACTAAATTTCAGACCTGTTGAAAAATAAAAGTCTTCATTAAATACTTTATCTAACAAAATGCCACTTATCTAAAAAGAGGTTTAAAGTTTTTACATTCAGTGCAGATCATACATATCCTATTGAGATCGGCATAACTGATTGTGACTCTGAATACAAATTAACAACGATGTAGACTATATCAGATCCTTCCTTCCTATGGAAATACTCTCAACATACTCTCTGCTCCCTACAGGCACTATTCTTCAATTGCACCAAGATGCTTTACCTGCTGAAACTGACCTTTCCATGCTTGGTACTTACAACTTCATATGAGGTCACAGGCAACAGCATGTACATCTGTCAATATGAGTATTTAAAGCTCTGCATTGTTCAAAAAAGCGTGACACAAGAAGGTAAATCCAAAATGAGCAGACAACACTTACAGTACTCTGTTGCTCTCTGTTCTTCATCTGAGTGTAATTCTACACCAATAAAATAGTATTGCATAGGTCAATTCATGTTTGAGAAGTCCTTTGGTACTGTAGCAATGAGTGCCGCAAAGTGGGGAAAGCATGAGAAAATTAATAGTTCCACTTTCAGAGATAACTGAATAGTGTACAATAAATGAAGCCTGGAGTCACTCGGCACCCTTTTATACTTAGTTTAATGCCTTCTTTGTACCTAAGATTACAGAGAACCACCATTCTGCTTTTTCCAACTTGAATATGTGATCTGTTACCTTTATCATTATTTGCCTTTGGTTTTCCTCTCTTTTTTTCTTTCTATTTTTTCTCTATATTTATATTATTATTATTTTAACTGTGTCAAAATTTTAGTTGATTAATAACACATTTATTTTTCCAATTCAACACATTATTTTATTGAATTTTCTTAGAAAAAGTGCTGGATGGTTTGTTACAAAGAAACACTCAACATCATCAGAAATAACAATGCTGAAGCTGGATAAGCTTTTCTGTTCAGGTTAGTAGTACAAGGTAAGCTTCATTTCTTTGAGGTTAAACAGATTATTTGGAGAGGTAGATCAAAAAGGTTTTAATGTCATTTCTTTGTACCTGTTTACTCGAATATGGATCATCAGCTTAAGCACGTGAAAAGATTTGTGGGAAAATACGGATTTCTGTTCTCTGGTTTCTCTTCAAACAAAAGGGACGGGGTCTCATTACTTCAACTGGTTATTAGTTGTGAGATCCTTTAATTTCTGAATACCTGAAGAAAGAGGACAGCACTATGGGAACTGGATATTCCATTCAGTCTCACCATAATGTTCTGTCAGGCACTAATAAACATATAATAAACATTATAATAAACATAGGCAAGTATGTTGCCTGGATTGCACACTCCACAGAAAGTAGTCTTTGTCATTGTAGAACTTCTTATTTCAAGTCCTTTTGCTGGGATGAGACTTGTGCTTGGAGACTGATACTGGGTAGCATCTATGTGATTTGCAGTGCCTTAAGGTTGTTTCTTTCATTAATTGCTCTGGATGTTAATGGTCATTTAATCGTATGTTGTGTAATCCAGCAACCACTATTTTGTAAAGGTTAATGAAGCCTTTAGGCAATTACGATCTTTACAAAATTCCTTGACCTTTGTATAATAGCTTGTTTCTCTAAAAATTGCTATTGACAGTAAGTGTTTCACCGAGGGTGAAAAAACACCCCTGCCTTAATAATAACCGTTGAAGACAGACTCGGGTAAAATGCATCATTAAGCTTTTCACAATATATAAGCAGAAGAAGCATTCACAGTAAATGTTCACAACAGTTGATCTGAACATCCATGTAACCGCCTAAATATAGTGACTACAGCCAATGGTATCTCTTAGCACAGGGTCCCACAGGGGATGCATTCCAGACCGTTCAGAAAAAATCTCCTACGGGCACCTGCTGCACTGGGAAGGGCTCAGACAAGGCACACCAGCCCTACTTTGTGCCAACTGATGTGTGCACCCAGAATTTACCTCTGCCCCTGCAGAAATACAGTAACAATAAACCAGGCATAACCTCTTTTGTGGCTTCTATATTCAGAGGAGCCCAGCCATAAAGAGGATATTGTGTTTATGCCTTTTCTCATGTTCAGAAGTTAGGTTGATACATGTTACTCTTAGGATGCAAAGCAGATTTATAGATTGTTTTTTTTCGTTGGGGTTTTGGTGGGGTTTTTTTGGATGGTTGGTTGGTGTTTTGGGTTTTTTTGTTTTTTGTTTTTTTTTTTTTATTATTTGCCAAAACTCCCTGGTAAGCTATTATTTGTGCTTATCACCTCAAGAATTAAAGTCACAGTTTTTCTGTTTGTCAATAATCTAATCTAAATTGGGATGTGTTGGACATATATATTCCTCAGTGCATCCGGAATAAGGGTGGGTAAATACCATGCTTACTACAATCCCTACTGGACTGCATAAGTAGCACCTGACAAATAGATGAGGACCGAACAAACAAAATCCAGGAGCACTGTTGGCATAAGTGGCATTAACACTGTATTTTTTATTTAACAGTTTGTGGACCTTGGCATGGATTAGATATGACCTGTTCAATTTACTGACAACTCACTTAGAAGGTGTGTTTAAGCAGAGAAGCTGCATTCTGTTGGAGCTGCATGTCTCGATGGCTTCTAGTTTCATTTGTAGGATTAGCTGAGTATCTGCTGTTCTGCAGCCTTCCCAGCATGGTTGTTTCTTTCCTTTAGGCAGGCAATAGTATGTAGAAGACAGAATACTCAATCTGTAGGACCAGAGGGTTAGGGTTTTTTTATACAATTGTGCTTTGTTGATAGAAGTAAAGATAGACATAAAATGTAAGGAATATACTTACCATCAAAATTGTCATTTGGGACATAATAAATCCCTTCAAAAATAATATGTCCTTCCACCTCTATTTAGTGAGGTTTGAAATACATATATAATTATTATTAGGACTAGAAAAACTAGCTTGCTGGTCAGCTATTAAAGGCCTGATGCTTGCATTTCTGTTCTGCAATATGACAAAAAAAAATTATTTACTACCCAAACTGCCTGAACTTCAGATTCCTGGCTGTTGCAAAGGGCGTTTATAATTATTTTCACAAAATACACTACTAGGTAAAGCAGAGAGTGGTGACTATGGTTTGGCTGCTTAACAGACACTGCTATAAATGGCTCTTCTCTAATGTATTGTCACTTTTGATATGTGCCAGATTGAATCCTTTTCAGTTAAGGAAGTGTCTGTCTCTTTGTTGTCCTGTGTAATTCATCTCCTACCTTACTTGTTTTCCAGAGGAAGCAGCTCTGCCAGTCTGTCAAAAACACCAGTTTCCTGTAAAAGCACTGGAAGGCCATTTAGTTCTGTGCAGCCTCTGCAGCAGCTGAAGTTGGAGGAGGAGAAAGACATCTGACCTGGCCATAGGAAGACACTGTATGACAGGAGTTTCACCTGGTTGAGTAAGTTTTTTTGGTTTTTTTTTTTTTTTCCTTCTTTGCAGCTGTACATTTAAAAAAAACAAGTGTTCAGCAGTCTAACCAGAAGCTCCTGCTAATGGCTTTTCATTAGAATGTACTGATTTTTCAAAACTGAAGTGTTAGTTTTCACAGCAATCTAGTCAAACATAGGCTCACAAGAAACACCTTTCTACCTCAGTTTTCCCTGCCATGCTACTTGGGGCAGAGAAAGTTTCAAAAGTGGTGATTCTGAGCTAGAAAACAGTCAAATCAACAAAACTCTGCATGAAAGGGGAAGCCTGGGTCCTGTGACAGAAGGCAGGGCTGCACAGCTCCAGTTGCCCTGGGGAGCTGGGTACCCAACAGCTTCATACCTTGTGAGCAAGTGACCCAGGTTTCCACATCCTTGCTTCTGTTTGCAAAGCAGAGAAACTCCAAGTCGGAAGCCTAACCTCTCTGGACACCCCTCAGCCAGTCACACTGTGAAAAGGATTTCAGATCCTAAAACCTTGGGCTCCCAGCAGGTTGCAGAAGTATTTCTGGAGAGATGAGCATGTGAGCTGCAAGACACAAGATATTTTCATCCAACAAGTTTTATATCTAGACCAATTCTTTTTAAATAATGTCACTATTTTTTTATTAGTAAAAAAGGCCACTTGCAAATTTTTCATATGCTCCAGTAAAACCTATTTCATACACATGGTGAAATACAGTCTCTGAAGCTGAAAATGTGTAGTTTAATTTGACTGCACAGCTTTTTTTGGTCAGATTTTTTTTCATTAGAAAAGAAATAACTTTAGGTGGAAGGGACGCTTGCTGACAGCTTATCTTGTGAACCAAACCTTTCTGAGCCAGTTTATGAATATGTATCATTGAAAGCCTTAAAGCTTTCCACCTTTAAGGGTATTATTTTTGCCTAGTGCACTAATCCTCTGCCTCTGGAGAGCTAATCCAAATCTTGGCCTGGTCACACACAGATAACCCTTTTTGTTTCCCCAAGGAGACAAGTTACATGAGTGGCAGCTTCTCTTTAATGGGAGAGCCCAAAGTATGGAAGAAACTGGCTTCAGAGTTCTGCAGTACACTAAGCCACTGTGAAAAAGATAAGCCAATGTCTCCTACTGCTCCATCTTCTTCTGCCGACTTACTGAAAAGCAGCCCTACCCATGCACTTTTAAAACCACTGCTTCGAAAGTCTTTTTGCTATATTTTGTGGGTGTTGTTTACCCATAATAATGAAGGATCAGCTGCAGCAAGCAGGTGCCGTAACTTTGCTTGCAATCTCAGCACTGTCTAGAAGCTGTCAGTGCCTGCCGTGCTCACCATGCTTCATTGTCTGGTGCCCCTGAAAGAAAGGAGAACCCTTAGGTGAGGACTGTTGACCATTTAGTCTACATCTTTTTCCACTGAACACCAAATAAATACTAAAGTCTCTTTAATGTTCAGTAATTTTGCCACTTAAAACTTGTTTCTGCTATGAAAAACAAAAAAACCCCACATTCAGAACAGCTAGACAATTGTAGCTTTTATAGCTTGCTGTTCCCTAGAATTTTCTTGCAGTTGCCTTACGTCTTCTCTTACACTGATTTGTTGTAATCATTAAATATAATTGATATTTTCTTTGGAGCAGGGGATATTTTTCTTCTCTCTGTGAGACAAGTTTGTGAAGAGAGTTAATATCTTTTATTAAAGAAACTGATAAAGTTAGGACAGAAGAAAAAAAAAGCTTTCACGCATACAAGCTGTAGGCAGCAACATTTTTATTGCACGCGCCTTTATGGAGAAAGCTTAAAACTTAAGTAGAGCCTCTGGAAAGTGCAATAAAAAATGGACAGGAATATAAACTGTGCTTAATTCAAGTAACATTTTTCATATCTAGACTGCCACTCAAGGATCTCTGTAGACTATAGATCTTTTTAAGGCAAAGAAACCATCTCAGCACCGATTACCATTTCATAATTACTAGCATCTACTGCAAGACAGTATCTTACGGTGGTATTTAATACAAAAAGAACATTTTTCATCTACTAATGGAGCAGAAGTGTTCAGAGATCTCATAATTTCATTTATGCATGTGTATACATGTATGTTAGGAACACTTCTAAACCATAGTGTACTTTCTGATACTCTGCTTTACGGTGCATGAGAGCTAAACAAATTAGCGATACACAGAGTTGTGCCACAATAAGCTCAGCAATCATACCAGTTAACTGATTTTTAATTAGGATGAAACAGTGTTACATCTCAGTTACACAGTGTTTTCTCATCGATGTATGGGGCTTTAGCAGATGAAGGTACGGTACATAAAGGGCCAAGTTATCTCCTCTAAGAAAAGCCTAAGCACTCTTCAAATAAATAAATAAAAAGTAACATCAAAATCGTAATGAACTGCAACATGATGTACTCAAGCAGTAGCTAACGCAACAGTCATATCCAGCTTACTGTCTCTGCAGTGATTGCTTCTGTGAGAACAACAGACCATAACTGAGAAGATAGCAGAAGGGGAGCACAGGTGCAAGAGTGAGTGGATCGAAAGGGCTGTTCCACAGCTGTATGTCAAATAATAGAAAGATTCAAGTGGCTATTTTTGCAGCACAGTGCTAAAAATACCATTGCTCATTGCTGCCTCTCTGTAATGCCTTTATACTTGCAAATGTCAACATCAAAACCAGACCAATCAATTGACAGACAAATGTCTGTCTTTTCTATCTGACTCCAATCTTTTTCTTTCACTCCTCCTCCCCTTTCAAAGCCCTGTGGATTTTGTGTCGTTTGATCCAGTCACAGAGCAAGCAAATGGAAGCTTCAAAGAACTTGCTCATCTGAGAAAACAGGAGGATGAGACAGAAGAATGGATGATAGATAACAGCTACTAAAACAAGACAGGACGCGTGATAAAGCTGTATACAATTTGAAGGTTTTATGGTTGCCTTGCTGTGACAAAACTTATAGATCACCTCTTGACATGGCTAATGCCATCATCTTAATGATCCATTGCTAGGAACTATCACATCATCATCATACACAGCAATTGTTATGAATGGGTACGTATTGTTTGTCCAGTAATAGGTACCTACCTTTGTATGGAGATGTTGTGCAAAGGACTCTATTAATTTTGCAAAGAAGCACTGGCTCTGTTGCCATGGGTGAAAGACAAAAAAAAACCCAGCTGTTGAAAAGAAAGGGGTTGAATAAAGGTAAGTATACAAATAGCAAAAGACAGCTGGAAAAAAATGATCCATGCAAAATTTGCCTACAAAAATATTAAAGAGAGTATTATGGATAAGCAGGAAAAATACATAGTTTATAAAACTATGTTTCAAATGTCTCTTATGCTGTGTTGCTCTCCATATCAGCCATCTTCTTTTCCAAGACAGCCCCTTCCCTTAGCAGGAATCATATGGCTCAGCTGCTTCTGCCTGAAAATAATTTCAAATTGAACACTCTAGCAGAAGAGTTCCTCCCCGTCCCTGGCTATTACAGTTGTTGCAGCCCATGGTAGCACAAACTGTAAAAGCTAAAAACGGTTGAATAGGCACACAGCAGACCCACCGGGGTGTGGTGTAAGGTTTTGTGTTACTGTCTTTTCAGAGGAAGAGACCTGTGCTGGCCCTCTACTACATTTTTTATAAATACCTTTTTTTTTTTCAGGTTTTGGGTTGCGCCCCTCCTTCCAGCATGCTAGTCCTATTACCAATACGATACTTAAGTCTGCTTCCAGAAAATCAGACCCACAGGGAATTTCACAAAGAGATCCTCTAATGCATGCTTCCTGTAGTGATTTATTCTCCAAGATTGATCGGATTTCAGATCAATTTTTGGAGCATGACAAATACTTTCTGGATTTGGGATGCGCGGTAACTTGACCTTCAAAAGGTTGTTTTCTTTCATCATTAGTAGCATTACTTGTACGCACTAGAGCCATGCATTTTCTTTTTCCCAGATGCCTGAATGTTTGCTATGTATTGCCTGTTTTACAGAAAAAGATGAGACAGCAGAAAGCAATCGCCACAGCAGTCGAGGAACCTAAACTTCTGCATACTACAAAGATTAATAATTGGGTTTCTTTCAGATTTTGGAGATCACACCCAGACCGATGAATGGATTAAGTGAGATCATGCTAGAAATATTTGCTGAAGATAATAAATTCCAGTCTGTTACTTAGCACAGGCCCTCTTTTCATCACTTACATGAAGTCTGATCACCCCAGTTTGCCTTCCCACTTTTTATGAATTAGGAAATGACTGTCTCAAGAAGAGGGGCACCTGCCCAGGAGCTGTCACAGTTAGAAGACAACTGTAAGTGCATGGCATGAAAAGTGGCCAGTGTAACAAGATCTAATTAATCTGAAGAATTACTGTAGAATATGGGAGCACAGTTGTAAAATACCTTGGATTTTTTCCCTGATTGTCAGGTTAAAAGATTTTGTCACTCCAATTGTGGTAAGCAGGACAAATTTTAAGCTGCTTTAGATGGTGCCTGCTTCCACTAAATAGCATGCAAGCACTTACTACGTACAGCTTTTGCTACACTATAGCCAGACCCAGGATGAGCAGGGGGAAAAAGCAGAGTACCAGTACCCCTGTTCGCCCCTGTTCTCTTCTTTTTTTCCCCCTGCTCATCCTGGGTCTGGCTATATAGTGTAGCAAAAGCTGTACGTAGTAAGTGCTTGCATGCTATTTAGTGGAAGCAGGCACCATCTAAAGCAGCTTAAAATTTGTCCTGCTTACCACAATTGGAGTGACAAAATCTTTTAACCTGACAATCAGGGAAAAATAGCATGCAAGCAATTACTACGTACGGCTTTTGCTACACTATATAGCCAGACCCAGGATGAGCAGGGGGAAAAAAAGAAGAGAACAGGGGCGAACAGGGGCGAACAGGGGCGAACAGGGGCGAACAGGGGCGAACAGGGGCGAACAGGGGCGAACAGGGGCGAACAGGGGCGAACAGGGGCGAACAGGGGCGAACAGGGGCGAACAGGGGCGAACAGGGGCGAACAGGGGCGAACAGGGGCGAACAGGGGCGAACAGGGGCGAACAGGGGCGAACAGGGGCGAACAGGGGCGAACAGGGGCGAACAGGGGCGAACAGGGGCGAACAGGGGCGAACAGGGGCGAACAGGGGCGAACAGGGGCGAACAGGGGCGAACAGGGGCGAACAGGGGCGAACAGGGGCGAACAGGGGCGAACAGGGGCGAACAGGGGCGAACAGGGGCGAACAGGGGCGAACAGGGGCGAACAGGGGCGAACAGGGGCGAACAGGGGCGAACAGGGGCGAACAGGGGCGAACAGGGGCGAACAGGGGCGAACAGGGGCGAACAGGGGCGAACAGGGGCGAACAGGGGCGAACAGGGGCGAACAGGGGCGAACAGGGGCGAACAGGGGCGAACAGGGGCGAACAGGGGCGAACAGGGGCGAACAGGGGCGAACAGGGGCGAACAGGGGCGAACAGGGGCGAACAGGGGCGAACAGGGGCGAACAGGGGCGAACAGGGGCGAACAGGGGCGAACAGGGGCGAACAGGGGCGAACAGGGGCGAACAGGGGCGAACAGGGGCGAACAGGGGCGAACAGGGGCGAACAGGGGCGAACAGGGGCGAACAGGGGCGAACAGGGGCGAACAGGGGCGAACAGGGGCGAACAGGGGCGAACAGGGGCGAACAGGGGCGAACAGGGGCGAACAGGGGCGAACAGGGGCGAACAGGGGCGAACAGGGGCGAACAGGGGCGAACAGGGGCGAACAGGGGCGAACAGGGGCGAACAGGGGCGAACAGGGGCGAACAGGGGCGAACAGGGGCGAACAGGGGCGAACAGGGGCGAACAGGGGCGAACAGGGGCGAACAGGGGCGAACAGGGGCGAACAGGGGCGAACAGGGGCGAACAGGGGCGAACAGGGGCGAACAGGGGCGAACAGGGGCGAACAGGGGCGAACAGGGGCGAACAGGGGCGAACAGGGGCGAACAGGGGCGAACAGGGGCGAACAGGGGCGAACAGGGGCGAACAGGGGCGAACAGGGGCGAACAGGGGCGAACAGGGGCGAACAGGGGCGAACAGGGGCGAACAGGGGCGAACAGGGGCGAACAGGGGCGAACAGGGGCGAACAGGGGCGAACAGGGGCGAACAGGGGCGAACAGGGGCGAACAGGGGCGAACAGGGGCGAACAGGGGCGAACAGGGGCGAACAGGGGCGAACAGGGGCGAACAGGGGCGAACAGGGGCGAACAGGGGCGAACAGGGGCGAACAGGGGCGAACAGGGGCGAACAGGGGCGAACAGGGGCGAACAGGGGCGAACAGGGGCGAACAGGGGCGAACAGGGGCGAACAGGGGCGAACAGGGGCGAACAGGGGCGAACAGGGGCGAACAGGGGCGAACAGGGGCGAACAGGGGCGAACAGGGGCGAACAGGGGCGAACAGGGGCGAACAGGGGCGAACAGGGGCGAACAGGGGCGAACAGGGGCGAACAGGGGCGAACAGGGGCGAACAGGGGCGAACAGGGGCGAACAGGGGCGAACAGGGGCGAACAGGGGCGAACAGGGGCGAACAGGGGCGAACAGGGGCGAACAGGGGCGAACAGGGGCGAACAGGGGCGAACAGGGGCGAACAGGGGCGAACAGGGGCGAACAGGGGCGAACAGGGGCGAACAGGGGCGAACAGGGGCGAACAGGGGCGAACAGGGGCGAACAGGGGCGAACAGGGGCGAACAGGGGCGAACAGGGGCGAACAGGGGCGAACAGGGGCGAACAGGGGCGAACAGGGGCGAACAGGGGCGAACAGGGGCGAACAGGGGCGAACAGGGGCGAACAGGGGCGAACAGGGGCGAACAGGGGCGAACAGGGGCGAACAGGGGCGAACAGGGGCGAACAGGGGCGAACAGGGGCGAACAGGGGCGAACAGGGGCGAACAGGGGCGAACAGGGGCGAACAGGGGCGAACAGGGGCGAACAGGGGCGAACAGGGGCGAACAGGGGCGAACAGGGGCGAACAGGGGCGAACAGGGGCGAACAGGGGCGAACAGGGGCGAACAGGGGCGAACAGGGGCGAACAGGGGCGAACAGGGGCGAACAGGGGCGAACAGGGGCGAACAGGGGCGAACAGGGGCGAACAGGGGCGAACAGGGGCGAACAGGGGCGAACAGGGGCGAACAGGGGCGAACAGGGGCGAACAGGGGCGAACAGGGGCGAACAGGGGCGAACAGGGGCGAACAGGGGCGAACAGGGGCGAACAGGGGCGAACAGGGGCGAACAGGGGCGAACAGGGGCGAACAGGGGCGAACAGGGGCGAACAGGGGCGAACAGGGGCGAACAGGGGCGAACAGGGGCGAACAGGGGCGAACAGGGGCGAACAGGGGCGAACAGGGGCGAACAGGGGCGAACAGGGGCGAACAGGGGCGAACAGGGGCGAACAGGGGCGAACAGGGGCGAACAGGGGCGAACAGGGGCGAACAGGGGCGAACAGGGGCGAACAGGGGCGAACAGGGGCGAACAGGGGCGAACAGGGGCGAACAGGGGCGAACAGGGGCGAACAGGGGCGAACAGGGGCGAACAGGGGCGAACAGGGGCGAACAGGGGCGAACAGGGGCGAACAGGGGCGAACAGGGGCGAACAGGGGCGAACAGGGGCGAACAGGGGCGAACAGGTCAACTCAAACTTTTTGATAATACTGAAAAGGTAAGTGGCACATGCTTTTTTTGTCATAGAAAGTCACTATAGATGGAAATGATAACCGTTTTAACTGCAATAATGCCAAGAAGAGGAGTAACACCCACAGCGATAAGTGTCTGCATCAATCTCTCCCAATTATAGGCCAGCTGTTCCGTTCGGCACATCTCCACAGAAGATTAAAACCAGAAGCTGGAAGGTAGAAGCAAGAAATCAGACCTTAAATCTCAAGAGTGCATCGCTAACCAGTCACACCAACCAGACTTTTGAAACAGCCTTTGAAATGTTACTTGGAAAATCAGAGTCTCCTACAGCACAGGAGGAACAGCATAGAAGGAGGGGGAGTAATGTTTAATGCTTTGTTTCAAAGCGGGATGTGTGAGCCTCAGATTTTGAAGTCCAACATTTTAGTTATGTTTAGAAATACAAGTTACATCACAAAATTAACAAAAGTGAAGTTCGAACCAAACATAGTCATAGAACCAATCCTGGGCACAGAAACCCTTTCCTTTAACACCATGTAATTTCTCACCGAAATGAACACCATCTAGAGGAGTTCTTACAGCTTTGTAAAACAGCCATTATGACAGCTGTACTTAAAGTAACAGTTCTTAATCTGAAGGATGCTAGGTAGCTTCATTCAAGGTATTGCTGCATTTCTGGCATTTTACAATTGGTTATGGCCACCAAATAGTTCAAACCTATAAGGCAAAAGTATAGACCAGCCAGTCAGACACACAATTTACATTTCCTAAATGACTACAGATAGAAACATCCCCCTAAACCTGAGTGTTAGTGGTTCCAGTGCCGATTAATGGTGGCACATACAGAATTTCCTTTGCTGAGCTAACACAGGTCAGTTTGAATGCCTTCCCCAGCTCTCCACATGGGCCTCCCCTGCAGCCCAACAGGGGCACGTGGTGGGAAGGAGGCTCGGAAACCCTTTTCAAAGAAACCTGCTAGCAAGATGGGGAACAAGATAATCCCAGGCATCATCGTCACTGGAAGTCATTCCCACTTCCGCAGCCTCTCATGGGAACAGCAGTAAAAGAGACATAGCTGCATTTTGACTTTTTTTTTTTTCTCTTTTTTTATCTATTAATTTCAGTCTAAAGAGCAGTGTAACACTTAGAAATAACAGCATTACTCTCTAACTCTTCATCTGGTGTGTGTTTGTACACCTCAAGAATCTCATTTAACTTTAGTCCTTGCTGAAGGAAAGGTGTTTCAGCTAGGCTTTATTTAATCAATACATTAATAATATATACTCTTTTTCCTATGGAAAATAAATCTTTTTTTGTAACCACACAATCTGTCTTCACTCTCATCCTCAAAGTCCCACTCAGTCCCTAAGGAGGAAATTTGTGTGGCATTAAGGAGCTGTGTGGAGATTTAAGCCTGGCCCTGGTCACAGGAATGGTAGCAGTGAACTCCCAGACGCAGGGCACTCTCCCACCATTCCCCATCAATGCTGACCAGGTCATACTGTGTTTCTGTTATAAGGCAACTGCTGTGCACAGCCAGGAATTTCTTGGATTGGGAAAGACTGGCAGAGGACATAGCTCTGAAATGCAAGCCGTATTCTCTGACACTTGAGAGTCACAACAGCGATTGTGAGAACTTAAAGCAGCTGAGTGCGTTTTAACTGCAGAGAATTTTTCCTTATTATGTGGACAGACATAAAAATTCCAACCACAGCAAACGTATTATGCTTGATCTTAGTTTGGTTTTCAAAGTGAGGAACAATGTTTTAAGTCAGAGTCCTGAAAAGTCCTCGAGACACTGGAGGAGAGAATGCCATGAACACACAACCCAAAACGCAAAATAGAAACATTTTGAGATTGCATTCACAACTCCTAGTTCCCAAAGGTAAAGCACAGTAAGTAAACAAACCGAAAACAAAATGCTCTTCCAACTCCCTTTCAAGACAGTATTACCTGTCTGAATCTCTCTCGCCGTGCTAGATTTCCACTACACATCAGTACTTTGTCATTTTGTCACCATTTGAAACATTGTCATTTTAAATTATATGACAGTCACAAAGAAAGTACCTGATGTGTCCAAATGATGAACCACCAACTCCTGCCAAAACCAATAAAAAGTGGCAACAGTTATTTTCTGCTGGGTAAACCGCTTCATTTCTGTATTACTGAAGACTCCTTCCATAGCTGATAAATGGCATGTTAGCAGCCCAGGACCATTTGCAGTCTTCAAACCCTCCCTCTCCCCCTCCCATTTCTAGGCTCTCCCCCTTGCCCAGCCAAGTTTAAAAATCTGATGGAAGTTTTAATCTTTGCATTTTTTCCAGCATCCCTTCCAACAGTTTCTGCTCCCAAGTCATTCATGACTATTTAGCATGTACCTCAAAGAACTGTGTAGTGAACCATCTGCAAAAATGGTACAGATTATACAGACTGTGGAAACAAACAGGTGTTTGTCTCATCATCCCACTGAACATCTGAGAGATAACTGAAACAACAGCCGCCCATCATCTGTGGGAAAAAACACACCACGTTGCAAATTGACTTGGCCCCAGCGACACTTTAAAGCCAGGAATGGGGAACATGTGCTCCAAGCATAGGCAAAAAATGTTATTTCATCGCAGAGCATAAGACTGTAAAAGCACAATACTGGGACAGAGTGAAAAAAACTAAAAACACACAAAAGAACAGAAATATTCAAACGTTCATTAGCATAAGTGCAAATTGAAGTGAAACACTTGAAAAACTGGTAGTGCCAAGGGATTTTACAGGTACTACTACAGGACTTGGTAATTTAAAAAAAATCTCCAGTGTGAAACAGTCTGAACAAGCAATATGTCCCCGAGGTATCTCAATTGCTTTTTTTAAACTATTGGTAAAATGCTTTTGTTTGTTTACCATGCACTTACAAATCACCCTACACCAGACAACTAGCGATCTGTTACATGTACTACAGGAGTTATTTTTGTCAAATTTCTCTGCAGCCTGTATTGTTGCACATGAATCCAGTCACCGAGAAGGCAGGACGCCATAATCCCAATGCTGGGTTCCCTACTAAAGCACAGGATGCCTGGAAAAAACAAGCTACCTTTGTGACTAGTCAGTCCTATGCAATTTTTTTTTACTCCTGGCATGTAATGTACAGCTCAGAGATCTGCTTTCTTTGAGGACCATTGCCATGATCTCCCTTCTGTCCCAGAGTGCTGCAGAGTTTAGATTTTTGGGTGAGTAATTCTGTAAAGGGCCCCTTCCAGCAAGAACTGTTGAGTATAAGAAATTATTTTCTTTTTTTTTTACCTACACTAAATTTTATACAGAAAAAAAGATAGATTTTTGTCTGAAGTGGTTCTTCTTGTAGCTGAACTAATTTAATTTAGCAAACTAAGAAAGAAAAAAACCACCAACAACTTTGGCCTGTGAGGTCTCTGATGCAATTTTGGGCATTTGCATGACATATCTACATGCAGTGTGGTTCTAAAAACAAGCAAGGGAATTATAAACTGGGCATATGCTTTCAAACTAGATTTCCTTAAAGTGGTTGCTACATAGCTCCTAAAAAAATACCTTATACTTTTTTATTATTATTATTATTCTTTTCTCCTTTGTAAACAGAAAGATCCTGCTAGTTCTTGAAAGGTGAACATAGCATTTCACCACTTACCAGCTCAAGGTGATGGCCTACACTTGCACTCCCAGACCTCTTCATGTAACATCCCCTGAAGATGGTAGCTGCCACTTCTCTAGCTGAGAGGCTTTCCTCTTCCAAAAGATCTTCAGCCTCTAATCTGCAGAGTTACACAAAAGCAGATGAAACCAGTTAAAAAAGTTACGGCAGCATAAAGAAGCCTGATAAATAGGGTCACGCTGAGTTCTGTGCTGTCATGTCTAGACCAGTTACGACACTGCTCTCATCTGTCAGGTTACCGTTTGCCCTACGAGAGAATAAAACTATATGGGAGGTTCCTGACTGATTTCAGATTTCTGGCCATCATCTCTGTATTACAGTAAATTCCTCAGCAAAAAAGGAAAGTATTGATGATGCCACATCCAGAGCTGTAATACTCTGTAAGTGGGTTTTGCGGCCAGATGATTTTCTGTGCCAGTTTTTGAAAAACATCACCACAATGGACACTTGAACATTAGCAAGTGTTCCTTCATTTCGCTTTTGTGTCCCCACCAATCACCGTGGTATAACATAGCCCCTTTTAGTGGAAAACCATTTAAGGGGTTTGCACCTATCAAGGTTGTTTGATTTGATTTAGCAGACCCAGAACTAAAGCTGTTTGATGAAGACCTTGGTTTTGTCACGCACTTAGAAACACGTTGCATGCAGCCAACACAGATAGTATTATGTTGTGACAAAACACAGGAGCAAGCTACCAAGCAAAGCTGTGCTTTGATTGCAAGGTGACATGAAACCAGCAGTGAAACCATAAAGAAAAACATTTTGTATTCTTGACAGAACTCATGATTCTAAGCAAGTATTTTGCTTTTTGACAACCACTACTAGGTACCAACAGCAGAATTTCTAATTTCCCATGCTGCAAAGCAGAGGTGTTCTGTGACATCTATTTCTTTTTTGTTCAGGCTGCAAAAGCATTGCCTTTAAGAGGTGTTGCATATGACACTTTTTACTTAGCATCACTATCAACATTGTTTTCACTACAGTTAACAAGAGGCCTTCTGCAGTTTTGTGAAGTCTTTCAGCACTAGCAATTAGAAGATGTACATTAGAAAAAAAAGATGGTCTAATATGTACAACACTGGTGAAACAAGCAATATTTTCCCTGCTTCCAGTTCATAGAGCTGAAGACCCAAAAAAACCCCAAAAGCCCCAAACAAAATAACACAACTTACTGGACCTTCAGTAAAGGAAACAGAAAATGACGACCCCCTTCAATCCCAGGTCAGACCCAGTTTACCTATTTTCTGCAATAACTGGAAACTTAAACCAGTAAAAGGTACGTGCCCTACCCCCCAACACAGCTTAGAGCGTTGGCTATGCCAGCACACACAGAACTCTTTAGCATGCTTACTTCCCTTTCCTTGAAGTATGGACGATTTTTATGCCATTTCAGGAAAGCAAAAAGACAATACTTGAAGATGCTTTAATGAAATCCTTAAACCAGTCATTGACTTTCCAGTTGACGATGAATTTTTTGCATATTACTTACTAAAACATTTTTTAATCTAATTAAAAGCATGATTTACTCATACGCATACTACTTCCTTACTAAGAAAACATGCAATAGAAAATCCAAATGAAACCCTTGCAAAACACCATGTGTAAATATTTCCAGATGAAACAACAAAATAATAATAATATAAAAACACACTACAAACCTCCCCAAGAATACACCAAAACCCCCAGAAACTTTAAACATCTGACTCTGTTCTACTTCATTTGCTGGGTATTTCTGAATGAGGTCACAAGATCCCCAACCATTACTGAACCAACCACTCTCCATGCAGCCTCCAAAGCACATTCCGATGTTCATGAACACAAAAAAAAATGATTTCATTATCTTGGAAGCTTATCCTTAGAGAACAAATAGCCCTATCATTTTACCACCCACTCATTTTGGGAAGTTTGCATGCTGTCAGCAGCGATCCTCAGAACAGTCAGGTGAAGGGCTATTGATACAGCGCTGTTCACTTAATTTTGTTTGCATAATCAGGGGATAAGATGGGTGAAAAAAAAACCCAAAAAGAAAAAGGTGGCTTACATAATTCTGCTTGGGTGAAATGTTCTAGCAAAATCTTGCCTTCTTCATAGGAAAGATTATTGACATTATACTTGGACTGTGGCCAAATAAATAATTGTATTAATCAAGGGGCACATACAAGGGTTGGAGTTGCAAATACATTTCTGAACAATCCTTTTTGAAATACTATACTAATCAA
The DNA here is from genome assembly GCF_963210335.1 of Falco punctatus. Taxonomy (NCBI): domain Eukaryota; kingdom Metazoa; phylum Chordata; class Aves; order Falconiformes; family Falconidae; genus Falco; species Falco punctatus. The sequence goes on along the minus strand of NC_137588.1, from coordinate 12,408,357 downwards.
AACATAAAGCTCCTCCTAGGAAGGTATCCAGGATAGCTGTTGCTCTATGCCACTGGTGGTGAAGTGTTTATATGCTGTCAGTGGGAGAGATGACATACCGAGTATTTTTTGATAATTTTAAGTGAACTACAATGGGCTGCTATCTCTTCAGAAGGAGACCAAGCATGAAATGTGAATTAGCAGAACAGCAGACTTTAAAACTACCAACACTACCATATAGAAATAAAAATGCCATCAAAAATCTTTTTAGGAGCTTTCACTAATAAAAAGAAATCTGGCTACTACAGTAGAAAAAAATGGCGTCTCTCCCACCCCACCCCATAAAACAGTCATGAAGATAAAGTGCTGATGCATCACGCCGCCATTTGTGATTTTGGAAGATATTCTGACCGGGTCCCAAGAGACACAGAGTATAAACCTTTTCAAGAAAATTATTCAAACTTATGCAATGTGTTTGAAAAAAAAAAAAAAAAAAGATACCAAAACCTTCCTAACCTAGTATTTTTGCATTTAATTTCTAGAGTTTGTGTGTGTTTGGGTGTGTGGATTTTTTGGAGGTGGTTTCTATTTTTTGTAGGGGTTGGTTTTGGGTTGTTGGTTTTTTTTTTTTTTTTTTCTTAATCCCTACACTATTTTCTTTCCTTGTGTTGTAAAACATTGCTGATCCAATGGTAACAAAATTCATCTGGCAAGAGCCTTTTGCAAGAGTAAAATAAGAGGTAATGCCTATGAAGGAAAAGGTTTGTTTTTCACAAACATGACTGGAAAACAGGAACTAAGCGGCTAGAAATTTCCCAAAAGCAGGCAGTAAAAACTAGTAGCCAAGGGCCAACCACCACATCACCCGCCAGTCCTTCCCTGTCTGCAAACGGCAGGTCCCGCAGGGCATCTCCCCAAGCTGGCTCCCTGCCCAGCTGTGTCAGGGAGTATCTTCCACACACTCCAGGAACCTCCCAGGCTGTTTCCTCTCTACTGTATTTCCAGTGGACACCTGGTACGTTGAAGTCCCCCATGAGAACAAGGCTAGTGATTCGACTCATACCAGTGCTCTTACTGAGTTCTGAATGTTAGACAGTGTTACTTTTTTTACTGAAGGTGTTAATGTATGCTCCCTATTTTTCTTCTCCATAGTATGAACTGGGGTGAGTTTTATTAATAAAATTTCAACAGTTATCAGCAATTTACTTCTCTTCCTCAGGCAGAATGTAGAAAACTTTTAGAGGGAAAACCCTATTAATATAGTTGTAAATCAGGACCCAATAGCTAGGCATATTCCTGACTTTCTACCATTTGAATGCATTACCAAGCGCTGCCTTTAAAAGGTATTTCGTATATTTTAATTCTCATAACGAAAAAGTGTCAACACTATCTGCATGCCTATGAAGGCTTCTATACAGAGACACTCTAGGCAAAAGGAAAATTGGTGAAGCCTCCGATGAATTTTTGATGTTTCTGTAGTAACCGAGAGTCTTTTGCATTCAAATACAAACCCCGCATCACTTCTAAAGTGCCACCAGACCTGATCACAACTGAGCAGGAAGAAACAATATTAATAAAAACACTTTTAGCCCCACACCTTAAGTTTACACGTTCATTCATTTGTATTGCTCTTTAAAGGTAAAGGCTTTCCAGTGAAATATATCAAAAGTATCAAAGACATTAACCCTCCACTGCACTTGGTTTCACTTTCTTGGTGCCATCTTATACCCAACTTCTGGAAACTGTACATGAGGATATTGAAACAGTAAACTTGCCCTTTGCCTCTTCACATTGCTCTGGTGGTGTCATAATTTTTGAAACATTAAACTTTTGGGCCTAGTATCCCATTAGAATTCATCCACAAATCAAAACATGTCATGCTTCATCCTTGACATCCTTGACATCCTTGACAAAAAGGAGACTTCTAACTTTTCAGGGAAAACTACTTGCATTACAGCAATCAAATTCCAACTCGGTTCTCATCTTGATAAAGCAAACAAATGAACTTACTTCAGTTTATGACTATGAAGAACTTTCTTTAGCTTTGCAAATGTCAATGTGGGTCTTTTTTGTTCTTTGCTCTTTTATTTCCAAAGTGTCCACATCAAAGCAAGACTGAGCATTTTAATATCAGAGTATCATGACTTTGATTTTAAATTTTGCCATGTCACTTGCAGAGCAGAGACGACAAATACTGCAACAGGTCTGGAAGGAAAATTCCCAGGCTGATAAATATTAAGCAGCACAGGAGCACGTACAGCGTTACAAATTTAAGGCCCACTTGAATTCACTGTATTTTCAAGAATCATTTACCTACTTCTCTCACTTATCGCCTTCACCTTAGTTTATGTATCATAGATCTGCATTCTGAAACACTTGTCTGGCTTACCAAACAATTTATGCAAATTACTTCTGAGAAAAGCAGGGGGAGGGGAGGGGAATTACAATGATGAGCACAGTGAAATTTAAGTTTCGGATTCTAATTCAAGTCATGCTTGCCAGCTAGTCCATTAACATTTTCAAACCTGACAAGGTACCCCTGCTTTTACAGAACAGTAGGATTGATTTAAAACTGCTGACTGAGCAAGCATTCACCACTCGCTCAAATCCACTCTAGAGATACAACTGTCATGTTAGATTTAGTATCTCCAGATGAAAACGGAGAGCAAATGATTTCATTGTTGGTATAACCATCACGCCACTGACATTTTTTCTTACAACATTACATACTCAGCTGAGGATAAAGAATCTATAGAGGAGAGTAACTGAATTCTTACTTATGACTGAGTAACTTGCCTTTAAAGTGTTACTGTGTTTCTGCAAAAAAAAAAAAAAAAAAAAAAAAACACACACAACAAACACAACCAAATCAAAACAAAACCCAAAACCCCACAAAAAAACCACCCCACCCTAAAATAAGAGCATTCCAGATGTTCTGAATAAAAAACCTGTGGGTGTTTCCAGAGGCAAACTACCACAGCTATTTAAAAGCTGTAAACAGGAGATTTTAAAGGCCTCAGAAGTAACTCAGGCCATCAGTTTAGAGTCACTTGGATTGGACAGTTGCTGCTTGAGGGTCAGCACAGCAATATAAAGTGTCCTTCCCACCCCCTTTTTAAACTGCAGGGCAGGTCCTTTCTCCCTATAAATTGTCACTAGGTGTTTACCAGCCATTAACTTAAAAGTGGCTGTAATTTCTCAGCATGTAATTAGCAATGGTGACTAAACCTGATCAGGCATCATCCTGTCAGCTGTCTGGGATTACGGATGCAAGGCACCTCTCTCCCAGTCAAGACAATTCATTAGTTCTGCTGTTTGAGAGCAGCTGTACCATTTGAGATGCAATTTATCCAGATTCCTTCAAAATTATTGCTGAAACATGGGAAGATGATAAGCGATTTGATGAGGCTATGTATTTACTGTCAGGTAACATTATAGGCTGGACGTGCGGTCAGAAGCAATAGGAGATGATGTGTCATCAGAAATATTGCCCTTTTTAAGGGTGTTTTATGGATAACAATGCTTTAACACGTCAGTCATGTCTCATATTTTGTCCTTCATCTAACTTAATCTTTTGCCTTAAAAAGGGGCCTGTGAGGATGATTAAAATTTTACCTTTCTGTCTCCATTTATTGATGTATTTTTTAAAAAGCATCCCATTTCGTCAAACAAAACTGTTCAAAGGATAAGAAAATATCAAGTGCTCTGCCTGATTAGAAAATAGGTTGGGACAAGAAAAATTCAAAATAAGTCTTAAGGGATTTAATTCATCCATTTTAGCTTGGCATTTATTTCTCAACTCATGCTCCAAGATACATCATCAATGCGTATCTTCTGAACAGACCTGGAACAAATTGCAATGCTTAGAAAACTCAACAATGTAACTCACGTCTGTTTTTTAACCCCAGTGACAACACTCGTCCCATACCTGGCAGTGTGAAGACAGCTCAGAGTGAAAAAGCAGACAGCAGGGTTCTAACCAGGTCAACCCCCTGGATTTCCATTTTCTCATTGCACGTTAATGTTACACCAGAAGACTAGCCATACAGAGCTGGACCCAAAGGCCAGTTTGCCACTCCAGTAAACTGCATGTCTTGGTTCTGCCTCCTGAGAACAACATTTCTTCTATTTCGTTAACAGTCCATACATTCGGACTAGCTTATGGCAGCCCCCATGACTGACTGTAACCAAGTGTGCTCAATTGCTCATGATGACAAGCTTTCCTACGGATTTGACTTAGACTTTGGCCCAGCTTTAGCATTCAAATACATACACTCATTAAGTACACTGATACTTTTCCAGCAATGAAATGTCACAAACACTGACAAACTCTTCATGGTCTTAAATCCAATATCCTGTGGCCTCACCGACTTCTGGATTTTAATTTGCTATCCCAGTGCACAGTAATTTCTGGTTATCTATGTCATACTCTTAAGCACATCTCAAGATGAAATTTTGGCAGGTTGTCATGTTTGTTAAGAGAAAGTGTTCTGACTTTTTTTGCACTCGTCTTTTTTCCATCTGCCTTTTAAAATTGAACATGCTGTGTGTGAATGTATAATCTCTGACCATCTGAATGTGTGGACCTTTTCATCCCCTTTTCTATACATACATGCACAGACATTAATTTTAATCGGGGAAAGCGAGGATGAAATACCAATGAAAGAGGAATTGTTAGTCTTGACATTTCATTTATGGATATAGCTGAGAAGATTAATGCCTGAGCCAGCAGCCTGTCCATTACTACCTTCAGCTACTGGGAACGAAACGTCATGTATGACAACTCATTCCTCACTGCTCGTGAGAAATTCTTACCACCATTTCATTCCATCACCCTTGATTTATCTATACAATAGTATTAATTGAACCATGAAATCCACGTAATTTCAAAGAAATTCCACATGATCCCTTTTCAGGGTACACATGCATGTGTGTAAATATTAATTGAAAGAAAACACTAACATTTGACTTACATGAAGGAAATTGCATTTAAGACTACTCGCTCCTCAGGATTCTGCTGACTGAAACACTTCAAAGCAAATGAATGTACCTATAACCTCAAAGGGAATTAATTAGTTCAGTTTTTGGTTGAATTGAGTACTTTGTGTGGCAAGGGGTGTGTTTATGGTTTGTTCACAAGCAACTGGTCACGTTTACTAATGGAGTTTTCCCTTCATGATACAGTTTCTGTCAATAAACACAGTGTATCCAGCCAAAGGTAGCTGACTGTAAGCTGGTACTTCTTAGTTCACCTGGCCCGGTAACAAACACAGAAGTGAGAAGCAAATACTGAGTCAGAACAAATTAATTGATTGAAAATGCTGAATGAATAGCTCTGCTACTATTTAATGTATGCTTTCACAAACAAGGTATGGAAAAATTTATACATCATCGTCTAGAAAGAGTATAGAACAACACAACAACGATCAATTCCAGTAAAAAACACAGTTGGAATATCTCCTTTTAATGGCAGCTCTCCTCTTTTGAAACCCATTCTGTAGATTGGAAACAGTGAGCTCTCTAGTTACACCCATCCTTATGCAATTAAAAACCAGTACAGCAATAATGTTATTATTTCTCCCTCTGGGTAGTCACCACAAACTCGGCACAATAACACATCCATAATGTGGTGATATTATGCCATTCTACCCTGTTTCAATACAGGGCAGTCCAGCTGTTGGGAGGCAAAGTGGATCTCACAAGGTCTTTTGGCAAGTTCAGTATTGGAAAACATAGTAATGCAGGGCCATGCTATACGCTTGGAAACACAGAGCGGGTTCATTCAATAACCCAGGTACTGCTGCACCATGCACTACCAAGAGGAAATGTGCTAACAGGAGACTCGCTTGTGCTGATTATCAGGGCACTGGTCTGATACAGGGATTGACGCAGGTACATTTGAGAAGGCCCACCCCAGGCTCAGGTTCTGAACATACAGGCTTCAGTGAACAACACTGAGCCATTAGGTTTAGCATGTGGGTAACTTTCCTGTCCAAAACTGTAGACGGAGAAAGTTTCCATGATTCCACTACAGGGGGGGTGGGGCAGAAAGCAGCAGCAAATCAAACCCAGTAGCTCAGGTAGAGAACAAGTCTATTGCTCCCCCCCCCGCCCCGCCACTGCCCAAATATGTCTATTTTTATGTGCTTGAAGGTGGGGGGGTGGATAGAAGGAGAAGAATTAAGAAACAGAAGAGAAGGGAGAATATAAGGGTGAAAGTAAAAGTAGCTTTGTTTGCAGACATCAATGCCAGGATGACTATTCTACAACGAAGTTAGGAGTCGATCCTATGTTTCTTGGGTCCTTTTGATTCTCAGAGAAAGAAATTTAATGTCTTGCTATTAACACTGTTACAATTAGACCTTTCTATTAACATAAGAATATAGAGAAAAGAGTTAGATATGAAATTCAACACCTAGAAATGAAGAGAATTCTGTTTCATTTTAATGTCTACTTCAATACTCACCTGAGGCAAAATGGAAAGATATCACCCTGTTTAACTGAGAAAAAAAAAAAAAAAAAAAAAGCTTTATCTAACTTATTAGAAGGAAAACAAAGTCTAAACAGGTTTGTTTGGGACAAAAGTAAAACATGGATATAGATGACAAAATTATGACGACACCTGTGTGTGAAGGGGCCGGGGCGGGGGAAGGGAAGATTACTGGGATGAATTCATTTGCATTCATGGGGAAAAAGACAGTTAAGATGCCATATTATACTTATAACAAAACTCTTACTGCAAGTGCACAGATCAAGGGTATTTTCTGCACACTGTAGCAAAGTAGTATCTTGCACGTCCTAGATGATCCACAGGGATAACAACTGTGTGCTAACACGGGAATTGTTATCCCAGTAATCTGAGCTTCTCTGATTGCACACATGCATCACATACACAATAAGATTTAATAAGGGATTATGGGTTTTTCCCTGTTACTCAAAGACATGATTTGCATCATTCATGAAAGCTCCAAAAGTAAAGAGATGCTGGGTGTTTCAAATCATTGTCCAGGACTACATCCTTTAATTGCGGATATTGTCCAAAAGACCATGAGAAAAATCCAACTTGTTCAAAATTTACTACTTGCTGTGCAGTGCATATGACTATGTATAAAGACCATCACTATCTTTGTCAAATGATATTTCTAGTGAAGTATTTAGGTAAAATATATACAAATAATCAATAAACACTTTTCTGTTTTCTAGCATTAATATCATTAAATTCTTAAGACAACTTGACATAATTTATGTTTTTCACATGGGGTAGCTTCACATAAGACTAGCTAGACTTCGGAGAGGTTATTATAGACAAATCACTGGAGAATGAATTGTTTACAGCGGCAATGGGCTTCTGGAGCTTTCCTCTTTGAGGAGATACATTAGCTACTACCACCAGGTATTTTAGCACACTATTTTCTGCAGTCAAGCACATTCTTTCTGCAACACCAAAGTGTCAGACCCTTGGCAGACAATTCCAGTAACAAGAAGTGAGGCAAATATAAATTGTCTTTGGTAACACAAGAGAAACTCAAAGGCAATTTTTCCACTAGGAGAATTTGTCATCTTTATCCTGAATTTTCCAAATGCTTTGAACATGGAAAGTGTCTACCTGACATACAGGTTGCTTCACCATAAAAGTCTCATTTCTTTGCAATGCCTAACATGCCAAAGCAATAAGGAGGCGGTTGTGCTGAAATGTTGACTCCTGTACACACAGACAAATGTATACCATGTCAAACATTTTCTTAGAACTCTAATTTCCCTGTAATTCTCCAGGGAGAAGCTGTTAATGTACAGAGGTCATAAAACAACACTTTTTGAAGAAACTTACTTCGTAACATTCTTTATATTGATGCACTACTTGAATTAGTGAGATCAAGGAATCTCTACTTCCCACCTCACATCGGCACACTACAATGAGCATTTTCAGGTGTGGGTGACCATGCTAGGACTGTATTGACAGCCTTCTGATCACAAACATCAGCAATTATGTCCACCAAGAAGTTTTCTGCTATTCCATTAACATGGCAGAAGCACATGATACAGTGACTCCAATTCCAGCGTATAGGAAACAGTCACTAATTCGAACAGGACACAGTATAGACAGACTAACACATTTAAAAATGCAAGTAATCTACCAACAATAAAAGTGAAAAAAATAATTCTGATGGTTACTATCCAATAAAAATGCTCATTTCTGTAATTTCCAGGTATTTCTTTATTTACTTGGGCAGCTTTTTGCCTTTAAAATGGCTCTTTGTGCTAGAGCTATCATTGAAGGTTCCATTATTAGTATTTTTTGGACAGGAGATGATCTGCATATTTAGCAGTTCCCCTGTAAAGTTCCAAGTCAGGGCCTGTCTTAACACCCAAGCCTCCTAGCAGAAAGACAGACAAGATGACAGAAAGGGGGGCAAACCCAGGCCACTATGATTAGGAGCTACTTCTTTCTACAGGAGACAGACGAGCACAGTTAGTCTGGATTCACCACCCCACTGCCAGTCAGATGACTGCCGCGCACTAACTGAGGCATTTCTGGTCCCACTATTTCAATGACGTAAATCTTCACAGTCATTCCACTGTGCAGCCAGCACCTTATCAGAGAGGTATCACCCACCTTCATCAGCCTAACAGCTGGTGCCAAGCCCACTGCAATAGCTTAGGCCTAGTAGTAGGTAATCTCAACAACATTTGACATTTAGAGCCTGTGAGGAGTCTTCCGGAATCCGATTACATTTCTTAATAATCTGTACAAAGTGCATGACACTGGTCCCCCCTGCAATATACCTATGTCCATCCACTAGACTGTTAACTTGGTGCTTTGAGAAGAGCCGCTATTCTAATATTTTTAAAGAAATCTGAAGGTTGATGCAATGTTTTCAAATAAGACTAACTTGACAGTTTTATAAGACACCCTCACCAAAACCAACCCCACAGCTTTTTAGGATTTACATCTCTACCTGCTTGCCAGTTGCACAGGCCAACAGACTCACGGCTCGGACAGCGTTTGTGTCACCCATCAGATGACTCCCCCTCTCCCCCAACCCTGTCATTAGTCACCATTTGCTTCCAACATTCCTTCAGGGAAAAGCTCACCTTCAGGTTTTATTCCCGAGCCAAGCGAAGAAGCTTTTAAAAGTTACCTAACATATACAAGAAGCTGTAGAAATAACAGGGCTTAAAAAGAATTACAACGGACTTCAATAAACAACTCCTTTAACAAAACCCTCAAAACAACAAAACACCAAAAGGGGAAATTTGTTTCTTTGTTTTCTGTTTTGCTAACCAAGCCATCATGTCTCATAAGGTGCAGGTGTCAAGGTCATTCCTGCCATAGACTTCCTGAATAATTGTAGGGGAATTATTTGTGTTCTTTGTGCTTCAGTTCTCTATTCATTAAACTGAGATGATGGCACTTCCTTTCTGTCCTTTGGCACATTTCCTCTGAAGTCTACTGTACATTTTATTGGGCATGAACTATCCCTTCTTATGCCTAAATTCAGTATCTTTTACAATACAACTTTGATTTCAGCTGAGACCTCAATCAACAACTAGAGAAGAAATAACAATAACTTACACATTCCAGCGAAAACTTTTTTGTTTTCTTTTATACTGTCATTCCTCCTAAAACATCACAGCTGAAGCATGTTGTATTTTAAAACAGATATTTTAATTCTGTGCTTTGTAATGCCACATCACCTTGCAGGCATCCAACATTACATGTGGAAATCTCTCCCAGAATACAGCATATTACTTCTAGAAACCAAAGTAGCATTGATGAACTCATGCGTCGTTTTTAAGCCCTTAATTTTATAGGCTATACGAGTTATTTTTAAAACATTCTTGAAGACAGGGCCTTTTGATACATGAAGAGCACCAATCCTCTAACAAAGCCTGTAAACAATGAATATTTCAAACGTGACCTACTATTGTATCACGATTGATTTGGAAAAAAAAATAATATTAGAAAATGAAGCAGCCACAGGCAGAAGCATCCTTTGATTTACTTCCTTAAATGTCTCTGGATTAAGTAAAGGGTATCTTGGAAATGAAAGCAAAGACTCCTGACTGTGCTTAGAGATGCACAGCACCATTTCAGAGCAAGGATGATTTTCAAGGATAAGCTGTTAGGGCTAATTTCCTGACACCTTCCCTCCCCAAATACCTGAATGCAAATGCTAAGTACTAGTCTTTCCTAGGATCAGTTGGACTATTCTCTTAACAGACAGACTTTGACCATGGAACCATGTTTAATATACATCAAGGAGTGAACAAGTATCATGGAAAACCCTAGATTAACCCACTGTCTTTACGCACTTAGTTTTACTACATTTCAGAACTACTGTTATACAGAAGGCCACTGGAAAGCTACACTCTCATGATCACAAACTCCGATGGATTAAATGTTCTTTGGCACTGCCTTGTACTACTGAAGAAATAAAAATAGTCTCAATGAAAGTCATGTCGTCCTATCTTCACCACCAAGCAGGACTGGAACAGTCACTATCTTTGAAGCACGGTCCCTTCCTGCCCTACGCTGCTAAGCTATATGACGAAAAAAAATTTTTTTGCCTTTCTACTCTCATAAAATAAATAAAAAAAAAAAGACTCATCATTGCCTTTTTCTTTGTTGCTCTTGCTTTCACCTTTGCCTGGATTCAATCTGTTTATGGATATAAAAGGCTTTTCAAATGCATCCACAGCAGTGTTCTACTAGTAGAGTACAAAACCAGCTGAAGTTGTTTAAAATCAATTAATTAAATAATCTCTGTAATTGTTTTATCAATAATAAAAAAATGGATAATATTAAGAAAAACAAAGAGAGAAAGAGCAAGGGGATGGATAGGTTGCAATGTTTGCTATGACAACGCCAGCTTGTACCACACAATCTCCAAGTACACGGTTTCAGATTAAAAAAGTTATTTATCCTAAAGTTCAGGTTAAATAAACATTAAAGACTGAAATCTCACTAAGGACATTACCATTTTTGTTGCCAGCAGACAGAGTTTTGAGGTGAGATAAAAGGGGGTTGAATTTCAGAAGAGTTTCTACTTCTTCATGAGCTAATACTTGGGCCTCTTCATTAATTTGTTTGGAAAATTAACTGATTTTTATTATTCAAATCAGAAGTTGTCCACATTCACCTTATTAACTTTTTAGTAAGCCTTTTAATATGTTTCTAAACTATAAAGAATATTTCAGTATAACAAAGTTCATTACTGTAACAGCAGTGAGTCTAATCCAGTCCTATATATTGAAGACATTATCCAATTGTATATCTCCACAAAGCTGCAAAACACACACTACTGAAATCCATAAATTGCAAAGAGTTGCAAAAAAATCCAAATAGACAGGTAATTAGTACCGGTTGCATGGACCCATATCATTTCCTATATTTTTATGGTTGTTTTCTGGAAAAAAAAAATCAAGATAACAAATAATGCTTTTTCATCCGCATGTCAAAGACAAGACACTTGGAAAACAACATACCTGCTTACATCTATACATTCTTGTTATTACATAGTTACAAAACTAATTGCAATCTATATTATCTCTAGGCCCCTTATATAGTCAGAAAAAATATAAATATCATACAAAAATTAGAAACTACTACTACACTACCACCACCACCAAAAGCACTGTCTTTGTCTCCAAAGGGAAAGTCTTTAGCTCCACATCTCACCCTGCCCGGCCCTCCTCTCCTCTACCCGAGGAAACATTTTGTACCCAATGAGATTCTAGGAGGTAAAACCAAGAAAAGCCCACCAGGTAACTTGTGAATCACTGTGTTATATCCTAATATAGCAAAATGTCCTTCTAACAGCAGCAAGAAGTAGTTGGCAAATATCTGGAGAAAACAGCTCTCATTTTGCTTTACCGTGGCATTCTAACCAAAAGATCGGAGCAACACAGTCAGAGATAGGTCTCACTCAAAAGACAGGGAAGAACTTCACCTTTTGAGTGCAAGCATCTAGAAGCATTAGAAAAAGTAGAAAAAGAGGTAAATTAGTGGATTACTACACAAATTAGGGGTAAAGCTGCAGCGAGTACATCGGGAATGCTACAGCCAGAGAGAGGAGGTCTACCGAAAACAGTACTTTGGCAGAAGGAAGATCTTTTGGAAGCATGCAAGAAAGCACCTAAGACTGAGAACTGACAGCTAATTAGATATAAACTTGTTAAATTTATACAACAGCAAAAAAAGTAATGGTGATTTTACACCCTATTAATAAAGATTTCATTCTGTGGACAACACTGCTAATTAAATGTCTTCCATTGACAACTGCTGAGCCCAAGTTTACCATATTGCACACATGCAATGCAACCCAGACAGATACAGACAAACTGGGGCAGCAGGAAGGGAACGTTGCCAGCTATATATGAAGAAACATTTCAATAACATTAATTAGCGAGGTTGGACAAGCTGATCTCCAGGTGTCCCTTCAGCCTCAACCATTCTGTTGTTCTGTGATTCTGCAATTATTCAAATGGTTCGAGAGACACGAATAATGGACAAAAAAAATTCTCAGCACAGGTGAAACTACATTTCACACACTAGAGAAACTGTATTTTGTAATAGTGAAACAGACTGGAAAGACAGAGATAGTATTTGTACATGTGAATGCAATACAGAGAATGCTCCATCAGTTACAGTACTCCTGTATCAAGACTCATATGAGGTTTGACAGACTGAAAAGTATTGAACTCCTGCTTAAGGGTCTGTTCTCGTTGGAACATTTTGTGGGAAATTCAGAAAGTTTTCTTTGACTCTGCCTCAATTAGCAGATGACCAATATAGTTTTTGCCAGGACCAAGGGGCGGGAAATACACATTTTCCTCATGTCTAACCTCAGTTCATAACTGAATCCTACAATGACAGTGACCCAATTACAATGCAAATCACTTTGAATCAGAAACATCTATCTCAAGATCTGACATGAGCACACAGTTGAGAATCACATAGAATTTTCATAGCAAGCTTAGTGATTACTTTGCGTTCTTTCAATATCCTGTCCTTGTCTCTCTACATCAGGTGAGGAAAGGAACTAATCTGTTCAAGCACCATTGCACACACTATAAGGAAAACAAAAAGAAATAATTCTCACGCAGGACCCCAGTTTATCTGTCTTCTCATGCAAGAAAATTGTGATACCCTCTCCCTAAGTGAACTAGGAACCAAGTAAAAGATAACTTTGTTATCTATTTGCATATTTGACATCCTTATTACATATTTATCCTTCAGGGGGTATTGCTGAATGGGTTGTCTTGGCAATAATCTGGAACATGAGGGGACTAGCCGCTTTTCAGTTTTCAGAGATTTCCTTCAAAATTTCGTATTTAATTTCAGCCATAATGTCTTCTCTGTAAAAATCACCAAAATCAATGTATTAAAAAAAAAAAATCACTGTAAGTACTAATATATTATATACATATATATAAAAAAAAAATGACTTGACAGTCAAACAGTCCTCAACATCTTTCTGTTGCCTCATAGATTTGAACCAGCACCTTGGGAAATAATGAAAGCTGATTACAATCCCACCTTCAAATTTAGCGTTTGCTGTTGGAACATCCTTGGGAAAGTATAGGAGCTTTCATGATTTCCCATGGAGGCCACACAATTTAACTGGTTAACAAGCGAGTCGTCGGTAAAAAGAAGGACCTCAGGCAACATGTGTAGCAGCGGAGCATACATCTACATCCTTTGAAGAAGCGCTTGTTTAATGAACATTAAACTACTTCAAACAGATTTGTTTAGATTTCACTGGACTGTGAGGAAGTTTTCACGATCCACTTTAGAAACATAAGAAATCCATATGCAAAACTAAAATGATATCAGATGACAATCTTGTTTATAATGATGCCTGCGGTCTCATAACAATATTAAGAAACTAATTTCTCACTCTGTTTCCCTCCTGTAATTTTTTGAGATGTAACTGATCATTCCTCAGCTGTAATTTTGAGCTCCGGTGAACTGTTGTGGATGTTCCATTTAAAAAAGGAAAGAAAAAAACACCACCACACACACACGTGTGAACTGCAGTCTTTCTTCCGCAGTCAAACGGTGCAACTGATCGCGTTCTCACCTAACAAGCAGCCCTCAAATGATGACTTACAATGTTTGTCAGATAAGGCAGAGATAACACTTCCCTGCTTTTTTCCTGATTAAAAAGCCACAATCATGGATAGAAAAACAGAACCTGTGTATGTGTATATGAATACATATATATATTTTATGTGTATATCTGTGCATATGCAAGAGTTGTATTTTAGCTATTCAACCTTCAGATCGCATTCTGAGGCAAATGTGATCAACAACTCAGAATTCAGGAAAAATAATAGCACCTAGTCTTATCTGATATAACTGCTTGGCAGTCTTTCGCAGACGTTTATTTTTCCGTCAGCTTTTCTTTAAAAAAAGTCAACTAACACATGCTTACGTTTTTTGAGATCCTTCATAGCAGGTAGCTACGAAAATCCAAGCCACATAAACCCAGTAATCACAGTGATTTATGGTATCTCAACCTGTAAAATGAGTTTAGCCATTTGTTTAGCAGGATATGGCTAGGATAAACTCACACAAAGCTATTCATTTAAAAAAAATATCATTGCAAATGCTTAAGGCTATGGTTAGAAGAAATGATATTTTTTTTTGCAGTGGCTATTAACCTGTTTTCGAACTAAAAATCAACTGTTTGAATCTTGCCTCAGAAAGATACACACAAACTATTTCTCCAATTATCAGAATAATTTTGAAACCTGTATTTTCCCATACTAGTAACAGAGGCTTCCCAATTCCATTGACTGTATTGCATATTTTTGCAGTGTCAGCTATTTGTGACTGTGTTAATGAAATGAAAAAAACATTCAGTTCTGAGGCCCCTTGCATTATATAATATCAAGAGGAGTTTTCTGAAAGAACTTAACAGCTGTGGGAAGGAAGGGAATTCTCTCTTCCCCCGCTTATGATGTACTGTAGAGATTGAGATGTTATGAAGCTATCCCAAAGCTCCGGCCAATGTATTTGCCTAAGCAGGACGACCTCCAGGTACCAATATACTGAATCCATCCACCATTGTTAACAATAATTGCTGTTGATTTTTAGCCCTCATCGAATTGAACAAAAGCAGTGTAGCAGTATAGGATATAATAGAGTAATCATAACAGAATGAAGAGGTTTGCAGAAGTGGAGAAATCATTAACTAAGATAGAGAAAAGACTATATAGCAGCAGCACATACGTTAATTCTCTTGTGGATCTGTAATAATTTCCAACATGTAGTTTTGCTCCCCTCCACCCCCAAGTAAAGTTTTATGTTGTTTTTCAAGGTCGGGTATTTTTATTCCTTAAAATACAATAAAAGAGACATTCCACTCGCTCTCAGCAGAAGGTCTATAACCTTTTCCATTCCTTCGACATTATAATTTAATTGCTGTGGAAACTCTTTGATTTGTGTTTATTAATAAACACAGCTTGCATACATAATGTCTGATGTAAATTATTGATATGCTGTATTATCTCAGCTTTTCTGTACAGGTCCTAATGAAAATAATTTAGTTTTGACAATCTGACTTCCAGGGTTTTGTACTACAGCTCTCAGCGGGACACAACCATGCATAGATGTGTTAACCATTAAATAAATTTTCTTCCAGCAAATGTAATCTCTCTGACACCAATCCATGCTTGGCCACATTTTGAAGGTTATATTTTAAACTGCAACTATTTTGTCCATTTTCTTGCAATGAAAAGGCTAGAGATTGTCCAGAAGGAAGAAGTACTCAGCGTTAAAATTTTTCAAGTTACAAAATAGTAAGATTTTCTTTAAATGAAACTATTAATATACCTCTCAGAGTTGACCGACTTAGTTGCACACCCTCTACCACCAGCCATCCACTTGCTTGAAAAATCACATACATTTAAATCCCACTAACCTCTAGGTATGATGCACACACCACAGCGTGGTAATATACCTACGTTCATACATACCGCCCACAGTGATGATGCATGCATATGAGCTTAGAGATACTATACACATTCCTGACAGTTGTCTGCACGGACTTTCATACTCCTACAGACACCAGCTCCATCGTCCTGAAAATTAAATCCTTAGATGCCCAACATAAACATTCCAGTGATATTTTTTTTTAAACAATACTTTCAAGTAACTACAACATTTATCTAACCAGTCCACATCCAAGATTAAGCTGGCTAACCGTAACTGTCAAAGATACTTCTGTATCACCAGTAGTACCTAGTCATTATAGAGAAACGATTACCAGAAAGAATCTAAATCACAGTTAAGAGCAATCTCAAAGTACAATGTTGTAATTACCATTTGAATTTCAAATACAGAATACAGGGAGCAATATGTCTCTTTGGGACAACATTTTCTAGTCTTATTGCCTTTAAGTTTTGTGCTTTTTATTAGAAAATAGTATTTTCCATTATTCTTTATAACACATTGATACACTGCCAATGCATTTTTACAGGCATAATATACAACACTATGAATATATTTACATTTACTCTAAATATTTGAAGAGGAAAGCCCTTGATATAAACACATAAGGGTTATTTCTAAGCTGGTATCATTTTGCATTTTATCCATGCAGTCCACTGGAACTGCAAATCAGTGGGGAAATAAATCACCAGCACTTTTTGACTACGTATTCGGGCTTCTGTCATTTTGCCTGAAATGTATTAGATGATCTTTACTAATAAGAAATAATACATCTGGCCTAACAAAAGACCCCCCCTAATACTCCTGTCAGCAACTGAGGTACCACGCTGGTCCCAGGAGGAAGGGAGCACTCTCCGTGGGCAGCAGCAGCTGTCGCTGGGGGAAGAGCGGGCAGGCCCTGCCAGCAGCATCGCCCCGGTCCCGAGACCTGCTCCTTCCTCCTGGTCTCCTGACAGCAGCAGGCCCAGATATCTCTGCCTTCCCCACACGTTGCCCTTCCCTCCATTTGGTACAGCTAAGTTTAATTTTCTCTGCGCTTTTCCAAGAAGTCCCACCTATAAACATCATCCTTCAGACAGTGAAGGCTACTTGGAACCGTGGATCATTACTCCGACACATCAAAACAAATGTTGATTACACCAATTGCTGTCAACTTCTGGAAATATTGTAACTTCGGTGTTGTATAATCTTAATGCCATTGACTCAAACGGGAGATTAACAACTGGTATTATTTGGAGCACAGATAACAAGGGTAAGATGAAATACAGATACATATCTCCTTTATGCCCTACTCTCCAGACCGCAGTCTTTAATTTGCTGAAGGTAAAATTGATCCTTCCCTATCTGGATACATAAGTAGCCCTGTGGAAGTGTTCTTTACAGCAGTGCAGGCTGACGGGGGCAGATGAGCAATTTATCCTCCGCCAACTGAACAACTAGAGTACATATATCTAGCATATATCTAGCTTCTGAAGAACAGAATAGAGGGTTTGGGGGCTTCCCTATTCTACCATCTACCCCTATTTTTGATGGGTTAGTTCAATTAAAGAGAGTTTTATATTTAGGCCCTTAGCCAAGGTGATTTTTAACCCTAGCTCTTAAGAAAAACTGGTGGCGTTTTCTCTCCAATTGGAGTTTGTTTGAAAGAAAAAGTATTTGTGGCCGGGAATAGTTAACACCCAGCTATGACAACGGCTGCTTCCGTAAAGGAGAAACCGTTTCCAGGAATATTGACAATCTGATATTTTCTGACCGTTACACAGAAGTATCAAATGCCACGTGACGATCAAAGCATTCCTCTGGAATGTCACCTTTGAACACGAATATTTCTCTAGAAAAATGACTGGTAATCCTCATAACAGTTTTATCCTTCACATTTCAATTTTCTCATAACAGCATACCAATCTTCCTAATTAACAAACAAGTATGCAATTCAGTTTCTCCAGTTTAAAGCAGATGTTACCAAGATCTGTCGAGAGACTTCCAGGCATGCTTTGTTCTGCCAGTTTTCCCCAAGTTCTTTCTCTAATTTAAAGGCTTTCTGTTCTTATCATTGTTTGGTGGTTTGGTGTCGGTTTTGTTTTTATTTGTTCGTTTGGGTTTTTTTGCTTTGGTTTTTACATGCTATCAGTCAACTGTGCTCTGACTGGCTACATTTACATTCCTTTCTATCACCTCTCCAGAGACATTAAAAAGATTTTTCTTTTTTTCTACCCATGAACGAACAGATAAGAAATGAGACATATTGGAAGTAAAGATTATTAATCAAGCTCAAGGGATGCTTCGTGATACTATCCTGCCATCCTTTTTCCTTACCATGCCAGCACGCTTAATACCGAAGGACGTGCTAGCAGTCTCCAGAATTCATTACAATCAGCTTTAGCATCTTATAATTATAAGGACAAAGTAACCGACAAAACTGCTAATGCTTATTATTCCAACTCTCTTTTTTGAATCAAGTTCGACATGCATTTGTAGTAACGGAAGCACAGTAATTTAGTTTTCATTACCATCCAGTGCAGCGCATGTATTCCCGCACACTGTTAGTAATCCAGTCAAGAGCTTCAACGGGGAGTCAGTAACTGCATACCGTACAGATGGTAAATACTACACCCGTCTTATCTTTTACAAGTGTTCTGTACTCAAACCATACCTACAACACGTCCAAGAGATTTAATACAGACTGTTCATACATTGCATAGTCAAAACACGTGCATCTTAAAGTCCAGAACATCCAACACAGTGCAGCATGTGTGTGCTTAATTTCCCATTTAATTCCCGATATACATCAAGGTTTCTTTCTCGCATTCCCCTATTATTCATGCCACATAAACTATTGCAGATATATATAGAATATCAGATTTAGTTTATTTTGAAGTATTTGGATCAGAAAATATACATCGATACAACAGGCGAGAGTGGCCTACGCTGGAGACAGGAGTTACACGAGAAGGAAGCAAATGCTGCAATAACTTAGATGCTAATGGGGTAATGCACTCAAGGCTAATCCGCACCGGCAGTAGATAATGAATTATTAATGCAAACAAAAACCTCAATGATCACAAATGCTTCCTGCTTAACTAATTGATACTTACAGCAGTTAGTCACTTATAGTCAGCATGCTCCAGAACTTTATTATTTCTATTAGAACATATTTTATGGAGTATCAGTGTAAAATACTACACCATCTAGTATTTATGGGTTTATCGCCACAAAAACCTTGCTATACAATAAGATTAACTCTTTCAGAAAAATCTGGCTATTGGAGATAGAGTTTTAGTCTAACTTAGAAAGAAGTTGCAGATTTCTGAAAATTTTGTCCCTATGTTTCAATTTCTAAAGATGCAAGCACGGAAGTCACAAGACTTCTGCAGCAAAAGCTAAGTATATAAGTAATGAACATTTTGAAAGTTACAGAACATGAAAAAAATAAAGCCCACACAACTTCTGAGGTTGGCTTGTCCCCTTCCTTTCATTGAAGAATATGCTGCCTAATTGGTATGTACGATTCATGACATTCTCGTTGCACGTATTGGAATGAATGTGAGCAAGATAGTCCAGGATTATCGGAAGGAGAATCAACAAGGCTGCACAAATAACTAACACACCGATCGCAAATAAAGTATGGTATAAAGACTACGTTATTTTCATTTTAGCTGTAATAACAGCGGTCTTTTCATGTGGATTTGGAAAGACAGTTGGGAAGCACATATCAGACAGAAACAGCACTTTTGAAATTAAAGCAGCATTAAGTTTTGATATTTCTCATCCTCTTATTTGTAAGCAAAAAAGATGAATCAATATTATAAGTCTTCCAAGCTACCAGTTGGGCACAATTAGTTTTCCAATTTTATCATAAACCTATTTAGTATGCAACATACCCTATCACCACTGTGTAATTCAAGAACAACCTAGTCCAGAAAAATCTTAGACAGTACATTAACCCACAAGAGGCGCTGAAGTACATTTTCTCACATGGACTAGGATTTCTCAATTCCAAGTTTTATTCTATTCTCGATGATCCAAAAGCATATTACTTCCCCAAAGGCACCCAGGTATCCATCCATTTTTTGCACAGAAACTCTGTAAATACCAAGTTTTCCAGCGATGTAATGAAGATACATTATATGGAAAGTCTCGTGAGAACTTAATATAGCTTAGGAAACCGTATCAAGAAAAAAACATACCCTAGAAAAATCTGCTTTTGCATTTTCTTGTAAAAACCACTTAACAGTTATTTAGTGCATTTATTGCATTCATAGCACTTGAAGTTAATGTTCCAAAAAATAAATTTGTAATTTTCCATGAAAGTGATTAGTATTGTCCCTGAAATTTGCTGTGCGAAGAATTAAAGACATCAGAAAGCTATTAAAAGACTCTATATTTAAAAGAGAACAAGAGATTCAGGCTTTGATAAAAACACGTCTGGATCTCCCACCTAGTTCCTAAAAGCTGGACAAGGAGGGCCATTGGTCGATCGAGGAAGTTTCAGTCACTTAAGAACAGAGTCATGAAATATCTGAAGCAAGTGTTTCTTAATCCTCAAGAAGATACGCAACTATCCACATGGGTACAATTGATCCTGGGATCCGGCCATTGTGCCCTTAACTTGTGCATTTCTACCTTACGATCCACATACGTAAACAGCTCTTCTGGACTGCACAGCCCCTATGGTTCCCGCATTTCCTGTCATTAGAATATTGATGGAAAGAAAAAGTGACATAGAACAATTTCCTCGAAAGATCATTTCAGTTAAAACACTCGTTTCTTTCACTTGAAAGACAGTATTTCTTAATTTTTGTATTATTTAGTAGGCCCTTCCCTTCAAGTAATTCTTCCAATGCTCCAGTTGAATGTCTTGCAATCTTTAGAATATTTTAATCCATTTACTACAGAATATTCATCATGTCCATAGCAACACAATCTTTGGGAGGGAGAGGGGACACAGACACAATGACACAAAACCAAACCAAACGTAACCTGAAACAAAACCCTCTTAAAGCCCTTCTGAAGTAGTCCAAATTTTTCTGTTCTATGCAGTAAACTATCCTGCTTTACCAGTGATTAAGGAAAGTCAATAAATTGAGAACAAAATGGGAACCGGTACCTTAACACTTAAAGGCGGTAAACTTTAATGCTTCAAATCACTTGTTTGTGCTTCATGACCTTTACAACCCTTGGTCTTCCACATACTGCAATGCCTTATTTAAGCTGTTCGATTTATCAAACCTGCATCCAAGTCTCTGACTTCACTCCAAGCGCTCAGATGCGAAACAGCAATCCCCTCTTCACTACCCTTTCAAAAGCATTAGAAGTTTGACAAAGTTCAAATGTTGCCTGAACAGTTTATCGAGAATTAAAGACAACTTTGTTACTAGGAAGCACAGGCATTAGGCAGATGACAAACTATCAGTCACATTACCAAACCCAACTACTTGTTGCAAAAGGTTGGCCGATAAGCATTAACAACTTCAGTTTGATACTGAATCTGCGTAACAGCCAAGACAGTCATCGATTAACATCTTTTTGAGAGCAGAAAGATTACCGCGATCATCTTGGCTGTGCTAGAAGGCTGAACAAACAGGGCTGTTTGCACTGGCTTCTACTACCACGAGTTTAGGAGGTATATGTGGAATACACTTTACCGCTAAGAAGGAAACTCATTCCAGAAGCCTTCGATCAAAAGAACGCTTCAATCCTTTCCATGCTCTGCCAGAAGCCGATTTAGCGAGTCCAGCTACAACCTACACCATTTTATAACAGGAATAGTTTAGTGCCAGCCCATTACTCTTGGTACAGCAAAATGCCAATTTGCTCACAGTTGAAGAGCCTTGAGCCTAATCAATATCATTTATTCAGATCAGTATAATTTATTCATTACTCAGGAATATGTGATTTTTATGAGCTGGCAATCAAAAGCAACGCAGGGATTCCATGCATATTCAAGAGCTGGCCATCCTTTTCTTCCATACTGCACAAAAGCAATCCTACCCAGCCTACGTGAGGGCGTATCTTAGCGCTTGTGAGTAGATGGATAGGACAGCACGAGCACGTAGACTCGACTTGCTTAGGAAGTTAAATCAAAACCACACAGTCTCTAGGAGAATTTTGTTGCATTAAATGTGACCTCTGGAACAGACACCAGAGAACAAAAAGCCACTCTTGCCTTTCCCAACCTTACCATCTTACAACCTCTCCCTTACGTTTATTCTCCGCTTTGTGACTAGAGACAATGGATGCCGGTGAGCATGCGTCTGTCTATATGCGCATTACAATGGCAATAAATATGGACCATAGGTAACATTATACCAGCTCTTGGAGACCTTGAATATAGTTAATGTAAGTCATATCCCTTAACCTGATTAGCCAAGGTTTCAGAAACAAAGTTTCCAGGCCAGACATACAGGTTCTTATCCAAATACACCAAACATTTTGCATCCCTCATTATCCTCAGGACATAATGATTGCACATACCCGCATAGGTGATGTATTTCTTCCCTTCTAATGTACCTATACTTAATCGCTCTCAGCTAAAAATCTGTTTAAGGAGGTCACCTCAGGAATGACAGCCATTAGCCGCCCAATGCTTCATTGCAAGGAAAGTCAAAGCCAAAGTCAACGCTAGTCTTTTATAGAAATTTTGGTAATTCTCTCAAACACCCATACACATTTAACCAGTTTAATTGTATTTCTGAACAGAACTGTTTTGTCATAGTAGTGACAGGTCGAAGAATAAGCCTGTGTCCATGTTTAAGTTTCATCTGATTCTGTAAACACTAGTTGTAAATATAGCTGTTATTAGTTTACATCATGGCATAACAGGCAGCTAAAACACAATGAACCCCCAAAAACCAAAACAAAGGAACCAAAGGACCATTAACGCAGCTCCTTGCAAGCAGATTTTTTCTACATGGAACCTTTGTAAAAACTTTGCTTTTACAGTAAACCATTTAAGGGCGCTGACACAAGCCCAGTGACTGGGTAGGATAGTGGTTCTTTTCACTGAGGGAAACCAGTCAGGTTAGAAAAGAACTTTCTTCAAATCATAAGGAACTCTTGTGCCCTGCGAGTTGTAAACAGCCTTCAGGAGAACGAAGCAAGCATTTACAGGCTCTTCTTTCAATTGGCTAGTATCGTATCTCAGGCCTGATGAAAAAAGCTACAAGCTGATGTTCAAGGATCTCCTCTAGATTAATATACTAACTCTGTATTACAGTATTTTCACGTGTACATCTTCCCTGAATCCTATTGCCAGCCCTCTTTCCGAGCACCCCTTTGCCCTTGAACAACAGCTGGGCAATCAGGTGTACCTCTGAGGACCGAGACATTCTCTTGTACGGATGGCTGTAAGGCAAAACCTCATCACAAGAAGCATTACTGCTGTCCTGCCACCTCCTAGAGCATCCAACTAGGATGCTAACAACTAGCACCCGACATCATCCTGACACTCAGTCTCACGAGAGATGCAAGCTAGCTTCTAAAAATATTGAGCAGTTCAGTTTCCAAGCAAAAAGCCATGCGGTAAGCAATAACAGAGTCTGTAAGTTTAAAAGCTCTCTCTGAAGACTCCCCCCAAAAAACAGCACATGCACCACTCATTCAGAAATAGGGGAACTGCAGCCTCCTGACATTTTGCACTACGCAGCTCTCCGGAGGGAAAGCTCATACACTTCCCTACCAAATCAGATTCATTTGAGTGGTGAATTGAACCTGCATACGCTAGGCGTAAAAACACTTTAGGAGGAAAAACATCGTTTAAGATACCAGAGCTTTGGATTTCTGCCATACACACAAAAATTTAAAACTACTAAATCATTAAACCCCTTCCATAGCAATACACTACATAACCACACTTCATGTGAATTCACTAAAAAATTCCAGATAATTCATATTTCACCCAAGAAAGAGAGCTGTGTTACAGCATTGTCTGAATTGCCACCAACTAACTGTTACCAAATAAGCATGCTGAATTCCAGGTGGGGATTTAAAGCCTAAGCGCTTTAGTAGAGGCAACACACATTTGTCTTTGCTGGTGCTTAGGAAAACCACAGTATATTAGGTCACGCCATCACTCCGTCCATAAAAATACTGACCTCACAGATGGAGCCCCCGATCCAGGCAAGCAGAGCAGGGATGACGACAGCGACAAGACCCATCGACAGCCTAGCTGTCCTCAGCAAAGACAGGGTTACAAGCCGGGCCCAAAACCAACACGGGAAAGCCAAAGAAGAAGTCAGGAACAGGACCAGGAAGAGATACATCTAAACCAGCTCAATCCAACTCCAAGTGTTCGGGCTGTAACTTAAAAGGGGTGATGGGCTGTAGGTGTGGGTGGAAGGCCAGGTGAAGCTGGTCAGGGCACTTACAGCCTGGTGCCGCCCTGGGGTCTAACAACCAATGGCACTCGATTTTGTCTAAGTCCCTTCTGAACCTGCTGATGCTTTCCCTCCTAGGCACCTGGTTTTGGCCAGCATCGGAGGCTCGTACAAGGCTAGACAGACCATTGGTCTTGCCAGGTGTGGCTCATCTCAAGTTTAGTTATTTTCTTTTTATAGCTCCATGTTCTGTTTAAATTCAGGTGGAGAAGGAATTGCCATTAACACGTAATCTTAGCCTCCTACTGCTCGCAGGGCAATCACCTGCAACAACGATGCACAGGTGGGACTTCTGCCCCACATTTACGACTATAGCTCTCCTGTTAAAGCCCTTGAAAGCAAAACTAAACCAAATACTTGAGCAAATGTCTTTCGGTTCAGAATCCAGAGTAAGATCTGAATTTTACAGCACCGTCTAGTAATTAATTTGTGAAAGTGGGCAAACAGATGCCCGCAACAGCTTGAAAGTTCACTTTTTGAAGCTCAATGACAACTTTGCTGTAGCATCTACTGAAAGGATGTGTAGTAAGATATCCAGCTGTAGAAACCGGAAGGATAAAATGCAATTACATTGCATGTAATGAAACAAGTAACTTTGATATTTTGACTGAGACATAAGATCATATTTATGCCACTCATCTGGGAACTATTAATAAACATTTTCATCTACACCTGTACATTTACCTACAGAAAACAGAAAAACTACCATACAAAGAATTAAACCACTATATTACTTCTGCTCCACCTCAAATGAGCCTAAACAGGAAAACAATGAATTTGCTCCTTTTCCTTAAAAAAAATAACAAAGAGAGAAAGCAACTTTATATCTCTTAAAAAGAAGCCTTTTTCAAATGTTAATCTTCAAAGTCTTATTGTAAGCGGACAGTATTTCAGGAGAGAAGCTGTATCATTTCCTTTTGTTGTTATATATGAATATTTTCTCCAGTCTATCAAACATCTCAAGTATAAGCTGAGATTCCCAAAATCCTACAAGGCTTACTTATTTTTGAAGTTATTACAGATCATTATTTCTGAGGATATGAAGATTACAAAAACAGACATCAGAAAAAAGGGATCAGCCAATTTTCTAAATTCAATAGCCACAATATTGCGTAAGCAAAGGGATAAAACAGTATCCAAGCTCACTATGGCAATGTTCTTTAAACATGGCAAAACGGTGGACAATTTCCAGGCCACATGCTATGGCCTACCACATTTGAAGAATGGAAAATTCTTCTAGCAAAACCAGCCAAATAGAAATAGCGGCATTACTGGTATTTGAAATTTGCGATGCACGTTTTTTCAGCATATATTTAGTTCCAGAATTACTTAGTTTAAATATTCAGCTTTAATAACACGTCTGCACCTGCTACAGTGAACTGCAGATCGTGGTCTCTACTTACTAGGGTAGTCCAACACAAATGGAATGGATGTTCTCCGCTCATCTAAGGACGGGTTTCTTTTGCGTACCCACATTATAACACGAGAGAAACTCTAAAATAAATCACTGATTGAAATAGATATGACTCTTGCCAAGCACTGACACAGTTTTAACTACAAAACCGACTGTAATTCCATTAACATTATAGCAAGGATGCAATCCAACCATTTTAGTGAATCATTTTTTTTCTCCATGAAGAAAATATTACATTATCAAACATGTTATGCATTTGTATGATGACTTGACACTTTTCAGAATGAACTCTATTCACCAGTAACATCTATCTCCTGAGGGTTTTCATATGCTATTGCACATACTGTAAGTACTGCAAATGTTTCTAAAAGCTACATATGCGCTGTAGATCCAGCTACAGCCATAACTACTTAGATTCCGTTTTAGTAAGCACACCATACACATGAACTAAAATTATTTATTAAAAAAAAAAAAACACTGAAAAAAAGAGCTGCCAAATCTAATGTTGATAGATGTGTTTGTCTGTCTGTGCACCATTTCTACATTCGTGTATAGAAAAATATATGTCCGGAAACATTGTTCATGTCATTTTTGGCCATTGCACAGCACTCTAGGAACCGGTATCATTTGCTGTATGCTTCAAAAATAACACTCGGTTATATATGATGTCTTTGCATCTTCCAAAGAAAAGTGATATAGCAAAGATTCCTGTAACTAATCCATGCTACCAAGACAGCCTCAGAGGCAATAAAACTACCCTGAAATCCTACCTTGCTGTATATTGTCCTTAAGATATTGGACTGAAGCACTTAGCTTGTGTTGGTTCTGAGGCAGCTATAAAGTCTGGAATGGTATTTCCCTCATTTGTTCATCAGCTAAGACAAACTAGCTGATTTTATGAGTGCTTCTACTCCATTTCCGCAGAAACACAAAACAATACATTTGATTCATTGCTGAAATTTTCAAGGGAGTACATGGGTAAATCATGACTTTGGAAGAGCAAATAACAGTTTTAGGAAGCTACTCCAACAGTGTTTTGGGCTATGCTTGGTGTGATATGTTATCACTAAGGCTGTGTAAGGAAGGCTTTTTGTTTGCTTCAACTATCAAATTAAAAATGGAACCACTTTTGAGGAGAGAGAGTTGAACTGCTGTGGCATTCTTTTCTCTGATGAAATAATACTTTTTTTTTTTTTTTTTTTTCAGTTCCATCAGTGGGATCTATAGCAAAGCTCTTGGCTTTCAGGCTCACGGAAAAAAAGCAGTGAAGGCAGCAAGTGGATTTTAACCTTTCATGAGCTCTACTTCCCTGCTAGACTACAGATATCCCTGTAAGCAGATACCAAGTTTTGTACGTGTCATATAAAAAGTTATGGAGGACAAGGGAGCAAGACTAACTCTCCAGTACGATATCTAGTACAATTCAAATGGCTTCATTGATGAATTGCTCCATAACTTTCAGAGGGACTGAGGTAAGATTGACTGGCTGGTCATTTTCCATATCCTCCTTCTACTTTGGAAGACAGGCAGAACGCTTCCAATTGCTGTGACCTTTCCAGCACCGGAGAACAGCTTTACGACAACATCTCTGTCCTGCATCACATTCAGATGCATTCCGTCTCATCTCCAGGGCTTATACAGGTACAGCTCACTGAAAGAGTAACGGTACTACATGATATTGCCAATTCTGGATATTTTATAATGGGAACTACGATTCTCATTGTCCGGAACAGTTTGTCACCTCATCCACAACCAGCTTCTCGGACTTTTCCAACAGGCACAGAAATGGGATACAATCTTTTATTATTTGTTGAATTGCAGCACTTAAAAAGCCTTGTGATTTTAAATAAATTTTTTAACCGTGAAGCAAAAAAATTAAAAAAGCATGCACTTTGACATCTCTTTCCAGTGCTACATTACAGATGAAAAAATTAAGAAATGGGAATGCTTTCTCAGAGCCCGATGTAACATGTGGAGCATTATTACCATATCCCACGCAGATATTAACACCCACTGCGGTCATTTCTGCTTATGGAATCTCATTTCTGAGGTTCTGAGTCATCAGGTAAATATGAGTCAGAAAAATATTGCTGCTTTAATAGACACAATTGACAAGAGAGTAGGGGGCAGAGGAGGAAACCTCTTATTGTAACAAGTAACAACATCTTTCTTCATAACTACTGAGATTTATTTGGAAACAAAAAAGTTGTTTACTGCGTGAAATTATCAGCAATTTATGTGTAGCTATGGCAACATTCACAAGCATGAAAAGGAAAAATGGATGAAGCAGAAAAATAAATTTGCAGGGAGATTTGGAACAAATAAAATTTAAATTCTCCAAAAGTGAGTGTGTGTCCATTTAAAAAGGATCCTCTCAAAAGGAAATTAAAAATCTCCCAACAACTTGTTTTTTTTAGCCTACAATCAGTTTTTGTAACTGGAAACCCGCCAAGGAAAAATGAGTCCATTTTCTACAGCAAAAGAGAAAGAAGAGCTTCAAGAGATTTTTAACTGCTTACAAAACCAGGCTTTTGCTTCAGATTTAATCCTATAATCACACACAGTATTTACTTGTAGTTGAATTGACTGAGAAAAGTGTTACTGTTAGGCAGTTGCCTTATCTTAAGAAGCATTAAATCTGCTGGATGTGATGAAATCTGTTCCAAAGTGTTTATCAAACACTGTGAAAATCGGCAAGATTAGTAACACGGCAATGTCATCATTTGTCTAGTCAAGGGTAAAAGGTTCTCAGAAATGGGAGAAGTAGAGAATATTTACTTCAACGAGTACTCTCAGAAAACTTTAACATATGCTGGAAAAGCCTGGAATAGGGATGCTGTTCCTATCCACGAATTCTTTTGAATACACTATTACTATTAAAAACTGCATGGCTTTCAGTGCGCTTTGGCCAAAGTTCCAGATGGTGGAGTCATTCTTAGAGCTTATGCTTTGTAACTACTGCCCTAAACACAAGCTCAGTCTCACAACATGGTCAATGCCAGCCAAGGGAGGAGACAATGCCCGCTCACCTGAAACCCCCGCTGACATGGGAAGTGGGGATGGAGCACGCTCCTCCAGCACAGGTAGCCGATGGACATGGGAAGAGGTGAAAGTCACCTTGTCATCAGCAAAGACACATGAATAGCACTTAGTCATTATGGAAGACTTGGATGGATTCTTCACATGCATCATTGTGTGTTCTAGCTGAGTCAGAGACGCTTGATGGTCCAGCCTCCCCACTACCACCATTCAGTGTTCTCAGGCAAAACCTCTTGTCTTTGGACATCGCTCAGTGTGCTGCACAGAGCCTGCTATTTTCTGCAGCTTATTATCCCCCATTTCCATACTATAGCGGCATGCTTCTTCTAGGTATAGGTAGACTGTCTGGGAGTTTGTGCTAGAAACCTACTCTGTATTATATAGCTCTGAAAAAATTTAGTCAAAGTGTAATTAAATAACAACAAAATCGGCTTTTTTTCTACTTGTTTGAGAATCAGTGGAGGCATTCTTTAGTCACCACCATGTTCATGTTAAAGATCAGGGAATCTAGCAAAAGAAGAAACTTACGAAAGCATATGAGAAAGGTAGATACATTGAAAAAAAAAACCCCAACCAGGAGTAAAATTAGTTACACGTAAGAAATAACTAGGCTGGTCAGGGGAAAAGGCTAAGTAAAAACAGACCTTAGACAGGAAGACCAAATGTAACACTTAATTTAAAATAATGAAGGACTGAACAGGAATAGCGTGCAAAATATAGAGATCTCACTTGCCTCTAGTTTAAAAAAAAAAATGAAGGCACTTGAAAACATTGCTTTTTGACAAAAGGGATATTCATGTCCAACATTACTTACTACATCTCGGACTGGGGGCCTGTTAAAAGTGTGTTGTATCTGTCTTACAAAGGCAGTAAGCATATGTCCTTGGAAATCTGTGATGCTAGACATTAACCTTAAAAGCCTATGCTTTTCAGTGGATCCTTCATGTTTTCATTCCTTCCAAATATTGTGTGCTTGTGGAAAATGAGTCAGAAAAATTGAAAAAAAAAAGTAAAATCCTTCTTAATGGCAGCTCAAGAGGTAATTATTTCATTAAATAGAGACCTCCAGGGCTGCTCAAAGCACAATGCCTTTGAAAAGACACTGCTGCTCCTCATCCTGCTAGCTCCACTGAGAGGGGGAACAGAAACCCTCTGCCCACTAACGCTCCTTATGGATTGCTCCCGAGAGCAATGCACTGCGTCGTGCTGCACAGGATTGATGGTGAGCAGGCGGCGTGGCCCCCTGCAAAGTGAGAGCTGAGCACTGTCATCATGGCTCATTGCCATGCGGTCTGATAATGGATAGCCCTGCTCTGCGATTCCCAGTATGGCACAGTGCATTAGCGTTTGTTAGATCTGCAGTTGATTTGGCTTCAGAGAAATACAGTTGTGAAGAAAATTGGTAAACTGGTTTTAATCTAATCACGCAGCCTGGCTGTAATCTAATTTAACGGCACCCGTCAATAACCTCGCTGGAGAATAGTCTAAGATACGGAATGCAAATGGAGCTGGTAACAAATAGGAAGGCCAGTTCTGGAGATTTATCAATATCTTTCAAGACACAGATATTGGCTATACTCACAATGAGTAGTTTGGCGTATACCATCTTCATACAAGATGTAGGAAACACACACTGGTTTGAGTCTGTGAGGATTGAATACTGTATAAAATCACTCCACAACAACTACACTTCTGGCTAAAAGCGGTACCTGCACTATTGCTTCATTTAGGTATAATGTTACTGGATTTTACCTTATTTCTGAAAAGCTTTTAAGAAAAACTGAAAAAGTTAATCAAGATAAAAATTAATATATTGAAAATGTAATTAAATAATACCGGTTATTTTTTTCTTATGTGAAATAATTTTGTTGTAAAATGTAGAACAAAAACATAAGTAAAATCCACAGCATATGAAAAAAAATCCTTACAGCTGCATTGCCTTCTGGCTATGCGGATCTCTCCACTTCTGTGGCACAGATCTTGAAAAAAAAAGGAAAAAAAGGGGGAAAAAAAGGGAAAAGGGAAAAGGGAAAAGGAAAGAGGAAAAAGGAAAAGGAAAAAGGGAAAAGTGCTCCACATCCATTTAACATTCATGCAATTAAGTATTTTGACTGACTTCTCCCAAATTGAAAGACCTATTTTATGTCATAAATTCCAGCTGATTCAGTGGCTGGTGAAAAGTCAGTGATTTTCTCTATTCATCTAGAAAGCTCAGGAGATAGCTCTCCTAAAGACACTTGGCATTGCCCCTCATTGTATTTTAAGTTTGAGGTGCCTACTACACTGCATCTTGGCGGGTACAAGGTCCCACAAAAGCTGTTTTATTTGTCTCTCTTCCTTTATTTTGACATGGAAGTATCAACAAATGTCAGCAAAACAAGGATGTTTGTGATGCTATTGCAGTCATGCAGAATGAGGGCTCCTAATAAAAAATACAGTGCACGTTGAGACATACAGTCTGCTCTTTTAAAGCTACTGCTGCTTGGCACCCATGAAGTCCTAGTGAACTACTTCAACCAACCTATGAGCAGGAATGCACCATCCAAACAGATGGCTGCAACCACAGGCTGCCAAGGGACCACGTTTTTTTTTCCATGACACGTGGGTGTTGACAGCATTTCCAGACAGAAATCCAAATGGCTGTCAGTTCTGAGCTGCTTGTCTAAAGGGGATACGTCAGCACTAATCTACCTCCAAGACAGATTACCCTTCATAATAGAAAATCTTCTCCTTCTTTATAATTGGTTTACTCTTAACACTTGAAGATCTTTCCTTTCCTGAGCTGTTACATAGCAGGTTTTGGACGCCTTCAGCTATGGTTCACCTCTGAGGTAGCTGGATGTCAACAATGAAAGACTAATTTGCATGTGATTTGGGGTCTGACGTTTAGTCCAGTACATAGGGCTAATTACAAACTAGCATAGAGGCAGGGGTACTGAAAAAGTAGGTTTTTGCCTTTATGCAATGTTTACACACAAAATTAAATACAGGCACATACTTGTTCTGTGTCTAAAAACGGATGATTTCACATTTGGTGTACAACTGTTACATACTGTCCATGTTGCATGAGGTGATCATGATCAGGAACACTCCTCATTCCCAACCAGGTCGTAGCAGAATTGCTAAACTGGTTGTTAAAGGATGATGCTGATATATGTAATAAGAGCACGTGACCTGTCATGATGGAGTGATGAACTGTCAAAATCAGCTAGGTAAGTCTTAAGGCACAGCTAGTCTACACAGAATATGTGGAAGCTTTCCAACAACCCTTAATTAAATATAGAGTGGTGAACCAAGTTCCAAAAAGCCAATTTCAGCTAAATCTGCAAACCAATAGCTGCTCTGGCACTGCTCAATACAAATGAAAGTATTAAAAAAATTAAAGAATGCATGTACAGAACCACCCCTAGTCTGCCTCAACACACAAATACAGTTAGGTGGTAGTCACAGTAAATCAGTTTCCATCAGCTTTAATTTGCACTTACCTTCTCCATTAGCTCACATCAGCCTCAAAATAGTTTTTGTTTATGCATTACATCCTACAGTACACTAAATTGCCACAGCCTTCCGCATCCCAGATCTCAGATGAACCGTTGACAAGGCATGGTCATTCCAGAGAAGCAATACCAATTCAGTACTATTTACAGAAATGTGTATGAAAACTCTCAGTACAGTTAGTTCCATCAGGTAAAATGAGCTTTCTCTGGATCACGAGGCAATGGCAGGCCACAACAAAGCATGTTGTAAAGCTATCTGAAGATCGATTAAATAAAGGTGAAGATAAAAATCTCTACATTCCATTCTCATTTTCTTTTCAACAAAGGACAGGTTGATTTGAGAAGGCCTAAAATGCTTTTATCCTCGTTGCCCACACGGCTTCCTTCATCCACATGCCATAGTAATACTTGACATTTGAATAGGACATGGGAACGAGGCAAGGCTTCCTAAAAATTCATGCTGCTTTTCTTCCTCTGTTTCATTCCTTGTTAGCGAAGCCTTTCATACCTCTTGGGGGTGACTAAAGGCCGAGATACTTTAGCTTGAGGCACCACTGAAGCATGGAGATGGTGCTTTGGTATCTTCATTCCCAGGTGAGCTCACAGACACAAAAAATTCCTATACCTTCCTCTACTCGAGACTGGGGTTATCCTTCTGTTTATTTGCCATGTTATCACAGTAATTAAAAAGCTTTACGAGTGTATTTACAGAGAAGACAATCATTAATAAGAGGCCTCCTGAGATCTCCCTTGGAAAACAAGTTACTCAAGAATGCAGCAGATGTTTCTGCCTGTCAGAGGGACAAGGACTTCACAGACTCATTTCTTCATCTCCAGGAGCCCACCCAAGTGTCGGGCTTCTGGCAGATAAAGCCTAGCCTGCCCAGAGGCACCACAGTTTAAAGTGCCATATTGCTATCATAAGCTTGCCACGGACAATTATACTTTCTCCTGTGGATGCTGGAAGCAATGTGTACAGGCTGCAAATTCAATGTGAAAATAGGAGTAGCTCACATAGATTATCAGCAGCTGTGTATGAGGTACTCATCTGAAATTCTCCCATAATTGTGAAGGGCCCCTTGAGAAGAACAAATAGGCCCTGCCATGTTTCCTAATCTCGCTACACTAGTTATACAGAGAAACATTCACTCCTAATGATGACACAAAAGCTGCTGTAAGCTTTTCTTCTGCAACGCCGCTGCTTATATCAGCTATTATTCAGTTATTCCATCCTAACAGCGGAGAATCATTTTTGGCTTTTCATTCTTCCTCCCAGAGGGCATAACTTATTCCCTGTCTGGCACATTAAGGCTTGAAAAATTAATGCAGTGCTGCTGAGATTTCCACTTTCTGCTTTACTCAGAGTGCAAAAGCTTTGAATTTCAGTGAAAAAATATTGAGTAATAAAAAGCTTATTTTAAGTTTGTTAATGTACTTGTCTGTTTTAATGCCTTTCTGAGGTTTCCACATAGTAAGAATTCCACTGACTACTCTTCCTGAATTTCTTTTGCTTCAAAGTTATTACTCTACCGTCTATTTGAGTCCTCTCCCATTTCACAATGACGACATACCGACTAAAATTTAAACATTGTTATAAACCGTATTCTGTTAAAAAAAATAATCAGTTAAGAATAACAAATGAATGTAGACATGCTTACTTGCAATATTTTATCAGGCTGCTCACAAAAAGTCCCTGGCCACATCATTCCACAACTTAATCAGTCACACGTTGCTCTGTACATTTAGCTCATGCTTTACACCCAGGCCTATCCATTTCTTCAAAAATACTGTCCAGTTACACGAATTTTGTAAAAGACAGTAGTAGTTCAAAGCAAATTACACTTGTGTTGTATTGCTCTTGCTCAGACCATCCCTTTGGAAACAGAATGAAAAGCAAACACTGCGGTTACTATATGAAGCTTGCCTGGGGTTTTGATAATCCTGCCACAAGCCTTACAGCATAAAACTCATAGCCCATCTAGTTGAAGATTTCATCACGGAGTGTCCAGAGGATGCTGCAGAGATAAACGCATTGTGTAATCCTCTGGTGAAGTGCAGTGGGTAAGTTTGTATGTATGTAAACGTGTTTCCCTCCAAATTAACGCTGTCTAATCATTCACATCATACATCTTTAACGGGTACATTACAAAATGGCTACCACTGCAAATAATAAACAGATCTATATCAGGTGATTATAGTGAAAGAATAAATGGAAGAAAATAGTAAAGTATGAGTTGAAGAAGGCTGAAAACAAAATCAGAGCTGGGAGCTACTTCTCCAAAAATAGTGAAGAATTTTTTTCCACCCTCTCCCAGATCTTTGCAGTAAAAGAGGTCAAACAAACTGTTCATTCAGACTTCATCTGTGCAGAAGCCAGTTATTAGTGTCAGAATTCTTACTCAAAAGGACAGGGTGGAAAGCCTCAAATTAAATATACAGGTTCAAAATGTATTAGCGGTTACAGGAAGAAAAAGTCCCAGGCAATTTTCCCTAGCACCTTGGAGCATTTGCTAATGCTACCGCTTCATATATTCCAAGTCTGCAGGCACGGGGACCAGCATTAACCACACATCATGTCAGGCTGTCCTTTCACTCCTACATACAGCTACTTAGTTCTCTTTTCCTCCTTGGGTGGAAATACTCAAGTAATTCCTCCTTTGTCTTTCAGGCTGCCGGCTGGGCCCCAGAGAGTGCAGAGCACTAAAGAACACAGACTTCATATTTCCAGTCTCTGGCAACACTCCTTTCTTTATTCCACAGAGAGGTTTCTCTGTTTCCTTAAAAGCTGGCTTTGCTGATTCAGGCTTCCTCATCTCAGCAGATTTCAGTTCGGAGTTTGATCTATCAGCATCAAAGACATGCTGTTCAGAGCATGCCTCAGTGATC
The DNA here is from genome assembly GCF_963210335.1 of Falco punctatus. Classification (NCBI taxonomy): domain Eukaryota; kingdom Metazoa; phylum Chordata; class Aves; order Falconiformes; family Falconidae; genus Falco; species Falco punctatus. The sequence goes on along the minus strand of NC_137588.1, from coordinate 12,373,209 downwards.
AGACAATAAGCAGCAGCAGCAAAGTTTCAAACAAGGCTAGTAGTTCCCCAGGAGACCGTAGGCAATTAATAACATGTTTTTCTGCAAGGAGCAAAGCTAATGAAGCCTGAGTTCCTACACATCTGAGACATTCATCTTCTACCCTGTCTGTAAACTGTTAACCCAGATACCACTGTGAACTGAGCTCCTTTGCCTTACGCCTCCAGCCTCACCTGTCGATCCCCTGTTACCCAACTCCTCCTGCATCTTACTGCGACAAACAATATTCTTTGACAAACATCCACTTTCCTCTTGTTCCTAGTAGGACCCCCACAGGGGCCTTAGCTGCTTCTGCGCACCTTTATTTGATCCCTCACTTGCAAGACAACACACAGTGGCTAGCCCAGAGCCGTGGGGACAGTCAGGGGCCAGCAAACTGCTGCGAGGTAGAACGAATAACGTTTGCACCTTCAGCAAAAGATGCGTTAAAGCACACGCCAAATTAGCAATTTTAATGAAAACCATAGGCACTTCACAGTTATGAGACCTCAGTTCTGGCAGAGTTGCCAAGTTTGGCTGAAACAGGACAATAAATACAGAAGTTATAGGGAAGCATTGGATAAGTATGACAGAAGGAGAAAGAAGAAAGTGTGAGCGCAAAGATTTTTCTTTGAAAACCATGCAACCAAAAGAATAAAGTAGTCTTTCAGCAACTGAACTGCGATCCTGAATCAGTCACATATATCGATGAGGATCTGATATGAACCACTGCAGCTGTGACACTGACCATCTTTATTTTTTTGAATAAAGACATGGAAACTGCACTTTTATTAATACCTAGATCACAATGGCTGACTCCCATTTTTAAAAAATGCAAAATGTTAAGCTAGAAGATGAATAGAGGTTGATCAGACTAACAACAGAGAGACCAGACTAAGTAATTTACTTCCCCTCAAGTACATGATTAAATTGGATTGTTCTCTATCAAATGATCTAGAAGCACACTTACTTAGAGAAAATCTCTGAGCATAGCTATCCAGCTGTTCAAGGGACTCACACTGTGGACTCTGGATGTAATTTTTAAATACATTTTTGAATTTGAATACAAAATTGAATAGTCCAATTGGCAGGAACACGAGTTGTTCATCACTTTCATTCAGAGTTGCTCACCAAAATTTTTATGCCAAATTCTGACTCAACCTAAAAACCACATCTGCTGTTAGCTGGGATTTAGAACAAGCCACACAGATTGAAGTGTCCAATATCTATATAATTCCTTAATGATTTCTCTTACCTATACATACCTCTAGAAGATTAACTGGGTTGTACCTTGCCTTCAGTTGCTTGCTATTACCAACGGTTTCAAGTGCGGACTAAGCAGACCTTGCAAAACACACTTTCAAGAAAAGAGTTTTCATTTAGCAGGCGGCAACTCAAGGAAACAGAATGGTCTTTACGAGATGCTGCCTACCTTCCAGTCAACAGCTCTCTTATAGGTATGGTATACTGTGATCGATGCTGCTTGTAATAAAGTCTGCATGACTTGTTTCCAGTTTTCTCTTTCTTCTTATTATGAAATCCAACTCTACAGCTAAAAAAAAAAAAAAGAAAAGAACTGAAGGAGCGTAACATCACTAAGAGCATGATAGCGGGCAATTTAGACTGCAGATTCAAAGAAGTTCACACTCGTGGGTTTTTTTGTTTTGTTTTTGTTTCCACCACACCCTCCCACCCCAGATACAAACCGTCAGAAGGATAGAAATCAGCTGTACTAATTCTATTCTGGAAAGGAATGGAATAAATGTCCTTACTATCCTCCCAGACATACAGCATTTATTAAACTGGACAAAGGCTATCCTGTCAATTTCTGCTTTATACGATCCATTAAAATTGTCTGCTTTATACGATCAATTAAAATTGATTAAAGAGATGTTGCCATTCTGATCAAATCATTTACATCTTTGCATTTAGTGCTCTAAGTGCAAGAAACTACAGAACTGCATCTTTTCCAAAGGGGAGAAAACTCCTGGTACAATTCGTGAACCACATAAACCCTTTTGTTCACAGAACCTCTTTTTAAGAGATCTACTTGGAATCCAGTTATTTAACTTCTGTTCTTTTAACTTGCTGTTAAAGGGAGATGATCATGCCTTAGATTTAAATGAGCTGATCACAGGACCTGCAAATTAATGTCTCTTGAAGATGAATGGAAATACCATCAAAGAGAGAACAGTTTGTTGGTTGGTTTGTTTTATTTCAAACTGTGAACTAATTCTAAATTGAGGGGCAGAAGAAAGATGCTTTAAATTACTTCACTAAGAAGCGACTTCATAGTATAGGAAAAACAGCCGGATAAAGAATCAAAAGAAAAACAAGGTGATAGGAGAAGAGAGAGACCACAAGTTAAATAATCATTTAGTTTTCTTTAGTCATGTCCTAGGTCATGTCCTCTATGTAGTGCAAAATTGTACTACATTATAGTCACTGACTAGTAACTCTTGTATTTGTAGAAAATAAATGTTTACGAGAAGAAAAAGATTTCATTTTCAAGACAGAGAGCTCCTGCAAAGGAATTTTTTAAACATCCGCAAAACCAAGGAGAAATATTTCACAACAGTACTGATGGAAAAGCTCTGACTGAGGATTTACAAACCACGCGTGAAACTATTTCAGACAGTTCTTAATCACGAGCTTAAAAATCAGCAGGCTCTCTGAATGTCACCGGTATCAAGGTGAATGTCACACATACTGTAAAGAATTATGTATTTTTTTAATTGGCAACGCTTGAAAAGGATATGAAAAATTTTGTGGGCTATCAAAAAGGTGCAGAAAATATAGAAGTGATAGAATGCCAATGCTGCACTGATTACAGATGGACCCTTTCACAAAACGTTTCTTGAAACACTGGAAAATTTACAGAACATTTTGCTTTAATGGGAGCGTGCGGTGGTGTGGGGGATAAAAAAAATATCTTCAGAGTCAAGTCTCTCCAAACTGGAAGAAAGTGAGTCTTCAAAAATGGAGAGGGAAGAGGAGAAGACACAAAGATGAAAAGGGAAAAGTAGGCTAAAGCAATTTACAGCATTCTAAAACCATACTGTGGAACTATTTGTGACAGACTCCAAACAACCTCTTGATTTCATAGAATCACAGAACAGTTTCAGCTGGAAGGGACCTTTAAAGGCCATCTAGTCCAACCTCCCCTTCAATGAGCAGGGACACCAACTACATCAGGAACTAGATTAGGTTGCTCAGAGCCCTGCCCAACCTGACCTTGAATGTTTCCAGGGATGGGGCATTTAACCACCTCTCTGGGCCACCTTACAGTGTTTAACCACCCTCACAAAAAAAAATCTTCCTAATATCTAGTCTGAACCTACCCACTTTCAATTTAAAATCATTATCCCTTGTCCTATTGCAACAGGGCCTACTAAAAAGCCTGTCTCCATCTTTCTTATAAGCCCCCTTTAAGCACCGAAAGGCCACAATAAGGTCTCCCCAGAACCTTCTCTTCTCCAGGCTGAAGAACCCCAACCGTCTCCGCCTTTTCCTCATAGGAGACGTGATCCATGCTTCCGATCGTTTTTGTGGCCCTCCTCTGGATGTACTTCAACAGGTCCGTGTCTTCCCTGTGCTGACAGTCCCAGAGCTGAACGCAGTGCTCCAGGTGGGGTTTCACCACAGCGGAGTAGAGGGGCAGAATCACCTCCCTTGACCTGCGCGCCACACTTCTTTCGATGTAACCCAGGATACAGTTAGCTTTCTGGGCTGTAAGTGCACGTTGCTGGCTCTTGTCCAGTTTTTCAACCACGAGTACCTCAAAGTCCTTCTCGGCAGGGTTTCTCTCAATCCTCTCATCCCCCAGCCTGTATTAATACCAAGGGTTACCCTGACCCAGGTGCAGGACCCTGTACTTGGCTTTGTCAAACCTCATAAGGCTCACACAGGCTTGAGCTTGTCCAGGTTCCTCTGGATGGCATCCCACCCCTCAGGCATATCTACACAGTCAACTGTAGCACTCAGCTTGGTGTTATCTTCAGGCTCGCTGAGCGTGCACTTGATCCCGCTATGTCGCCGACGAAGATATTAAACAGTACCAGGCTAAGAAGTTTCCTAGTGATGTCCTTAACCCAGGCCCTGGGGAGGCAGCAGACTTCCCTAAGAGGAGGGTCTGTCAGGCATAATGAACCCTCTGTTCCTCTTAGAAGGGAGTCCCTGTCTTTTCTTCCTCACGGAGATGGTCATGATATGGAGAGTTCTGACCCTGGCAACACCTCTGGTTTAGATAGACCATCACCCACAGCATTCGTTGACTGGCCTTCCACACCCACAGCCTCGCACCTGTTGTACAGAGGCACCCGGGAAGGCAAGGTGGGCCAGGAGGGGGTTCGCCTGCTGCCCTGGGCACAGACTTGCCTCCATTCGCTCCCTTCCTTTAAGCTACTGCCTTCTGTCTGGTGGGGGGAAGATACAGGTTGCCCTTGATCTTTGGGGTTTTTCTGGTGGCTGTTTCTGCCTCAGGGAGGGCAGAGCATGGTTCTGCCAGTCTGTCTAACTCCTTGATGCTCCTTAACCTTTCCCCTTCCCCCATAGCCCTGCCACCAGGCCAAGCAGAATGTACACTTGGTTGTACCTCACACAGTTGTTCCTGCTCCTGCTGTCTGCTACCAGTGTAAGGCTCTGGCACGCCCTGCAGCCCCAGACCTGCATGGCTGCACGTTTTTGTGGGAGCTCTGGGCTGCCACATCTGTTCTGGTGAGCACAGAGGACACGACTTTATGCCGGATGGACACCACAGCCAAGCTCCTTCTGGGTGAGTCTCTCACGAAAGCTGCCGGCCCCTGGCAGGTGTCTCTGTGGCCCTGGCGTTCCCCTGGCTCACCTCAGGGAACACCCCTGAGATCTGCTGCCCTGCTGCGGCCCGGGCCGCCTGCCCAGCGGCTCCCCTCAGGGATGGCCTGCCAGTTTCCCTTACACATCACGCCGAGTTTAAATCTCCCGCCCTTGCTCTGAGGACACCCAGGCCTCACCAGCACCTCCCTGAGAGCTGTGGACTCCTCAGGCAGCCCTGAGGAACATTCCTTTCCCTCACAGAGGCATGGTGTGCAGCACTGGTATTTACACCAGCTGTGAATCTCAGCACTTAAACATTGCAACAAACTTAAATCAAGCATGGCTACTTCTCTTCAAAAGCAAAATATTTCTTAAAATATGCCTGGCTTAGCTGGAATATCCTTGGCTGCTCCAGTTTCACCCCGTGAAGGCACCAGCTCTCTCCACGGAGCACAGCAGGTTGCAAGGACCCAGCTCGCACCCTACAGGAAACAGCCACCAGAGGGTCAGCGTGGAGTACCGGCTCAAAACAGACAGCTTTAAAATGAAACAGCCGCTGACTGCTTTTGACATTACACCAGCTTTCCTTCAAGAACTTCTTAGAACAAAAATAAATAAATAGAATATTACCTACCATTTCAGTTGTTAGAGTAAGGCAAGCGCAGTTTTCTTGCTCCTTTCTTTCTCTTCTTCCTCCTTAAAAACATAATACATAAACTACAAGATCTTTAATGACATCCCTGTTTTTACGATGCCAAACGTGAAAATGTTACCTCAAATACCAAAATGGGCATGATTTCTGCTTAACGTGTTTCAGAGGAGACTAAAACAGTCTTTGGAAAGAGTAACTAGTTGTACATGCAATCATTTGCAATGTGCAGAGCATTAGGAAATAATTTATGTTTATTAGACTTTGTGGGTACAATAAATCATTGTTTTCATTTGTAGAGCATTATTACAGGAGTGATTTAACTGAAGAAATTCTTCCTCGTGGCCAATAGGAGTGAAAGGTTAATGACATAATGAATTCCTATAAAACAAATAGTAGACTTTTGCCATCCTTCAGCCAGCAGGTGGTAAATTAGCAGGTAATAAAGTGTGCATGCAATCTGCATTCACAGGCTAATAAATAATATTCAGGGGCTGGTTTTACCTGCTCCGGTTGACAGTGCATTACTGGGACTGTATAGCTCCATAGCATCTAGGAAAGGTACACAGAGCAAAAGGCAGCTGGTTTTGCAGTAGCCTGACTTTTAGCCCTGATATATGTCAGATATTACCAGAGAGATATATCTAGAATATTATAGCGATGCTCATAAATTCAACATTGTGCTGTAATAAAGTACTGCTTCTACATGTGGCAAATACACACTCCTGTGGTCCCTTCAGCTTGTGACATTTACTCTGTCATCCCATTAATACTGGTGGCATTTCATTCCAGTTGTGGAATAGCTGAGGGAAAAAAAACCTTAATATGCAAACCTTAATATGCGGCACCGCTCTGAAGGAAAAAAAAAAACAAAAACACCCACCCTCCTAAAATAATATGCTAGCTCTCACTATGAAAGTTAAATATATTATCAATGTATATCTGTGAATGGGCATTAATTATCCATGCAGCCTGCAAGACACGTGCAATGTGTTGGAGCTGTCCAGCTACAAGAAATACTGCTACATTGCAATGCAATTAAACAAAAGTATTATTAAACAGGAAGTACTTAGTCTTTTTTTTTTTTTTTTTTTTTTTTTTCCTCCAAGCTGTGACTGTATTCTTTGCCTAAACCAGTCTCAGTTTTCCCTTTTCTTTCCAGTATTGGAGGAGAACAGGCCCCCAGTTAATTCCTTGTGGTGTTGTCGATAGTTCTGCGGTACACAAGTCACGCCGCAAGGCTTGTGTAAGGGGTATTGTAGTGAATCCCAGTGCTGAAAGTAAATTCAGCAGCTCTGTTAAAGTTTGTTTTTGTTCTATATTTCCTGGGAAAATAAGTATTTTCTAAGAGGTAGCCGGAGGTTTGGAATAATACTGGAAATCCATTACCCTGAAGAGAAGAAAATGGGTCAGGTGTCTAAGGGTGTTAGGACATTGCTCTCTTCAGCCTGAACAGATCATACGGCGACTTTTGAAAACCTCGTTCTGATTCTCACATACCTGATACAAGAATTATTTACTTTAAAAAGGGGGGGGGGGGGGGGGAGATATGTAAATATCTACAGTGAAAAACAAGAAAGAATTTGAAAAACAGAGGATGTTAGCTAAACCCAGTTAAAAAAGCATGGCCTTGGAAGAATGATCAGACACCATAAATTTTTCAAGCTGGGGCACAACAAGCTAAGCTCAAGGAGAACCAAATGGTTAATGAGACTAAACAAAAGATTATTTGAACTATGTGTGAACTAGCCTTACTAGCATACTAAGACCCACCCTAGAGCAAAGGGAGCCCCCTGCTAACAAAGCCCCCTCCTCACTGAACATGTGCGGTGAAAAAACAAGGAACACTGTACCTTTAAATGGAGACGAGGCTTGTAAAAAGCAACAAAAAATAAGTGTGACTAAATGTAATTGTAAACGATTGTTCAAACTGTATAAAAAGTTTTACTATGCTTTAAGAGGCGTGCTAGCTTTGTGGATTTATGACCAAACAACACCCATCTCTGCGGACTTGCAATAGACAAGATCTTGACTCTGTGTGCGCACTGGTTCTTGCGCACTGGGTGAAGGACCCAGATTTGCAATAACATACCTTGTAAGGTAATCAGCCTCTGTACTGTGAAATGAAACTGCTAAATTAATCCAAGTGGCACCAACCAAACAAGACCCTAGGTCTCCTCAGGGCCCCAGCGATCCTAAAATATAATTACTGTTTGGATTTGATTTTTTTTCTCCCTGAAAACTACCTGTAGCACGAAGCCTGCGCTGCAGGCAGAGTCGTGCTTTTCTAGCACGTGGAGGTGGCAGAGGGAGGGAGCCAAGGCTGCAGGGACAGCGCTAGGAACCGGTGGGAACAGCCCATGCCAGGCTTCCTGGCGGCACTGCTGCAACAGGACACCCCAAATTGCTTCCCAGAGTTATCGCAGAGATTGATACCACACATGAGTCAAAACTATGTTATAACTAGTTGCAAAGCCTCCTCCTAAGCTCATATATTTATACTTAATTTTTACTCATTTTATTACATTCAGGACAGTTATTTCTATGTTACATAATTTTATAGATACCCACTGAGAGAGGAAAAATTTGTATTTAAACTCTTAGCATTATCCCAAAAGACATTCTCACTTGCAAGCTCACTACAAGAAATAAAACAAAAAACCCAAACAAACCATACTAAAAAAAATGTATTAGTCAGGCCCAAGTATGTTATTTCTAGCTTCCAGGAAAACTTTGTATAAATAAAATAAAATAATAAATATACTGTTACCCTACTTAAAGTACTTGAGAGAAGGTATGAAACATTTAATTTCTTGGAATCATAGAACACCATGAACATAAAAATGCCCCACAGCATTACCAATGTTGATGAATTCTCTTTTGTGGAGAATAATAACTGCCTTGTGCAACAACTATACACAGATCAAGGACTACCATGCATTAGTCCATACCTTGTTGGTTTTGGGGTTTTCTTGGTCGTTGTTGATTTTTCCATCACTCCAGCCCCGGTTTAACATTAAGCTCATGCTTAAAGCAGTTTAAGTAACCAAAATGGCTGTATACTTGTAAGTTGATCATGCTTTCTGTATAGCAGTATTTACCCAAAGAAGTCAGGAGGAATTGTTATCTTTTCACACTCTAGTCTTACTGTTGAATGGGTGTCTCGTTGCTACCATACTCACATTAGTACAGATGCTAATTAATAGCAGCTTTTTAAAGAGTATTTATCACTTAAACAAGACAACGTGACTCAGCGTGGAAGTTCAGGGCTTTTAGCAGATGATAAAAAGGGACATTCAGGAGGCCTGCTGGGGCACAGACACTGCAACCAGCTTCACAAAATGCTTTACTTCTGCTTTAAAAATCACATAATTATTGTGATTGGTGTAAAAAACAGACAAGTAATTGTGGATTGCAATGTCGCTTTAATTTTGAACATTGCCTTTTCTACTAGGGCCATGCAACAAGTCTGGGTGCATTTACTTGCATCTATTTTGAAATAGAACAACCTACTCCTTGTATTTAGCTTATGATTGCTAATATGTGTTTGAGACAGTTTCTAACTCGGTTTTTTTTGGTTTTTTTTTTTTTGCTACTGAGTAGCTTCCACCTGTGTACAGTGTTGGAAAAAGATATTATAGTAAAAACCCCACAACCCCAAACAATGACATTTAACTCTTCATGATTTTTAGGTAACATTTGCTTATTTTTGAGAATGTGCTCCAAAACATTAGACGAAGCACATTGGTTACGGCATCGCACAGATACTAAGATCATACTTCCATTAGTCTGTGGGATATAATTCTAAGACCCTCGTACATTCCAGGCTGAAATAATTTTTTCAAGAACAATGTAACCATAGCACATTTTGAAACTTGGACTGACATCTTAAAATCTATCGCAGACTCTTTTAAACTGGAGCTGAAAGCTGAGGACAGGGAGCCATTTCAATGCTGCTGGCTGGAAACCCTGCCCTCAGACATGTGCACTCAGCGCTTGGACAAGGTTTCCCGAATGCCTCCCTTCACTCAGCCCCATCTGCTACAATGGCACAGTGCCTGCTCGCCCAGGGTGCTGCCAGTTTGCTCCGTGCCAAGCAAAATGAGTTTAGATGGGCAGTTTTCAAGCAGTATCTCTTCTATAGAAAGTCCCTCCTCTGTGAGGGCACTGGCACACAGGTGCCAAATGCCACTTTATACTTGATTGCATCTGCTGGTAATTACATGCCAAGAGCAGAGCACCTAAATGGAGATGGTAACAAAGATGGGAATCTACATTTATGCTTGCCAAAAGACTGCCTATGCTCAAACATAAAGTCATTAGAACAACATAAGTTTTCAAACTCAATGTTAAACTAGACCACAACCTCAGAAAATCCTGTGTTAAGACTAATTCACAACCAATGATGACGTCAGAAAACAAAACCATGAGGGAGAAAAAGTCCAAAGCACAGTTTTGCCCCTGCCTGAAGAACTATAAAGCACCTACAACTGTATGACCCTCGTGCGTCCTCCAACATGTTTACAGTGGTAGAATTAAAGATGTTCTGTTAAGTTGAAACCAATTCAAATGCAAAAGTGCATAGAAAAAAAGTAACAACCAAAAGCCTTACTAGAAATTCCCTAGTCTGTCTTCCATTTGCCTGCATAGGTGTTTATGCTCTTCTTATCCTCTTAATGGGCCAACGTATTAACCAGTTGGCTATTCCAGACCTCATAAGCAGAAAAACGCCGCTTTCCTTTCCAAGGCACAAAATTAAAAACATTTAGACTCTCTTCAAAAGACAATAGGTGTTTACTAATAACTTTTTTCCTGCAGCTTCCTCCTTGTCTGACCTCACTTATTGCTAAGCTTCTGGGATTCTTTTTTTTTTTTTTTTCCCCTTTTCCAAGAGGCTATAAATCATAATGGATTATAATTAAATTTTATTTAATTGTATTGTTTTTACATCAAGATGATGTTTCTGTTGCATTAGGAACCATACATGCATGCAGAGAAACAGGCTCTCCCATAAAATGCAAAGAGTCTTGTCTAGACAAGGCTTGGAAAGGTGTCCTAGGTGCTGCTCATTGGCTCATTATTCCCCCCTCCAGAGAAAGACTGAAACAGAAAAGGATGTTGCCTCTAGCTTGCCACTTAGGTTGTGAGTCCAGGGAATTCCTCTTGTGTTTGTATAAAGAACCATACACAAAAAATTAATTATTACGCTAGAGCAGCTAATCTCTTTTGGATGCTTTGATTGCAATAATCAATAAACTCTTCCTAGTTCTTTCTCCCTCTCTCTCCTCTTCTCGTCCATCTGTCTGTACTCCATGACCCTGACCATGAGGATGGCCATACTGAGTCATGGCAAAGGCTCACCCACTCCCTATCTGTCTGCTCTAGCAGGAGCTCCACACGGCCTGTTTGAGTAAACACAGATCAACATGCTTCCTACAGCGCCCTACTGGTAATTATAAATCTAAATCTTTCAGAGAGCTTCAATGAGCTTCAACTCTTATCTCTTACGCTTCTTTTTTTTTTTTTTTTTTTTTTTTTTTTTTGTGGTTAAGCTTTTCGGTCTAATTTGTGATTTTTCACAGCAACGTTTTTTTAACAGGGGAAGTGTATTATTTTGTTAACACTTCATATTTAAAGAAGAAATCTTAACAAAATCTCTTACTTTACTCTTGATGTCTGTAATATATTTAAAATGTTTGCATCTTGTCTGAAAGAAGTGTTACCCTATTCATAGATTAGGTGGCAAGAACACACAGAGGCAGTCAGAGCACATTACTCACCATTTTCTCACCTAAGCTGTTTATGAAACTTGCACCTCGAGGAGGAATCCATCTCATGATGTTACTGCCAGGACAGAGCAGGCACTCCCCTGGAAGGGGTGGATGGGGCTCCCAGGTGAGTTAGTTAGGGCCTGTTCAGGTGTATTAGTGCTCCTCCTGGCTATGCTTTCTGCTCCGCTGATATTGAATGGCATTAGTCATTCCTTCAGGGGAAATGTTTCTATCATTTACTGAGACTTCTGTAGCTCCATAGTTCTTTTCAAGAATAGCTCCAGATGTTCTCCTCTGCTGATCTTGATCTTGCAAATCCTTACATACTCCCCTGACTTCCCATAAAAGTATCTTTCTTTTCAGTCTGCAATTAGGTGATTTTTACCCTTTCAACCTCAGATACACCCATCCTGTCTTCAAAACAGCTTTGATCAGGTCCAATCTTAAAACCCATTTCCACAACCACATCTCATCTGAGTCAACCGCTATTCAACTCATTGGGAATATTAAAAAAGATCTTACTGGTTTTACTAGAAATTGAATAAAGCATGTGACCTTGTAACTGCTGAAACTCCTATTGCAATTAGCAAATGTGTCCCTTCCTGGCAACCCAGCCATATTTAAGGAGCACTTAAATATCGATATTGTTTACGTAAGCGTAGTGGTTGCATTGCTCTCAGAAAGACTTTAGGATGTACTTAAATATAAGGATACAGTAATGTATTACAACTGCTTTAATTACAATAATTTAAAAATATGTCTTTTATACTGTACTATCTATCACATATGTTGGCTTGCCAATAGCTACTAGCATTTTTCCACTTTCAGTACGCTGCTTTTTGTATCAGCACAGACTGTGCCGTTGTTTGTATTCTCCAAAACAGCCTGACTTTATGATTCTGTTCATTTCACACCTGGCAACACAGAAAATGCAGAGGTAATAGGGGGGAAATCCTTTCACAATCAGTAAAATGACTAGAACTGCAGTGGTGATACGTGTTATTTTCTCAACAGCAATAAAATGCATGTGAATTTTCAAGGGAACTACAAGTCATTGTTTGCTACAGTGACATGCCAGCATATGCTCACGTTAGCATTTAATAATATGGAAGACAGCACTCATAATAGCCACCACAGAGCAAAATACCAGGGAGGTAGGTGTTGCAATACAAAGTAACTCAATGTGAAACGCATGTAATAACGCTGTTGATGTTAGAAACAGATTTTATGTAGCTATACATAAATGCAAAAGCTCACTAACACACATAGGCATACATACGCATGCTCTTCTGTGCCTTAGAACAGTGAAAAAACATGGCACATACTCTTACCTGAAGGATGATGGAAAGTTTAGACTGAAAAATAAGCCCAGTAATGACTTTGTAGAATTTCTTGTTTACTTGGTCACAGTGTCTTCTCTGGTGATTACACATTTCTTCCTGACACCGGAAAGATAAACTTTATGCTTTCCAATAGGTATTAATAGGAAAAAGACTACCAAAAACCCTACATCTGAACGAGAATTTTTTTTTCAGTATCTTCATCTAAACGGTGGCTGACGTAGTCATTTTTTATTCACCAACAGTAAACAACGTACAGTAGGAACCAACCTGTTGTGACGAATCCAGATACAATCCGTCGTGCTCATCTGTGGCTGGCAGAGGAGACGAGGAACCGGAGCATGGGCCACACTCAAGTTCCCCAGCCTGATTTTCTGCAAGATATCCAGAAGGAAATACCAGAAAACACACCTGAAACATGCAGTGAGAGGTCAGGTCTAGATAAATTCACGTGCCCTTTTCTTAAACAGCTTGCTGAAGACATGTAAGATGGAAAAAATATCCCCAGGACAGAAGATATAGAGTCAGAAGAGCATCACCACAACAGGGATTACATCCAAGTCCTATGAAGGACAAAGCAAAGGCAACCAACATGTGACAACTCTTCTTTAAAACTATTTTACACACTCCTGACCGTCTTTTAAATTAATTTTCTGACCTTTTTTCACATAAATTCCTCTGCATTTTTTACTGTAACAATATACTTCAAAAAAACCTCTGGTGATTTTATATAGTCTAGAAATGTTGTCATTTTACTTATGCGAGCTAATGTTTCCCAGTGTTTCATCCACTTCGATAAATATTGAGACTGCAATGAAAGAGGAGCTCTTCCAGTCAAATACATGCCAACAAATTGTTTCACAGTACAGAAAGTGTCCCTGTAAAATAAGATATAAAGAAGGGACTCAAATGCAGATTAATTGTTTAATAAACCATAAATGATTAATAAACATTTAACAAAATCAAACAGTAAACTAATTATGTTTACATAAATATTTAATACATTTTTGTTGTTTTAATAAAGTTATTTAAATTTGATAACATTAAATAAATTCATTTCTAAAAGCTGCTGAATGGTCACACAACAGACATATGTAAAAATATAAAACTTTTGGGAGAAAAATTTGGGGGTTTAGTGGTATTTTATAAATAACCATTATCCCATTGTATCTAGTAAAGGCTCTTGCTTTAAAAACACCCTTCCAAAAATGTCACAGGTAGAGAAAAAAAGCATATACATTAATGACGTTATGCCTTATTCTTTCAGGGACGGGCAAGCCTGTAGGGGCCTTAGGGAAGGCAGGAAACAAATGTCATCCTTCTTTTCACATCACTGTATACCCACGTGCTTTACGTAATCAAAATGAATACTTCAATTTGTTACATATTTAGCCGCAGGAACAGAAGGCATATGCAATAAAAGCCCCAGGGGCAAATGATCTCACTCACCTGGAAAACAATGTGTTTGTTAATAGAGTAATTTGTTAATTAAAGATTCTATGATGTCCACTAAAGCCATTTATTTCTGAATTACCACTTCTTAGAGTTAAACAAGATCCTGGGTAAAATGTAATCAGAAACTCTGTTTTTCCTCTGTCTCAGTTGTTTCTGAGTGCAATCAATTTGACAAGTATCCCAAGAGTTACCTTAGCAGCAGATGGTCTACGCACCAGCCCAATCGGCACAGCGCACCAAGAACAAAAAAGATAAAACAATTTCACGCCTGTCGCTAGAGCTCTAAGATACAGTGTTGTATTGAATTATCTTCAAATTAAGCTCCTCACTGGTGGTGGAACACAAAACAGGGATGACCGCAGAAGACAAATAAACACCCATTTGTAAGACTCCAAGCACAGTGAATTTTTTTTTTTTTTTTAGGAATGCTGAAAACATAGGTGGTGTTCCTTCAGCTCACAGTAGCAAATACGAGAACTTGGCCATAAAGATTTTGCCAGCAGCAGATTCCCCTGACACCTGGGAATACTTTCCATTCCAACTACGTGGCCGTCCATTACCAAAATTTTGCCCGTTTTCTTTAAAGAAAATAAAAAATAATTACTGCATTCCACGTTGAGAACCCAAATAACTGTTGTGTTTTTAAAAAAGCAGAGAACACAAATGACTACCTTGTGCTTACAGCAGTAATATGAAACAAGGAGAAAAGTAACCCACAGGTGTGTGTTATTCAGGAAAGCCCTAATTTCTACAGCTTTCCAGGAGGCTATTTAGGTTGCTGTAGCAGGAAGAAGGAAGAATTGTTCTGGTACTGTTGTGGTTTAACCCCAGCTGGCAACTAAGCCCTATGCAGCCACTCGCTCACTCCCCACCACGGTGGGATGGGGGAGAGAATTGGAAGAGTAAAAGTGAGAAAACTCATGGGTTGAGATAAAGACAGTTTAATAGATAAAGCAAAAGCCGCATGAACAAGCCAAGCAAGGAATTAATTCACTGCTTCCCATGGGCAGGCAGGTGTTCAGCCATCCCCAGCACAGCCGGACTCCATCATATATAACAGGTACTTAGGAAAACAACACACCATCACTCCAAACACCACCCCCAGCTCCTCCCTTCTTCTTCCCCCAGCTTTACATGCTGAGCATGACACCATATGGAATGGGATGTCCCTTTGGTCAGTCGGGGTCAGCTGTCCCAGCTGTGCCCCCTCCCAGCGTCCTGTGCCCCCCCGCCTGCTCGCCGGTGGGCTGGGGCAGGGGCAGAAAAGGCCGGGGCTCTGTGTGAGCACTGCTCAGGGGTAAAAAAAGCATCCCTGAATATTCAGCTCTTTTGCCAGCAAAATCCAAAACAAAACCCCATAGTAGCTACTGTGAAGAAAATTAACTCTACCGCAGCCAAAGCCAGCACAGGTAGGAACTACTCTGGCCCAACTCCTGCTGCTGCTGCCTGTGCTCCCAGGATTATCCCTATGTGTGGTACTCGGTTCTCCAGCCTCCCTGAGGCAGGAACCCAAACAGATGAAATAAACTTGCATTGCTCAGTGGTATTGGAATCAGGGGTTATACTTAAAAGCCCACTTCCGGGTACAAAATATATTAGGACGGTGGAACTAATAGCTTGCTAAGATACTGGGGAACTGCGTACTGCATGGTATGCTTGCTCCTATTCTTAACGGAGAACTTTGGTCAAAACCGTTGGCCGATGATGTTTGAATTATAAGTAATCACAGCAGAGCTTCCTTTTGGCAAGTTGCTAAGAGACATATTTAAGATTTCTAAAGCTCCATTGTCTGGTTCCAAGGAAAACTAGAGAAATCTGTACCAAAGAAAACTCGCCGTGTATAGTGTAATTAGTCTTGAGATTTCTCAAACAAAAGCATTAAGGAAGAGCTATTCTTATGGATAGGCTCATCTTAGATGTATCATTGCTTATCAGATGAGCACTGTCTTACAGCGGGTGTTGTTCAGTGGTTCTTCACCTGTTTATTTTGTAAGGGATTGTCCCTTTAATTAATCAAAGGTTGTTCCTTTAATTAAACTTATAAATTTAATGTTACCAGATTTTACAGTTGATATTAAGAACAAGATGTTCTCTTTGCATTAATATGTGCTTTGCCATATACAAAGCTGTATTTATAAAAACATAGCTGTCTTTAGTTATTAAATCATATAAATACATATTTCCATGCATAAAAACCTAATTCTGCTATTTTTAATTTTTAAATCAAATGTATGTTATGCATCAGTCAAAGAATACACTGCGAATGTGGGTGCTCCTAATCATTTTGTTGTAGTAAGCATTTAAAAGCAGAGTAATTAAAGCTGACATGAAAACAACAAAGCAGGATGGCTCGTATTCTAAACACGGCACGAGACATGTTAGTCCATGAAGATATATGGTAAATAATGCTATTCTGTATGCCAGATAATCAGTATTTCTGAAAAAAAAGTGACAAAGGTCTCAACATTGCAGTAGCAAAATGCTTAACATACAGGATTGATAGTTCATAGTATAGCTATTACTGATAGAGAGGTTTTACCTTTCTGTGTTGGCAGATGTATTTTCAAAGCTCAGCAATGCTGGTATTTCACCTCACTTTCTGTAATTACATTTACTTTTGGTGTTTGGCTTGATTTCAGCATTGGGAACTTTTAATATTAGTTCACTTTGCAGGTCTGAAGAGGGTGTTTCTTTACAGAGAAGAGCTTTCTTTTTACTTTTTCTTACCTTTCTTGACTTTAAAGGAAGAAACCAATACTCCGCAAACACAAACGAGCCTAATTTTTTGACTCCAACGGACATAGAAGTGATCCAAGAATCCACCAAGCCCACCAGCTTCTCTATATCAAAAATGCAAAAGTTATTTCTCTCATTTCCCGCATCCTGCCTAAGTGGCCTTTCTGATGCCCATTTTGCTTCAGAACGTGGCTAAACAGAAGCTCTTTGCCTGTGCATCTCACAACCTCTTTCAGCTTGGACAATTTTTCTTAAGTCTGGCTGCAGAGAATATATTTAGTGCATAACTGACACGAAAGTAACATGCTGAAGGTTTCCAAGTTTGTTTCTGTAAGGCAGACCAATACGTGAGAAGAAAGTATTTTAATACCTTTCTCTTGAATCTTCAGAAAGCATTGTCAGCTCATTAAATGCTACAGAATAAATAAATAGGAAATGTGTTTCTGCGAGGGTCTGTGAGTCTGCCTGTGTACGCCTCCCTGTCCCAAGCAAAGACTTGTCCAATACAATGTTTACGAATTAGTTAAATATATTTTGTCCAATCTGGGGTTCTCAGAAAAGATTAGAGATACTGATGGGGTATCAATGAGGAGAGAATGCAAATTTGCTATTTTTGTTGCTCAGCAAGGAGCTCGTGGAAGTCCTTGCATTTCAGTTTTGGTTTTGGGAATAAACCCACCATCTGCTGCATTATTTGCTTTCTACAATTGCCAGCTCATGCCAAGGCAAATTAATTTGTTATTAGCTTGTATCACCATCGGAATCTCCCCCTGGTGCAGACTGGGATCTTCCCTTTTTCACATGGCGCAGAGTTTGCAGGAACATGGAGCTGATCAAAAGCTCTGCTGTTATGGGAGGGATTATTGGGAAGAGTGAAAGACTGGAGAGGGTCTCCCATGTTTATATAGGTATTCTGTCACTTCACTAGGCAGGGAACAAAGGGGAAAATACCAGAGGAAACAGAGTGGAGACAGAGTTAATGGATTTCCTAGTAAGCTGCACATTTCCTCGATAAGGAGCAGTGGGGCCCATTGCTGCAGAGTTCTATAGAGAATCCCATTGCACACTGCCTGCTCAGCGATCTCCGTCTTAGATATTTGTGTTGCAGAGTAGTATCTGCAAGTTCAGGCAGAAATCTAAGTGTATTGGTTTTGCACTGAAATGAAAAGGCTGAATACAATTACTTCCTCTAGAAAACCGATGTATGTGCAAACTAAAATAAAAAAAGCAGAATACATTACTGGGCTAGGATGAATCGGTTAATTCCAATTTCTTTGCCTAAGCTGTTTATCAATGGGAAATGTGCCTAACATTAAATAAACTTCCTTTTCTTTCTATGCAGAAATATTTTTAAACGGAACTCTGACTGAAAACCATGGAGCCTACTGCGTGAACTTGGTCCGTGAACAGTACTTTGGAATATATTTTAAGGCTACAAGCAAACTCTGTGTTCTTATGGCTGCTGGCAGAGCAGTCAGTAAATCGATGTCTGGCAAATCAATAAGATAATCTAATGGGACCACGAGAACAACTTGAAACTCAGGATGCTGAACCAAAGTCCAGAACGGATCTGCCACTGTAACTGAACTGTATCTTGAATTACTTGGAGGAAAGAAAGAGTTTTGAAAACCTTTGACCCGTTCTATTTGGTAAAATACAATTTAACTGTAAAATAATCAATAAAAGTAGTAATTCCCTTAACATCTACAAGTGAAAAGGTTTCACTTCATGTAGTGAATAAATACATAGCGTAATTGTGGTTTGTTAAAAACAAATCAACTCTTGATGAAATCCACAGGGATTAGAAAATGTCAGTCATCAAAAAGGAATTCAACCTATTATAAGAAAAGCATGAATAAAAATGAGATCTACTCCAACAGTGCACCCAGGGAAGACTGGATTAAGTTATTGGTAACTACACAAAGAATGGAAATTCTCACATTTTATGTCTTGCAGCGTGTCTTTAGATACAGCCACTTGTCGTTCTTTTGTTATACAATTTCACAAAGTATTTTGGTACCAGTGATAAAAGGTGAAGGAAAATACAAACACAGTTGGATAAAACCTTTCTTAATTAATCTGGGATTTGTGACAGGGCCTAATGGAGATGCTGACTTATCTCTGCTCCGTGTATGAGACTTAGCTGTCCCTTGTAATCCAACCTCTGTTTGGGCTGATGTTTAGCAGTGCGCCCCTAATGAAATCACTAGGATCTAAAAGTCTTGCATGCAACTTGGCAAATCAGCCATGGCTCTGTTTACCTGACTCCTGAAAACCTCTCAGGATGGATGTTCCACCTCCTCTCTGAATAATTTCTCCCACTACTGTCCGAATGCAAAAGAAAAAAAAATATATATGTGTGCAGCACTTCAAGGTTCAATAGAAATTTTCAATGAAACTCTATCAAAAATTTCAGACTTTATTCCCCAAATTTATGGACAAGTAAAAAATAAATTATAAATTTTAAATAAAATATTTTTGCAAATAAAAATTAATAATAAATGTAGTAAGCAAAATATATTTTTCAAATTACATAACATTTCAAAAATGTATTTCATCTTCCCCCAAGCATGTTTAATTAAGGCTTTAAATTGTATCATTCTGTGCTGTTCAGCAATGTTTCTTGACATTACTGAGCAATGGCTTCACGTCACACCAAAAATAAATGGAACATCAGGGCAGTCTGGCTTTCCTCACAGGTTTTGGAATGTTCGCGTTGAAAGGCACTCATTGATTTGTTGATATTCATCTTCTGATATTTAATTATAAGAAATATATATGAAATATTTACCAGTGTTTCTAATATATTCCAAAATCCACCAGAACTATTTTACCAATGACAAACTCAAAGAGTTTAAACTAAACCAGTACTAGCTACACTACATTACAATTCACATCATAATGTATTTTACGACTAGGCTTTTCAGCCGTCCAGGAAGTTTTTCTCTGAAGTCTTAACAGCCAAACTCTCCATTCAAATAATGTAGAAGAACGTGGGATATAAGCATAACTGCATGAAATCAGTCATCCTGGTTAGTTCTGTTATTAATGAAGTATTACACTACTCTGAATGCTATTATATTAGGAAACAAATCATGCATATATATGCAATTTGCTTTACAGGTGTTTAATATATATATACTTTTGAGGCAGTTGTGCTGATTTCAGCTGAAAAATTTAGTAATTAGGGTTTTTTTTTAAATGATGATCTGTGGGTTGAAATTGATGTAAAAATGTGTATCTAAATATGAACCCGTACACATATGTTATCTCATTTGGCATTCCATTATCACCACATAAGTCCGAGTAGAAAAAGCCCTGTCATACAGGTCACCAGATACCTAGAATGAAGAGTCAGTAATTTGCTTTACAGTCCTGATTGATATGTAAACTATAAGCCATTTACTACAGATGCTCGTCACTGGATGCATTTATCGTGAGCGGCACCGAAATCCACAAGCAGCCTTGTTAAGTTCAAGAGACAATTTATGAAGGAAAGTGCTACTTACAGAGAACGTAATTATTACACTGTAACCCCAAATAGTTAAGAGGAAACACAAGAAATGTTACATGAAAAGTTTTTTACTCATATGTAAAGTGCACCTACCTGAATTTGCTCGGTGCAGAACTTTGTTAGACTTCAGCCCTGCACAGCTCTTTGGCGCCAAGCCAATGCAATTTCTGGGCGTTATTTCAACTGGGAGTTTTTCATCTTTATTCTATTGCTGGTATTGTCTCTGTACTACAACATTCACAAAGTGAAGCTGAATTTAAGTTAAATGATTCAAATTAAGTTGTGCTCCTGGCTACAGATTCTTAAACAGGATGGGATTTTGTCTCATAAGCTGCCACGATAGACTGTTGCTTTCCTGGCGGTTTCCCCATTGCATCGCGAGGACATGGGTATGAAAGAATTGCACGCTACTGTAAGTGTAGAGGGGAAGAACAAAACTGAACCTCAGAAGCTGAAACAACAAGCAAGACATGAACAGCACGCTACTAGGAATAAACCTCTGTGGTACATGAAACCTAAACTCAGGCAAGCATCAGCAAGGATCTAGGAAACAAAAGGGCAACTAAGAAAGGAGAGAAATGAGACTATCCACTCTGTTCATAGACTGCCATGAAATGGCAAGGAATTCAAGAGAAAGTGGCCATCTACCCTGCTTTTTTTATCAGTACCAATTCTTTAGTTAGAGATCATGCACTTGAAATGTTTTTTGTAGCTACCACGTGTTTTATTTCTGGAGCTCACAATTTCAGCTGTGAACATCTGAATAATAGGCAATGCGGATAACGAATAGGGGTGGAATCTACCCTCTGGTAAGGAACATTTCCAGCTAGTGGGTGCTCTATTTGTAATTGAAAACCTTTGATTAAAGTATTCAAAATGAAAATGTTTGCTTATAGTGTAGCCTCCTTGCAGATCAGAATTAAATTGACAACAGCTGTGACTATGACCACTCTTCTAACCCTCAAAAAACAATTAAGGTTGCTGCAAGGGAAAACATTAATCACAATAAAGCAGAACCGATGAAGAGTAGAAGGCAACAGGCATGAAAAGCTTGTTCAGATCTCTATCGACTACGTAGCATGCGCAAGCTGACAAGAAGCTGTATATATCCCGTAAGAGCAGGTTGTAGCAGAAAGATAATGATGCATATCACCTCAGAGCTATGCATTTACATATGGCTGGAAAATACTTGTCTTTTCTCAAGGTACGCATTAATGGGTTTTATAACTTTTCTGGATAAAGCTTATCTCCAAATATCTTCCTTTTAAATATTGTATATGAAAGTAATTGCATAGTGACATCAAAAGATATTTATTTAAACTCCAATGCACTACTTTCTATTTAGAAGCTTCCTTTATGTACCATCCCTATTATAATCACGTGTACTTCATCCCATCACACAGCACCCACCTGGGACAGCAAGATAAAGCGAAATTATGTATCACTTAATTGAACATACTTTCACTTTCTTACAATATGACCCGATACAAGTACATTACAGTTTTTGTTGTTATTTCTCGATCCAAAAGACATTTCTACACAGCAATGACCTATTGCAGATTTGTAGAAAATCACTGGTCCTCATGCTCACTGTAAAAAGAGATTTCTTTTTTTAAAAAAGTGCAATTACTTTCTTATTTTGTACTAGATCAAACAATTTGAGAAAGAAAAAAAAAATGTTACGTACCAAAAATGAGTAACTGATTTTTTTATAAGATCAGATGTGTCTGATACATATATTGGTTGTTCAGCAGCAAATGCCAATACAGTATCCGAAAATCTGTTGTCAGTCTCTCCTTTCTTACACTGCACCTACAAAAACAAACATTGAAAATGAGCTCTGGGTTACCGACTTCAGTCCCCTACTGATTCAAGCAGCCATAAGCTTACCCATAAATGAATATTTTAAAAAAAAAAATCTGATGATTGTGCTTTTAGAACTACTGACTTATCACACGATACCGGTTTTGCTACAGCTTTTTGTGACAGTTTTTTGGTCTGGTTTGTTGGGGTTTTTTTTGGTTGGTCGGTTTGTTTGTTTAGGTTAGTTTTGGGGGGTTTTCCCTTTTTTGGTTGTTTTTTTTTTTTTTTTTTTTTTTGCTTGCAGTGTGTTTTCTTGGTGATTTTTTTTGTGTGTGTTTTTTTGTTTGGTTGGTTTTGGGGGTTTTTTTTGGGTGGTGGTCGTCAAAAGTAAGTCACATAACCGAATACCTATTTCTGCACATTATAAACTCTGGCATTTTTGCTGCCTATCACTGATAGAGGTAGGTGTGCCTTAGGCAGTTACAGTACTGGATTACGGCTGATTACAGGTGTCACTATACTGCCTTGCACAGACCCAGCTTATACCAACTATCACTTTCCCAAGCGATTACCAGGCAAAGGTTTGCATTTCAAACAATCTGAGGATCCCTCCTTCACTGTTTGCACACAATCACCTTTCCTGGGGCAGTACAAGAGCCTTGCCACGGGGCCAGCTGCTTTCAGCATCCCAAAACATTTGCAAGCCCGTTTATTTCATTATATCCCAGTGAAAGAAAATGCTCTGCTTATGAATTCTGCCAGTCTATTAACTGTAAGGGAGTCTCCCTTGGTTATTTTTTCTTTTGCTTTTTTTTTTTTTTTGCTTTTCTATTGTCTTGCTAAATAGCATTTAGTGTGAATGGACAACTAGTTATATTTTGTAATTTCTGCTAAGCAAGGCCACACATAATTTAAAAACTGGGTTTTACATGTTCAGTTTCTCATTAAAGTGTACAAACCTATCATATATACATAAGGATCTATTGTTTAATTCCACTATTTTTTCCAGCTTGTTTTTCCACATTGCTTTTTATTCTTGCTCCATTTAGAAAAAAGCTGACTTGACTGTAAGATATGGTGAGATATCCATATATAAAAAAGAGAGTTATTTATAGTTAGAGAGCGCAACAGGTTCTTACTTTGAAAAAAACCCGTAAAAATGGTCTTAAATTTCTTCAGAATACATATTTGATCAAAACCAAGCACTTTCCATTATAAGTGCATAGCTAAAATGATGGGTGAATCATTTAAACACTAACTGAAACGCTAGAGAAATATATGGTCCTGGACCATTCTTCAAGTCCCATGGAATGAGACGCCCTTTCCCATGGGCATCATTCCCTTCTATGTAATTTATTGCTCAGACTGAGTAGCACCTAGGTTTCAGGTTCTGAAAAACTGATTTGAAGTTGGATTAGTGGCACGGGTGAACACTGTCGCTCCAAACCTCTGTAATGTTTCTGGACCTTGTCCAGCGTTTGTAGTCTCATTAGAATCTGGGACCAAATGGAGCTGCTGCAGAATGCCTCCCTGTCGCTTCAACTACAAGCGTTATTCTCTGTATTTATTCCAGAAACTATTTCAATTTGTCTAAAAAATACACTAAGGATTTACATCATAAATTTTTACCAGATAATTTCTGAAATAAATAGAATGAATTTATAAGTACTAAAATTATAATAATTTTTTTTTAAAAAAAATCTCTTTTCCTAGGTAAAAACTTCACAAAACTTAGACGTTAATAAATCATATTTCATTTATTGATCAACTGTATCGGACGGTAAGTATATCCACTATACTAGAAGGTAATTGCAATTGCTCCAGTCTCCTAAAGGACGCAGAGAGAAATTATTTCTGTCCTAAGTCATACAGCATGTTTGTGACGGAGATAAAAACCAAATCTATGACCCTTCCTTTCTGTCTTCAAGTACACTGTGCTCCCCACAATATAACAACTATTCCAGGATCCTGCGTATGTTTTAGCGTGTATACCCAGGGCTGTCTGACAGTAACAGAAATTCCTTCCTAACCCCAAAAAATAACCAGAATGCCATATACCGCAAGCCTCAGATGTATGTCAATGATAAGCAGGAAAGGTTTTCTTTCTCTTCCTCTGCATTTTGCAATGCAAAATGAAGCCTCAGGAAGAAAGGTGTGTTTTTAATCTTCCTTTTTGACAGCTCACGTACTGACCGACAGCTTTAAAATACAGTAATCTGACAAGGAGCATCACAAGACACAGAGCTGAGAGGAAACAAGAATTGTGTTTAAACCCTCAAAGAAGCAAAGGTGGAGGGGTTTTTGCCTGAGAAAATATCTCTTGGGATAAATACTCATTCTCTTATTGCATAACAGAGCAAGTATATTAAAATTTCTGGATGACTTGAAAGAAAAAAAAAAAAAATTGAACACAAAATCAGTTCCTTATGACAAACAGCAAGAGAAAGCCAGCTCGCAAAATCTTCCTTGCTTGCAAAAGGAGAATGAACGTGCAAATTATTGCATAGACTTTAAAATAAAAACAATATAGCCAGCATTTTTTAAATTATCAAATTCAGTTACTCTAGGCAAAACTTGGTATGCTGATATTTTCCAGGAAAATAATTGGATGAGATCCCATTTATGGTTGTTAGTACA
This sequence comes from Falco punctatus, assembly GCF_963210335.1. Taxonomy (NCBI): domain Eukaryota; kingdom Metazoa; phylum Chordata; class Aves; order Falconiformes; family Falconidae; genus Falco; species Falco punctatus. The sequence goes on along the minus strand of NC_137588.1, from coordinate 12,348,492 downwards.
CAAATATGGTATGCTTGGTATGGTGAAACCTAAGGAAGTGCCTGAGTCAGTGAGGCTGGTGATCAGTGTGATAGGTTTGTGGCAAGAGAAAATTCCAAACAGTTCTTATACAGACTCAAAAAGAGCATCCAGAACTGTTTAATGGCTTCAGAAATTCCCACCAGACCCACAAAGCTGTCAAACATAAACCCAGTTCAAAAGTTTGCCGTGAATATCCCAAATTAAAACTCCAGACCTTGGCTTGAGAATTCTGAGTTAAATCTTCATAGAACCAAAAACTTATTAACACAGACTACTTCAGACTATAAATATATATTCAGAGCAGCTCAATCAGATACAGACGTTGTAGGTGAGGATATGCAGATTTCCAGTTAAACCAGTACCTACTCATCACTATTTTAGCAGAATATTGAAAAGCAAAGGGTCCCTGTCTTTATATCATGTAGCTGTTACCACATAGTAAGAGTTGCACATCACTTAAAGGAATCATTAATTCAGTTCTAGGGTAAGATGCATATAATAATTCTGTGAAAGGAAAAGGTGTAATCATTTAAGAGAAAAAGCAAAAATTATTTGAAGCTGAATTATCACAGAACAAACAAGTATTTATAACTAATCACAATGAAAAATAGTGTGACACAACACTAAACTGTGACTGTCTGCATCTATTGTAGATACGTGAAACTACAGGAAAAAGGGAACATATGTAACATATGAACATCTCAGGTCACCTGGTACCTTGACGTGTTCTTTTCTGATGACCAGAAGCAATCCACTGCAGAGAAGCGTTCACTGGGAGAACACCAGTAGGATGCAGCACTACCCAACTGAGCGAGCTCTCACTGTCCTGAAGAAGATTTCAGTTTCTGGGGTTTGAAAAACAAAATTTCAGTCACTATTGAGTCTCCCGTTATTACCCATTTCTAAGCAGGAAAGAAATTCCACCTTTACTTTAAAACATATGAAAATAAGCTGCTTACGTTAGCTAACACTCAGAGGGTACAGACAATTTGCAACAAATTTCTGCCAAGACTATTGCAGGCTGAATCTATAAGGTCCCATTCCTCATCATTTTTTCCACCTCTGCAATGCGCCTCTGCCATCTCCACACTCCAGTCTTCCTCAGCGGTGGTGACAATGCGGATATTTTGCTCTCAAATCTCAGAAGCCACCCTCCATCCTGTCTTGTCACCTAAACATACTAAGTGGCCCAGCACCTAACTGAGCAATCCCAGACTTCTTGTCATCTAACACCCAGGTTCAGACAAATACCACAAAACTGAATTTTGCCTCCCTATAAATTTAGGCCAGGATGATAACATCAAAGTTCAGCCTTACTGCTTACCTGCACTAGGGCCAGCCTTGAAGGCTACCCAGAGCTCCTGATAATGGGAGTACTCGGCATGGCAGCATTAGGATAAAATATGGCTCTATTTTGCACATTATTTAAATTACTTTACATTTTTTATTTCTACTATTATTATACTGTAATTAATTTATTTGTTTATGGAAGTGTGCACTGCATGTCTAGTACTATTCTGTAAGAGCTGGATTTAAAGCCAGCCTCTGATTTCTAACCTAGACATCATTAATCAATTTATTTTCTGTGATAGCGGAATGTGCTCTTGGGCAAGAGCTCTCCATTAATATAAAATATTAACAATATGTATATGCATGCATTATGGATTTAAAAGACAAAAAGAAAGCTTGCCAGTTACTCTATGGAGCTTTCTCCATCTACGAGGCCACTGAATTTCAGACAGCTGTCTGCTCAGCTGTCATGGACAAGGAATCCCTGATGACCACTAGTTCCTGTTGCTGAAGTTATACAAAATGTTTCAGGAAAAAAAGTCTTTGATTGGCAATATCTGCTTAGCCCTCTACTTCTTCCCACTGTAAGGTAACATTGTAAACTATGATAGCTCCCCAAATACCAACTCTTCCTCAAAAGGGGTCTCGGCACTGTCATCAAAATGCCTATAGTTTTATTTTAAAATATCTTACCAAGAAAGATATTTTTGTAACTGCAGCATTTGAGAAAATTGTGTCATATTTAGATGTTCCTGCTGACGCATCTGCTTGTGATGTGTCAAATCGCATCTATCAGCTATGTTAAGCTTCATAACCCTGTGTGATAATGGAAAATGATGGGGTGAAGCAGCTTTGATACCATACAGCACACTGCGCTACAGCAGCAGAAAGCCTGAAACACTTAAATCTCAAATAAAACCTCTTAGACATGCAGCTGCAGTGGTCTCCATTCATGTCTCTGTACAAATTTGCCCTCTGTGAAAAACACTGATAGGTGCTTGCTCCTCCAACCCTTCCAGGTAATTAGTCCTTCTGCTACTGCAGGATTCATACATCCCACTGCCAAGGCTAATGCCACACAAAATCAGGAAAACCCACTGCTTGGTATCCAGGGGTTAAAAAGTAAAAGTACCCCCAAGGGGAACTGAATAAAAGGAGGGGGGGGGGGGGGGGGGGGCGGTTCTAGAGATTAATTATCACTACCCTCTCCAGGCTCAGTATTAAAGCTCTTTTTAAGAATCCTTGCAGCAGTGCCCCCTTCCACCTGGTCTCCCTTGTATGCCTTTGCATTGCCATCCAGCTTGATGAATATCGCCAGGTTCAATCCCCCCTCCCCCTCCTTTTTTCCTCTCTAAATGTACCTGCATTTTTTTCCCCATAACCACTTTCCACTGTCCTTCAAGATGCTCTGCAGCATAGCCATTACTGCTACCCCTCTGCACAGTGCTCTACGTCCCATACAGTGCTGCCTCCCTCAATAACCTGCTGCCCAGAATACAGCCATGCTCCCAGTACCAAACTGGTGATGCACAGGGCTGGTTTACATAGATACTGTATGTCTAAGGATGTTTTATGCTGCAAGTAAGGTAGTATTATTATTGCTTTTATTCTTCATTATCAATTTCTTGCCGTTGAGAATTCCCTTATGATAGCTTTGTGATTAACATTCTTTATCTCATCCCAACTCTTAGCTTCTATTTATTCTGCTTTTTACAACCTGAACAGCGTTTTGCCTGTTTCATTAGCCAATAAAAGATTTACTGCCCACATTGTTTTGTGGAAAATAAACCGCAAAATACCCTGCATCCTACACTAGGTTTCCTTACAGCTCCAAGCCAGACCTAGCCCCGCCACAAGAACAGACTCCTGACTGACCTCTGCCATGGGCAGGTGACTCTACCTACATCACCAGACCAGAGGAAAACCAGTTGGAGATCCGAGTCTTTCCACTTACTAAACATAAAGCTGGTAGATAGCAGGTGGGTGTATGCAGAAGCAATGCATCTGCACCCTACGGGCTGTACGTGCTCCCGTACACTACTGCTGGCCCAATGCCCTTGTACCTCCCCATGCAGACTCTGGACTACGAGCAACACAGCAAAGGAAGGTCCTCCACGCTGTTCCAACAAACTATCTAGTCCAATGGGCATAAAACAATAATCTGCCCTAGGAGTGAAGCGTAATTCGCTTCCTTGCCTACTCAACCACTGGCCAATTTCTTGAGAGTTCTCACTGCAAAAGTCTGTAAGGTATAGAACTCAGCAGGTCTAGAGCTGATGGACATCTAATGAGACAGTAAAGCACCTCAGATTATTAAATGCCTCGTTCACATAAACCACTCTGCCCCAGTGTTTCTACTCACATGCTTCTTTTAGACTGGCTGCAATTCATTTTGAAGTAGTTAAGACCTGAAGAATAAATGCCCAGGAATTGCGACACTCCTTCCATTTATGGTAACACCTCTGCTGGGAAGAACATGGTTAATCCTTCAACATGTTCCTCTGCACCCAGTACTGGATAAACTGGTGGTGCTAGAAGACCTTCCTTTTCATTTCTTCTGCTTCTGGAGAATGACAAGTTAACAGAAGGCAAGCAAACCATGCAGCTGCAGGCAGTGGCAGAGAGAGCAACATGCTTATTTTGCACGCTGAAGGTTCATTCTAGTGAACGATTTCTCCAGAGAGAAAAAGGACTTTATTAGGAGTAAGTTGTATGCAGATCTTCTCTCACTACCCTGTCTTTTTTTCACACTGATGGATTGACAGACCAGCTAGCAGAAGGCATAGAGGAAAACAGCACTGCTAATTTAAGTGGTAAAAAGATACAACGTACAGCCAGCCAATGTAAAGTAGGTGAAGTAACTTGAGGCAACTTCCCTCTACCCTAGAGAGAAAAAGATAAGTTTATTACACAATAATAACTTTCTTTTAATTATTATTCTGTGTCAATATTCCTCCCTTCAATGGTTTCTTCTACTATGTACATTTCAAACAAGCTATTCCTACTGCTACTTAATTACAGGTGCAAAATCACAGCTAGAGAAAAAGAATCCTGAACCAATAAATCTTGTATCTGCAAGCAAACACATACATGCACACCCGTATATGTATAAACACTACAAGTCGAGTAAAATACGAGTTCCAGTTACAATTCCAGAAGCAAAAAGTCTTATTTTTGGCATTGCCAGAATCAGGTTCCCTCTTCTCAGCATGTCGCACAGTGATCACCACCTTTTTATCTCAATGGGCATTATTAACGTGAGAGGAGAGACTGGATTTTGCTGTCATTTTTGCCAGCACTCCAGTGACATAAAAGCCATACAGAAAAGAGTCTGTTACATGCAAGAAGGTTTGGGGTCAAATTAACCAGGCTGTTAAATCTGAGTTTACAAGAAAAAATTTGGACCTGTGCTGGGCTTCGCTTTCTCTATAACCACAGCAGTGAAAGTACACCAATTTAATATCAAAAAAATCTCTTTGATTTCTTATGATAGGAAAAGACTCTTGAGCTTTTGATGTGGAACCTTCTATATTTTAGCCTAATTCTTCCTCCAGATTCCATCAGACTAAATCAAGATAAGGCTGCACTAGAAGTGCAAGTTGTTTCTTTACAACAAACATTTTGAATGTGCAATACTTACTTGCTGTTTCTGATCCATGAGAAAGGTACACAGGTACTACCTACAGTTGATTTAAAATCTGTACTTCCCTCTTTGTTGCTCCTTTTGAGGGGAAAAAAGAAAATAATTTCTCTGAAAAAATCTCATTGATAGCAAAGAAACACCATTGCTGATTTAATAGTAACATTTTTTAATTCACAGAAACAATACTATATCCATCATGGGTTCACATTTGTGGCTTGTTTAATTAATAACTTTTTCTCTACATGGATTTGCACATTTTGACCTTATCCCATCAAAAGCAAAGACTACCGATATATTATTTCACCTCAATATTGTATGAATGTAGTCCTACTTACTAAAACTTCTAAATGAGCCTGTACAGGTAGAACCCCCGAGATTTTCATCAACTTTTTTTCTTTGGCATCAAAATTAGAAGGTGCACGTGCATGTGTCAAAACACTGATGATACAGAACAGAAATTTTTGAAGATGTATCTTTATGGTCATTAATTACACAAATGCCTTTACAACAAAGGAGGTAAAAGATGGATTTAAAATGGATTCATTTTCCTTCACTGGATTGTGCTCCTCATCATACCTTATGAAATTATTATTCAACTGAAAGCAGCAAGTATTAAGGAGTTTTAATAAATAAAGAGCCCTAATGCCCCAGGTCAAAATAAATCCTCAGTAATATTAATGGCAAAGCTTCCTTAAACGTCATTGGTTTTAGGATTTCACCGAAAGGTCAAAATCCAGACTCAGGGTAGAAATTCTCCCAACTGTTTATAAAATCCATAAAGCTTGGAGCAAAAATAAGGTATCTTACAATGCTTAAAGTTGGTACGCCGACTCTTGCAGTTACAAGTAATAAAAAAGCCTGGTTCATATTCATAAATATATAAATTCCAATAAATTCTCAGAATCTTACTCTCAGAAACACAGGATATGATAAAACTCTGTAGTATTCCTGAAGTAAAGGGAAGGACAGACATAAAATAATATACAAAACCATGTCAGCTGCACACATTAAATCAAAGTGATCTATAACACACACATTTAGAAAGTAAGCCATGTTAATTTAAAAATATCAGATGATCTTTATACAGTAAAAATGTCTTTACTTTCAATAAAGAGAGTTAATATAGCTTTGTAAAATTTTACAGCTGGTAGGTATATTACATAAATATGTGCACTGGCACATATATATAAGTCTTTAGGCAACGTACAGTAACGGAAATCAGAAAATGAATGTCTAGAGTTTAGAACCTGTAGAGTATGAGCACCAAGGTAGAATACCCAGTAGGTTAAAATTTACCACCTAAGTTACAAACAAATAACTGTCTTCAAAATACATTCACATGGTCATAACGTATTGCCTTAATCCGGGAAAGTTAACAAAATCCTTAACATAGCAACATGAGCAATTTTTGGCCGATACAAATCAATGAAATCCCACCAATGTCAGAAGTCGTACACTGATTTACACTCATTAAGAGTCTGGCCAAATATACTTAAAACTGTATTTTAAATACAGCATATCAAGTAAATATTATCATAATGCAAAACATGTATCCTGAGAAAAATGCACAATTATAGAAAATGAACTTGACAGAATAATTACAGCCACGTTGTATGCTGTGTAAGAAGCATATTAACACATATAGTAATGAGAAACGGATGTCCCGACGGTCTTTTAAAAACTTAGTTTGAATACCAAATCCAAATGACTTTTTTCCAAGCGTAAAAAGTTTATGAGTTTATAATAAAAAGTTAACATTGCAAGTAAAGAAGACATTGCTTCATAATGGTTTAATTGTTACTCAGTTACATCAAATGATAAAAACATTCTCACTCAATAATACTCTGTGAAAGGTGTTTCTTTTGCCAATGTTTGTAATCAGCTGTTGCTCAGTATGTGACTACCCACCACTCACTCCTGTACAATCTGAAATCTGGTGATTTCTCTCCAGCAATTACAAGCTTGCATAGCTTCCAGTTTGTGAAGGAAACCAAATAAACCATTTGATTCTTTGCATGCATTGGTAGCATTAAAAAAAATAATTTCTACGTACTTACAGACAAGAGTCCAATTACTCCAAACTGCCCATAACAATGCGAGACGATTATGTTCTTCAATGCTCAAAAGCTCCTCTAGACCACTACTCTATGGCTCACATTTCCTGAGAAATGGTATGTCCCCAAGAAGGTCATAGACTGGACAGATTGCAACTTTCGAAGGACCAAAAAAAAGACACTCTTCTCATCTCAGTGGAACACATTAACTTTTCAGGTATTTCTCTGCAAAGCTGGTCTGGGAAATCACTTAAAATCTATAACCTCATTTAGATTTAGGTCTGAAGGTTTAATTCTTGCGGTTCAAGTATATCACTTCTACTGTTTACAGTAAGAAGACACCCCATTAATTCTAAAAAATGGCAAAGTGGCTAGGAACATGGACACATGAGATCTGTGAAAATTTGGAAATTGAAAAGTAGATCAATTAGATTTAACAAATTTGTCGGCATTTATTTAGAATGATTAAAAAACTCAATTGTTTAGCGTTTTCAAGAATTTTTACTTGTAAATTAGACTACCAAGTTATAGAATAAAAATACACATTTAATCTACAATACCAGATAAAACATGAAAAAGAACTACCCTTATATAACTTACTATAAGTTATATAATTAATAATAAAACAGAAACTCAAAAGATGATTTTATTAGGTCATTTAATTTGGAGTGCTCAATTTTAAACGTAATTTGTGATTTATTTTTATATTGTTTTTTCTTTTACATAAGAAGTCACATATACAAACAGTTCTAGCACTAAAGGCAATACCATATTAGAAAATTATTACATTTGATGGTTATTAGTCTTTTATTGTAAGTAGTTTATACACTATTGAAAAGCAGTTACAGTTGATAATAAATAATTGTGCAATGTCTTGAAACTGTTTAACAAATAAAATACAAAAAAAATAATTTCAATTGTAAGAAAAAAAGTAAAATCCAAAGCTGTTGGAACATTTTGTTGAAAAAATGCAGACTTCTAAGTTTATAGATGGGATTTTTCAATGAACATCACAACTGAAATTTTGAAATTGGGGATTTTTAATCTCCTGCCAGATAAAAATGCATGGATATGACAACATGCACCCATAATTGCCCTATGTGGTTTCTTTTTTCCAAGTGTAGCGCTCTATAATTAAATGGATTTTGTCTTTGATGAGACATCAGAACCCAGGGGACCATCTGCACCGACTACCGCAGAAGAGGGCAGAAATGCAAAGGCCAGCTCAAGTCAGCTAAGGCAGGAGACGAAGCAGCTAGCGCACACCTTCCTGCTTGGGACAGAGATTCCCATGCTTAGCGCCTGCTTGGTACCTCTATATTACAGGAGGTAGCGGAGACATACAGATTATGTAGGCATACTCTTGAAATAAAGGAGTATGAAGTTACTTATACGCTGTATTTTTCAGGTACCAGATAAATAGCAATGGACATTCACCTGAAGTTACAACTAGAGAAAATATACCTTCTTTATGGCATTACAGGGAGAGATGCTTAGCAACATCCTGCCCCATGCCACAGCCTCAGGCAGGGAGCCCAGCTGCTCTCCAGAACCTGACCAATCTGCTCTTTCTTATCAGCATTTCACTTATTAATATAGTTTAGCCCTTTGTAACTGCATGACATGGAAAACTCACATCCCTTAAGTGGCTGACACCGTAATCATAGCGGCAAGATGTTGTTTGTTATAAGTTGTAATGTCACATTATACTACAACTTACAATATTGATACAGGTAAGTTCTAACGCTATAGATGCAGAAAATAATATCCAGATACATACGTTTTATGATATTACTTTCCAAACAGTTAATATGCAATGTATGTTAATGATATTCTAAAATTACTATCCTTTCTGTTCAACTGTATATAATTTTATTATACTATATAAAAAAGTGAAAAGAAGCAATTAATTGGAGAGCTAGCACCCACCTTTCATTACGGAGGGCCTACTTCTAGCACTAACAGCTATGCTGCAAATCCTTGGCTTCACTCACACAGTAAAATTCATTTTAACTCTGAAGAGATAGCTCCGGCTCAGAATGAATTCTGGTTTTATTCTGGACCATCACAGGTATGGGTCTGATATACCTCATACTAAAACAAATGAGAAGATTTCACTGGCTAAAGCTGGGTGAGGTTCAACAGCAATAAAACGGTTGCAGAGGTAGGGAGAAGTCTCTGGAATACGGTTAGAAATAATGGCAGCGTACTATTGTTTTACTGACTGTCTATTCTATGGAGGAAAGGGGGCGAAGCAAGGTATGGATTTGTATGAAACCCTGGCGGGTTCCCCATGAGAAACTCCTCGTGACCTCCCCTTCACGCTCACACGTTCTTGCTATCTTCCCACATCGCACAGGCAGCAGGGACCTCAGTCTGACAGATCTGTCCGCCACCAAGGGCTGTGCGCAGAGAGAGCATGCCTGGTGGAACCGAGACCTTCCCTACACTCTGCCTTTCCGCTATAGGCAATATTCCCTTGAAGTTAAAGTGCCATTGAAATTTTCCTCACCCCCGCCCCCACCCCCCACCCCCCATCACTGATGTTATTTTTGTTACCTTGTCTTTTTTGGTTTAGAACAAAAGGGATTAGCTCCAACAGTCAGCAGTTTGTGCGCATACTACAAGTAGGCAAAATTTGTCACGGTGACATCAAACCGTTAACATGAACACATCTATTACCCTTTCTCTCCTGTTCGGTAAGACAGCTGCCCTCAAGGTATTAGCCTCCGAGCCTCCCTGATAAATCACTGATGTATAGGAAACCTGATTATCCCAACACAGCAGGAGCAGAAGATGCTATTCAGCTGCAGAAGAACATGGAAGAACAACATCCATGAGGCTTATAATGAAAGATTTTTTATATACTTAAGTAGTTAACAAAAATTTATTGCAAGAGATAGTTTGTCACTAGATTTACAGTTTCAGAGAACATAGTACAAAACATAGTGCATCAGCTTTGTCTAAACATTAAATAGGTGCAAATACACAAAGATAAAAACCAAAAATGAATACTTTACAACATAAGTTATAGAACTATAAATATATCTTATATACATTATACATATTCTAAGACATGATTTTCACTTTATATATAGATAGAGTTCATATTAGTATCAGACTATTCAGTGCTTTAGTTATAGTACAGGTCTGACCTTCGCATGAATGTTTGCATCATTACACTTACAGTAAATGCCTCCCAAGGAATAAGGAATCTTAATCAGTATATTTCTCAGGACCATTTTGCAAAGCCGAGGGGACTGCAGAAACAGCAGGACCGTTTAGCTGAAGACTCCTTCCCCCATCCCCAAAAAAACTGTCTTAGAAGAGAGGCTGCAGAGGAATGACGGCCGGGTGCGGGGACAGCAGGGATGGGAAGACAGTGTGTGGCAGCGGGGGAAATGCCAGCTGGGTTGGGTGCAGGACCGAGGGCGGCAGCAGCGGCAAATGCGGCGGGGCGACAAAAGCTGCGTGCCCCCCCGGGCAAAGCCGCGGTCCTACTGGTAGATGAGGTAAAGGTGCTCTGGAAAGAGCCGGGACCTGCGAGAGGAACTGCTGGTGGGGCTGGAGAACCTTCAGCGTACTGGCGGCAGCGTGCTGCTGTAGGATAGTGTGATGGATGGTGGTTACGGAGGTAGAACACAGCGGCGGCTGCAAGGGTAAGGGCTGCAGCGGGGAATTTGGGGGCTGCATTGCTGGGGGCGGGAAGGTGAACTTCACTTTGTTGGCCAGCATGTTTGGTGGCACGATCTGCTGGTACGCCTCAGATGGGAGATCTTTAAATTTTTCGTGGTTATCTGGAGGGAATATCAACGTCTGATCGGGCAGGGCGAAGGGGGCTATTAACTGCTCAGTAGTTAGAAAGGTGTGATTGTTTACATGTGCTTCTTTGAATGGCAAGGGTGGTGGGCTGCTAAATATGCCAGGATTACACTGTACCCATTCACTGGTCATCTCATTTATTTTCTCATGCGGAAGAGACTCAGCCAATTCGTAATGGCAAAGATAGGATTTAGGAGGAACTTGTTCCAAATGTCTCTTAGGGAGGGGAACTTTGTAACGAGCTTGATTTTCACAGCTGTTGACGTTTTCTTTTTTCTTTTCATCCTGCAGAACATCCTGTGTGCTGGCAGCTGCCGGAGCACTGTGCCCAGGAACAGAAGCAGCAGAACCTGTGACGATGTCAGAAAATGTACTTGGAGCGCTCTGCATCGCTGCACATGGCATCAGTTTGTCATTTTCCAGCATGTGTGAACTGTCTGTTTCTAGAGGTGACTTGCTTTCCTCCAGCTGCATTGTTTCATCCGTATCTTTTGCATGATCAGCTTTGGGATCCACGTCAGTTTCCTCTAGACTGGCTTGAGTCAAGAAGTCCCCCAAAATATTTAATGCAGAATTTGCAGAATTTTCTTTGGAAGGTCTGGAGGTCTCACTTCTTGTGTTCCTGTCAAGGAATACGTGATGAATTCTAGTTTTTCTTCTTCTGCGTTTCCCTTTTGCCTTGTGATGCGTACCTGAAGTATGCGCTTGCCTTAGATATTCCTCTGCTGATAACGACTGTCCATATGAGCTTTCCTCCGACGAAGAGGAATAGGTATGCTGTCTCCGCTTGCGATGGGATTTTTCAGGTTCCTCTGTCAGAACATTGTAACCTCTCTTTATGGACTGGTTGTGACTCGGACTCTTCTCCTCACTGCATTGTCCTAAACATTTATGCTCTGGGCTACAGCTTGACCTCCTGACTTTCCAGCTACAACATGTTTTAGAGTACCTTAAGCTGTGCCTCCTAGAACGCGGAGCCAGCTGCTCTGCCTGTCTCCCAGAACTTGCTTTGCTCTTTCTGTGTGGTCGTTTACAACCATGGTGTTGGCCACTATTTTTTGCACTCCAAATATCACACAAGCCTCGGTCCCCGTGTACATGATCTGATGCAGACGTGACTCTCTTATAACTACTTTCAGTGCCAAGCTTTTGATGCGACTGCTGTATCTCTCCTGTAGATAGCCAGATATTCCCCGCAACTTGTCCGCACTTATCTGGATCAGTTTGGAGGTGCTGATGCTTATTTTCATCTCTGTAACTAATTTCTTTTTCAGTCACTGAGGACATCTCCATTTCTGCTGCTGTTGTGTCCCCACAGTGATGATGATGACAATGACATAGTTTTCTTCTCCTTTTCCGTTTTCTACTTTTGTGAAGCCATTTTTCATGGCTTTCTTTGATCCAGACTTTGTTATATTTCTCATCTATCACAGTGTTTTGTCGCAAGTAATTTTTAGAAATGTGGTACTTTTCTATTTTTCTAATCCTGAATGACTCATCCAAGGACACTTTATTTTGATTTTTTGCAAGATCACAATTTCTGACAAGGGGAACATCACTTATGAGGGGTATTGTATAGTTGCACACATTTTTATTCATTTCTGTTTCATAATCACCACACTCTGAAGTAGGTTTATTTGTAAAATCCGAGACTAAGCTATCATTGGATTCAGTTTTATGGTGCAGATGAGGTATGCTTGGCTGATGCTTGGGCTTTTCTTGGCTGTCACTTGCTCTAGATGACTTGAAATCAAAATACAAAGGATTACAGCTATAAGAAATCGATGGGTCTGTACTCGTGTAAGTTAACATTTCTGATGGCCACTGAAGAATATTTGATCCATGTTTGCTACGAACAGGAACAAAGGGTTCACAAGGTCTCTTGTGCATGTCCTGTTTGCTTTGTGGCGTTCCACTACTGCTTTCTTCAGATGGTGATGGAACTATTATGTCTGCCCCCAGCTTTTGTATTTCAGTTTCAGTTGTGGATGAATCACTGTTCCTGTCTTTATCATTTTCCTCCGCAACATCCTGCAGAGATGAACAATCCTCTACAACTGCTTGTGCAAGAGCCCTGTTTGCCTGCAGCTCGTAACCGCTGCAGTCCAGGGGCAGGACCTCAGCACTCTCTGCAACCGCTGACACCGTTTGGTCCGCAAAGTCTGCTGGACTTACATCAATACCACAGCCATCCATGTCCGAGGACACCAGCTGCTTTGAATGGGACACAGAAGGAGATAATATGGGACTCTCTAGCACCCTGGTTTCTTCACTGGCCAGCTCTTTTGACTCCTGAGCTTCAGGAGCTTCTGCTGTGTCGATGCATTTTTCCACCAGTGGGTGAAAACAGTCGTGTTTCTCCTCAGGGCACAGGACTATTTCTGCCACTGAAGGGGACTGAAGGTTACACGCTCCTGGAACAAACCTACTTCTCCTGCTCAATCCACGTTCCATAGATGTTTCATCATTATATTCATAGAAAACAGCAGCTGAAGACTCCAGTTTGACTGCTGCTTTCTTAGGAAAAGCAAAAGAGAACCCAACCCTATGTCCTTGAGCTCCTTGAACCTGATCTCCACGTTTGTTAGCATCAGATTTATTACTACATGCATTTCCAGGAGTAGAAGAAATAACAGAAGCAATGTCTTTACAATTCTGCGCATCATGCATTAAAGTACAGCTGAAATCCTGTTTGTCAGCAGAATCTACAGCAGCACTTTGTGGGATATCATTGCAATGATCTCGCACAGTCACTGTAGTGGACTTGAACATAGGGCCACTGCCAGGAGCGCTAGGAAGGAAAACAAAACTCAGTCAGCATCTTTCAGAGAACGGCAGACAGAAATACAGAGTTACATCAGTACCTATGATTTTTTTTTTTTTTTAAAGAAAGAGGAAGAATCTGTGGATACGTAGATTTAGAATAAGAAAAAAATGTCATCTTGTATAAGATCCATTGACTAGTATTAAAAAAAAAAAAAAAAGAAGAGTAAATATATTTTGCCCCCAGTTCCTTCGTGTGAAGTTATCAGCTGAAGGGCTAATAACCCTACAAGGTAGTTCACTTTCCCAAGACATACTGGCTGGCCTAATAACAGATTGTGTATCTCCCTAGAAATCCTGCTTCTCCTCCCAGTAGACCGCTGTGGCTACAACACTATTACCGCAAATAGCAGAGGTTTTACATTCCTTTGCGCTACAAAGTATTTTAAACCAGAGAGCACCTCATACACCGCTTCCCTCTTAGCCATCACCCCAGTGACTGCTGCTCTGCCCACGGGCGGTCACACAGCAGCTCCCATCCTATTTGTGTTCACAGACCAAACCCTTGCAATCTCAGCAATTTCTTTCATGGAAAAATAATACCAGGGGGAGTAATTCAGCTGACAGTAGTGCAGTAAGTGATTCATCCCTCTCGAGAAAAAATTTATCACTGTCTACTTCTGTTCTTCAGTTCATGTCCTCTTCCCATCTGTTCTATCTGACTTAATAGGAAGTAAAGAGAAGAGTAAAAACTGTTTAAGCTGCCAATTTTCCAGGATCCACAGGAACTGCTCAGCACTAGGAGTAATGGAGTTACGTTACAACAGTATTTTTTTTGTTGTTGTTTTAACCAAATTATTGTGTGCTACAGTGCAGAGCAATACTAGATGATGGGTCACTTGGAAAACTTGCAAGTGTCATTTGAGACCCCAAGAAGTGCTGAGATAAAGAATGACAAACTTGATCTATTTGGTTTAGAAATTAAGGTAGAGGTTTTACAAGAAAGGAATTCCTCAAGAGATTTCCTGTCTTGTCGAGTTCTTCATAAATTTAAAATATACATTAAAAATCGCACACAAATCCTTTCTTTAACGGAATAAAATTTTCACTTCTACAAAGGCAACCTAGGAAATACCAGTCTAAAAAATCCCGTGTGTCTGTCTATATCACACTTCTAAGCATGCAAAGTGGTAGTAAAAAGCAATTCTTAAATAGAGAAATAAAGCTCAGAGATAAATTCTCCTTTGGGAACTAGAAGACTACTAAAAAAATGAACAAACCAAACCCAAAACAGAATTAACAAAACTGTGCAAAATTTGGGCTTCACTAGCATGGAAAAAGGGAAACACTAAGCTCCTCTTTCTCCTGAAATATGCTAAACTCAGATTTTGGAGTATATTTAGGGGGAATATATCTAATACCCTCAAGTATTAAATTTGGACAGTTAAAACACTAATAGAGGAGAAAGCGTCTCAATAAGAGTTATCATAAAATGATAAAAAAACACCCCCAAACTAGGTGTAATTTTGCTCACGTCAAACAGATCTCACAACATTCATGTCCCATCCACCTACTTAGACTGTTTCAGCACACTGCCCACCATCCGAACTACAGAGAAAGAGACTATTACTGAACAAGAGCATCAGCTTGTTTAGATTTCTCTGTTTACATCTGGTGAGACAAAGGCTAGATAAAAAGAAAACATTTGCATTTGAGCATCTACTTTTTCACTTTTTTCCCCATAGATTCCACTGTGAAAAGGTGGTATGTATATTTTCACTGGCTTGTCAGTATCATAAATGTATCATATTTAGGTGAGAATATAGTCACCACTAGCAAGCTCAATATTAATTTTAACAGTATGTGCAGATGCACCACTAAAATGTATGATGAGCAAGGAGTCACTTTTGCGGAGGGAGGTAAACACTGCTGAGCTGGGGAAAAGGAACACTTACCTTTTAATATAAAAAAATGCCATTATTGAAATTTAAAACTAGATTTCTGGAAGCTTTCCCAGGTGAGCAGTTTGAAACCTAAATCACAGAGATCTGTTACATCCTAGAAAGACTGACTGTATTCCTCGCCTCATCAATGAAGCAGTGTCAGCCTGTAAATGCATGACCTAGTTCACTCAGCTTTCAACCAATGTGCCTGGTTTTATGAAATATATATGAAACACATCTTTTTTTTTAAACTAAAAATACATGTCATTTTAGCTTCACTGAAAAAGCAACGTTAAACATTCATTTCTGCACATAGTGTGAATCAAGTTACTGTACACATACTGCTTCAAAAATGCCATAAACACGCATGTGGGGCTCCAGCCGAGAGACTCCAATTGCCTTGTGCCCCACAGCACCAATTAAGAGTGGAGGGCTTATCTTAAAGTATTTTTAATGTTTCAGCAGCTATGCACTTACCACGTTCTCTCCTTCCTTAGCTCAGCTAGCTTATGCAAACGTTGAAGGGCTTTTTCCTGTTTCCTTTCATCTTTTCGTGACTTAGATGCTACATTTCGAGCAAACTCCCTCTGTTTCAGTTCCTTCAGTCTCTGCAAGAAATAGTCATATAATGCACACAAAAACCCCAGGGATGCTAAACATGACAGTTACTTTCTGGTAAGCACTCATGGCACAAGTTATTTTCAGACCTAACCAAAGTGACCCATTCAATAAATTTATACATTTCAAGTGAATAACCAAAATACACAGAGATGCTAGAGACAGGTTAGCCAGGTTAGAGATAATGTAAAAAAATTTACCGTAGCTTTTGTAGTTAATGTAGACCACCCTCAGCAGGATGACATAACGTTCATCCAGAATTTTGCTTAAGAACCTTCTCTACAGCCTGATTGCTCTTTGAGACAATAATAAAAAATCATGAGACCACCCCAGGTATTTTTCTGCAAAGTTGCTCTGCAGCCTGTTGACCCCGCAGCCAGCATTAAATCTTGGGGTTTTCTGCCCAAGATGCTGGGCATAGCATTTGTCACCGCTGAACCCCCGGAGAAGCCTGTCAGCCCTTTTCTCCAGCTTACCAGGGTCTCTCCAGACCTGCCCTACCATGTTATCAGCATGGTATCATCTGCAAAGCTCCCAAGAGCGCGCTGTCCTGCCATCCAGCTCATTACTAGAGACGTTAAAAGGGTCCTGTCCCAGTGAGGATCCCCAATGGCCAGAGAAGTCTTGTATTTTGAAATGGGAAAATCTGCCCTTTGAAGGAGCTTATCTTCTGCTCTTGCTGGTGTCTGATGCTGCAGTTAAGCAGACACTAAGCTTTGATCCAGCACCACATCTGATTTCATCTCCAGCCTGTTTCTTTTGGGGGGGAAATTAAAATGCAGAGCTCTGACCCTCCACACCAAAAGGAGATTTCAGGGGTTTTTTTGTATCACAGGACAAATACGCAGAGACTTCTCTAATCATTCATGTCAGTGAGAAGTATTCCGGTAGGTCCCAACGCCCATCAGTCCCCGATATGGCTCACAGTCAGGTGACATCATTTTGTAAGACTGTAACCTCACGATTCTGGGGAGGACCCAGTAACCTGCCACTGTTTTAGTGGCCGAGGGCTAATGGCTGGCCATGAATAGGGGCCACGTGGGTTTGTAAAGGCAGTAATTCTAACTCCAAATTGTCTGAGGGATATCTAGAGCTTTTCTTATCCCTGGTGGCGCATAATACACATGGAAATAGAGTTTGCAGAACTCTATCAGCACTGTTCTCCTGCTCCTTCTCAATTTTTTATTTCACCCCTATCGTGATTTTTTTTTTTTCCTATTCACAGAAAAATAACCCCCCATATACTATCATTCACTTCTTCACTGAGAGGGTGGTCAGTCACTGGAACTGGCTCCTGAGGGAAGTGGCCACAGCACCCTGTCTGCCAGAGTTGAAGGAGAGTCTGGACGATGCTTTTTGGTCATATGGTTTAGTTTTAGGTAGTCCTGTGCACAGGACTAGATGATCCTTATGGGTCCCTTCCAACTTGACATACTTTGTGACTCTATGATTCATTTACACACTTTCTTTGCCATTTCAGGTGATGCTAGTGCTACCTTGGCAGTCCATTTAATGCCAAGAAACATGTATGTACAAACCTGCTGAGAAAGCAAACAAACAGTTGCGGAAAAATGAGCACCACTCTCTATTTTCAATTTTTACATTTTTTTCAAATAACTGGATACCCTTGATAGATACAGAAAAATAATCTGAAATGTAATCACCTCTTCTACCATTTATATTTTCTAGATAGAATAATCAAAATTTGTTTTATTGTACTAATACAGTGCAACGTTATAAACACAATCAAAACTGGATGTACGGCGACTTTTTTCCAAGAAAAAAGGCTTGAAATGTGAAGCACCTTTCTAGAACGTTTTTTACCCCATGCGTTCCTGTTTTACTAAAGACCCTGCTTCCCACCAGCCACTCATGAAACCTGAAGTACTTAATTTCATAGGTGACTTCTGAGTACTCAGAACACAAGAGAAGGGATAAAGTTTGCTCCTTCCCCTCCCCACCTCCAGCCCATGGCATTTGAAGAGAGGATTTGATTCCATTTTGTGGAGCTCAATAATTTTTCAGGTCTTTTCCCCCTCCAATGCATAAAGAAAAGAAGTATGTGATAAAGCAAGAGAAGAAAAGAGAGATAAAAGGGTGCCTTTTTCACAAGGTTAAAAAGGAGAAGCTGAGGTATATACAAATCCATAATCACCCTCCAGCAGCAGCACTTTACTGTAATTACCATAATGATTATAATTAGCGTTTTGATTCTGACCAGATTTTGACCCCTTTAGTCTTAACTGCTGAAAGTTAGTGGGACTCCGCGCCATCAGGAGTGCCAAGTTAATGTGACTCCATGGTTCAGGGTGCAAGTAAGGTCTCACTCACAGCGAATAGGGGCAATGCTGTTAAAGGAATTTCTACCTGACCTTGGAGGCACGAAGATGGGTTTCATGCCTGTCATTGCCAAATAAACATCATTCTACCCATCAGAGCCTCCCGTCAGTTCGGTCAGTCATTATCTGTTTAGCATGGACCAGATCTGGTACAGAAGAACTGCTCACAATTTTTAATTAAATTGTTCTTCTTGATTGCTACAAGTAGGTGTCAACGTGTGAGACAGAGGAGACCGGCAGAAGTTTTTGTGTGCACAGCCATCATGTCGAACTGCCTGCTCTTCTCTTCTGGAGAACTACTTGTTCCTGAGCTACCCTTCTGTCAGACCTCCTGTCAAACACACCTCCCCTTGCCTGTACAGAAAACCGGTCTTAGCAGAATATGAACTAGTTATACAACATGGATGGGTTTTTCTTCTTACAACGGCTGTCTGAGTCTTTTTCATGGACAGCTTTAACAATCTATAAGGATTATACCTCAGTAACTCCTGAGGTCTTTATTCAGCAAATATATATGTACAAGTGGAACTTTTCTTAGTTGTAAGCCACAAAACTTGCACCTGGTGCAAGCTGTTTTGAGGCCTGCTTGGTCAGTTTCCAAAAAATACTGTTTCATATACATAAAAGGTCATCTCAGTGAGAAAAAGTGTGTCCCTTTTTGATACTGTAGTTATTTTCTGTATTTTCTCTTTATTTAGCCATCTGATAAGCTATCACTTGCACTTCCTTACCGCACTTTGTCATGCGAGTGGTTGCTAGCACTGCATTTATGTTGCCCTATACAAGATTTTGTTGGTTTTGCTTCTATTATGCAAATTAAAATGAAACATTACCCAATTATAGGCAAAATTATTACACCCGATTATATGTAAAATAACATTGGTCCATGCATTCTGAGTATCATGAGACCTTCCCCCAAATGCTGTTCAAAGTAAATGGCAGTAATAAAAAACCAAGTGTGCTTTATTCTTAAAGAGCATCTTTTCCTTAATGTTTTTATGCCTTTCCATGTGGCCAAGGTATTCACTAATGCTAACTTCTATAGTTAGTTTAACGCCTGTTATGTTTGTTTGTTTCTACAGATCAGTAAGCAAATAATTAGAAGGCAGTCATACAGTATTTATGTACGATTCCCTTCTGTATTTTGCTCTGCTTACAAACCAGCTCAAAACATATAAGTCCTAGCAAGTAGAATTCAACAAACAGTTCACAATGAATAATTAAATGGCATTTCTCCAAGAAAACTAAATGCCTTCATGATTATCCTGATACGCTGTATTGCCACTTTGAACAGGCTGAGCATGGACCATCGTCGGTTTGCAAATTACTTCCCCAAACGTGGAGCACCGGGAAGCCTCACCCTGACCCTCCAGCCTTGCAATGGGATTCTGACATTGGCTTGCTTTCGCTTGGGCACAAGCTGAATTATTTTAACAAATCTAACTGTAACACTGGGCCTGAAGCAGAAATATTCCACTTATTTCTAACAAACTCAGCCAGGAATCTTACTGCAGGACCATTATATCATGCTGAGCTGAGGTATGCAACTCCAGATGAAAAAGAAGACTTCACCAGCTCCCACACAACTATGCATGGATGAAACTACTCATTGAGAAGACCACATGAGTTCCAAACTCAGGTGTGGTATTTCAGTCAGAGGCATACAGCTCAGGTGTCCCCAGGCTTGCTGTGGAAGACACCCACCAAAAAAGTCAAAGAAATCCTAACTGGACTTCCAACAGGACTCCATTTCTTGTTACTTCACCTATGTCTTCACTTCTCCATTTACCACATTAGACAATTAATTTCAGCATGCCGCTTCTCAAAAAGCTCACGACTTTTCTAATTCTCCCTGCATTTTATAATACAGGAACCACAAGCCCAGATCCTGCTGCTGGAGCCAGCTGCCTGAAGACCTCTGTGGATCAAAGCATCTCGAAAGACATTACGGCATAAAGTGCACTTCTTACATTACTACTACAAGCCTTCTGCCACCTGGCAAAGTAGTTGTTGGGTTTGTTTTGTTTTTTAACTCATGATTTAAGCACTTGTAACAACAGCACTTCAAACTAATAGGTCTTCAAAACAGAGAAGACATTAATTAATAAATATACCCAGGACACCAAAAGCACGTAAAGGCTTAATAGTGTACCTGAATACCATGATACCAGGTCATAAAATGGGGGGGGGGGGGGGGGAACAAACAACCCAGCCTCAAGTAATTTTATCGCTTGAAACATATCATCTAATGTTCTCAGAACTGACTCTGAAGAAAAACAGTGAAACTTTTCATACAGTTTATGAAACCGAAGGGGAAATCATAACTAGCATCAGCATTGACACAGCCTCTCTGTATGGCATTAGTAACTCATGTAAAAACCAGTCATTCCCCCCCAGCACAAAGGCATCCTCTAAGGACTGCTTATTCAGAGAGGCTTTCATAGACCACCTGTGCAAAGCTTATCTCCCTAGTCTAGGAACAACTTTAGCAGGGTCAAGAACCAGCGGGAACAGTTCTAACAACAGCAGGAGCCAGAAAAATGTCTATCGGGGGATTTCAGGGAAATGCAGTTCAGGTATTACTATGTTAATTTGCTTTTGCCCTTAGATTAACAATTAAATTACATGGACTTTTATGATGCTGAAAATATGTAGACCATAAATTCATTTTCTGATCAATGGATGTAAAAAATTACAGAGCTTAACAGCCATGACATCAAATTTTGCTGCTTTATTGTCTTTTTCTTTTACCAGAAAAAATAACTGTATTGTCAGTAGCCACTGAGTCATGAATGTATGCGATTATTAGCTTTTAAAAATAACTCATCAAAATAAAACTTCCTTTTCTTACTCTGTAATTTTGAAATATTCGAAGCTGCAGCACAAATAGCATGAGCAGGTTGCTACAGCCCTTTGTATGCCGAGCACTAAAATATCAAGTGTTTGTGTTACACCTCAAAATTCTGGTCGTAGCTCTTTTTCAAGTTAGTTGCTTCTGAAAGATCGAACACAACAGAGTCACAGCTGATGTGGGAACTTTTGAGAAAGTAGATGAGTGATCAGGGAAAGAGGCCAGGGTATATTTCAGCCCTATAGCTTTACGTTACATTAAGAGAACCGACATACTGTCACACCTATACCACACAGCAGAAAATGCAGCGGCTGCTTAACTGGCACAAGGACTTTGAAACTGTAAAGGGAGGCAAAGCTAAAAGCAGTAATGGAGTCAAATTTCCAAATTGCCCACGTCGGCAGAGGGAGGACGAGCATCAGTCTCTGTTTTGGCAAACAACCTGCCAGACCAGGAAAACAAGGCACAGGTCTGCTCCTACTCTAGCCTCCAGCAACAGCAGCGTTAGGCTGAGACGGTGAAGACATGGGATATTTGGTCCTACAGGTGTGTTCAAAATCCAGCATAAGCTTCCCCAGTCTGTAACTCCATTTGCACCCTGAAAGGAGCTGGAAGTCCACTGCAGCTCCCTCCTGCCCTTCAAAAATTTGCTGATAACCTAAACATGGGGAACACAGGTTGGTAGTTCAGCGATGCTGTGGAGGTGACACAAAAGTGGCATTTGGATTTATTTAGAATAAATCAAGTATCTCCTCTCTCTAAATCCGTATATGAGACAAAACATATTGTAATTGTTAATAAAGAGGGGTTGGGGGCTTGAATTCAGTTTCTTTTTTAAAGAACTTGATTACTGCTTAATACGGGGATTAAATAAGAGTACTTCTTAGCTGCTGCTGATTCTTCTAGAAGCTGTGTGTGCTCCCCTTTCTCTGAATACTACATGACTACTGTTGAAACACTGTCACATAACTGAGATGGTTTATTGCTTCTTTATGTGAATTATGGTACGACAAACAGAGCAACAACGTGCTCATTAGATAAACACTTGTCACATGAAACCAGTTTTGTATCCCTTCACAAAGAGGCTTAAGCTTAATCAAAAATAAATAATAACAGAATAGATCAGAGCTCCTGTAAACACTCAAATGGGGAATGCATCATGCCATTTAAAGCAGAAAACATTGCTTACTAAGGTGAAAAACACACCTTCTCTGGTGGTTTGTGTGAGCACATATATTGTAATATTCTGCGACTGGAGTCTCCACCACTTAGCACAGCACAAAAGGGCAGCATCTCTTCACTTGTGCTCTGGTCTGCAATTCCACATATTTTCCATGACCATATCTTTTATATTATTTTTAAAAAAAGAACAAACAACCCTTTGTAAAGACTACAGAAGAACTTAAAACTCCAAGAAACAGATAGTGTAATACAAGAAGAACTTACCCTGTTAATGCTATAGTCCTTCTCTAGCAAAGTCAAACAAGGCAAGTTACTTCCAGAGAAAGGAGAAATGTCAAGATTTCTCAACGGAATTAGTAACTCAGCCACTCAAATAAGCAGACTAAGGAAGAAATCAATAGACAACAATTTTTTTTCATGCTTCCAGAACGGAATTAATTACTACAATATGTTCCTGTAATAGAAGAGGAAAAGGGGGAAATTTTCACAGCAGCCTACAACTGCTTGACGGGGAACTGCACAGCAGATGAGAGTCACTTGTTGCTAGCGGTGGAGAAAAGTGCCTGCTAGGGCAGTGCCGCACTGGAACACGTTACCCAGGGGGGCTGTGGAATCTCCAAGCCCTGCAGAAATTCAAGACATGGCTGAAAAAAGCCCCATCTTACTTGATGATCTCATGTTGGTGAGCCGCTAGCTCCTTCCAACCACTATTTTTACGATTTCCATCTTACGCAGTGAGTTATCCCATCGGCACTCTTTGTCAGTGTACAGGCTACACTGGCCACTTGCTTTGGTTTTGAGAGGCCTTTAATAAAGAACGTTGAGGTATTGCTGGAGTAGGAATAACTTTCAGTTTGTTGCAAGTTATAAGCTGCTTCTAACTGCCTCTGCTTATAGCTGTATGTATCTCACTTTAAGTTTCAAAATTTAAGCTTTTTTAAAAAAAATTGAGAGCTCCACCAATTTGCAACAGAACCCCATTTTATGTGATTAGATATTAAGCTCTACAGATAACAAGGAACATGCAGGCTGTGAATAATCTGTTCCTCTCCTATTTCCACCACAAACCACAGCCATACTCTCCTGACAGTCTTTTAATATTAGAAGAAATCTAACATACGCAGATATAGATATATACAGGATTTTAAACTAGCGAGTCCTTGGAGCCCATGAGATTGCTGAATAGATAGATTCAGTTGAAGTGAAACTGCTCTTTCTCCAGCACTGTCAAGAGCATCAACCCAGACTGGGGAGAAAGTGGGGATTAAGAGGAACGGAAGGTTGGGATTGTTTTACCTGCCAGTCATGGGCCCAAAGGAGGTCGGTGACGAGCAGGTGAGATTCTTCATGATGTGGGCGATTTTGTTTAACTTTAAATGAAGACATATAACGTTCAGAAACAACTACAACTTGCTCATAAGCACACCTGAGCAATACACAGCAGTTCAGTCTGTTGTGTAGTCTGCAGGAAAGAACTGTTGAACCAGCTTTTACATTCAGGTGCTACAAATATATATTCGATACATGTATTATGTTATACAACTGAAAATTCACAATGGTCTTTTCTACTTTTGTAATATAAAACTTGAAATTATCATTAAATATAATTAAGTTTTTGAGACTACTTCAGACTTGCATATGAAGCATTTTTCTTGTAAAGTGTGTTTGAGTTCAGATAGATCTTCCCATGTGCGTTCACGGGGAAAAAAAATAATGAAATGAGCTTAAAATGAAAACCAAACCCAAATGAAAACATTATTGTTTTCCAAATCATGGGGAAAATCAGAATATTAAATATTTTGCACACTTGCACCTGTAATATACATGAAAGCTAGTGGTTGTCTTTGATGAAGATCTTAATAATTACTCTTGATTAGGTGACTGCAAAAGAAATATGCTGAAGCAATAGCAGGAAAAATCAATCCTTCTCAGCTTTCTATTCTTTTTAACGCTTTTCCTTCAGAAATTATCTGCCAGAAACAAACACATACTTCATTATATGATGATTAATGCCCTTCCCAGCACAATAAGCCTCATGTTTCATTTGACATCATTCCAGTGCCTGCGCATCTTCTGCTCCTTTCCAGTATCCTCTGTTGCGGGATTCAGATAGCATTATGGCTTACAATTGAACAAGGCTCCAGGACTTTAACAAGTAACAGGTTACAGAGCATAAATTAAGAGTCTTGTTGATTTCGTTTGAAGATAACTACATTTTCAGAAGTTCACTAAATGGCCGCAGCATTGCCATTGTGCAAAAAACATTGTTTCAAGCCTACAGAATTGCTGAGCACTGCATACTGAATATTTCACTGCGATAGCTACTAACCACGTGTGTAACAACAGCCTGATCTTATTGCAAGCTGTAGGATATTTTTTTGTTAGCTTCAGCAAAAATCAGCTGAATACTCCATAAATATTAAGGCCAAGACCGAAGAAAACAGCATAGACATACAGAATTAGCATCTCACCTATCAAATTAATTTTACCAGATAATGAAAAGAACATAAAGCTGACACACACTTGTGCATCTGGAAAGTGGTTACATATGCTAGTGTCTAATTTAAAGTTATCTATTTTAATGATCCTAGGCCTAATTCCGCTTCTCTTGAAGTCAATGGAGAAACTCCTGCTGAGCTCAGGGAGAGCAGAGGTTTTAAATTCACCATGGAAATTTTCAGCAGCGCTTAAGGAAGCTTCTTCAGTCACAAAGATTAAAGACAAGACCGGTACACGTCACCTCTTTAAGGATCACTTTACCTTTGCAGCCACTCCTGCACCATTTAGGATTCTGATTCAAAAAGAACATATGCAACATTTTAAATCCTGTCAAGAAATGATTATTCATAGCACCGTTAGAGAAACAGGCAATGCTGTAGGGAAAAGAACTCAGCTCCACACTGCTGGGAAAACGCAGGTGGCCGTAAGTGTGGGGCTGCCCTCAGAGGCCACAGCTCCTCTTGCTGCTCCAGGGGGAACAACCCAGCATGGACCATTTCAGACATCATGTGCCACTCCCTGGTCCCACAGAATTATCCACCACTTTCACTCCAACAGTGAAATTTAAGCATCCAGAATAATCTGTCTGAGCATAGCATATACAAGATTTTTCAAGTTTGACAGTTCTGCTGCAACCAAAACAGTGATACAGGGAGGCACTGCCTCCTGGTATTTTCAGGTGGGCACCAGTCACTGAGATCTAAACACAGATGAGTGCTTCACTCTCTGGCCAGTTACAATTTCCCATGCATCAATAACAAGAGCTCCACAACATCCCACCTAAACTCTATCTGGAAAGCTTTAAACTATTGGAAAAATCCGCATTTGAGCTGCATTCATCTTCCATAAATCATTTCACAGGAGCAACGACTTCCTCACCAAGAACTCCTTTCACAGAAAGGTCACCTCTACATCTCTTTGCAGAGGGAAAATTGGATTTCTCTTCTGAATGACTTTCCAGTGGGAGACGATAAGGCCACAAAATGGATAGCTCCATAAACACACAAGTGTTGGATGGCTCAGCAGTTGACGTTGTCTTCTGCTCATTTTGGAGACTGTTTTGCTGTTTTCTGCATGAATAACGTACTTGGCAGCTCTGAGTTCTTCGAGACTTCATCCAACAACTCTTCACTCCCGTGCCCTCCAACACCTACCAGCGTCTGTCGTTACCTACCAGCTTTTCACCTTGGTCAAGATGGTTCACTGAAGTTCTCTTCAGTGGAATCATGCTGCTATTCTGATCTTTCCTCCTCCTTCCTTACTGAAGGAGGACACGATGCCCTTTCTACAAGCATGTTAAAAACTGCAAGCGGAAATTTTTAGTCTGTCTTTACTGTTTTAACCTCCTTGGTCACTGACATTCTTAGGAAAGACTGCCACAGAAACAAACCCGCCAAATCTTAAATCTTTCCAGCCTCCACAATATGCACTATGACTGAAAATGAGGAATTAATATTTACAGTCAGGTCGCCTAAATGTTATTTTCTCTAATCCTTGAAGGATACGCTAATAACTGTGATAGGCTGAAGGAGATACATGAATTCTCTCAAAGGAAGCTCTTTATTTTAATTCTTTATGTCAGAGTTAAATCACAATCCCCTTCTCACACCAGTTTTATATTGGATCAGTCAGCCGTTCAAAGCCTCTGCTCACAAATTGCTTCTCATCGGCAGGATCTGGTCCTTGCCAGCGATTATTCCAGGACCATGACAAGCTTCTTTAAAGAATGTATCAATTTGACCAATAAAAACTGAGATAAGAATAGGCCTTTGCTAATTTTGACACATATGTCTCAGCCACAGCTAACTGGCACAGACAAAATCTGAGTTATCCTTAAGCCAACCTTTAATAATACTAACCACACAGACTGCTCTGAGGAAAACACAAGGCTGCAGAAAAAAAATATTAAATATGAAGTATGCATCTTGCAAGGCAAAATGAAAACTGTAACCTGGCATTATTCTTTCATTTTCACCTGTGCAGATGAAGTGTGTTGTAAAGTAACTCTGGTAACATCCTGGTGACTTTACCACAAATAGCAGTCGTTGGTAGCCAGCAGTCAGGAGAGCACGTGTCTGCATTGTGTGTGTCTTCTACTGCATCCTTGCTTTTGCTGACTGAAATATAAGTAACTGTAGAGCAAGGATGTATGTGTCACCACATTACACTAATAAAATATTACTTACGTTATCAGTAAACCACAGCTTGGTGGCTGCTGAGGGAAACCAGCACTGCAACAGAGACCCCAATAGGACAAGCAAGAGATCATAGCAGAGGCCTTGAAGGTGCAAGGAATGGGATGACAGCAGGATCCCAGCACGATAAGCAAGTCATTAGTGTTCAGTTACTGCTTGCTAAAGGAATGAAACTTTAAAATATGGATAAAAGTGAGTTTAGGGATAAAAAGAAAATGAAGAAGTATCCAACATACGTAAAACTTACTATATGTAGCAAATTTGACTAAAATATAGTGAAACACTGGAGAAAGAGCAAACAAGCGAGGCACATATTTGTGCTAGTAAATACATAAAAATGACCCCAAATGAACCTCAGAGTGACCAGAAGGGAGCCATCAACATTAACTTCACCTTCCTCCTGGTAAAAAGGAGGAGGAAACCACAGATACCAACATCATACTCCCCCACCACATGAAGAATTCACGGTGTTTATAGCTTGTAACGACACCTTCCTTTTCTTCTTTGGGAGGACTGTAACACCAGAAAAGGATCAGACACTAGAAAGCTTATGTGTATCTGTATTGTTATCAGGAATGAGCTCTTGTAATTAGATAATTTGGACTATAAGCACCATCATTATAATTGGCCTAATAATAATTCTTTCAGTAGGCTGTTAGGACTTCAGCTAAACAAACAACAAATTCTTGGCTTTGCACATCGGGCGTGTTTCTTTCACCCACGTAACTGCAGAAGGTGCCTGGTGGGGTACCCCAGCCTTGAGAGCCAGCTGAACACCTGACGGAGCTGATGAACTGTACAGCAGGTCCAGTCTTCTGGTTTCATATAAACCAGAAGAAACTCATGACAACATTCTCTTGCCTCAATCAGATACGAAGCTTTCAGGAGATAATTTGCCCTTGATTAAGAATCACTAGGAAATTAATAAAAACAATAATTAACTAATAACTTAGAGCTCATTACTGAATGGAAATGTACCCAAATCTCAGTCCACATTCTTACAGGCAGAAAGCAGTTCCTAAGGAAAACCAGCAATATCCTTTTTTACCTTTCCTTTCTGATAACAACAGCCAGGATAGAAATACATCCACTCTCACGATACAAATTCTGATTAACAGGTGAGCATCACGTGAGGAAGACAGCACAGAGCACAACCTATGGCACTGAACTCTGAACTGCTATATGCTTAAGCTTTGATGAGATGAAGAAAAAGAAGCCCATAAAAAGCTATCTGACACATAAATAACAGGTAAATTAACTAGATGGACCTTCTGTATATCTTAGCAGAAGATAGATGTAAAATGTCTACGCCCCATGTGAAGGTATTTCTGGGTAAAACACTGCCACAGAAAATGGAAAAGAAGAGCAGAAGCTTCATCATCTCAAGGTCAGCATAACTGTATGTTCAGGCAAGTTAAAAAAAAAACCAACAAAAAAGTGCCTTCCTCTTTCCCTACAGTAAACTCAAAGACAAACTAAAGTACTCTGCAGCTAAGAACTACTGGTGAGAGCTATGAAAACCTTGCCCACTCTTCTTACAAAGACCAGAACAAATAATATTATTCTGAGAACTCCCAGCCCTGCAAAGAAACCTCTTACAATCCTCAAGCCCTACACAAGGATTGCTACAGCACTCCACAATTAATAAGTATTTACAGACCAGATTCTCTACTTTTGCACAAGATCTACATCATTCAGCAGAAACAGGTACCTTTGTTGGTCTTTAACTTGGCAGGAGAACCCTCTGGGTGATCACCATATTTTTCTGGTTCCTATTCACCAAAGTTGTATATTTTTTGATTTTGTCAACTCCACAAATCTCTCTCTTTCTAGAAAACCTTAAGGGCATTTTTAATGAAGAACAGAGGAAAAACTTTCCACAAATTTGGGTTCAATTTTCTTTATATACTTCTACAGATAGCTATAAAAAATAGAGAAGCAAATAACGACATTTCCTTCTAGCCTACCAAAAAATGGGCTATTTTCTCCACAAGTTATCTTCCCTGGAAACCTAGATCTTTCAGATACTGCTTTCAGTCTTTATAACATCCCTTAAAGTAGGCTGGTCTTAAAAATGTTGCTTCTGTCTTAAGGTTCCCACATTACTGCTCCGAGATTTCTTAGCAGCATGCTGTATTGCCAAGTGGACTGGGATAAAAAAAAAGATCTGTAAGACACCTGTTTTTCCCTCTCATATCCTCTCTGTTTTTTGCAAAATTGCCACAGATGATGCTTAGGGAAGGTTTGAAGAACACTACTTTACACAAACAACACTTTCTCCCTCTGCACATCCTGGATATATTGTTGGAATTCTGTCTCTTAATGGCATCAAAATGACTCATCCTTTATGAATGTCTTCAATCCATTCATCAAGCTGTCATCCCCAAAACTGCTTCTTGCCTTCTTGTGTAGGATGCAACCACATACTCACAGAAAGACTCAGAAAAGCTTAGAAAATTTCTCAAGTTCCAAAGCTTAGAAACTTTCTGAACAAAACTTACACTCTTACCTCTAACACAAATACACATGCATTAAAATTTCTTCCAGTTACTGTAAAAAGGGCAATTCAGCAGAGAATAGCATCATTTCTATTATGCAGTACATAAGCTGAAAGACCTACCATCCTTACCGGCGTGCCACAAAACCAGGCTACATCAGCAAATGAATGCATGGTACACCGGGTGGTGAGCACATGTGTAATTAAAGGAAAGCGTGGCCAAATAGGCTTCAAACAAAGACAATCAGGAGACCCATACACCACTTCTGGCTCGGACTCAGATTTATTGTAAAGCCCCAGTTGCGAAACAAAACAGCCTGTCCTTCAAACTCTGCCTGCAAAATGGAGTTAGTGTGAAGCAGCTGCCATGAAAAGCATTGCAGAGTACCAATACTTGAACTGATTTCTGATCTGAGAATATTTAGAAGGGGCTGCAATCCACATGACCCATTTCACGATGTTTTTGGGTTTTTTTAATTTATTACAGAAGCATAGAGATTAGCAAAGTCATCGAACACTGCTAACGTAAGGCAGGGGGATGGTTCACAGTTTCATCAGTCAAAACATTTCTTTAGATGGAGTGGCAGACAAACACGTGACTTCTTTCAGGACCATTTGCCATTTCACCAGTCTGCAAAGGCAGTGCCAGCACTCTGTGCACCAAAACCTGCACCTGGGCTTGGTAGGACATTCCCATATTTTGAGGAATCATGTCCCTGGGTAAGCTGCTAGCAGACAACTAAAGCTCTTCCTTGATCCCACTGCCCAGATTAGAGCAGTCTGTACTAAAATAAATAACTTGCTAAAAGATCACTGAAGATGGAACTAAAGTAATAGCTACTTAGTTTTACTAAGTTGGTTGTAACTTACATAGTGTTTTCTATTCTCATCAAATCTTGCTAATGTATAGCACTTTACTGCTTAGAGATAAACTGACTGTAGCTACGTTTTGAACTAACAGCTAATGCTAGGGCTTTAGCACTTTTTTTCTCTAAAATCTGAGAGTGCTAATAAGATTCCGGGTGAAAAATTGCAAATGGCCATCTTTATGAAAGAAAACCATCTCTTTTAACTCTAGCCTTCCAAAATGTATACTAATGATTGCATTAAAAATGGCAACAAATTGAAATAAACAAAGCCAAAATTAAATAATAGTAACAAAGCAAGAGAACCGCTTAAGAAATTTTGCATAATTTTAAGTACCTCTTGTATTCAAACATTAATACTTTGCAGTGTTAAAACTTCAAGCTTTCCTTCAATGGGTAAAAGATGGTGAAGTGTAAATTTGGGTACTTGGCTTCCCACCAGAAATTCTGAGCCTTCCCTGAGACTCTGCATATACACAGCTGCACCTGACACAAGCACAAAGCGGGTCTATTCATCAAATGCAGGCACATTTCAGCAATGCAAGTCCCCAGTACTTCTCACTGCTGAAACCAGATCTAGTGTTCTCCACAAGGCGATGAAGAGTTCTGATACAATTACAGGTAGCAGTCTCACACCCTTACAAGCAGATAAATTAGTGCAGCTTTGACTTGCTTTCTTGTCTTAACAGATGTTGTGAAACAAATCTCATGTGCCTACAAAGTGTACGCATCACTTTGATGTTACGAACGCTCATTTCTGCCTGGGGCAGTATCACTAACAATAAATCATGCTGTTTGACATTTCTACTGACCCTTAAGACACCAGCTGGCACCCTGCATGCAGCACATCTGCAATCTGTGTCCAGATTCCTGCGTACTGCCAGGGAAAGCATTCCCTCTCCCGCTTCTACTCTGAAGGAATTCTCCAGCCATTGACATGTTAAAGCTTAACTTAACACATTAACGGATGTAAAATTTAGGGAAGACTAAGTCATGTTACTTTTAATGTCCATTCACATATGAATTGGTTGATACTTCCTCTACTACAGTTCTTCAACTATTTGTGGTCTTTTGTAATGGCCCTCCGAATTAGGTTTACAATGGAAATGTCTTCCATTGCACGTTCTTAATCCTAAAGGTAATGGGAGAACCTGGGGTGACAATCATATATGTTGAAGAACTGGTCTTTCTAGTGACAGCTCCCAGGGGAGACAGAGTTGGCAGCTTGGTTTTCCAGGCTCAGCCCAACTGGAACATGAAACAAAACTCTATTTTTGTTTTAACAAAACTACTGATTTTGATAGGTTTGCCTTTCACTCTTGAAGATCCTGAATGTAGTGAAACCATTAATTACAACATCTTAAAGAAGTTATTATACTTCAGAGTCAATGACCTGAAGAGAAACAGTTTATTAGCCTTTCCCAGATCACTGTGTGTTCCCCAGTATTACTGTAACTTCACCATCTTCCAGGTCAGAGGGAGAAAAAAGTTAGATTCTAGAGCATGTCAGAGAACACGCCAGGAAAAGGAAAAACAAACAAACAAAACCCCCAAACAATCAAACCCCCCCCACATTAAAATTCATCAAACTCTCCCAAATAATATTATGCCACTGCACTTTCAGCAAGTGGAAGCAAAAGCGT
This sequence comes from Falco punctatus, assembly GCF_963210335.1. Taxonomy (NCBI): domain Eukaryota; kingdom Metazoa; phylum Chordata; class Aves; order Falconiformes; family Falconidae; genus Falco; species Falco punctatus. The sequence continues at coordinate 12,316,266 of NC_137588.1, read as the reverse complement.
TGCCTTTACCTTGCATTCTCTTCAATGTGATCTGATTAGTGCTGGGGTAATTGCACCATTCATCTGCTGACACGTAACCCAAATGCAGAAACCAGTGATTTTTGGTGACTCAAAAACTCAAACACAGAAAGTAGTATTTTTCCCTGGCCAAAACCTATCTTTCTGACAGCAATGAACTCTACGGTGTAACTGCTTTTTATTCTTTTACAGGTGCTAGGCTTAAGGAATACACCGCACCGTTCATCAGCACAGCACAACCACTCGACTTTGAGGGGGGCAGCAGCTGTCTGCCTGTGTGCACCAATTACACCGAACGGCAAGGATGGGAAGAGAAGTCGCTATCATCAGCTGAAGCCACAGGGGGCATTAATGTAACAGAATCTAATTACCTGCCTGGATTTTGGCCAGTGCACGACTGGAGTTCCCACCCTTGCTCCTAAGAAAGCGGTCTGGGAACTTCAATTATCCTGGTGGTCAAGGTCTCGGGTTTTGTATCTCGAAGGCAGCAACTCCGGCAACACAATTATATTGCTCCAATACTGAATCAAAGGAAAAAGTGCCACCCGTTGAAGTACCATCATGTCCTGTAGCACATAAATGTTAATTAGCTCTCTTTTTTTTGAAATTATGAGATGCTCTAGTCTTGCACAGTGTGAGATTTGATGAGATAAGAGCACCGGGTGGTACAGCTAATAAATCAGTTTACTGTACTACCTCATTTCTTTAATGAAAAGCAAATACCTGAGCCTTAGTAAAGCAAGAGCCCCAGGCATATACTTGCAAACCCAAATGCTGGATTCAATTTTTTTGCATTCTCTCCGAAATAGGGAGTGCTGACCTACTGCTAGTCATTAGAGAACACTCTCCTGTCAGGGGGCAACACTATAGCATAAACTTTGATGCCAGAATTAAAAAACACAGAAGAGATGACTGGCAAGGCCATTATGGGAGAATAACCAGTAGAGGTATAGTTTTCATACGGGAATAACTTTTAAAAGCTGACAAGAGCTGTCAAGGTGTCAGGGCAGGAGAAGAGCCAGCACAATTAACATATACCAGGCTTCAATCTACTGGGAGGGGAAAAAAGCAGGATTTATTTTGGACAATTACAAGTTAATAAATGGAAGTGTCAGTTCCTCTGTAGAGCACCCATTAAAGCATACTAAAGGTCAAAACCTCTTACAGTTTCTGTCATGGTAGGCAACACACTACCATATTTTATATTTCAAGCAATTTTATTGTCAATGACAGCAGATACAAATGTCCAAGAAGATATTTTCCTCAGCAATATAGTAGGCAGTTTACTTTGCAGAAATCACCTATACTCCCAGAAGTGACTACTATTTTGATTTTTTTATTATAAGCACTCTGTATTTTTTTAGATTTATTTTTTATTTTCCAAAGCACACACGTATGAGTGCGTGCTTGAAGTGGTGTGCTCAGGAGGGCACGCGATACCACTTCTTTACATCCTCCAGCTACACACAATCCCTGCCCCAGGAGTGACGGGCACCTATTCAGGGTGTCCGTTGCTGCCGAGAGCTGAGCAGCCTCCTGCATGCCTCTAGCCACCTCCTGCAGCAAGGTCAGCTCTCCCCTCAATAAGTGCAAGGGCAGGAGGGTATCGTTCCCTCCGCGACCTCACTGCCTGCTGTCTCCCTCCCCTCACTCCTTCTTCCCATTACATTCAGACCTGTGCTTCTGCTTCTCTTTCCTTTCACTTAAAAAAAAAAAAAAAATCATCAAAATAACTGGGTTTGCTTCGCCTGCAGAATTGCTCACCTTCTGCAGTGGACCAAGAAAAGAGATGTACACTATCTGAACCATGATATTCTCAGTTGCCTACTTAAGAATAAATTACAGATCAAGGATCTCCAGTTCAGATGGCAATTTGAAGGATTTGCAAAGGAGTCAGTCCTCTCCATGCAGACCCATTTAGGAAAGCACTGAAGCTCCTTTGTAGTGGGTGAATCTCCATCCTACAATGAGCAGCTAGTGAAGCTCTACTCAAATGGGGCCATAAACCTGGAATTTTACACTTTCTTACACTGAAAGAATAAAAAAAACTTCCAAACCTGGCACTTTTTAATACACAATATTTTCTCCTCACCATTGCTTAAGGAAAATGATATGACATTATATTTGCCTTGTTGATCTTCATGTTAATCGAGGCTGACAGATGAGTCATTAGCTAGTCCAGCTTCCCCTTGTTCATAGCCAGGCATGTGTGCACAGCCAAAGTAAGATACCTGAACAGTGCTTGTAAAGAAAATCTAGTACCTGCAGAGCCATTTGAAAAAGCTATCATTTAAGACCATTATTTAAGTAAAGTAAGCCTCCACCTCATCATCATAAGTGAAGTTATTCAACACCTGCCATTTTAAGGATGCCCAGCTCTTACCATTGCAAATCCTATTGCTCAGCTGTTATGAGAGCTTTGCTTGGATGGCCACTCCTCCTCACTCCAAATATTTTATTTTTTTTTTTTGGCATTAGGTGAAAAAGAAGGATCCTAAAATAGGCTTGAGTATAGCATATGCCCCTGCAGGAATTTTGGCATGGGGTGGATGGACACCTGCTTCAGGGCTGACCTACTTCTAAGCATCTGAACACAAAATCTCCTCGCAAAAATTCTCTGTATTTTTTTTTTTAGCTGTTCATACCCCAGTGATTTTGCCTGCCCCCCAGAAACCTTCTTTGCTCTTTGAGACATGAGTTGAACTCATGTTATATTGGGTCTGGCCTTTTGAAGATGTTGGCCGTGTTGATCACTATGGATTAACTCAGAATAGAGCTTCCACTGTGCAAGGCAAACGCCAAGCACTCAATGAAGAGGTCACAGGCTTTGCAGGCAGAGCAGATGTGAGAGACAGGTTAGGAGTCAAACATGTTCTTATTTAGTGAGCATATAACACTCACAGGTAGACTATAATAACTTATCATAGATGGTATTTTGAATATATTTCGCATTATACAATACATAACTTTTGGCCAACCTTATATAGTATGCTGATGACAAGAAAATTTACTAATTGGGGTATTCCTTAGAAATGCTAATCATGTAACTATGGGCAGAAATTAGGGAAGAAAATGAAGTAACCCACATCAGTAGCATGTGTCGGACTCATATCCAAACAAAGGAAAAAGAAAGATTCATTAAGCATAGAAGAAAAGTCTCCTGCTGAGGCAGAGAAGTGGGACTGCAAAGAAAGAGGAGACAGAAAGACAGGTGGCAGCAGCCTCTGTCTCACAAAACAGAAGAAAAAGAGAACGATTTATGTTAGCTTTATGCTTGCTTAGCAAAAGAGAGTGAAAACTAAGGATGAGTTTGATAAGCATCATTTTAATGCTTCACTTAATTTTTTCTATTTTATCTCATTTGTGAGTTCATTTTCAAATTAATATAGCCTTCCATCTTTTATCCTACCTAGTGACAGCAATGTCTCATACCACAGCTTTTGTCCGTGAGACAAAGGCTATTGACAACCTTAAGTATCCTTAAACTGCCCTGGTTTTGCAATGCTCACTGGAACCAGTGTGCCTCCAGGAAACCCCCTTTGGCTGGGGGACAGTTGCTTTTCTTGCAGCCAGGAGAGGGAATACAATAACAGTAAGGGAAGAAGTTGCACGGAGGTGAGGAGGAGACAACCTGATATTTAAGGGAGTCTGTGACAATGATCCCTAACCTCCAGTAACCCTTCTCTTCCATGCTGTCACTGTGAGTCTCTTGGTTTGTTTCTAGTTCTCATCACAAAAAAATTGTAGGCAGAAAATAACTCTCTGTAGTTACAAATCATGTGACAAAATGAGATCCTGTATCAGATGTGAATATACAGATGCCACTGCAGGCAAGCACTTAATAGCTATACAAAAATATACAATAAAGGTGGTTAAAAAGGAATAAATACAAATCAGAATTAAAAAAGGTGGAGGTTTTCATTTAGTAATTTTTTTTTTAACATTCTTCATTTTCAGTGCTAAAAAATGAAAGGTGGGTTACAGGTGCAGAGCCACCTTTTTGTGTTCTTTCTTGGTATCATTGAGTATATCAAAACAACAGAAATAAGTTACATCAGAGAAGCCAGGAATTTAAAAGTAGTAGCATTAATCATGAATGAAGTTGAATTAATGTTATTTATTATTTATATTACAGTATACCATGGGTCTCTTGTTGGTTTTAATTTAAGAAAAGATGCAACTTGCATAACAGAAAATTCCAGGAAAGAGAAGGATGCCTGCAAGAGGGAGGCACGGTCATGTAGACTGCTTGTATTTATATTGTCTTCTGCACATTGAATGTCTTAAGTAAAATAAATCATTCAACGAAAAGACATCAACACTTTCAGTCATTTGATGTTGAACCACTACCCTTCTGCCACTCACAGAGACTCTGGAAGAAATTGAAAGGTCCTTTACAGAATAAGTCAGGTTTGTCACAAGGATGTTTGTCATGAACAGGCACAGGTGAAAGCATAGTGAGAAACTAGGAGGCATTACTGGAACATATGTTTATGGTATCCTTGAGATGAAGGAAAAGGCCCAGCTGAATCCGAAATGCAGACAGGACTGAAGGCAGGGGCACACTTTTTGCTTTCCTCTACTCCGACTCTTGAAATCTTCTTCAATGAGGGCTACTGCCTGTCTGCCTTCAGAGGTCAAAACAGACTGCATGCCTGCTCGCCTAACCTGTCCCTTCAAATGCTCACACAGCCCTTACTTCAGCCTTTCTGATTTCATCCACGTGCAGTGTGAGGGAGGGGAAAGTTTAAATTAGGGAGTCACTTAGACCTTTACTGCACAGCTGTAGTGGTAGCACTAACTAAAAAACAAACCAGAAAAAAAGCCAAGCAGCTAACCACAGCAGCTCAAACCCCAAAAGCCAACCAGGAACACAGAAGAGGCTCTCCAGCTGAATTGTCCCAAGACTCCACTGATTGCATGTGGAAAAAGGAGGAAAAACCTGAGATCATATTGCAGACTTTGCTCAACGCACCCAGAGTGGTTTAGGAACTCGAAGACATTTCTGTATAAGCCGCCACTGAGCTGCAATTAAAACATGCAGAACAGTAAATATTGTTTCTAGAGTAGCATTAGCCTGCCTAAAGAAACCACAGCACTAGTCGCCTGCTGCAGGCGTGCCACCTTTCCTTGGATGTACCGTCGGTTAACGCCTGGCTCTGCAGACTTCCCAACGTCCTACTGCACACAGCGCATGGGCTGAGCAGGTGTCATCACTGGAGGGAAACCCACTACCACCTCCACGTAGTTCCTGCGATTTGTCACATCTCTTCACAAAAGGCAACATTATTGCAATGCTATGTTTTGTCAACAGGTCAGAACTACCACAAAGAGAAGAACCAGTGTTTTCTGAAATGAATGAAGGATTGATTTTGTACGGATCAGCAAAGACTGCAATAATAACCCTAAGATTTACTGTGGCTTGTACTGAAAAGGTTGCACGGTTCTTCCCGATGAAGAATGAACTCTCACATATAAACCAGCATGCACAAGCTGTAGGGTATAAAATACAGTTCTCGCAGAGTTTAGATGTGTCAGTGCATGGGGTTAATACCCTGTTTGCAAGCTATTAGTGGGACAAATAGGGTATATACTTCTCTACTGTAATTATATTTCTTCTAAAAACACTTTTTTCAGAAAAAATAAGTCAATTTGTTAATCAAACATTATTACAGAACAGCATTTCCCAAACATGAAAGACAGAAAATGTTATGCAGTATCTTTTCTGTTATAATTACTAAGGCAGGAACATAGTGATATGTCTTTTTTGGTAATGAGGAAACAGAATGTTCATTGGCAACAAAACTGCATTTTCAGTATTAATACCTTACTCAAGAATATCCTCATCTAACCCATCAGTGCAAGTTTTGAGCTAAAGAGTGCTTAAATACTCTGTTACACTGATAACAATTTCTGGGATTAAATTTTATAGGTAAAACAAAAACTGGAAGGAAAATATTTTTTTTCTTTCATCCAGGAAACAGTGTGTGATGTTTCTTCCTAAATATACTGAAATATACATAAAGAACAGAACTGTTTTATTTTAATATACATTCTATGAAGCAGAATAAAGACTATCATCGGCAGCCTGCCAATGTAGATGCAGCACTAACAGACCAGCAAAACTCTTTCCAAGTGTCCTTGTGCCTTAATGCAACAGGGCTGTATTTCACCTTTTCCTGCAGCCTACACTTCGTGCTGTCTACACCAAAACCTACCCCAAACCACCTACCAGGGGTGACCCCAGAAGCAGCACTCTTGGCAGCCCACAACCCAGAAACAGGCTCCCCCTTGGAAACCTCTCCAGCGTTTGCTCTGGACACATCCTCACACTGCAACGGGGCAGAGATCCCCACTCCATTTCCCTCTTCCTTTGTGGCCCAATGTGCTCCTGTCATGCTGGCAATTCTGCCTTCCTCTTCAGAGTAACAGCAAAAGGTTTGACGTTTTGTTTATGCTTTCTTTTTTTTTAAAAAAAAAAGGAGTTGAGAAAGGAAGAACAGAGTGTCTGCTCCGATGCTACCAGCAGTGCTGAGCTATAATTAATAGGCCTGGTGATGACCCGTATTAGCATTACTGTCAGTATCAGTGCTTAAGACTTCAAAGGAAGCTTTTTACCAAAAAAACAAACCAACCCCATTCCAGACAGAAAAGACCATTAGATAATGCAATAATCATGGGAAAAAAAACCTGAAAAACAGTGATGGAGCAGCGTGTGTTTGGAAGAGGAGGGGGTCATTTCATGGTTGTATGTGCATTAAAAATATACTTATGTATAGGAAAACACAGCTGAACATTTGTTCATGTTCGCTTAATATTTAAAAAGGCTACAAAGTTTACTATCTTTTCCTGAGGGGGGGGGGGGGGGGGGGGAAGATATATAGGAAGAGATGCTAAGTTACATTCTGGGAAACCAATAACAGTAAGAAAGAGCTACAAAACATCAATTCAAACAAAAATGTTTAAATCTTCATCTATGCTTGCTTAATATTCAGAAAGTTAAGACTGCCTGCCCACAAGGAGACACTGCGTCGTTCCATCTTTTAAGGTGAGAAACAAGCTGAAGTAAGGGAAGGAATGTACAATTTCTCCATTCCAGAAAACCCACTGCAAGAATCCTGACTATCCAATATTAAAAGGGACAAGTCACTTAGCTACAGGGATAGAAAAAAACACAAAGAAAAAGAGAAATACTGAAATGTACTTGAAAGAATTATTTTGACTTGCAAGGAACAGACAGAATGACGCTACACGTGCATCCCTGTGTCCCACAAGGTCCATCGAACGGGATGCACCAGGGTCACGCTTTCCCCACGAGGGCATGAAGCAGCTGGCATTGCACCTGTGCTCCTGCTGCCCGTCGCCACACTCCCTGCAAACACACAGTCGCCCCCTCAGTCACGCAAGGCACTGAGGGCTGGGCACCAAGACATCCACACGGGCATTCTTCTGATCCAAGACCAGCTTAGGTGGTGTTGAAGAAGTGATTTATTTTATCACTTTCAGGGATTTTCATGGCCATAAATTCTCACCATGGCCCTCCTGTCTCTTTCGTCATCTTACACGTCCCTCCTGGCAGGGCTCAGTGTGTTGCAAGGTCCAGGAAATGCAATGCTGTTTCAGGCTGCGTTGAGCTGCACCGGGGCTGTCGGCTAGTGGAAAAGGTTGGGACCCAGCTGAGAGCAGCCGACCTTCCCCCTCCTCCCGCATCTCATCAAGCAGAGCCTGGCAAAGCTGGACACAGAACGCTGTCTTGCTTTGCATCACTCCTTGAGATCCCCTTCACCATTCCCCTATCAGGTAGCCAACTCCAGCTTTCCCACAGGAAGGGTTACACTTAAAACTTGTGAAACAGAAGTTTTAATATTCTTATCTTATGAAATCTTAGTGGTGAATATATCCCTCAAAACTCTGACCCACTATTCTCCCATTTGTTTTGCTTATGAAGCAAATCTTCATTTTTCAAGTTCTTAAGGTTTTATTCTGCAGTACAACAAAGTTCTTTATTGACATACTGCTCTATGAGTATGTCAAAGATGACGCTTTTTTTGAGAACCACCATTTCTGCATTTCCAAGATGATACAGAACACATTGCCTCTCTCTGATTCCAATAGCTCCAGGGGAGCCCAACCTGCAAAAAGCACGCCTGAAAAACATGACATAAAATACTGTTGGCTCCAGGCAGTTAAATTCTTTCACTTTGTAATTCTCGCATTATGTATCCCGTTTCCCTTCACACAGGTATGAGCTGTGTGGCTACGCCAGGAGCTGCAGATGGCCTGGGCACAGACCCACTGTAGTGTTTGTGTTGTTTTACGCCGGCCGGCAGGCGCCCTGCGGTGTGCTCTCCGCAGGCGCCAACCAAGCAGAAAAGATGGGATTTTTTTCTTTTTTCATTTTAAGAGGTAATAACTTTACAATGAGATATTTTTAAAAAGCTGTAATGATGACTACAAGGATTCACTGCCTTGTTTTTAAATGACAGAATCAAACAACTGCTAACACCTATTTTGGCTGAGAGTACTGGCATGCCCAAATGTGCTACACTGCTCTTACTTTATAGCTTACATGCTTCATACCTCATAGAAGGTACAGCATTAGTAAATTAAATATTTACTATATACTATATACTAACAGGGGTTTCATTATTGTTATGCCTAACTGTAGCCTTCCACTTCTGAATTTCTTTTTCTTCACCCATATTCCATGAAATATTTATTCAATAAACACACAAAGACAACTAAAGTTTGGACTTCTGGTTGGCTACAGATTGATATTCTCTAGCTTATTTGGCACTGATCTCTAAAAAACATGCAAAGAAGAAAAACATGTAAGGAGAGAATAATGTAGACAGGAGAAATCTGTGTCTGGACTAGGGCAAGGAGACAACTACTAATTTAGCCTTCCTGCAAAATTTGTGCGTTATTACCTCCCTACAATAGTAAATACATTTTCAGAGCAGGGAGATCATTTTCATCCAGGGAGACACAGTTTGAGAAATGACCTCTGGTTCTGTGGGGAAAATTCCTACTTATAATTTTCTTACTTGATTTATTTGCATATCTAGATAGAAATACATTAGGGCTATTAATTTTATTTTTCCTAACAGCTTTTCTTTTATTGTTGTTGTTCGAAATTTGGAAGAGCACTCCTGGGAGAGGAAACAGCACCAAGCCCCGGTGGGCCGCCGTGATATTAGGCAATTAATCAGAAGTTCTGGCATGGAGAGGAAGACTTTCAAATACAGGAATAAAACATCTTTGCTCTTGTAGCGACAAGAAGTCTCTTGAGAAATGACTGTTGGAGGGAGCTAGCTGTGTGATCCAGCCTTCTTCACCAGTGAGACACCACAACTCACCAGCTCTGAACGGCTATGAGACAAAGGTCGTTCAGAGCCCAGGACTTCATGCTCAGCCACATTTATCAAAACTGCAGTGTTCTGAGGAACTCAGGCAGGACTTTTTTCCCCCTGCATAAATACAGCACTTCAGAGAGCTCCTCATGCGCTTCCAAATACTTAAGAAATGTTGCATAAAACCATACAGATGTTTTTAAAGCCCTGGCATGGGTCTCAAAAGCTGCATTCTGTGATTTTAGATCGTCATCATCAAACAGCAATTCTCTTCTTACTATATGAAATAACAGTGGTTCTGCCTTAGTTACATTTCTCTCTGTATTGAGCCCAGAACATTTTACCTGCATTATATTTTGGTGTTTTTTTCCTTTTTTTTTTTTTTTTTTTGTTATTGTCTAACTGCTTGCAAGTTGCTTTTCCAGAAGTATTTCATAAAGGCTACAGATATTGCTCTCCAAACCACATTGTCAAAGCTAAGAACGAGAAAACACTAACAGGCAGTGGAGATCTTGAGAAACTGCTCTGAACTCCTTCAGGTCCTAGGAGGTAAAATTATTTCCCCCCGTTTCTACCCTTTCTTTCTGGACTGGTCAGAAGGACCTCATACTATCTCAAAGCGAGTGTTCAGAAGCTGTAAGGCACAATAAATCAAAACTCAACCAACCCCTGACAGTACAGTGCCCCCCACCCCAAAGAGGAAAACTAAATAATTAGAAAATCTTCTATTGCAAATCCTGTAAATTTTCTGTGCTAGCAACCTTCGAATCAATGGAAAGAAAATCTTCTACAGTAAAACTGAGGTACAGGAGCTGTTACAAATATTTTCACCGGTACACCACCCCATGGCTTAGATAGGGTGCTAACAATGCTCAGTTAGGACTAAATATGGCTCTTCAGAATAGCAGGGATGAATTCAGGTTGTGGCAGAGCTTTCATCCATTTGATCATACAAAAACCACTGTCAGGTGCTGGGAATGAGACACTGAACTGGCTGCTTACAGCTAATTCTTGGATCATGGGAACTTTTTTCTAATAGGTGCTTTCCCTTACCTGTCCATTATTAGTAGAAAGGTGTGATTGAAGGGAGAAAGTTAAGAGAAAAAAATATGAAGCACAATCCAAAACCAGATTATCTGTTCCTCTCACCCCTATTGAACTGCTGGAAAACTTCTGCCATTGAGGTAGGAAGTTTCAAAGACAAATTCAGAGCATTCAACAGTAGCATCTGCAATGGCTCTAGCACACTTAGCAAAATCAGGTTACTCAAAAAAAGCAGGTGGTATGAACTTTCTTGAAAAATGAGCAAATCTGAGTGAGCTTGCATTGCAGCATTTGCTGCCTGCCCCCTTTTTCACCCAAAATACAGGAAGAGGAATGGGTTTCCTTTATAACAGCAGTGGAAACCAACACACACAAAAAAAAAAAAAAAAAAACCCAAACAAAAAAAACCCACAACAACAACAACAAAACAAAAAAAACTCCAGAAGAGTTAAACTTGACTTAACCTTTTAATCTCAGGAATCAATAGTCTAATTTGTCAGTAATACTACAGAAAATTATTGCTCTGCCCAAACAAGCATCCATACTGTTTTTTCTACTGGAAAACTAGAAACTTTTGTCTGATTTCCTACCAGGAAGATCAGAGTTGTGGAGGTCTTACAGAGGAAGATGGCTTCCTGTGTGTCACCAAAACCACCGACAAAGCCACATGCACACACATACACAGAGGCCTCATGCAGAAAAGATGGAGAGGTATGATCTGCCATGCTCTGTCAGACCCTTCTGCAGTGCCCACCGCCTCCTGCCTAAAGCCATCAGGAAAGAAGAATAACCATATGAGCCGTTGGAAACAAGCCCCAGGTCTCACACCTGACCTCAGTTTCAAAATCAATTTTTCATCAGTCCTGAATAGAGGAACAAACACTACAGCCTTCAGGTCTTCATTTTTTAGAAGTGCTTCAGAACACTGAAAAATTAATATATAAACATCTTGAGTTCAAGTGAAGAAGATTCTGCCCATCACTTTCTTTTTTGCTGCCTTCCATCAATGAGATGCTGCTGTATGGACGTAACACCTGAAGAACCAGTTCCAGCTTATTTTAAATAAAAATATTTGCATCTCATAATAAACATCTATAGGATGCAAAGAAGCTAGCTGCTGATTTCTTATCTAACATATCTTTCTCTCCAGCTTCTCACAGACTGCTATTGCTGCTGAAGTCCACATCTCCATACTTCTCAAAACTAAATCTAACACACTGACACCGTAAATTATGGACTAAATAAAAATACCAGTGAGAGAGAGGGAGGGAAGTGTTTCAGGGAGGAGCACTGAAGGAAAGAATGGCAAATAATTGGCTTACATAATGCAGATATAAAACACATACAGCAATTAATCCATGTTCACTCTGAGCAGAATTACAGGACAAGGGAAGATTCCATTAGAAAGAAAAGCAATCAACCAGATCCACAACCACATGATTTCACCAGATTAAATAATTAAAAAGAAAAAGATACAGAATAATTGTCAGCTAAGTGGACTAAGTAGAAATTTCCTGCACACATATTACATATCTTTACATTATCATAAAATATCTCTATAGTACAGTCAAGATGCATTGTCTTTTCCTCCAAGTTACATAGTCCCGACTCCTCAGGCAACCAGGACGTTACCCTGGGATGCACTGCCTCTCTTGTTACGTGGAAGCACTGCTTTTACATTACCAAAGCAGGACACACAACTTGGAGGTGCAGTGATAAAATGCGGTGGTAAAAATGCAAATGCCGATGTTTTAAAGCTAACATGTATCTGCTTGTGAGCTGAGCCAGAAACTTTTCATAACTGCAGTTTTCTAATATTCAGTATATTTAAGTAAAATCATATAGCCCATTTCAGAATGGTATCTGCACTAAAAGAAAATTTACCAAAAATTACGTGGAGTTTCTTATCCACATCTGTTACAACAAATGCTTCCCATAAGTCATCTCTTAGGTATACCACAGTATTTATGTGCACAATTAAACCGCTAACAAGGAAACTCTACATTAACACTCGTAATCATATTTTTTCATCATTCCCTGTTCATCTTCACATTTCAAATGTTCACATTTCCCTTTCTTTCCATCTCAGAGTTTTCAACTCTGAGTTGTTACATGAAGCAACATCTTCATGTCAAGATTTCTTTCTAAGAAAACAGTGTATTTTGCTTCCCAGAACCTGAAATTTGGGCACAACTCAACCCTGATTTCCAGGCTCACCTGAAGGACATCTTACTTCATTATTCCACCTGAAACTAAGTTGAAGTAGTGAGCAGATTCTTCTTACCTGTTTGTGAGCATGATCATAAGAGTTAATGTGATTGTCAAACTCCTGGTGTTTATAGTACTGCTTGTCACAGAGTTCACAGTAGAAGTTGGCTTTAAGATCTTCCAGAGCTTTTGCTATCGTGTTTTTCTTTTCAGCATAATCCTGGAGGGGGGTGGGAAAAAGTAATTTTAGTTTTGCCTTTGATGCTGCGAATGGATTTTGCGCTCTGCAGTTAATCATATTTGTAAACATTTACACACCTCTGTAAGTAAAAGCCTTCACATATTTGCTGTGTTACACTGCACATATTTACTGTATCTGCTGCGAGGCTGAAGATTTGCACACATCAATTTGCTATACAGTTGCCAGCTCCCTTTAGGGGCTCTGTCAGAGGCTAGAAGGATTTCCCCAGGTTCTGTCTAAACACACATATTTATCATGCTGAAGGCTATTTTCAAGTTAATTTTGATCCAAGACTCACTGCTCCAAAGATCTGCTAGGTAATATACCCAAGCAGAATAAGCATGAAGATACAAACGACAATAATTTAGTTATCAGGCTTTTACAAGAAAGCAGAAAGTACACTTACTAAACAGAAAACAAAATCAAAGAAACCCTGCTGGGTCCTTCTTAAAGGCATGTATGTATATACATTTCTTGAAGGCATATACGTATACACACTTCTTGAAGGCATATACGTGTACACATGAAAACACAAGGAACATTTTCATATCTGAGATGTAATGAGCACCTTCATAGTTTTGTTATTTGTCATCCAGTATTAGAAGACACACATCTCCGCTTACCGTACGTCAGCAAAGGCATTTCAGTCCACCTTGCTTATCATTTACAAGCAAATTATATAAAATAATATTATTAATTTCCTAAATACATTGATGGTAACATGGCCTGTTCTGAAAGAGCATGGAAATGGTCTGTCATCTCAAATTACTTTAATACCAGTTAAACACTGAGCATGTATAATTTCAGTGCAACGACTCTTGCTTTTGACAAGTCTGCCTGGGATAGAATCACACCCTGAAATCCCAAATGCCACAAATACCATTTATACCCCTTTGATTTGTTTAAAGAAATTTCAACACTGTGAGCTCTTTGCAACCGACCCTAAATTCTCCTTGTTTCTGCCTTTTTACTTGTTCTGTTAGATTAAGATAAAACATGATCTCATAGCCAGAACACCTTAAACTGAGTTAATTTGGGGGAAAAAGTCCCTGTTTCCTAGCAGTTTTCACAGCTTAGATCTCATACACCCAATATAATTCCAAAATGGAAACTTTATCACATTAGAATATTTTAGTCACAATTTTTATTTAAAAAAAAAAGGAAGGAATAGTCATACAATTAGAATTACATCCACAAAGTACTTATTTAAAATAGTACTCCAAATATAATTCGGTATGATTGGACTGCTAGCAAACACCATTGATTCATCCCCAAACTGAGGTAATACCTCCTCAAAATTTTGTCCGTTAAAAGAATTTTGAATATTTGCTGACACGTGAGAAACTCACACATTTCTAAAGCATTTCATAAAATCTGTTCTGTTTAAAACCAAAAGGAGTTAGCATTTCATTTCAAGAAACAGAACTATTTTATACTTTGAAATAGTATATTTATGCTGTATGGAAACCTAGCCTGGGAACCTTAATTCTTGCTATCAAGTAGTAAGAAACTACAGATTTTGAACCACTTAAATTATTACCAAGATGCCTATGTTTAGGAAAACAGTGGAGACAGCATATAAAGACCCTAAGGAGATACAGTCCCTTGAAACACTTTAAAAACAATTCTCGTAGCCTACAAAGGGGTGCCATCTAATTTTGCTTTTTTTTAAAACACGAAAGAAATCTGAAATATTATATATGACATCTGTGAAGGACGACGGTGGGTGTGATGGATTCTAAGACAAGAACAGTGAATCGAATATAAATTTTCCTTTGTAAAAGATGTCAAACCATGTTGTTGATTAACTCTCAAGCAAAATTTTGCAAGGCTTACATATATAGCAAAATAGCTTGAAAAAAATTACGGAACTTCATTGGTGTTCCTTTTGACATAAAGCACCATTTTTGAACCAATACACTTACTGTATAGCAGAACCCAACCTGAATGCAATTATATTTGATGTGCCAATGCATCCTAATAGAGCAGAGACACTGGAATACTGCAAAGCAATAAAATTTCATCATGATCTTGGGGGTTCTACTATTAAATTCCTTCAGCTAGGGTTCTTTTGAGGGTAGGGTTAATTTTACATTACAGCATTACACCACGGTTTCGGAGGCAAGTAAAAAATGTCATCACATCATCTAAATTAGGCACATGTAAGTAGATGAAATACAATAAAGGAGTTCGATCATACACAGGGAAGGGGAAAACCAGGACTTTTACATGGTAAGAACCACAAGTATTTGACCTTAGGAACATAAAAATGGTTATATTGAATCAGGTCAATCTTTTGAACCCGTGTAAGATTTTATTCTGTGTAACTAAGGAAAGCGACTCTTAACTAAGGACCGTTCCCTCTGCTTTGCAGCTGCATTCTGCTACTTTTAGGTTTTGCATATTGGAAAAGGTCATACACACACATTTTTCATTCCCTTTGACTGGCTCATTCATAATTATATACAATCCCTACCACCCTGCCTCTCACTGTCGCTCTCTGAATGATATAGTTCTAGTTTATTCAGGCATTCCTTGTATCAAGGCCACTACCCAACCTCTGCTTGTTCTTTTCACCAAAAGAAGACATGATAACACGATATACCATTGCACTGTGCAGTACTATATTGATATTTTCTACCCTATTCCTTTTTGTACTGTCTTAACATAGGAAATTTTTTACATCACGATAGAGCACTAAACCAACATTTTTATAGAACCCCTTTATCACCGACACCCTTTGCCACTGTGCAATATTTTGCTGGCAGAAGACGTTTCTATCCAACTACTACACATCACCTGACTTCAAAAACCTCACGTTTCTTCAGTGGCAGCAATGGCCATTAACAAACCTCATGGCTGAGGTACCGGCTTTGGGGTCTAAGCATGGGCAATAGCATTAACTATTAATTGTTGGCAATGAAGTATCTACCTCCAATAGGAATACATTCACAGCAAAAACTTCTAAAGGAACAGTAGCAGAAATGTTTATTTTTGCACAATTCTGCATTGCGTTGCACTTCAAACAATCATGAAACACACAAAAAAGGTAGTTTCTTCATGTTAGCTCCTAAGACTACCTGATGAGACTTCACAATTTTCTTTTAATCTGGTGGGAAAAGACACTGAACCACCTCTCCAAACATCTTTGTTAGTCCTTTCCGTGACTTCACCTTACTGCATTGCACATACACACACAAAAATACCTTTTCTAACACCCTTAAGGAAGGGTGTTGAGGAGATTCTCTGTGGCCGTGGGATCCCCAGGGCCGTGGCAGGACTGAGGACACGTTCCTGCTGCTGCTTTAGTGTTGGGAGCCAAGGGAAGTCCCATCTCAAGGGTGAACAGGGAATGGAAAAAGGAGCACACAGGCTGCTGGTTCTCTGCCTGCCAGGCTATTTCTATCGATTTTACAGGGAGTACTACCTTGGAAGAAGAGGCTTTTGCTAGCTCTATCAATTTTCATGAGGGATAACTGCCCAGAAACTGACAGTAAAAAATTACAGTCCTTGGCCCTTGATAGTATCGGACAGTGGACTGCAGACAGAAATGACCTGGAAAATCATTGGAGAGGAATAGTCCTGGAGTAAAGTAGCAGCCAAAAAACTCACTTAAACAGGTTAAACACGATCAGGTTTAGTCATGATTTCATCAAGATTTGAAAACTGTCCTGGAAGTTTTACAAGAACTTTGAATTATGATTCAGCTTGGTAATGAAACTCAGAACTGAGTGTCGCTTAGTTTCATTATTTTTTTCCTGAAAGGCTTATTATCTGAAAGCCTACAGCTATAATTCACTGTAGCTATTTTTCATAATTTATATGAAAGATCTCTAATAAGTGATCACATCTATAAGCTGGCTTTATTTCTCTAAATCCATCTTCTCCATCCTCCGAAGCCTTAAGCCTGGGCAAATACTACTGCAAACATCTGATAAATTGGATTAGGAACAGGCTTCATCTGCAGAGGGGCTACCTGTCACCAACTAGACTAGACTTTCTGCCCCCATTTTGGGAGAGAAAAAGAAAGAAGGAAAGTGACAGAAACATTAAACACTACTTGGATAACTTTGGAGAGTTGACTGGATGCCTCAATCTAGTGGATATTTTTATGGAGCGCACTTCAGGCCATACTTCTACTGTCTGCAGAAAGGTCAGCTAGGAAAAAAAAAAGGTAAGAATGTGAAATTACAATACGTTATCTACTCCATGGTGACTGCCAGTGTGAAGATTCTTACTTTACAATAAATGTGAGCTCCTTTTATTGCAGTAAGCTATTCTGCATTTACTGTAGGCTTAAAAGGGTCAGGCCTGCAGTCACTGCAAAGTAAAATGTATTACAGAAATAAACCCCTTCTTGAGGATAATTTACTGGTACAGTCATCCCAGAGAGGATTAGACTGCTCCGGCCTGATCCTCCGGATTAGATCACATTAGACCCGACAGATGTTCCAGTGTAACCTGGTTTCACAAAAACTATTTAAAGCATTTTTTTTCTGTCCCAATAACTGCAGGGGAAAAAAAGCAAATAAATAAAAAAAAAAAAAAAAAGGCGCAAAAGTGTATTTTGAACACTGTCAAAAACTTGAGCTAATACTCTTGATGTGGCAAAGCTACTCTATATATTAGCTGTATTTATATGACAGAACCTGCCTAAAAATATGCTGTTACCACCCCACACACACACACAAACCAACAAACAAACAAAAAAACCCAAAACCAAGAGAAAAAACTGGCCATAGCTTAAGAACACCCTTCTCTATAGTCAATTAACTATGATACTCATGGACATGATAAACAGCAGATTCCCTTAATTTGTGGTATATTTACTAGGTGTTATAAAGACAGTACAAAGAAGCAGATTTAACTGAACAAGATGTATGATTTGCTAACATCTCCTCTACTATCGTATTACTTGGTACACGTAATTTTTTAATACCTTCTCATATTACTTATTTTTTCTCATGTAAGTAGTCTATACATCATTCACTGATGCACTTGAAGGAATAAATAAAAAATAGATTGCATTAATAATGTTAAAGCAGTCTAGTACCAAATCTAATTATTTATAAGGTTCTTGTCCTTATCAAGCCGGTGAGATCAAAGCAAAAGCCAATGAGATACATTGATCAAATTACTCATTGATCTTAACAAATTCATTTCCAAGCAGTGTATAGTGAGTTTCAGTTTCATACCAAGGAGTCTGGCTGAGAAAATATATACCAAGAATATCATCAGACCTTTTTGATTGGCCTACCTGAAACATTCCCATTAGTTGAGAGATGTGATAGCAACCTAAAACTCACAAGGCCATGAGCCTCAGATGCTATTTCCTTGATTTCTTGGTCCCTTCTGACACTTTCCTTTTAGGCACAGGTGTACCCACCAGCAATGACCTCACTGTTTCACTGCGGTGGATGAGGATGGGCTCAAGAAAGGAGTGATACTCTGAAGACCCCTACATTAATTGAACATCAGAGTCTGAAAAAAACACACGCTCTACCTTTATTTTCTCTTCAAGATTAACTGCAAACAACCAGTTACAACCAAAACACTTATTACGTACAAGAGAGTTAATCAGTATTCTGCTATGTGTGTACTTGAAAATTATATTAGAGACATGCAAATTATTATAAAACTGGTTTCTCATCTTCCTAATAAACACACAGAGAGTATTTCACATTTAGGTAAACACCCTTAACATTAGGTTAAATAACATCATGAAATCAGGAAGAAATAGCAGAATTTATTCAAATTAGTGCTGTTTGCTTCCTAATGCATCATTGGTTTTTGAAACACCAGATTCGTTAACCACACACCTACTAAGGCAAACAGCTGCATTTTGCCCCCCCTGCCCTAAGCGGGGTGAGATGGATGTGACCAGGGACAAAGCTGGACTCAGCAGAGAGCAAAGCAATGCAGCAGTGTCCTGCACTGTTAGGATGGATTGGATTAACTTGAAAGCAATCTTATGATGAGACAGCAATTTGTTATCAGATTTGTCTGTCTCATTAACTTACTTAAAGTACTTATACTGTATAATTACTTTTAACTGGGTCTCATGAAATCACTTGATTGGGTTTTTTTTTGCCATTAAAACTAACTGTTGTGCCTAGGTCTGTAGAACTATTTATTTATTCTGGTGCTTTAAAAATTACTTCCAGGCAGAGCATGCACTCACAAGGCGAGAGTGCCAGACACACGTTTGCCTGGATACTAGTATTAAGAAGGAACTCTTCAGCAGTGCTTACAAGAAAGTGTGGGTCTAGTGATAACGGGAAAAAAAATTATTTACCCCATGTCTACTACTAATCTTTTGATGTACACACACGGTGGAATTGAAGAAGGTTTTTCTGTAGAAAAAAAAGAACGTTTAACTCTAGATATCTTCTTCACTAAATCTTCATCGCTGTTTAATGACAAGTAAGGGAAGGAGGAGGAGCCTGGTACCAATCTCCTTTACTCTCCCATGTTAAATAGTTCAGTCACACACTTTAATTAGAGCAGAATTTTGATTTTAAAACATCATGGGGTTGATTTTTGGCATTTCATTTCCTCATAGCAGGCATGTAGTCATCTAAAGACTTTCGTAGCTACTTAACATAATGTCATTGACAGGTAAGTGTCTAATGTAATTAGACTCTTCAGGAAAATCAAGTTTTCTATTTGATCCTACCAGCGGCACATGAAACTAAATGAAATGCCTTTTAACCCTGCAGAACTTGCAGCCCTGGAGATGGACTGAAAACCCCTCTTGAGCACAAAAAACAAGCGCTAGAAAAAATGTCAATATTTAGGGCTGGCTGTGCTCAGACCGAGGGGGATGACAACATCTTTTGCAAGGCGCGGCAGGACCCCAGGAAGGGCAAAGAACAGGGCAAGGGCAAGCTGTTTATTTATTTCACCTCAGGTTAACTGACTGCAAATTGACTGGCTGCTATTAATTTGTATTAAAAAATTGCTCTGAGCTCTTCAAGCCTTAATTTGTTGGTAAACTTAGGTTTTGGTCTAACAAAAATTGCCAGTCAAGCTAGCCGGGGCGCTGAGGAAAGAGAAAACTGGACCCCATCTTATGAAACTTATTTAATTTTGAGCATATGGTTGATCTACGGAACAACTTACAGATTAAAATCTGCAAACCTGTATTTTCAGGATGAGAGTTCTTGGTAATTATCGAGTTCAGTGTTCCTTGCTTTGGCTGCTGTGCTTGACTAATAATTTTTTTTTCTGCAAGATTTTTATCATGATAGTCTATAGTGATTTTTTTATGCTAAACTTTCAAAACACTATTTTTCTTGTATTTTTTCTGCTTCTGCTTATATTTTTTAAGGAATGTTTTTTTAAGAGAAGCAAAAGGAAATATCATAATCCTTGAACTGAAATAAAGATGTTTATGTGCCATTTTGTTCCTCTCAAGAACACAACTTCTCCATGACTGGTTAAAATTGCAATCCATTCTACTTTCAAACAAATCTGAAACTTTGTTATTTAAATATAAATCAGTGTCTCAAGACTGTGAGATTATATTTGCCCTATGGAGGAAGTTTCAAACTGTATTTTAAATTCAACAAGTCCACTGCGATTTCACAGCCAACGTGTCTGTCAGGAGCAGGGCGCTGCCGAACAGCACATGGAGCCTGCTGAAGTCAGTGCTCCTGGAAATCCCCACAGCAGGATCAGGGATTTTTCTTCGCAGAACCTTTCACCAATTCCATTTTACTATGGCTTTCCAGACCATTAAACTTTCCATGCAAATTTACTATCTTTTTTATAGCTTCAGGGACCCGTCATGACTAGCCTTACATTATGTGCATTGAAGTTACATGCCACAAGCACTTAAATACCCAGCCACGGAAAAAGAGACCTTAGAACTGGGCCAGGTCTGAAACACTCCTAGGCAGGTTAGTGTGCCTGCCCAGCAAGTCCTGGACACAGACAGGAACCAATTCCAGTTGCAAACCAGAAGGATGGTCTATTCTCATACATAGCTGATGGTCTGTATCAGCTTATCCTGCTGGAAAGAAGTATCTCCTACATCGGCATTTGGTTATTAAATGGAACACATCCTGTACAGCTGGACCAACGTACTTTTAATCTTAGTTAAAAAAAACACCACTACCAAAAACCCCCAAACCTACTAGGAATTACTCTCCTGAGCTTCTTCAGTTGTCTAATTATTAATATGTACAAGCTTAAGATTTGCATTATGGTGCAATACGATGCAGTTAATATTTATTTTCCTAAAATTAATCCTCAGTGTTACCAGTGTCAGAAAAACTTTATCTGAACAAAACCAAAAACAACAACAACAAAAAAATTGGTGGTGGTGAGCGAAGGCATTTCTTTCGGCATCTTTAAATAATGGAAATAAATCTTTTTACTCGGAGAAAAGCCCAGAGAAAAAGTTAGTCCTAATGGGAAATGGAATTAAGTTTAAATTTCCCATAGAGAAAACTCCTTGAAAAAAATCCTTATAAAGACTTCTACTTTTAGGTTGATTCAAAATACTCTTCACAAGCAGTAATTGTGCGTGATGCTCAGTCTAAGTGAAAAGACAGTAACACTACTTGGACAAAGAGAAACAAGACTGTAAGAACAGTGCCTTGCAAACACACAAACACGTTTTGAAAATCCTGTTCTTTCATTTCTGAGATTGTTTTGCAAGTTGCCAAAGCATGAGAAGAGCCCTGCAGGAGCCCTGATTTACCCTGGCAGATCTACACTAGCTAAATTATAAGTGACCTTATTGTGGTCTTAAACACAGATATAGCATCTTTGAGATGAAATGGGCCTGGAGATGAGATGGGCCGGGTCTTTGCGCTCTCTGAAAAGATGATAAAAAATGTTGCAAATGTCTGAACAACCCTAGGTTTAAAAAAAAAAAAAAAAAAAAAAAAAAAAAAAGGTGGATGGGAAAAAGAAAATAAAGAAAGGAGCTTGGAGTAACAGTAACCAGTGACCCATGGCAAATGTCTTTTTTCCAATGACTTTTAATGAGTTTTTCTTACTTTTTGATTTGTGTGAGAAACAAATGGCCAACGGAGCATTTATCATTGCTATGAAGCCCACATAAATAATTACTTTATGTCAATGATAATACTTAAGTTTTGAAGCTTTTAGGTCATAAAGCTTGATAATTGACAGTCAATCATTTCAATAAAAGGAAAAGACCCCTTAAGGCTCATAAGTGCATAGAAGTCTGATTTTTACCTCCACCTCCTGGCCAAAGGGCGGAAGGAAAGATTTCAGTTGATTTGATACTTTTCACTCTTGTGGTGGAAAATGGAAAAAAAATAGACTGTGGTACAGCCATGTGTCAAGATACACTGTTGGGCAGACACTTCTGAAGTTGAGACTGTCAGATATAGAAAAGACACGAGAAAGTGTTTTTATCATCTCTTCACTGTCTACCTACTCAGGCAAGTGTTCAGTAACAGCCAGCCCTGCAACAAGGATAGCCATATTCAAACGTCTTACGTCTAGTAACTGTGCATGAGCTGATGGAAAATGCCTAAAAAATTACTGGCTGCTACCACCAATGACATTTCCAAGGAGATTCTTAGAACGGCATCAGGACTATGGCTGTGCCCTGTATTGCTCTGATGCCAGCAGTGCTGTGTGAGTGACACCTTTTGCTGCAAGATGAACGCACAAAGATGAAGCATTTACACAGCATTGCCCAGAATTATTAACTGCATTCAAAGAGATGCAGAGAAAATGAGCCACATTCACAAAATAGCCAAAGCTTCCTCAAAAATATCACACTTAAACCCAGACATTGGCATAAATGACACATTTAGGCTGATCCTTAGTCACGCTATTCCATTTTTCTCCATTTTCTGTCCTGTTTTCTGCATAGCAAATGGCCAAAATCCCTGAAGTTGAGCAAAAATGAAGAGAATGACATGCTGTCGTGCTGTCAGGTAAAGAAATGAGGGGGTTAATACATTTGCAATTCACACTCACAGAAGCTCAGGACCACATCAGAGACTAAGATCTGACTGAAGTTCGAGGGACTCTCACTGCCCATCTGTCACACACTGCAGCATTGAGAGGAGCTATCAGAGAGGGAGGTTGCTAAACCACAAACCTTACGTGAGCAGTGCTAACATGCTGGTCTTGACTTTTCTAATAACAGGGACATTGCAAAAGCCATCAGGTCCAATTTGAAACTCTGGCATGAAAAGTATTCCAGATATCTTACTGACCATTTCTATGCAAATAGCGCCTATAGGTTCCCATTGCTTTAGGGAGGCTGAACAGCATACAAAAGACAGTTTTAAAGTCTCCAGAAACTGAAGTGGTACTTTACAGGTACCTCCTCCTCAATACACGTGTCTGTCTGGCTTGTTGTGCCCTTATTTCTGCCTTCCAATCTATTTTTCTGGCTGTACTGGAGGATCCTTGAGCCTCAAGGTCATGCTGCTTCTGTAACCGGTGAGCAGTTCAAGGCATTCAGTAAAAGAAACAGATTTCTTGCATAAAAGTGCTGTTTTTTTTCCAAAGGCTTCATAGTCTCGAATTATTCAATTCTTTCTTAGCCTTAAGCCATCCCTGCCCAGCCAGAAGGTTTTGTTTTTTAGTTGAAAGGACCTCCAGCTGTCTTGAAGAAACAAACAGCAGACAAATGCCCCATGCAATGGAAACTGTTGGATGCACAACAGGCTTTCCAGCAGGAATCATCGGTGGAACATATGCAAAACTAGCATTTCTGAACCTGCTAATTGTTTTTCTTAAAAAAACAAAAGTATCTGCAATATTGCTGATAGAGGAGTCAGATGCACAGGATTCCGGATTCCAGCTAGCTACAGTTAATAGTGGAAAAGAAAAAAAAAGGCCAAAATTTAATATTGATGTAAAATGACTTTTTATAAAAGACAATAAAACTGACATTCTGGATGCAGAGCTTCGCAAGGCCTACTTAAAAAACTAATCCTTGAGTAGCAGTGAGCCAACAAAAAGTTGTATATATTGCCAAACCTCAAAAGGGCCTTGGATCTTGGACTTTGTCCTTCAACACAGCACAAGTCAGCCAGCAACTGCAGCAGCAGTCGGGTTTTCTCAGGACTTGAGCTCCAAGTGTGGATCCTACAACATTTGTGAATAATATCCTCACACTGTGGACCCATTTTCCTTTTCCATTAGATCCTCCGCCATTGCAAAATAAATAAACCCTTGAGATCTTTACCTCTCTGTTAATTTAGACTGAAATGGCTTGACCATTTCCTGCGGACACGTACATTAACACGTGCACATTCAGAGCATGGCAGCATAAATCTAACTTTGGAAACCAGGCTTACGATATGCTACCTAAAGTGCAAACCTGTAGTAACCAAAATGGATTTGGGAAACTATCAGGCCAGGTTTAATTTCACAAAGAAACAACCCATAAAACCCAGGGAATTTAGGTAAATAGTGTTTTAAAAAAACACAAGTCAGCATAGTGGAGAGCCTGAAGTCTGAACTCAAGGCAGTTTTAATCCTGACCTTACCAGAAAGCAGTGTCAGGACTGTCTTTTCTGCTTTTGGATTTTCTGCCAAATTTTGCAGGGGGAAGAGCACAGAACTAGTGAGAGCTGGAAGCAATAATGCTGGTACCAGCAGATCTAGCGCTCTGCTCCCTCAACGATGCACAGCCCTTCGCTGCCTCTCACAGCATCTCTCATGGACAGCTCTTATGGATCAATATTCCTGTGGGATTTTAAAATACATTAATATAGCACGTGTTTATCACACAGAGAAAACTACACGCTAATGTACTCTTTAAAACTGTGCTAATGATTACAAGGAATTTTCCTGTTTATTACTACTACAGATATATTGTATGTATTCTGGGCATCCAGTGAAAAAACAACTATTTCTGCAAACCAAATTCTATCATATGGTAAAATACTTCATGATGATTAAGTTAGATTAAAGTCTTTTAACCACTCCAGACAAGCAATTTATTTTTTCCAAATAGAGTGGAAAAGTACTCAGCAGAGGATGCTCATGTTAAAAGTTTTGTGTCGAGATGCTGCCAGGAGGCTTTAAATGAAGACAAAGCACTTAGGGTTTTTTCTTCCCATTTAATCCACAACAATGCAGATGAAGCTTTTATATATGCATATTTTAATGGCTTCGTTTTAAGCATAGTTTTAGCAACATTTTTGGTGTTTATTTTGATCCCTTTGCATGTTATAAATTTCACAAGCCAAAGTTTAAAATTATATGCTTAAATATACACATATGTATACAAATACATGTGTATAAAAAATAAAGTAAATGGGAACATCATTCATTGTCATTAACCTTGCTTTTATAAACAGATTTTCAATGAGTTTTATCTACGGAGGCACATTAAATCAAGTAATGACGATGTCCCCCGTGTACAATAAGACTGCGCTGATAGCGAAGGAGCTCGCTCAGCTCTCAGAATATGAGTCAGCAATTGTTCCTTGACATCTTTAATTTGTTACAAGCTACATCCCCTTAAGAGCGCCTGCTGGAATTCAAAAGGTTGGACAGGAAAGTGGCAGAAAATCAATACTGACAGCTTCTGTCACCCTCCACAATCTATATAGCTCTTTCTAAGCTAAATTGCTTCTTTCTAATATTTCGCTGCTTGAGTCTTGCTTATGTAAGAGGGTTTTTTTTTTAAAAAAGTTACTTTCCGGAAGAGAAAGTTGTTACTTTCAGCACTAAAAACCTAAACAAAACTGGTTCTTAGTTGGGGTTTGTGCAGGTAACTGTTGTGATCAAAGTTGCATTTTCATGTGAAGACTGTCCAAAGCCATGACAAAAGGACTCACTGCACTCCTGTACCAGCTGGAACACTTTTGAGATTAGCCCAAAACTTGAAAGGCAGATCAATAGCACTGGGCCCATTTGATTTTCTTACAGCTCTTTAGTAAGTACAGTTCCTCTATTTACATGCTTATAAGGGTTAATATAAAAATGCAGTGAAATACAAATGCCAGAAGCTTTAGATCAAGCCTTAAAATGGTTTTCTTACCTACTGTATTTTTAATTATGAATAAGTACCAGCACTAATAATCAATACATGCAACATGGAGGAAAACATTAATTTTTCAAGAAAGGGATTTTAATATGAGGCAAAGTAAAGGTCATTCTAATCTAAACTAGATTAAAAGTAAAGTAAATTAAACATCCCTTTGATATGAGAATTTTGCAGGTGCTGCAGCTGTTAGCAATCTTCTCATTAAAAAAAAAAAAAACAAAAAACCAAAAAAACCAATCAACCTTAACAACAATAATAGGAGAAAAAGATTTTAGCAGACAGGGAATGACAATTTATGCCCTTGAAAAGAAAGCTGAAAATACATAGAAAAGAATCAATGCCTAGCAGTATCCTGGTTTTACTTGGCGTCTTTCCTTGAGAATGTGAGACAGGTCTGTTGATTATTTTTTTTTTTCTGCATCCTGAACTTCTGAAGTTTTTCAAACATTTTTTCAGGATTGTGTTCGTCGCCTTAAAATTGGGGGTTATAGCTCAGTAATCAGAACTGAGAAAGTGATGAAAGTATAAAGACTCTGACAGTGGCCATCACTTTGGATTTTTAAAATAATTCTGCTAAACGTTTTCAAAGAAGCTACTTAAGTGTTGATTTCTGTCCTTATTAAAAGAAAAGCTTTCTTTGGCCAACTCAATACAGCACCTACCTGCATGGAAACGTAAGCCTTCAGCAACTGCGATTAAGAGAAATGAAGATCACACCTACAACACTAACATTTCGTCACATATAAAAGACCCCCTTAAGCCTAGGACCACTGAAGCTCCCCAACAGTAGCTTCAGACAACCAACCATGTACAGCTCCTGGCCTCCAGCTCCCCCCTGAACCTCCTGCTGACCAAATGCCTTTGCAATGGGAATGGAAGGTGAGATGCCTAAGATAAGGTGAGATATAAAGCACACAAAGCCCTGTAACACAGCACAACACGGAGAAGTTATGCATTTTCCCTGGCTGACTTCCTTTAGGGGTTTTCACGTATTCTAAACCATCACAAGATTCATCAGAACAACCTATACGAGACTGAATCTGACACTTTGAGAGGCTAGTGTTGATGGTATATATACATGTATATTCTCTACATACAAACTATTTCCATTTTGGAAATGTCTTACCAAAGGAGGTGGAACTAAAATTATTCCTGTGAATAATTTCTGCAATACGCTGCAATAGCGGTAGGAAGAAGCAAAAGCTCTCACTCCTTTCTCTTTCTTGAGCCAAGCGTTTGACTTCTGCTTTAAATGGCAATTCAGCCGCTGAACACAGGGCATTTAATGTTGACCTTGCATGCTTACTTTTAAAGGCAATGAGAATAGAACAATTTAATAGAAATTCATTGACCTTTTAAAAAGCTTTCCTACACCGTTTTTTCTCATAAATTGGTAAAATATTTACTACCATGAAGCTTTTACTTTTTCCATTAACAAATACTCTTTTTACTGCCTACTCTATTCTAGTCATAATATTCATGATGTAACTATGTGCCATGCAAATAATTATGAAATAACGTATTTTTAAATTGCATTTTAAAGTAATAGAGTCACAAAGAGAAGCAGTAGGCAAAATAGTTCAACAGCATGTAAGTGAAAATGTAAATTCTTGTAATGCATATTTAAATGGCTGTTTGCATAATCTCAGAGCTCCCTGGCTTTAGCATTGCTTGCTTCAGTCTTTATTCCAGGCAGCTGAGCACTCCAAAGGGATGAGTAAAGAGGAGGGCAGAGAACAGCTGACTCCTAGCAGATGTTGTCCCACATCCAAGTAACCAACCCCAAACAGTCCACCCGCTACACTCGAGAGCCTAACCATTAATAAAATAATATCTAATCACTTGCAAATGATTAGGTCACCACTTAGGAGTAGACTTCATAACTAGTTCACATTAATGAAATTAACAGAAGTTTCTACCGGGAGCCAAATTAACCATGCTAGGAGAAGTTCCCAGCAGAAAGATGGAACCTGGCTCCATCCCACAGGTCCACAGCTGGTGTGCACAGCAAGCAAAGATTGACCTCAATAGAGTACATTTTTTTTCTGTCCTCTTTTCTTATCCATATCTTCTGAAATCATGACACAGAAGTTCAAGCGTACATCCCCAACACATTCTTTAGTTTTAGGCAGCAGGACCCACATAGTAATGCCCTTGAAGACAGACTTGAAAAACATTTGCTGTCCAACAAAACATGGCATTTCCTTCTTCAGTTCAAAAACTTTCCTGTATCAAGAATTTTCTGTACACAGACACACACACACACACACTCAGGTATATATTTGTACCTCTGTTTTTTCATTTCAGTGGTTCTCAGTTTTCCCATACTCAGTCAAACAAGTTGACTTTGGGTGAAGAATCTTTGACCAGAGGATCACAACACCCATGTGACATTTATTAATGTCCAAAGAGACCTTACAACTTTCATGCAGCCCTAGCATATATTAACATATAGAAAACTAGCTCTAGTTGCACAGGAGGACCAGACGGCAAAACCATCCTATTGTACTTATTTTTTCCAGCAAGAAGGGAGTAGCTCTTAACCTACCGCTGAACGTGTTGACTTTACGTGAACAGAAAGGTGACCTAAGTATCATCAGTGCGCAAGACCAATGGAAAAGTGAAGCAGCCGAACAATCCTACCTAAATACAAGAGGACCACATTAAAGCCACTGTAAAATTAGATAACACTGATTTGATTGAACAGTGTGGAGGAGAAAACATGATGTGTTGGGCTAACAACTTCATTAACCAATTTAAAACTGTGCTTTTCAGATTTGATCATCAACATAGCTGTTTGGAAACACATGTCATCACAGAAAGAGCCGCATAGGATCTCTCCAACACTACGTAATTAAAAGCAAACACTGAGCACTTGACTGTTGAAGCCAGAACCTCTGTCAAATAAACTTTATTGAACAATAAATTCAATTTCAAATTAGCTTATTATTTTAAGATTAAAGCATGCTGTACTACACACACAGAGCTACATACTCTGAACGCAAGTGGAAAGTATTCATTACAAGAGCAGTCATGCTTCAGTGACAGCAATTATCATCTTGCACTTGTGAAATGCCATACAAAATGAGACTTGCTTCAGATGGTTTTATTTCAGCCCACCTGACCTGAATCAAACTAACATACTGCAAAGCTACAGTCATGTAATAGCCAACACCACCAATTGATTGCCATGTGGTGTTTTCATGGGTTTTAGTGTGAAAACATCAGTGTCAATACAAATAACATCTTTGATTTTACCTTACTTAAAAAAGGAAATCATCCATGCTTGCATTCATGACAGAAAAACAGTTTCACAAATCTCATTTCAACTGATGTAACTTAGCATCATTTTAAAGACTCAGTTTCAGACTGGGGTTACTCCAGACTTACAATATTGAATTAAATATATTAACAATAGTTGTTTATAAGTGATAGCTTTGGGATGAGATGATTTCCTTATTTAAAATGTGTAAGTACCAACACTAATAGTACCTAGAAAAATGGCTTGAATCTGCGCGTATATAAGGGAATTTAAAATCTATCAAGTCTCCTATTCATGCTAGAGCAATGGTTTTCAACAGATCCTTTCCATCTGATTTAGCTATTTATGTTACAGACTGCAAAATGCCTTTTCCAAAAACAGTGGAAGAGAGTCTGCGGATTGCCATGCTCGAGACATCTGTCACTTTTTCTGTCAAGGTTTTAAAAAAGCTCCAAGCATGCTACAGCTCTCTTAATAAATGACAAGAGAAAACAACACATGAATGAAAGGCTGATTAGCTGACAGAACCCACCTACAAAACAGCATTTACCTTCCAACTAATTAAAGCACAAAACCCTAGCTGCCTTCCTAGCAGTCTCCACAGGGCTTGCACACCGTGGGCTCTCAGATAGCTTTTCTGAAATGCAAACCAACTGCATGAAGGAGGTGGTCTGACTACCTTTCTTCCCTCCTTCCACATACATTTCTAAAGCCCACCGGAGCGGATTCTCCCTTGCCATTTACACCCAGGTAACAGGGGAGGGCTAAGGGCTATTCTCTCAGCAGCTATTTCAAGTGTCTGGCAGAGCACAGGGGTTTGTCCATTTTGAACAGCAAAGGAAATCTTCTCTGTATATGGGAACAGACAGTTAAGAAAATGAAAGGGCTGATGAACTACAGAAACTGACATCACTTTTTTTAGCATATTCTAACAGATTTGCTCAACACTGATAAAATCTGTAATACTTGAACAATAACAAAACAAAAGAAAACAAAAAAAAAACCAAAACAAAAACAAACGTCTAACCTCTATGTCAGTGGGGTTTGTTGGATTACCAAACTTCTATAACGTTCACATTTTCTTCTCAGCTCTGTATGTATGAAATTCCATTTAGGAGTTTACATAACATTTTTTTGGGGAAGCAAATTCTTTCTAAATTGCATCGTCTAACCCAGGGGTCCTCAAACTACAGCCCATGGGCCAGATACGGCCCCCCAGGGTCCTCAATCCGACCCCCAGTATTTACAGACCCCCCCGCTGGGGGTTGGAGGGGGGAACCAAGCAGCCGCAGATGACTGCCTGCCACTTCATCTGTGTGCCGGCCCCCTGTTTAAAAAGTTTGAGGACCCCTGGTCTAACCTAAACAATCAGCTCTCTCTGGTAAAGTATGTTATTTGAAGGTAAATACATAATTATTTTCATTTTCACATACCATTTGTGGCTTATTTCTTAGTCTACTTATTCCCTTAGTATGAAGGGAATATCTGGAGCAAAACATTCAATCTCTAAAACACTGTCCAGCTCTAACATATAAACAGTATTTTGGCCATTACTACCCCACTGCAACACGATGCTCGCAAAAAAGATGATGCAGTATTTGCTCTTAGATGAATTTAGCCTTCTGAGGGCAACCTTAAGACCCAATATGCAGCCCCTTCTGTTGCTCTAAGATGTGATATTACATATTTGGGAAAATAGCTGCAGTTTGGGGAGCTTCAAGATTACATACAAATATAGCACTGGGCTATTTGCAGTCAAAAGTAACAACTGATTTTGTTTCCGCAGATTTCTGTGTTGGCTCCCAGGGATTGTGGAACTCTCTCAATAGTCTATTTTAAAAGATGTGATTGTGTTGAAATGCTGATATTTTTCTGAAATATTTCTGAAAGGGCATTCTGTGTTTCCATAAAAGTACAGAATTCTTGTATTACTACATCACCAGTATTTCTTTCATAAAACTTGTTAAATTAACTCTATTTAAAACATTAAATTCAGCCAATAAATTGCAGAGCTTTGCAATCTATGCCTCCATGGCTCTCCCTGGCCTGGAAGTTAAGATTAATAATCACCTGGCTGAAAACTTAACTCTTCTCCATTTATATTTTTTTCTCCGCTCCTCTCTTCCCCCACCACGTGTGTCTTTTTTACTTTAGCTCCAAGGAAACCACAAGATTTGATGTTAGACTACAATACAGCTAGAAATTGGTGAAGCAAGCAATTTAGATCCTGTCATGCTGATGTCCCACTCCATGTGATGTGTTTGACCTCTGTAAGAAACCAGCCGACAGGCCACTGTCTTTAACAATGGCATTGATGAAATAAGGAGGACCTGCCTGCTCCAAAATGTGTCGGGGTCAAGTGGTGTAGAGGAGGCTGATACACATAATCAGCTTTGGGCTGTTTGCCTCAGACAGCTACACTCATGCTTCAGAAACTACTGCTCCTCTTGGCCATTTTTCAATATTCATATTTCTAACTAAAGCTGAAGAGAGACCAAGCAAGCATCTTGAAAGCTAAACCTAAATTAATAATTTACTATAAGATGACTTTTTGTTCCAAAGCAAACGTGTTTTGAGATGCTTCAAGACCATCAAATTACAGCTAATACACAAACTTGTGAACACAGAATGAACTGGTAAAAGGAAACAGAAGATTTGTTATCCCTTTGCTTTCTCCCTTCCCCAACATTTCTAAGAAGGACCATCACAAAGAGTAAAGGCAACGGGAAGTGCAAGAGATGCCACATTCAAATCCATCACCCCTGCTGTGAATCAGAACACCACTGAAGTCATTGGGCCTTTCAAAGCGTAATTAGATTCCTACAAACGAGACTTAGAAAAGCGCTAAGGAACCCAGAGACAGATATCCCTCTTGCGCCCACCCACTAACGCACCTCTCATCCTTTTCTGAACCAGTGACTTGAAAGTAATTTTCAACTTTTTCTCTATAACCTCTAAATTCATATAACCAAATATGCCACGCTAACAAAGTTACAACTTCTACTGGCACCGTTGCACCATCTGTTGTTTCCCAAGCAACTTCCACCCTCCCTGATCCAGCCATGCCCTTCTATTCTGCCTTTGTTTCACAGAACCCAAAGGGTAACTCTGCTGGTAACAGTTCATGTGATTTCCTAGGTACAGGCTGAACAATTAATACAAATGTAGTTTGAACCTAACGAAGAAAACCATAGCACGTCCTCAAAACCTTGAATTTCTTTTTCCTTCCTTCTGAAGAAGATAGGCACAATTTCTCAGTTATTTGCTTCTGTATAACTATAATCTTCACGTGATTTTTGTATTAGAATGAAGTTTTCTATCAGCTGAGAGATAAAGGGAAAATTTTATCTCTGACAGCTACTCAAAGAAGCTGCGAATCAGCTTTCTTAAATGGACGTCATAGGGAAATTCCTAAAATTCATTGTGGGCTGACTATGCCTGCAATTATATAAGAAAAGTCTGCTACTTCCATCCCTTCAATAATGAAAATAATTTACATCTATATATTGACATAACAACATGAGGTCAGTAAGGTCCATCCTCTAGGATCAGGACTGTACAAACACAGAGAAAAGGACGCCTCCAAGAGAGAAATCTAAACAAATCACAGAATCCCCAGTGAAAAAATGACATAAATCTTCAGGTACGTGGTGATGTAATAGGGAAGTAACCAAACGGAACAGTTTCTCAAGAAGTAAGAGATATAATCAAATAATATGTAATTTTTAAACAAAGGTTTTTTTTAAAAAAAATCTAGATAAAGACCTAACACTTCAAGACATCTGCTGTGTCATATTGTTAGTGGTTTTTTAGTGGCACCTCTCTCTTTTTTCAAGAGATCAAGAGACCTTCTGAAGCATTTGGAGGTTGCCTCCAGATAAGGGATCGTTACAATTCTTCTTACATCACTGCTCAGAACATTGTACAGCTCTTCTTACATCACCGCTCTCATATCAGAGAGTAAAAGGGGAGTATTTTGTATCAGAAATGTTGGTACTGTGGCCAGCTTCTAACAGTCATCATTGCCTGCTTTAATCGATTTTTTTTTTAAATAGGTTGTGGGTTTGTTGTTTGATTTTTTGGCATTGTTTTGTTTTGTTTTTTAAATGTGATCTTCTGGGAAAAAACCCAAACCAAATGAAAAAAAAAAACAAACAAAAAACACAATAGCAGTCTGAACTTAACAGAAGAAGTAAACATCAGGTCTGGGTTGATTAGCATCTTATACTCCTGTTTTTTACCCACAAACACTTCCTAGAGCCAAAGTACACAAGCAAACTAGACTTTGTCCTGTGGAGTCTTCTCAAAGGTCATAAATTTGGAATTAAGATTCAAAGCGGTTTCATCCTCAGTAAAAAACCCAACCACTGATTCGACCTTTGTCTCTGCAGAAAATCTACCTTTGTAGAAAATTAAGGAGATTGGAAGCCTTCTCTCTGTCCAATTTCAATATTATGCGCAGACATAAAACATAATTACTATATAAGAATTTTGTCATCGCAATGTAAGATTTTGGACAACACAGATTGAGTTTGACAGCCCCTTAATAGAAAGTGAAAATTGCGCACACACCTGCCACACACACCAGCAAAGCAAAAAATCCAAAGCACCTAGGAGTCCTTCACTACATCTAGGTGGGATGGACCACATTTAATCTTCCAAAAAACAGTTTAAAGGAGCTTAAGAAATCAAGACTGAAGGTTCCTGTCCCTCACCACAGAATATGTGTTAGGTGACTTAAGTATGCTTTCCCTCTAGTGCTTAGTACTCTAACACCATATGCAAAGTACCTTCATGAAGCTATTTTTAAAATACTTTCATAGAAATAAGCAAAAAAATTCTTTCATTCTGAAGGTGTGAATAAGCTAATTTATATAGCTAATAGTCATCACAATGTCCACTCTGCTCACCTCCAACTAACACTGCTTCTGAACCACACAAAAGCAAGCTCCCATTGGAGTTTTTTGAGATAAGCTTACCCATCTAGCCATACGAGATGAGCCCTGCAGATCTGGCACACACCGAAAGAAATAGTAACGTCATCCTTTTCCCTGCCATATCCAGTTCAGAGGAACTTGGGCAATATGCTCCGAGTATTTAAAATGCACAGATACGCCTATGCTTCCTTAAGCATTTGGAAGAGCACAGTCAACAGTAAATGAGGTCCCATCAGAATAAAGGTGATGTGAAAAAATAGAAACAAAAAATAGGTCCATCTGGACAATGGCACATCTGTCACTGAACCAGCTACAGACTTAAGGCTTGAATGTTGTGGCTTTGTTAGGAAGAATAAAACTAATTCCATTTAGTGGGCAAGCGTATCAGCCTGGTGTTGGGCCTTGGGGTTTTGGGCAGGGGGGTTGCCAAATATCTTATTTACTTTGAATAAGAACATGATTTTTATGAATATAAACATTTGCTTGAATTAATTACGATAGCATATCACAGTAGGGAGAGTATCCAGAATACTTTGTTTAGATGAGTGGGTATATTAATAATTTCTACCCATATGTGTTAACTGGTTTTAAACAGAGACATCTAAAATTAAAGCATAAATTCATAGAAAGTTGAAATTCTTCTATGCAAAAAAGGGATGTGTGTTGGTACAACAAACGTCCTTGTGGGAAAAGTACAATTAATAATTACAATAGTTCTACTATAAAGTCTTATGGGAAAAATATATGCTTTTGGGCAAAACAATAGTAGCTTAATCCAAAAAAAGACACAAAGTATAGAGAGAAGGAAGCAGGTATTTCTTACTCTATAGGATCCCTAATTTTTAACCTCCTCCCAGACCAACCTACTACCTGGCAAGTAGGGAGACATGAAATAAATAACCATGACGCTACAGTAGCTAAACACTTTCCTGCTGGACAGAACATTGTATTTGAATTTCCCAGTGTTCCATTATGTAAATCTAATAACATCTCATTATAGCCCTGGTAATGAACTCAGTATCACCTTCCATTCTTCCAACTA
The DNA here is from genome assembly GCF_963210335.1 of Falco punctatus. NCBI lineage: Eukaryota > Metazoa > Chordata > Aves > Falconiformes > Falconidae > Falco > Falco punctatus. Next base: position 12,281,161 of record NC_137588.1, on the reverse strand, counting down.
AATGCTTACCAAATCTACAGATGTATCTAGAGCATGCAATGCCAGCAACTCCCACGGCCAGGGAAGCAAAACATACTATACCGATGCTTTCAACACATCTAAAGTACATTCTCTTCAATAAATTATCCTCAGAAGAGGATATGATGCACATTTCCTTTGGCTTTGATCTTTTACCAAAGAGTACACAGGTACTTCAACTAATCCTATTGTGACATGGCAAGAATTGCCAGTCAGGAAAAAAACTACAACTAGTGAATGCTGCCCTCCAGTCATATTTCTCCAGTGCTCTAAACTCCATAAAATTAGATTTGATAGAAAAGAGATAAAGTTTATTTTTTTCTGTTTTTTTACACATAGCAGAATTTGCAATGACCTCTACAGACTGCAGAAATATACTCAACAAATTATTTCAGTATTTACAGGTTATTTTTCTGCATTTTTCTTGTTTGGAAACATAATGGGTAAGCAAGAAAGACTGACTGTCCTCCAGTTCTTAACTAAAACTGAATCTGAATGGTGAATATTTAATAATAACAGAAAACAGGTTATTTTCTATAATAAACCTGGAAAACTTAGTGACTTTGCGCATCATTTAACAGCCTTCAATGCTCTGGAGAAATACAGTTCCGTCCCCTTAGTTGCTATTTGGTAAATTACTACATCCCAAATGAAGAAGGGTGCCCTTGGTAGGTTCTGCATCAACAGCTTTATTTCATGCCCTGTGCAGGACAAGAAAAAAAAAATCCAAATTTTGAAGAAATATGAGACAAACAATACAAAGAAATGCAGTAATCACAACTTTATGTTATTGGGAGAAATTAGATTTTCTTTGTTCTTTACTTCTTTTATGGGAACAACACACAACATGGGGTACATTTACTCTTCAAAACTAAATGGTTGAGGGTTTGGGGGGGCTTGGTTTTCCTTTGTTTGGGTCTTAATTTGGTTTTGGTTGGGTGTTTTTTGGGGTTGTGTGTGCGTGTGTGGGGGGGTTTGGTTTTTGTTTGTTTGGTTTTACCCCCAAATTTATATTTTGGACATTGTTCGGCTGCTTTATGTAGTTACTGTAGCAATGCTGTAAATTACTGGTTTATCCTCGAATCATGTTTCAGCCTTTTCACTGCCAGGTCTCTAGTATGACAATCAAGAATCAAGTTGCTCCTTATACAAACACAAACCTGAAGTAACTGCAGCTGAGTTTCTCCAGCTTTACTCCAATGGCAAATTACATTTGGACACTGCACCCTAAGTATTTTAGACACTGGTTTTGGCTACACCAGTTCATTTTAATATGATTCCCCAAGAGAAAAGTAGCGTCCATGAAATGATTTAAGCTACAAATCCACGTCAGCGTGCATTGTGTTGTATTCTTGGAAGATCTCAATGAAACCATTTCTAAGCTACATAGGCAAGCAGGCAGCTGCACCTCTAATACCATATTCTATATTCAAAGAATAAGGTGTTATTGATCATATGCTTAATTTACTCTGCAGGAAAAAAGTTCTTTCAGAGTACCTTGAAAACACACTGTTCTCTCCACTCCCACCTCCCCTTCTGCCTTTCTTTCACTCATTATAAAATATTGAGCAATTAAGCAGGTTGCTATATTTGGTGTGTCTAAACTTCACCAGTTGATAACATAATGATTTTAATAACTACTTTACATGTAACATAGTGACAAGCTGACATCTGAGGTTTGCATTTTGCCATTTGATTTTTCCAGAATTCTTTTGTTATGCCTCGGAAATAGTAATGTGATTAGGAATAATTTCTTGATAGCGCTTCTTACTTTTAAATGTTTTTTCCCCTTCTTTTTCTGCTATTATAAACATTGCAAATCTACTAAGTACAGGCTCTCTGGTAGGTATCAAAAGCTGACACTTCTGCACAGACTGGCACTTGCTTTATCAAAATGAACGAACTAACGCTACTAGAGACACAAATCACCAGGTAGCCATAACCTATATGAAAGTATGACCATTGATACAGGTTCAGAATAATGATATTACAGTATTTCAGTGCTATAATATCAATAAGGATCTCGGGAAGCACTTGCAGAATTATGAGCATCAGTCTGTCTCCGTTCACAACTAAGAATCACACCATGGAAGGAATTACCATGTCCCTTTGCCCTCAGAAGAACATGAAGCAAAATATTCTTGAGTGCTTTAGTCAATGTGAAAGCTTAAGTGTTCGGTAGACCCATATTAAAAATTGAACTCTTACTCACACATAAGTTGCCCTCATTTCTTGGTCAGAAAAAACACCATCACAGGAAAAATGCAGAATGATGCTTAGCTGTATGGCATACTTCAAAGACCAATCCTATATCAGATGCTGTGTATTGCTACAGCCCTCTAATACATATTTTATGTATTATTTTTCATTTGATATTTTATACAGTACTTTTTCCAGGTTTTGTGCTTTTTGATACAGCCTTGTATCTTGAAACCAGCTCTCAAAATGCTGTACAATGAACATACTGAAAATTACTTTAATTGGAAGTGCAGTCTTTAGAGAATAGGTATTTAGCACATTCCTGTAATTTGCAGTAAAGTTCAAAAGGTGTGTTTCACTGCTGCATTTTAGACAAGAATGAATGGACATCATAAATTCTATATTTTAAGAGTAGACATAACAAAAAACAGGGAATCACTAAACTATATTCCCAATGCAATCTTTATGTATCCATCTTTGACAGGTTCCTGCCTCTGAATAGTGTTTTATAAGTTGTTAAATTCCACAGTTTTTACATGGACTAAGTCAGACACGTAATTTGGGTTACTCAAGTAAAGTCAAAGGAAGTTCAGTACTTTGGAGTCACTGAGCACCAGTTAAAGAAATGTCTGGTTTGCTATGATTTTATGTAATACTTACTACCAAGAATATCTATCTACTCATCTGTTTTTCAAGACAGATAAGTCATCATTGAGTTTACAATGTTTAACATCCTCACATACACAATCACTATAATTTCAAGACTGTATCATGAAAAACATAACAAATTCCGAAGGAATACAAATGATACACATTGAAAGCATCTTTCCATCACCCTGATTTTCATCATCCTTAATGAAATTCAGAATATAACTGAGCAATTCTCAGTGATGTAAAAGAAGTAGCTTATGGCAAACATTTTAAGATCTTCAACTACTGAATATGCATCAATGTTTTTCTGTATGCAACCTTGAAAAAAATATGGTTTTGGTAATCCCAGAATTTATCTGGAAGATTCAGAAAACTGATAAAAAGTACTTAGAAAGTACTTTTATGTTGTTTTCATGTTCTAATGATGATTAACAAGGGCTCTTTTATATGCAGTATGTAATCTGAAAAATTAGTAAAACTCATACTCATTCAAATTACATTGGGCAAAGCACAGTCTCCAAAAAGTAGCATTTGCTACTTGCATACAATGAAATAGCCCTCCAGTCCAAATTATCTGCTTGCTCATATATTTTTACATTTTCAAATGTTCTTAATGGTATTTCATTAATGTACTGAAAATAATCAGTCAGGCATTAATTGTTGCCTTTAAAATGTGTTGTAATGAACAGCTAAGGGGAGAACACTTAAAACGTTCTCTACTTCGAGAAAAAAACTATTTTTTACCACATGGTGGGATTCAGTTGCCTAAGCCTAGAGATGAGTCAGTGTTTTTTATTCTCTAGAGTAACTATGACATGACAGACCTACAATACACCTGCACATTTCTGGAGCAGTAGCTGCCGGTCAGACAAATTATTTTAGAGAGCACTGAATACATTAGATTTTTCTATTAGTAGACAGCTAAATCCACCCACATTTTCAATTTTCACTTTAGAAGTCAGTTAAAAATATTTCTGGCAACATACAAAGCTCTTCTTGACTTACCAACACTAAAAAATTTGGAAGACAACATTTGTCTCAAAAAAAAAAAAAAAAAAAAAGAATTGTAGCACAATGTCCTGAAACCCCTTGCAGCTAGGGTTATTCTCTTTTAACAGTCTGCTGAGCCTAGCTGAATTTTTCCTGAGGCTCTAGTAAAGCCTCTGACTAGGAAATGCCTGGCCTTGCCAGGGGAAAAGGCTTGATACCTTATTATAAAATTTTGCTTCAACACACTCTCCGCTTACCTTTTGCAATAAATAAATTAATGGCCATACACAGCAAATATTTGCAGGTAAACCTGCTAGAGATTTTCTGTGGTTTATTCTGTATAATATTTATCTTGGCTTATAAATTAAAAAAATATGTTATTGGAGGTAGTTATTATTAACAGGTGAAGTCTCAAATATAAACTCCCATCCCACATTTTTATCTCAGAACCACAAATCTTTGCAGTCAGATGAATTTCGACCTTTTGCAGTAGTGTTTGCTTAAAAAAGGCATGCTACTTCAGGTTTAAAACAAGAGTTAGGCAACATTTAGATCACTCAATGATTTTGCTCTGCAAAGACTCAACTAACTGACATAAACTTCCCTCTCATGCCAATGCCCTGTTCTTCAGGTAGAAGGCAGGTGCTCGTCCCTATTGCATGGAAGAACATCCTTCCCACCTATCTCTCTGCACTCCACAACATGAGGTCAGGTAATATGCCCATTTCAACCCCCCATTTTTTTTGTCTTAATGGTCATTTTCAACTACTTCCTATTTGGCAAATTCCAGGCTGAAATTATGGATCAAATAAAATTTCCTGTTAGCATAAATAATTCAACTAAACACTTAACGTGGATTCTGACCTACTGTAGAAGCACCATAGGGAAGAACTGCAGTGCATTTAAATGCTAAATTCAATCTATACTCACACACTGCAATGACATCCACTCTCTTATCCATATATTTAGTCAAATCTGATCACTATTCTTTAAAATACTGTTGCCCTCCCCTTCTCCAAATTAAAATGGCAGGTGTACTATAAAACTACAGGTTTATATATATAAAAAAGCCTGCATGTATCAGAAAGGATGGGGCTTGGAGTACAAGTGTGAATGGCAGTTCAGTTGAGAGGCTGGTGCTTCTGTGCTCCGTCAAACAGCGGAGAATGAATAGGAAACGATTATGTATCTTGTAATCTCAGAAATCACTGAGATTGTACTGTTTGTCTTGTGTATAGAACCTTTCCATTTCAAACATATGAAAAGTAGATGTAAAGGTATTTAAAGGTATGGTTCTCCAACTGGAAAGCAAATACCTTTATTTCTGTCCTCAGCTAGGAATACCCTTTTGTATCTACTGATGTTCAAATGCAACTGCATTATAGGCTAATCGTAACTCTGCTATAGATGAAGGATGAAGCAGCCACTCACTCCTCTAACACTCAAAAACACTACAATGGAATAAAAGCAAGAGAGATATATAGCGGAACAGAGTTAAAAGCAGTATTTGGCAGTGCAAAGATGCAAAGCCTTGCAACAGACGTAAAATGTTACGGGCATCCAGAGTATAGATTGGAGCTCAGAAACGATGCAATGGTCAAATTTCATCTAGTTAATTTACCTGTGGCACTCTGAATTGACTGCAACCTATTCAGACTCACATCGTTCTATTTAATAGCAAGAGATTGTAGCTACGGCAGAGGTATAGATCGGTATCAGACCGCTAACAACTGCAAGATCCCTGGGACCGATTCCTGCACACTGCTGGGCACAAGGCTTTGTGAGATCATTTATGGGGGTAACACTGTTCTTCTACCTGTTTGCAAGATCAGATCCATAGAGCCTGTAAAAAAAGTCTGTGTCTAAAAAGAAATATGGTAACAACACAATGAAAAATACTCTAGGCTGCAGGTCTAATTATGATTTGAAAAGGTTACAAAAAGAAATATATTTTGCCTTGCACAGCAGGTAGCATGCTGTACATCTTCTTGCAGCTCTGGACAAACACATTCAGCACATCTGGTTGCCACTGCCTATCAAATCAGCAGAAAAAAATGTCTCCGTGTAAGAAATTAGCATACATAGGAAAGAAATCATTACAAGTAAAAGGTCCACCAATTAATTTGCTTCCATCAATAAACCCTTGCTTATCTGAGCGTAGCACGGGGAAATGGCTGTGAGTCACGGAAGCTTGAGCTTCAGCTGCTTGGAGACTAAAGATCTGAAAAAATTATATATATTAAAAATAATCAATGAGAAGCAAAGGCTACGCACTTTTCATATGCATGTATTTTCACCTGTATGTTAGTAAAGTCTCCAAACTACACCACAACTTACAACTCCAGAGAGGCATGACGGAAAGCCTTTTGCTCATACTAGCCAAGCGCAGACTAGTAAGAAGGCAGGAAAACACTGTGCATTGCAACATGTCTTGTTCTGCTGTTACATCTTTAATTTCAAGGATTTAGAATTATGCAGGAATTAAAAAAAAAAAAAAAAAGCCATCATCATCAGAGACTGGGCCCTACCCCCAAGCCTGGATTACTTAAAATATGCAAGGGAAGAAATTGTGTTTGCTTTGCTGTGGAAAGCTGATTAATTTGTTAAGAATTCAGGCCTTAAAACTAAACCTCACAGAGACACTGTATAGATAAAAAGAAGAGTACTTACACAGTTTATTAAATACTTCAATTATAATGCTATGCCAAGCAACTAATCATATTAGGCATTTTAAAGTAAAGATACTGTATCTAGATGACAATTTCAAATTATGACTCTCTTCAGATGAGAGTTACATCAAGGGCTTAACTAAACTTTGAAGAAAAATTCCAAGGAATTTATTTAGCCTAGATTATACTGTGTGTAAGCTTCACAGAAAGAAAACCAACCCCCTTTTTTAGTATAACAACTTCTGCCTTCCATCCTGTAACACATTTTCATCAGATGCTTTTTTTTTTAACAAAACATCCATATCCCTGTAACAAACATGAAGGTGTTGTTCAATGTCAGCTCTTGTCCAACGTTATATTTGACTGAATCACACCCGGATTTACTGCTGGACCCTACTGTTACCTACAGACACAAAAAAGGATACAAGCTGAAACTGACAAAATCAGAATATGATTCACGATCAACATTAAAAGTTGGATTTAGGTTCTAGAGGTAGTTTGAAAATGACATTTTCTCCCTTCAGAAAATTTTCCTCTGAGGTAGCAGCACAAGTAGATATCTTAGAAAAAAAGTGGAAGAAATTTTGTCCACAGAGAAGGATCTGAAGCTGGTGTTCCCTTCCTCTTACTGGCTACAATGGCCCACTTCACCTACGCTTCCTACGCTGTGCGTGCAGGCACAAAGCAAACATGTTCAGCTGCTAGGCAATAGCGTAACACATATAACGGCACATGTAGCATCAGCCAAACAAAATCTAAATGCCAGGACATGGTAGAGAGAAAAGGCATCATTTTTCACATGCCACTTTCTTTAAAAGTTTTTCTCAGGCTCATATATAAATTATATATTTATATATAGTTATATTGAAACTATTTTACATGAGGTACTTGCAGATGAGATTAACCTAAGCTGACAGCTATGCTTTAAATGTTTAGGCATTCTGTAGGAGGAAAAGACTATTCACAGAACAAATGCAGCCTCATATTTCATCACATCTTTGAAACCGCAGTTACCTCCCAAGGCAAAAGCTTCTTCAGTAAAACAATACTACTGTAAGGGTTGCTTTACATGTCTATGAATCTGGGTTAGGGACTGGGGATTTTCTGCTTTTAAAAGCTACAGACAATAGCTGGGGAACAGAAAAAAAAAAATTAACACCACTCAGTTAGACCTTGTTTCTTCCCTGTATAGAGTAGAAAACTCAGAGCAACAACCTCAGAAACTCTCTGGGAAGCCCTTTTTTCCCTCCAGCTGTGTAACAGCAAAGAGGAAAAAACCAGACTACGATGGCAAATACATTTTGTTTCAAAAATCTCAGGCACATTGAAATAGAAGATAGAAGAGGCAAACAGGAATAGGCAGACCAAAAGGAATTTCAGAAACAGAGATGATGTGGAATAACTAACAGCAGGAGCACAGCAAAACAGCAGATGCTATTGTCCAAAAGGAAGAGGACGGTAATCTTTCTGCTCAGCATCCAAACAGCAAAGGGATTCCTGGGATAAGGACCACTGGCCATTCAATATATGCCTGTACCACCGCAACGCAACATCCTGTATTCTGCACTGGGGTTCCTACGCTGTATCTTTCTAAGTTTTCTTCCTTCCTCTCTCTTGTTGAAAAAGCAAAGATCTTCAATCCTGTAAAAACAAAAAATGAAGGCATCCTCTCTGTTAACTCCGTTCTGTTCCGATTAGTCCCACAAATTGACCTGGCTTCCCTGCTTTTCTTCCTAACAATATTAACATCAAGAAAAATAGGAATTTTTCTTGAGCTGAGTTAATGCCTAGGGAATTAGTATATTTAATATGAACAGTTCAGTGAGTTTAGCATGTCTTTAGATAATTGCCTTCAGCAACGCTTCTAACCCTTCTCTCCCGAGTCTCTAACATTAAGAGCATAATTCTGTATTTTGATTTCTAAAACAGTATGTTCCTTTATTCACACAGTTTCCAGACACACATGCACAATCACTATACTCTACTGAAACGGATCCCCAAATTATAATGTCGGGTTTGTCTTTTTTAAAAAAATCCAGTCAGCTATTAAAAAAAAAAAAAAAATACAGAGAAGAAAAAGGCTACATCTTCATACTCTGAGAACTGCATTTTTAATGTATCAGAGTACTTTATTCATTTTACAAACACCTGCAATATCCTTTCTTGTATGCTGCATTTATACATATTAAACTTCATCATTTAGCATGATTATAATTTATTGTTGATTACAACCATTGCTAAATCAACTTAGAACATCACATTACTTTGACAAAAGCAGATGCCTTTCTTTCAATGAACATCCCAGTACCTCTGATATATTTATTTTTGCAAATGCTTTTGAAAACAGTTATCTGAAAAAGCTATAAGCTATTTTAGTCCACACTGTCTTGTAGAATATCTCCCTATTTGGCTGCTAAATTTTCTGTAAGTGAAACCCAGAAAAATGTCACTATATTACATTTAGGATTGCATCTTAGAAATATCTGAGTTTTATCAGATTAACATGGTACTACAATTATATAAAGCTTGAATTTTTACACTGCCTATATTTATTTGGAGACGAATTCCAAGATTCTTTTTCATGACCAAGGTTTTAGTAGGCACTCTAAGAGCTGCATGCATACTATATCTAGTTTATATGTCAATACACTATAGTGCCATGGAGTACTACTTTGCCACAAACTGCAAAGTTTAATGCAGGTATCCATATTTTCTTGGTTGTAATTGCAAATTCTGTGGGTTTTATACACTTTTTGAAAATCTTCTACTTAACTCCCCAATAAATTAAGGGAGAGAAGAAGAATGATTACATCAGGACAGACCAACAATACTTCTAATTTAGTATCGCTTCACCAAAAGTAACAGATCTTTTCAAGGTCATTAAAACCATTTCATGGAAGATGCTGGAAAAGTAACTATTTCCTATGAAAATTTCATTCTCCTCCTCTTTTTTTTTTTTTTTTTGGTAACTTTATTTAAAGAATGAAGGATTTTTACTTCCGTGTTCACATTTCATCTCCAATAATTGCAGATCTAAAGAAAGAGATGCTCTGATTTTTCTTTAATCATGCTCTTGGCCTCAGTGGTATTCTGTCATACTGAATTATCCATGACTTCAAGTTCCTTCTCTCAGTTCTAGACGTCACGTCCTTCAGTTTCAATGACTATTCATTCATTGCTGGATCTGAACAATTTTAAAATGGCCCTAATTGCTTTAACTTGGGGGTTGGGGAGTGGGGAGTAGGAGCCCTCATTCCATGGGGAAAGGAATAGACTCTTTCGTCCCCTCTGCATTTAATATAAACTACAGAGAAGCCTTTTCACATCTAAAATTACTTTCAGACTTTTCTCACCTTGCACGCTTTTTTTATGGACTCAAAAACTGTTAGTGAAAGCCTTTTAGAGAAACCAAAACTAAAAATATAATTAATATAGCTACATAAATGAGCAATGGTATCAAACAGTAAGCACTTCAGAAAGTCGGTACTGGAGTTTTTACAGTAGTTCCTGCAGTACTGTAAATTTTAGAATATGCAGAATTTAAAGATCTAGAGTGCTTCTCTCCATCCTAATCAGAGACTAGCCATGTTTTCAATAAAAACTTATCACCTTTTTGCATTTCCTTTGCTTATTTGTTTTCAGAAAGAAATTAATGAAGTTATAAAAATGTTTTCAATGTCATGAACCTTCAACAAGGATATCTGGTTCTTTTCCACCTATAGCTCATATTATCTGAGGACAAGATACTGACTTCAGGATAACTTATTTGCCCTGGATGGATTTTACTTACTTAGACCTAAAAATCTGAATTTCAATAGATCAGTATAAATTAAAAGAGGGGAAAAAAAAATCTAAAAGACACATGAATCAAAATTAATTATTCAAAATTAATTTTTCAAGCAACTATGTGTTTAGATAAGCCCCATCTACAGCTCATTAAGACTTGATTCAACTTCAAAAATCCTTCTTTTGTTTTTCATTTTTGCATAAAGCATTAATAAAACTTGAACAAGATCACAATGAGAAATGAAATGTCCAAAGCAGTTTTTAGGTGATTTTTCTAATGGAGAACATCACCCCACTCATATGAAAGTTCTGCAGTAAAATACAGTTGGACTTCCCATACGAACTTGTGGGCAAGACAAATGTATGAAGATTTCTTGCAACATTGCTCAGCAAGCTCTTCATCAATCACAGCTGATGGGAATTTGGAAGTTTTATTTCTATTCTCTGCTCTCTCATCAAGATCTGAATTCTTGTAAGAACAGAAATTAATGTTTCAGGAAGCTCGAACAACCAAACAGTATAAAAGAAAAAACTCTGATTTAATTAACCAGACCATAGAAAGCAAAACCAACAACTTACATAAGAAGGAAAGATTGAGAAAATTGTAGCAGAACTCTGTAAAAAAGGTTGTTAAATTTTATCTCCATATGTGCTAATTACAAATTATTATCTTTTAGCCTTTGTACATTTTTTTTCTGATAGTAGAGGCTGCAAGAAGAAAATTACTTCATCATGCTGTTAAAAAAAATAAAATTGCAAATTTCCCATTTCTGGGAAGTATGATGCACCACTTGACTGTGCTAGGTGCTGTACATGTACATTAACTAGCATACCCAAAGAAATCAACAAAAGGACACAGCTGGTCAATCCAGCAAAGAAAAACATAGAATAAGGAAAGAATAAAAAGATGATATTGTTGTCCCCTACCACCCTTACACCCCTTCAGCCTTCACTTACCACACTTTTCATCCGTAGCTATCAGCACCCTTCTTTCTACCTGTAATATGGGTACCAGAGGGCACTCAAGCACACTGCTCACAGCTCACCATCTGAACCAGAAAGTTTTTTACTAGTAATTGATTGTCTGTATTATTTTTGGAAGAATACTGGGATCCATCATGCTCTAAGGAGACAGCGCTGTGTAGTAAGTATCTTTGGTCTCTGGCTCAGTGGAAAATAAACCAGTGGCTACTTTCAAGTTACAATGTTCTCCATTATAAGCAGTAGAAAAGTAATTACTATGCTGTTAACCATAAAGCTCTGAACTTACAAATTTTCCTTCTACACTGCAAAATAATCACGTAGGTTTTTCCAGTTTTTCATCAATACTTTGCACCAGGTCAATGACCTACAGAACTTCATTACATCAGCCAAATTTGTAATATCATAAAAATGATACCAAGCTAATTTGACAAGGTCTGTTTTCCATAAACCCATGCTGATTAGCAATAATTATATTACCCTTGTTTAATTCTTTATTAATTGAGTCCTTTAGAAACCATTCCATTATTTTGCCTGAGATCAATGTCAGGCTGACAGACTTATAATTATCTGGGTCGTCCTGCTTAGCCTTTTATTGGCACAACATTAGATTTCTTCCCGTCATCTGGAACTTCCCCAATATTCTATGAGTTACTAAAAATCAACAGGAATGACTCAAGAGAATGACTCAAGCAGATTTTTTTAAAACTCTCAGAGACTTGTAATTCAAACCTGTTGACTGCAATATGCCTAGTGTTGCTAACCGTTATTAAGCATCCTTAGTTACTGTTGTAATTAAATTTTGTCATGCTTTTCTGCTAACTTTCTTTTCCAAATACACAACATCAATACTTGCCCAGAATTTCTGACATTCCTATATTATCATTTCAAACTCTTCTACCTTTCATTTCTACAGTGTTATTTAGAACTTTTCCATTTTCATTACTAATGAAGTAATCTTACTTTGAGGTTAAGTTTACTTTTTTATATATATTATTTTTCTATATAATATTCTGGTATAATTGAAAAAAGAACATTTTACAATGTTTATTCTACCTCACCACTGATTTATTTAGGGTCGTATCTATATACATATACAATGTATGTGATACATAATATGCGCATTATAGATACATATTTATATGTGTGTGTGTGTGTGTGTGTGTGTGTACACACACATATTCCTCAGTAGCTTTCTACAATTTCTGGATGCTGATTTATAATCCATTAGCATCAACTTCCTCTTCGCTTTTTTTGGTTGATTTACTTTAGCCACTCTTCCTTGCCCTCAGTGAGTTCTCCTTTTAATCAGAAATGTTGCAATTCTCAAAAACTGGCCTGTTCAGTGCACCAAGCACACACATACCTATATATGCATGCACACAAACATACACACACACAGATTTTCTACAGTCATTCTTGCAGCTCAGAATTTAACTAACTCATATTCTTTTGTACTTCGGTTAATTACTCCCTTTGGTACTTAAGCCATCACTAATTTTGCCTTCATCTGCAAAGATGAGACCTAATATAGAAATCTCTCAAAATCAGATTTTGTAGAAGGAAATTAATCATCTACATTTATGTACTTTATATATACATACATACATATATATATATAAAAGAAATTCAAACAGTAGAATGTTAGAAGACAGTGTGACTCCAGTAACATCATACAAATAAAAGTCTCCCACGATGGTGATTTTTCTTCCTACACATTACAGGAGGCTTTTAAGGAGCTGGCCATGTTGCTCTCTGCTGGTGGCCTACTGCACACAATGTGTTAGATTTCCATTCGCAAATTATATCTTCGAAAGTGGCACTGTGAGTTATTCAAGAGAATTACTTCATAAATTATTATGAACACAGAAAAATTCCACATATTTGAGCCACTTCTCCTCTCATTCCCTCTCAGTGCTATTTAAATACGTTTTCAGCCTTTCAATCATTTGAATTCTCCCATTAGGCTACATTATTAGCAACCTGTTCAAATTTATTATAAATGAGGGATTTCATTACTTTTTATTTATTGCAGGTACTTAACATTTGCACAAAGGCAAAGCGTTCCTTCTTTTCATCTTCTTTGATGTATTGATTAATGTTGTTTTCCAGTATCTTGATTTTGTGCTAAATTAATGGTGTTTCTCCCTTTGCATCTGTTCTTTTCACTGCGCCCTTGGCCACATTCTGCCTTCTAAAAGACCAGCTCCTCTTAGAATAACCTGCAGTAAACCTCCTTCCACTGCAGACCAGCCCTACAACATGTCTTAAATCCTGTATCTTAAAGTATTGTCCGGGATAACAGTTCATGTCCAGAATGTATCTTTACCTATAGGACAAAAGGTCGCTTGCATGCTAGTTTCCTTTGCCCCTTTTCCAGTTCTAATGTGGATTTGCATAAGTGAATTATTCACCAATATGGCAGGACAGAGAGAGAACAATTTTGGTATTCTAAAAGCCCAGGGAAGACAGAATTGTAGGAAAGGATCAGTCAACAGTTTTGAATATGACTAACCAAGCAAGATATGTGAGGACAAACCAGATAAACAAATCGCTGAAAGCAGATCATTAAAAATTTCAGTAACAGAATGTAGAGAAGTACCAACTGATGTAAAAGGTGCAGGAAATGCATTACAGGTGAAAAAAACTGAAGATCAGTTAGTCATACGTGAAGTGGTTTATTTCATGGATATGAAATAAAAGTGGAAATTGAAGTTTGATGGAAAAGAGATTTATTACCCTTTTTAATTTTTTTTAAAGATGATGGGATAATTGCTTGTAATTTCTCTTATAAAAAAAAAAGTGAAAAGCTAGTGAATGGCTAAGTACACATGTGAGACTGCAAGGTGATGAAGGGGGACAAGGTAATAGTTTGGGCAAACAAAGATTAAATATACTCGGGAAGGAACATTAATCAAGCTTTGCCTATGCCTGCATTAGTAAACTATGTGGCGCAAAGGGAGCAAGCGGATTTCCCGAGGCCTGCCTTCGGGTTTGCTGTAGTCTTTCTCCCACCACTAAAGGCTGTGTGGTCCATGGGAGCAGACGAGGGTGCACCCAAAGGGAGGTCACTTGAAAACTGCTCTGTGACATCAACAAACGCATGGTAAGTGGCCATGAGCCAGAGGCCGGCTTTGAAATCACACCTCTGATCCACGCTACAGTGCTCGGCCATACGGGTCAAGCCAAAAGCTCGATAAACCCTGATCGGCTTGATACACCGATTATTTTGGCATGTTGCCAAAATATTCCAACCCTGTTGCGGTCAGACGTGTTTAACACCACGACAGCAACATTAGCTTAAATCAGTTTGTGCTTCCTAGATTTTAATTGTAAGAAACTTTAGAAAACAGTAATTTGCATTCAGAGAGATGCTGACATTCTCAGTCCATTCCTAAGTCTTCTGCTTTGGCAGTGCAGTCAAGTGAATGATTGCTGTTTGTAAGCAGGATATAAATGCCGTGAAGAAGTTACATTGCCAGAAAACGCATCAGTTGTACAACACAAATGAAGATGGATAAATCCACAACAGCTCCTAGTACATAGTGCTCATAATAAATACCTGAAACACTTCCCTATGCTACCTTCCCAATCAACAAATACCTTAAGTGCATTTCTACCTATTCCCATCTATTTCAAAGAGTGCTTCTTGCTTCTTTAAGACTAGAAAAATATATATTGATTGGAAAAGAAATAGCTTAATTTTTCTTTAATACCTCCACAAAATACACTTTGCAATGTATGCAGAGATCAACACATGCAGACAGTTTCTCCACAAATTTCAAATGCTATTAGATGTTAAGCAAAATCATTGCTTATGAAGTGGCACTACTGAATACTGCCTATCACATTAGTGATCCCCGCTAATAATTTGTACTTCTCACCAACTGCATCATTGAAACACTGTATCTTTTTGTAGAACATTACACCTCTGTCATTTCTGATATTGCCAGATAGATTCCATCTCGTGGCATTTTAAATTGCCTTTACACCTTTCTTGTTTTCCTTGTTGCAAGATTTATTTTGATCTTTTTCATAATTTTCTATAGCTCCATCAAGAACTGTGATAGAGCCACACAGGATTTTAATATTTTTCCAATCATGCTAAATCATGGCATTGTAGAAGTTGATATCAAAATACCATGACAGCAAAACCTACCATTATTCTTGCTTTTTCATACACAGCACTTAGGAGACCTGTAGAAAACAGCTAATGCACTTCATACATTAAGGCAGTGTGGGAAAGTTCAGCCATAGGCACAACTGTAGCACAGGACCAATCTCACTGATAGCAAAACCAGGACAAAGATTACAAAACCAGCCCCAAATACAGCCTGCATTAAGTGAATTAAAATATACTCTCAGTGACTTGAGAAAGTGTTTGTGCTACATTGTTAATAGGTGGCTGTATGCCATGTTTTGTATTTTCACTGCAAACAAAAAGAATAATGCATACACATGAATCGTAGAATCATTTAGGTTGGAAAAGACCTTTGCAATCATCAAGTCCAACCGTTAACCCAGCACTGCCAAGTCCACCACTAAACCACGTCCCTAAGCACCACATTTATGCATTTTTTTAAACGCCTTCAGGGATGGTAATTCCACCACCTCCCTGGGCAGCCTGTTCCAATGCTTCACCACCCTTTCAGTGAAGAATTTTTTTCCTAATATCCCATCTAAACCTCCCCTGGCACAACTCAAGGCCCTTTTCTGTTGCCCTGTCACTTGATATCCAGGAAAAGACCGACCTCCTGTATACAACCTCCTTTCAGGTAGCTGAATTCATAATAGAGTTCTTCTACTTTGATATGAATAAATGAATTTTGATGCCCAGTAGGAAAAAAAAAAATTGGAAATTAGCATAAAGACACTCCTCTTCTCTCTTGCTATCAGCGTAGCTGCCTCAGACTTTCTCCAGGTATTCAAAAGTGCTGGGTAAGCATTTTGGTACCACAAAAGTCAATGTCAATTCATACAGACACTAACAAGGGCACACACTTGGAAAAAAACAATGCTATCTCATTAGACCACAGAGAACCAAAGATAAAGCTATTTGTATGCTTCAGAGAAAACCTGTGACACACTGAAATTATGGCACATCCAATCATGATGTTCTCAAACAATTTTAAATTTAGCATATAGTGAGTACAATCTATTTAGCTAAAACCTAAGGCAGGAAAACTGTATTATAAAAACAGCACTCCTGGGAAACCGGGGATTTTGTTATTAACATAGAGAATTAGCCTTCAAGGTGTTTCAAAAATTTCTTTTTCTTCTTACATTGCTTTGTTGAATGCTAGCTAAGGGTATGCTTTGCTTTACAATAGTCATTTTCTTTGCATGATGCAAGACTGACTTTAGAGTTTATTTGAGAAACTGATTTTTAAAACAGCAATAAAAAAAAATCACGCTAATTCTGTATGACAGATCCTATATACACCAAGAGGAAAAAAACCCACTAATTCACATACTGGCAAGATTTTCATTAGAGACGTTGCATAAATGCACTTGTTTACCCCTGTAAATAAACAGGCTATGAAATCCAATCATTATTTAACTGCAGAATTAGTCTATTTGGCCTCCAGGCTATACAGATGTATTTCAAGGGTTTCTTTCTGTTCTGGACTCAATACATTTTGTACATTCCTTAAATTCTGCTATTTTAACATAAAAGGTATGTTACCTAAAAATTCTTATGTATCATGAATGTTCTTATTTTTGCCTTTTCAACTGTAAAATACATATAAAGTCTTTTACTTCCCACTATTGAGAAGGTCTGTACAAACATAAAAGCCACAGGCACAGCTTGTTCCCTTCCACTTTAAACCTGCTGCTTTTACCCATGTAAACAGTATCTTATTCAGCAGAGGAAGAATCTGAACTACTCAGCTGAAATAAAGAAAATCCAACCTTAACTTTTTTCCTAGCTAAAAATATGTATGACTACATATATTGCAGAATATGGAACAAGGCTGTAAGACTCACAAAACCTATATATATGTGCTGTAGTAATTCCAACTAAAATCAGGGAGCAATTGTTTTAAACACATGAACGGTGTGGAGAGGATGAATGAGGGGCAATTTCTCGTTATTCTAACACAGGAACCAGTCAGCAGTTAATGACATCAGCATTAGACAAGTTTAAGACCAAAAAGAAGGGAGGTGGTTCACCACACAAGGTGGAGTTTAGCCATGAACTTAATGCTTGCTGCAGGATGCTGTGGATGCCGAAAATTACAGAGGGCAGATTAGAAAAAATATTACAACAGAAATCTGCTAAAGTTTTCAAAAATTGGTATGAACCGTGTCTGGCTTGGACAGCAAATGAGCTTTTTTTGGAGACCAAACTGCAGAAACTGCATTTGGCCACCGTTAATGAACATCGTGCAGGGTTATGACCCAGAGAAGTCCTCACAGATGTTTTCGGTGTTTATACATTTTATAAAGCACTTGAGAAAGTTTAAATCAAAAGAGCTGCATATATGTGGAACTTAGGGGCATAGTTTAGTGGTGGACTTAGCAGTGCTGTGTTAGTTAATGGTTGGACTTGGTCGTCTTAAAGGTCTTCTCCAAGCTATGTAATTCTGATTCTATGATTCTAAAAAGTACTGTTATTATTACCTGTAAGTAATGAATAACAGCACATCACAAATGTTTTCGATACCTCATCAGAAAAAAACTGCATCACTCAATAAGACGAGCTGTAACAAACCTGAAGAGCTCTGCCTCTTCTCTGATACAAATAGAGCGCACACCACCCGGGACACAGAAAGAAAGATGTGACAGGAACTGATCTAAGACACACGGATTCTTCTCACTTCAGCCCACAGAGACATAAGCCTTCACCAATTTCCACAAACACATCTGATATACTGCATCACTGGTCAGAAAACCCCAACAGTTTCTCATTTAGTCAGGCTTTTGGTAGCAACTGTAATTATTCATAAATCAATAAAATCTGAATTTCTGCTAAATGCCAAGGCGAGACTGACCATTCAAAGCCAGAAACCAGTATGAAAATGAGTTAATGTGCACTTGACCGTTCATAGGATTGCATTGTATCATACAGCATATATCATATGCTTTGCCCTGAATAAAAAAACAACCAAGATTATTCACTTCCAAATACAAGGAGTAGGCAAAATTTTACCTGGCCACACTAAAAAAATTATTATTCTGATTTTTAATTATATTTAATTTTTCTAATGTTTTCTTTTATAAAATTATTTTTAATCAAGCTGTTTCTTCTATAGCAGTAGGGAAATTTGCCTCTAAACATATTACCTTTACAGAGTGCTGCTACTTAAACCTCTCCTTCATTGCCCACATGCAAAAAACTCTAACAGGCTTTAGTCAATACATTTCCATGCACTTGCTGCATGGTCCGATTGCACACAGCCCAGTGTGGAAACCAAGAGTGACAGTCACCAGGCAAGATGACAAACCTGCTAAGAAGCCCATTTCCCATGAAGCTAGCTTCCCCCCTCACTGTCGCAAGCCCGACCGCCTGCAAATACTGTGTTTTTGCATCACACAACGTTACTTTTTGTGCCATTTTCATATTTGGAAAAGTTGCTATTACAAATCATATTTGACTTCCACAGTTACCAAAAACTTTTATATTTCTCCAGGTTGATGCTGTCTGATTAGAAAGGAAGTTTCTACATGACAGTTTTCATCCAAAACGAAACAAGTTTCTTACCCTTCCCATGCACTCCAAGACACCTTTTGCAGTTAGTGACAAAATGAGACAGCGCCAGTGGTCTGAATTTAGCCCTTTTTAATGCAGATGGCTGAAATGGGAGGGCTGCACTGTGCACCGAAAGCACATGAAATGGAGCCAAAATCATCCACAGTTTGTAGGTGGCTGAAGTTATTGAGATAAATTGAACCCACTGTCTGCACAGTCATATGTTTCTAACACTACATTTTTTCCTTCAGACATGTTTGTGAGTTCCTTTTGGCTAACTTTATTTATTACTGAGAAGCAAACAACTAAGTTACGCTTCTAAATGTAAAGGAAAATCCGATTCCAAGATTTATAGATAATAATGATCATCTCACCCCCACTTCTGAAGTCAAATAATTTTGGATTTATTCTGAATGGCACAAAACATTGATGCTAATGAGCATAAACATCCTATTACTGTCTTACAAAATGCAGCTTTGTAGCTTCCACAGGACACAGAATTGTATTTGACTCAACACACGTTGTGTCGCTCCTCTTTTCCTAAATAATGCGACTAGTGCTCCAGTTCCTTTTTCAGTTGGACTAGTGATAGTCCAGTATTCCAACAGCCAGTCCTGGCAATTTGGAAACTCCTAGGTAGACATCAAAATGGCAACTCCAACTGAAGCTAAGCAGTGGATGACGACAATTCATGAAATGACTGTGCAATACGAAGGGGGACAAAACCAGAACTGGCATAACATTGCAAGGAGAAGAAATACCATACAAAATCTGATTTTGTAAAATCCGAAGTTTAAAAGCTTTTTGCATGAGCCTTATATATCTATTGCACCTCTGCTGACTTTGGAGAAGGTAAACCAAAATCTGACACAACATCTTTTGATTTTCTGACAACCCACACAGATGTCCACCATTAAGTAGTACCTCCATTCCCTATAGCAAATCTTCTTCCATTATAACTCTCCAATACAAATCCTTCATCCCAGTGACACTGCTGGTCAGGTTCTCTGTCTGCATTTTCCACCCCCTTTGAGAGCTGTACTCTTTAAAGGTAGCCTGAATGTTCCTCCCAGCTTCTTTGAGACACTGAGTTCTCAAAGCAATGGCCTCACAGGTACTAACATTTTTTACATTCCCTAGCCCTGAAGAGTTATTAGCAGCCTTCTCACAGTACATGAATTTTGTTCCTGTGCTGGCTGGCAGAAAGGTCTGAAAAAGCCAACGGCTCAGTCTCGCCCACCTGGGAAGTAAATTGTCGACCAGGGTGAAGCAAGGAAGATGCTCAGCAGGGAGTGCTCTTCACAAAGCCCTTCAGTTCCCACCATCCTCCCAAGCGGAGCTGGTGAACATCCAACTGCCACGTCCTGACGTTCCCTCAGAAGCAGCAGCGAGACAGCACAGGCACACAGCCACACGCAAGGTCCACATCACCCACAGTGAGGCAGGATTTGGCCTTGCATGAGCTTGTGCTACACGGCTCCTTCAGACTACTTGGTGAGGTTTTGGTGTGGTTTTTTTTAAGTGAAGGGCAAAATAAGGCATCTTGTTGAAATTGTTTGAAGTGGATTGACATTTTTCAGCTGAAGCCTGTTGTTAGTTGCACAGCAGGCCTAATTTTTAAATTTAATGTTCTAGTGCATATAAAAAGGAAAGCATCCTAGGGGGATAATAACTTTTAGCAATCAATTGATTGCATATAGCTGTGTTTTTTGCAGGTACAATCTCTTTAAGGAAGCTGTAAAATAGGAAAATTGTAGCCTTCAGATATACAGATTATCTGAGTTTGCAAGAAAACACTGATGTCAGGACTATTTGCTGATACAATTTAGATATTTTTTTCTTTCATAATAAATATGTCACAGTAAATAAAGCAGCAAATGGTCACCAGGTCAGAATACATCATCTATTTAATACTATCACTCTAGGGGTTTTGTTGGGGTTTTCTGTTCAGATTTTTTTTTGTGTGTGTCTCTGTAGCCACCTCTGAAGAAAACCTGTTTGTAATTTAACTTGGGGAAAATAGTAAGACTAATCTAGACTATCTTAACCACACAGTTCTACCCAGTCAACTGAAATAGTTTAATATCCTATTAATACTGCAGCAATGAACACATCCATGCACCAACATTTTTTCCAGTTTTCATTAGTCCCTCACCATTGCCTGCTTTTTCCTAAACACATGTATTTATGTTATACACACAGAGTAGTACACAGAGGAAAAGATATTATTAAAATTTAATACCAGTGTGTAATAAAAACCTGTATCACATTTTTAATGTAAAATACAGCCTCTCACGGGGAAAAGGCTTTCCTGAAACTATCTTCAGGGTTTTGTTTGTTGGTTGGTTTTGGTTTTTTTTACATTAAATGAATATAATTTAGAATAGTAAAGAGAAATTAAAGGGTGAGGGACACTAGCATTAACTTACATTACCATGTAGTTGTTAAATATACATTGTTATATGCAATATATTAAATTTGGCCATTGGAAAAAAACTAAGCTGTTTTCTAAATGCACAAAATACTCTTCTAAATTCACAAAATTTTAGCACTGGTGAAAACTTAAGTTTCCATATATGCAGGCGTGATGATGCAGTCACAAAATCCCCATTACTTTTGCATAGATTTGGGGTTAAGGACTTTTTTCCAGGCACTTCTAGGTTCAAATTAGAATCAGTAAGCACTAGACAAACCCAATGAACACAGAAATATGGAAGTCATCAGTGATGTACCTAAAATAAGGCCTGTCCCTGTGTCTTGCATCCAAAAAATAGGTAAACACGGGTACCTAATGTCTGCCACAGATATTGTGAGAGATGGTGCTGTAGCAATACAGCTACTGTTATTTATGAAAAGTGGCTTTCAAGATAAGTTCTTGTTTGTAAACTAGTTACTGTAAAGCATATTAGCCTGAAAGCAAGACTTAATTTTAAATTTCCATTCATACACGAAGTTACTTATGCAATATCGGCAATATACAATCTTGGGGGTGGCTAAGTTCACAGAATTTAGAAGCACATTGCAAATGTAAGAAATGCAGGTTTGTAAGAAGATTCTTAAGTGTTTAATACCAGACCAGTCGCTTCCTCTTTACGTCCCAGTATTTGTTTCTGTCACAACTGGAATGACCAAATCCATTCTCACTTAGCTCTATACCTGCCTAGCCAGGCTTACAAATAATAATAGTAAAAAAAGGTGATAATATACTTCCACATGAACTGAATTCAGTGAAGAAGTCTTGAAGTTGCTCTAGCAGTACCCCTGACACAAGACTGCCAGCCAGACTTCCAGATCCAAACAATACATGCATAGGAAGACCTCAACACAGGCTCTAATCACAATCAATCAGTGAGCTAAGTTTATGTTATTAAAAATATATTGCATCTTTTTATTTAATTACTTCATCACAAATACACAATGCAAGAGATGAACCTGCATTTAAAAACTCAAGGTTCTGGACTGTTTGAGCTTAATAAGGACAAAATAATCAGTTGCAGATGCTTTCACTTAACATTCAAAAATATCCCATGGGACAGCAAGATTTAATTTTATGGTCATCTGCCATTTTAATGATGTGCTTGTTATAATGCAGAGCATCTCTGTCTTACTTGCCTGGTTATATAAAACATACTAAACTAAATTGGGAACACATTTAGCTGAACTATTGCTACCTTGTATCATTAACAAATAATATATGTCCTTGGAATATGAATTACTAATATATCTACTTTTTTATTTAAGGAAAAAACATAAACCCTTGCTATTTAAGCTTCATCTAAATCCGTCAGTTGCTCTTATTTACCTTTTCTTTTTTTTTTTTGGCTTCCAATCTTGAATTTCATGCAACCAAAGTCATCTCATACGTTTTTCATTTTTACCTTTCCAGTGCATTTCTTTCTATTTGGGATGTGATAGAATATAGAAATTTTCAGAGACCGCATGTGTTTCGGCTGGAATAACATAAACTATTTCATTCTCAGTGAGCGTGTTTATAAAGATGAGCTTTTCACCTCCCATTCCCTACAAGGCAACCTGTGTAGTTATAAGTAGTTATAAAAGAAGCCATGAAAGAAGAATTAAAATTCATTTGCACAATATGTTACAGGTCAGATTCTCTACAGCCATATATAAAAGCCCCTAATGTCTACTGAAGATGGCAACCTAACCAAAGGGAATGAGCCAAATACATCCCTCCTAAGGGTCAAACATGCATTCGTGGACTGTTTCTGTTCCCCTGCAAAAACAAACATAAGACAAGATTAAGTTTTTCTTGTAATGTGTGTAACAGACCAAAACTACAGACTAAGAAACACTTTTGTGAGAAGGGAAAAACTGTCATACAAATGACTGTATGTTTTGTTAAGACCTAAATAATACTCGGCATATACTAATGCTTAATTTGAAGCTAAATAGCGGTAGTTCCCCGTATCTTTGCTCAGGAAGAAATTAACGCAGGAAAGGAGAAGACAATCTCCGTGTATAAAACAGCCATTTCCTTCAGGTTTCAAAAGTCCAGCTGGAATTACTGCCCTCACTGGACTCCAGCCAAAGAAATGCAAAGACCAAATCATCTTATCACCACAAGTACCAACATTAATATATATGATTACTGTATTTAAAAATTATATAATTTTTAACTCATTTATACCATTGTAAGTACCTTGTATTCTTCTTGTTTTGCCTCACTTTCCACAAAGAAGCTATTCCTATGAAGGTTAAAACTCTTTTCTTAATAGATCTTTCGCAGATAAGAAAGAAGTAACTAACACTTTCAGAAAACTGCAAGTGAATTCTTATTTCTCTGCTTCCTTCTGTGTTAGAGATTGACCTTTAGTATTCAGAGCATAAAGCTGTTACAGAGCAGCTAGAAAATGACCTAGAATAAGTAGAAGAGTGTCCATGTTCTTCAAATACTTGGCACCTTTGATGCTACCTACAAATACTAAAGCGCATTAGAGTACACAAAAAATTATTACAGTTGCTGACTGTTACTCCTGGTACCACTGCATCACTTTTCCATGTACTAAGAAATAGAGGTTCAAAGAGACATGTCCAAATTCATGGACCAAGCCAGCAGGGAAACACAGCACTCAGGTCCTGATTCAGGTCCCTTTTCCAAAAGGAACAACTTAAGCAAACATTTCCTTGCAATACCTCTTCTTCCCACCAAGATAAAGGTTGTATAGCTATTAACACTTTACAGATGTCTCCACAGTACTTCTATAAAACCTTTTATGACAAACCATGGCATGCTGTCTCCAAAGTCCAATCTATCATACGAACAAAACTTAATTTGCTCATAAGTAAACTGCAACTGGGAATCCCGTATGCTACAACTCATCGTGAGGAACCACCTCAAATCCGCATCAGTCTGGCACAAGCAGCAGCAGCAGCACCCAGATGTGAACCTGGGATAAAACCGCAAAGACAGAGAAGCAGGCCCTCAGTCTCCAAGCAGAGTTATCCCTACCAGCAAGTCTGGGGCTTGCACGCTACCCTTCCGGCTTCCACTGACCTTGACCATTAACGTTTGTATTCTTCTACCAGAATGAAATTTTAATTTATCTGCTCCTAGGCAGTGAGACTGTAATACAAACCTATCTTTCTCACATTTCTATTCCATCCACATTATGGAATCCAGCTCGGCTTTACATCAGCAGCTTCTAACAAACAAACTCACTCCCTGTAAAAAGTGGTAGCAAGTATTATTTACTCTACTACAACATGTTGTTGCTCCTGAGTTCTCTTTTCACTAGACCTGATGGTAGGCACAACAGAGAATATTTCAACATTGCCATCTGTCTCCTTGGCACTTCATACCAAGCGAGTTGCTGCCACTTTGATGGCAAACCAGAATTTCCCATCAGATATATTAAGCCAGAGGCTTCTGACGGATTGCCCTATCTCCCTCGATACCTTCTTCCCTTAAATCTATTTTTGATATTGAACAATCTGAGCATGTTAAGAACAAGCTTCTACATGGCACGTATTAAGCGGCAGGAATCATCAATAAAATAATAATATGTGCTCTGAAAAAAAACCTTTTATAAAAGACTTTTAAAGCATCATTGAATTTATTGCAATACTTCTAGCACATCTCAAGCATTCTCACGAGAGATGGTCACAAATAGGTTAATGGTAATGCTTGGGAGGGAGGAGACGGATGTGGTGAACTCATAGACCAACTGCCAGGGGAGCTGGCTACAGTAAAGTGAGGATCAGCCCATCACTGCTGCTAAAACAGCAATACTACATTCCGTGTGCTCTCTTAAATCTAGCTCCCTTCCAAGATAAATCGGTATACCCACCGTTAAGAAAGTTATAGTCCCAGCTCCTCACCACTGATTATGCTCTTGCCCGAGACAAACTAATTCTTTATTTCAACTTCAATTTTTGTAGTTTAAGATGTATGACTGTACTTGACAGCTGAGCTCAGAGGAGAACTGCAGACCTTCCACCTCAGTACTGCAGGGAGAGTACGAGTAGGTACCTTAAACGACCAGAAAATGCTGAAGATTCATTTTGTTGTTGCTGCTGCTGTGAGGTGAGCCACAGAAGATCATCCTGAAGGTCTATCCAGTTTAATATGAAGAAAAACATATTTCCCAACACCTTTGGGAACAAAACATATTTCCCAACATTCTTCCAAACACCAAAGCCAGACTTTTCAGCTCAGGTATGTTACTTAAAAAAATAAGCCCATTTCAACTCCAAACAAAATATAGTGTAAGATGCCAAGTTACTTCAGGGGGATGTAGATTATGTCTAGGGCAAGCAATCAAGCAGCAATTTTTAAAAAATAAACCATTCAGAACAGACAGACAAGCAGATAAAATAGCACACAATAAGGACAGGGACATGCTCTCCACTGAAGCCCCTCGGAATAGCCATGCCAGCAGTGCAGAGCAAAATGACAGAATCCACAATGTGCTGAACTTCATTCATACACACCAGTGAACTACAAAATAGCATTTATTATGTTACACTGAGCTACTTGAAGAGAAAATAGGATGCAACACCAATTTCTAGCCTGGCGCTGAGATAAATGCAAGGGAAGGGTCAAACTAACACTACCACCAAAGGTTTCCATTCCTGACAAAAGACATAAATAAAAATTTCATAGTCTGACTGAAATACAACTTTCAGTCTTTCAACATACTTTTATGATTATCTTGTATTTCTTACATCAAAAGACTCAGGCATATAAAAGCGTAATAGATCATTCTGTTTCTGAACATGAAAAATGACAGGGACATATTTTAGCATCATTTTATTTAACTGATCCTTAACAGGGAATTCAGGGCACTTACAGATTTTCTTAGCAAACTGAAAATTTTAAAAATTGCAAATTCCTCACCTGATCTCCACTTGACACAGAGGACGCTCAGACCAGGTAAAAACATTCTGTAGATGTAGCTGCCTGATCCTAGGCAGGTAAACGTCTCTGCACATGTAAGTGAAAAAACCAAACAAAACCAAACATAAACCTGTTGTCACGTTTGCCGTGCGTGGCTGTCAGGAAGGCGGGTGCCTTCGACAGACGCCTCTCCCTTGACAGATACTCGCTGCCACAAGCAGTAAGTACGAAGCCATACTTACATTAAAACAAAGATTATAATACTAATAACAGTTTTATCAGGTAAACAGCCTATGTAGTTGTTGATTTGCCCCGGGCTAGTATTTACACAGGCTTCTTCCTATTTTGAAATGGCTGACAGCTCCTCTGGAAGATGCTGAAGTAGAAGTTGTGGATTTACCTGGACACCAGAGACCACCTTTGCCCATCCACTCAGCCTAATTCAGGATCTGTTTAAGCCTGTTTGGCACATTATACAACACAAGCTGTTAGTCAACATATCTGCAGAGCAGAGAATTTATTTTCCTCTCTTTGCTACTCATCATTCGCATAAGAACGTCAAGGGAATTGCCTAATGACTTCACTCAGACCCAGAGTGCTGCAGCACAGCCTGGCCAGCGCTGGAAGAGGGAGGGCAGCCCTCCCCTGGGGCCTAACACCGTGTATTAACATCTGTTCTTATATCCTTAGGATATAAGTTTCTCTTTGGCCGCTTACCTAGATTTCCTTGTCCCAATAACAGGGCATCCTTTGTGCTTCCTCCCCATCCCCCCCCCCCCCCCCCCCCCCACTCCTCTTCCCAGATTAAAAGAAAATACAATACAATTAATTTACAGGGCTCAAAATTGGGGGTTTATATTCCAAGTTTCTATCAACAAATTTGATAAACAAGCTGCCTTTGAAGATAAATTGTTTGACACTAGGGAGGGGTTTAAGAAATTAATTATTATAAACTATTATCTCTATACCATAAGTACCAGCAGGTCTAAGTCATTAACTTATCTAATTAAACATAGAGAAGCAGCACTCGCCAAAGACAAATGCAAAATAAGTTTAACTTTCTGACAGGCACATTCCACCTTCCATCAGGTCTAAATAAACTCTGGACACTTAGGTCTAAACTCTGGACAGTAATTCCTCCTGAGCTGCTATGGTCCTCCTTAGCACACCCTGTTACACCCCAACACCTCTGCCTGGAGACACATGACTCCAGAAACATATTAAGCTCCTCTCTTGTCGTGGGCTAAAATCACACAAGAAAATACAGGCAAAATACCTGCATCTTCTTTTACAAGATTTGCTTTCTTCTGGTTTAAAGCATTCATAAACTGAAAATATCAAGCGATCCTCGTAAGAACTTCATAAGACTCAACATTTCTACAGTAAGCTGGGTCAAACTTACATCTGACTCTGAAGCAATTTAGTAAATAGGAACCTTGGGTTTGCCTTCCAATAATTTGGATTTCAGTTAGTCTCTAACTCTCAAAACAAAGCAAGAAAATGCTCAGCTGCCAAGGGAGCCAGGAAACAACTCTATAAGGGAAAGCAAAAAACAAAGAGGAGAAACAACTACAAGATAAAGTGAAAACAATGTTTATTATAATTCTTCATTAAACCCGTGGTTTTTCCTCTTTCAATGAAAATCAAATACTTTTCTTTATAACTGAAGTTAAGAAACAGTGGTGTTTGAATCAGCAAAATTTCAATAGTTTGTAATAACTTTGGACCGAATGAGTATGATTCCCATCTTCATTGCTGTAAGCATTTTGAAATGTGCTCACATTATCCTCCACAACTGGCAAAAGTACTTCATTGTTATTAAACGCTATGTGTTTATACATACAAATAAAAATATCCAAGTTTTTATTAATGGAAAGGTAGAAAGAAATAGCTATGTAAACTCTTTTTCAGCTAAAAATCAGGGATTCGCACAGTCATAGAGCTCGAGGTATCCCGGATGTTTAAGAGTGCCAATCTGACTGCTGGTCCACTGACTTAAACTCACTTTAATTAGTATCTGAAACCTAAACATGACTTAGTGTTTTAGGAGCATATTTTTAATTTCTCCGTATTTACTAATGAATCAAAAAAGCACCCAACAAAACCTGTTCACCACCTACAGTACAAGTCATTCCAATCTATTATTCAGTGACTAAGGCTACTCTATGGTTATATTTTGGTTAGTCTGTTTCCTCAACCAAACACTTCCATCTGACAAATGTACAATGTTCCATTCCATGAATATTCATGTCCATGAATATGAATTAATATATCCCTTCCTTCCTCTCCACTTACAAATGTCCTGTGTCCTTACACTGATTCTGTCTCAATCAGGAATTCTGAGTGGGTAACAATTCACTAATACAGTGAGTGCATGAAATACAGAAGGAACAATAGTATGTTACTATGAAATTACTCTTTCCAGACTGTATTTCTTATTACAATGCCTTTGTACGCTTGCTATTCTCAACCGGTATTGCTATTTGCAGCCACTAATATTTGTGGTTTTCTAGAAATATGAATTGTTTAGAGAATATATCTGAACAATATCATGAAGGTCTCTCACTCTCATTCCTTGTTTCTTAAAAATCAAACACACACACACACACACACACACACCCCTTTCTATTTTCCTGCTGCTAGCCATATGCATCATGCTCATCCATAACAAGGATTCACACAATTCCGGTGTTTGCATCCAGCTAAGCAAAGCCTCTTCGATAAGCCAGCCAAGATGCAATGTGGGGAAGCAGTTACCATAGTAAATGTGAAACGCCCCAAAGTCACTAATGTTCAGAGAGCATGTATAATCATCTTGCAATTGCTCTGAGCATATTCTAGTGTCCAAGGAATTCCCTTTTTCATCTGCTGCTGCTTATCCTTCTTAAACAGAAGCAGTAATACTACATTTGCCATAAACCGATGTCCCTTTTGTCCACCCTTGCTGTCCTCAGCCAGCATTAACACCCCTTGGTTGGGATTAAATTTCATTACCCGATGTTATGATAAAAAGAAAACTGTGACAACAAACATGAACAGTGACTACTTGTGGTTGAAAAGTATCCACCAAATTTGATTTTTTCCCCGCTCTAAATGGAAGGTTGTGCGTACTTCATTTATTTTCTAAAAATAAACTGATCTCAGAACAAAAGAGATGCTCCGCAAATTTAAAGTTTTGATTCGGACATAGTATCATGAAGTGTGAGCAGATCTTACTTGGGTTATTTATCGGGGGGGGAGGGGGGGGGGGGGGAGGGAAAGCGGGGGGGGGCAGGATCTTAAAGAAAAAAAACCTCTAACAAACAAAAAACCCCTACTTCACTTTTCCTGACTAACAATAATGTTAACTCATTTAATAAGGCTCTGACATTTGCTTTCAGAACCACCTGGGACCTGGAAATAAAGTTTAGTATCTAGCCTGCAGTCAGACCTATTATTACAAAAAACAGAGCCCATTTCTGTATGTCATAGCAGAAGTTTTATATTCAGAGTTTCTCACTAATCTGTTTTCTCCAGCATACTGTTCAATACATGTGACATCCTTGCAAAAATCTTTTCTAAATTGCAGTAGATCATTGCAGACATTTTCAGGTAAGATACAATTATATCCTACAGAAAACAGGAGCAGGCAAATGCCTCTGAGCTACATAATAGCATCAAGAAACAGGACAAAGGCGGAAAAGGGGATCTGCCACCTTCACTGATTAGAAATAAAAATAGTTAGGAATCAAAGACTTAGATTAAGTTGCTTTCTTGTACTGAAGCCAATTGTTTAATAGGATCCTTTTGACCCTGAGGTAATATAAAGATTAGGATCTCATTTCAATAAATGTAAATGTTGCATATTTTGCCAGGCTTCTTCCTGACTATAACCACTGGAACTCAAGACACAGTTATAGTTCTGCTTACTGACACAGAAATTAAAGCATAGGCTAGTAGCTAAGAATTAGATCACAGAATTGTGAAATGGTTTGGGTTGGAAGGGACCTTAAGGATCATCTAGTTCCACCCCCCCTGCCATGGGAAGAGACACCTTCCACTAGACCAGGTTGCTACATTCATACACTAAACATTCACCTTACCTTAATACAACATGAGAAAAGAACCAGGGGGTTCAGAAACATTAACTTAGCTAAATTTGTGAAGATGCATTTTAAAAATCATGTTTATCCCTTGTTGTATCTACTTTACATATTGTTTCCCAAATATTTTTCAGCTACGCATTCAGTTTAGATAAATCCTGTGAATTTTGGGGGTTTTTAGCATAACAAACACTGTGCCTCTACTAGCCTCTTTCTCCTTTGTCTCGATGTTTATTTTTGTCCTGCAATTACAGGAATGAAGGTTGACTGCTGTATTTTTATTTTCCAAATGTATTAGAACATTAGCTGCCTGGTGAACTAAATGCCCACATAGTGGCTGGATTTTATGAATCACTGTACAGTTATGAGTAGAACCACACGTGAAAAAGTCACTGATCACCATCAGATAGTGTCATTAGCATTCTAAACTGGCTGCAACAATTTAAAAATGCAGAAACTTTAAAAAGACCTCATATAAAGTGTGAAAGCCTCCTCTGATTTTCCACCAGCAATTTCCATCTGACCTGCAGCCACCAAGTCTGCTCTGAAATCCAGAGCACCAGACCCTGCTCCAAGTGACTCAGTACCTGAACTTACAACCTCTGCCTGAAGAATCTGCAGCTGAAAGGCAGCACCACACTGATGCAACGGTACTGCTTCTGGGACCTGGCGTAGAATTTCAACACTTAAATGCTTCAATGTTTAAAACTCTGTGTGAACACACCAACTCTGGATATACCCTTTATCACTTTGGCACATGCTTCCATTAAGTTGGAACTATTCCTCATATGAAAATCCATACTTATGCTATATAATATGTTTGGATTATGAAAAGATTAAATATACTTTGACAAATTCTGGTACTAACTTTGAAATAGCTATAAAAGTGCATAAAGTAATACAATAAATGAATACCCTGTGGCCATCAGATTCAACACACAACTGCTGACATTTGAGGATTAGTATTTGCCTCAGTTAAGTCTGTTACCTTGCTGATGCTGAAGCAGACATCAGAACCCCCTGCCATGATTAAGTGTTTGGTGAGAAATCTTGCACATGAACGTTTTTCTCCTTTTCCCACTACTGTCCTTTAGGTGTTGGCTAGTTCTTTCCACCCAAGGCCAAGGCTTTTACACAACTGTGGCAAGTCAAAAGCAGCAGACACTGCCTGTTCAGTTCAGTGCTTGGAGACATTACTGGTTTTTTCCTGAAGGAAAACCCAAGTCTCTTTAAAGAATTATGTCCTGTACCCTGAAACTATTAATACAGACACCCATGATTGTCTTGATGGAGTTTTGGTGTTCAGACAGTTTTTTCACACAATATCTACTACTTATTTAACGAATAGCAGATTATTCCTTAAAAAGTCTCTTCTGTGTAACACCTAAATGTGTTAGAAAGGTTAATGTGGCATTTTACAACACACAGGCTGATGACAGAAAGTAGAACTGCTATTCTGAAAAGCAGAAATGTCAACACATCTCTAAAGACATAAAATGACACAAAATAAAATGTTACCAACTGCTGAGTCTAAAGAAAGGCTGCTTGAAGTTAAGGGATGAAATAAATAAATAAAAGGCACAAATATTTTAAAAACATAATAATCTACTTAATGAAACTTTATAGAACGCTTTTTATACACATAAGCTTCTAGAAATACTGCTCATTCCTTTCTACTGCAGTCATTTTGAAGGGTCCAATAACAGAGGGGTCCACAAACGCCCATCATAAATCACTCACTAACTTTTTGTAGTAATTAATATCTGAGTTTCCATATCTTTTGGCAAATTATAAATCATTCCATGGAACTTTGGTATTTGGAAGGACATTTTGCAAAATTATTCATGACTTTATATATAAATAGGGATGCATGCACGTGTATATGCAGACACACACATTCATGTCTACACTGTGTTGCACTACGTATAAACACGTACACATTTACAGAGACCATACATCACCATCACTGTGTGTGGGCACACATTTGTAGACAGACAGGTTTGCAAATATGTACTACCAGAAAACAAATCACATTTTTAATTGTTAATTCAAAACAAATTAAGTTTGCCTGATGCAATCCTCAAAGCTTCAGGGGAGGACAGGGCTATTCTGGAAGGTGGAAAAGAAGGTTACAGCTTCCCTGGAATACAAGGACGCAAGAATGAAAAATACTTGTTTGAAGTGACCACTTCAAAAAAATCAAACATCACCAAGCTCTAATTGTCCCAAGCAAACATATGGGTTAAATATAAAATGAGATCTGCTAACATCCTGGGTGCCCCCAGTCCAGATTTTAAGACTAGTCCATTAGGAAGGTTTTGCAAAGCTATGAAGCCGCAAGGGAAACAGGGTATCTACGCCTTATCAACACCAGTAACCCACAGCTGCAGTAACACAGCCATAGCACCCTACTGATTTCTGAATTATCAGCATCAAATCTTGAGCTCCTCAAGTTTTTCACTTGATGCTTTTAAACTAACATGTCCAAGGGCTAACATCTGTAGACAACAGCATAGCCCAAGGTGTAAGCCTGCAAGGAAATGTAAAACAGCAGCTTATACTCCCAAATACTCAGACAAGAAGCCCCTGGGAGCAGAAGCACAGCAATTAGCTTTCAGTGGAAGCTGTGGTACACCTTTATTATTGGCTTAGCACTACTAAGTTGCCAAACTAGCCCCAGGAAAAAGTAAGGAGCAGAGCTCTGTATGGGTACCCAAGAGGCAGGAGGGCAGTAACCAGCAGACTGGGTTTACAAAGCGAATTTTTACGCTGCAGAGTCTTGAAGCCCTGGGCCATTTTGCGATGCCAACTTTGAACCACACTTGTCCAAGAAAAGTTATGACATGCTTAATTTTATTGATAATACAGCGTGGTTTGTTGTTTCTTTTTTTCTAATTTAATGCACGTAGGTGGTCAGTGGCACTTACCAAGCCAGCTTTGTGATTTTTTCCTTTTTTTTTTCTTTTTTGACAAAGTATGAGTGAAACATGGGCATAAACAGGACAAGATGAGCACAGTTGATTTTTACAATGTAGTTCCTATAGAAAGTACAAAATACATTTCTCTGCACAATAATAATGATGCTACAATAACCATATTCCTAGCACATATCCAGGAAATGTGGAAGCCAGTTTGGCCCTCTTCCTTTATGACTTTAAGTTAATCAAACCAAAATCTCAGCCAAAGGGAACAGCCCAGTGAAGAAAGCTCATCTACCTCACTTGGGAAGAGCTTGACTCAAAATTCATACTTGCCTGCTCGTTTCAAAGCTCCAATAACCAAGCATGGATATGCCTACCATACTGCACCAGAAACAGAAGCAGAAAGGAAGGGGAAAAGAGAAATGTAAACAGAAAGGAGGGGGTAAAGAGAGACAAATGATAAAGGTAATGTCTCTGCCTGATGTTACTAGTCATTACAATGGAAAATGATGGCAAAACATTTGAAAGACAAATCCATCCTAAGTTATTTAATCCAATTTTTCATTATGTTGGACATCAGAGAAATTTTCATTTCTGCAAGACAAATATGGTATGTGATAGTATTTTTAGAGGCAGACAGAATCAATTTGAAGGTATACAGATGTCTACAAACACAGATGTCGGTGCAGGTTCCAGCCTAGGAAGGATATTTTAATCTCCCCTGTTTCCCATCAACAGCCATGATGCTGAACAGCTCCAGAGGGTAATAATTTTCTTTCTCCTTCTAGAAAAGCACTATGAGATGGCCCACTAAAGGACTGACAGACTTTAAAAAGAAAAAATAATAAAAATGATTTTTTGCCTCTGCGTGTTTCTTCCATCAATAGTGGTTGGGTCAGACCCTGGGAGAGGGATGCTGGCAGGATTCCAGGCTAATTGTTATTTCCACGGACAACATTCATATCTAGCTAGTATTTTTAACTTTGTTTTTTCATCACAACAGTTTTTTCTTCCTCTAAAAGCAACTTCCAAGTGTTCAACTCTGGCAGCTCAGGAGAGTATTACCAACAGTAGAAAAGGTTTCAAGAGAAGTATTTCGAAATAAGGCCAAAGTAGGATAAATTACTTATTTCTGGGGGGAAAAAAACCCCACACCACCATGACAAACATGAAGCATATACAGAGCACAATCCTCAGGTCACAGATACACTTCCTTGAAGGCTCAGTGGATAAATGGATTTAGTTTACTAAAAATGTCCATTGTGAATGCATATATGATTTTGTCATTGCTCAGGATTAACAACCTACTACTATTACACTGGCATCGTTCATAAATGTCTGTGAGTTATGTGGACAGATTTCTTTTAAAATCTCTGAACTGTTCACAAGTATGTGCATAGGTTTATAAAACCAATTTAAGATAAAAGTTGTAGATGATACTGCAGCCACCACTGTTTTCCATAGAGGAGTCCTACTTTTCACAGCCACAGAGATTTCTAGTTGGGTCACAGGAATTACTTTTGGAAGATATCATAGTTTCAGTGTCTCAACCTGTATATTAACACAACCATCACGACCTCCAACAGATTAAAGCACTATGGTCTTTAAATGTCAAGGCGACTCGTGTTGTTTATATGATATGGAGATGCCCACAAATCCATTCTTAGTGCAGACTCCAATAACCTCAAAGCAGACAGCGTAATCTAAATAACTATTCCAGCTTTACCAGTACTTAGACACTTCTTTATAGTTATTAGCAGCTGCACAATCTCCTTGTTTACTGGACACATTCCTGTTAAGGTCTGATTATTTCTGCAATGATCACACTTGCTATCCCTTAGGTACTGTCTATGTGCAACTCCAGTCACAGGCAAATCCCTGTTCATCACATTAACACCAGGCTGGGAAATTCCAGCACAGCCATAACAGTTCCTAAGAACGGGGCCATGGTCATTCCCCATCTTCCAACACAGCTGCAACAGCTGGGGAAGGCACAGACTGACTGTGCTAAAGCCCAAATAAACATCTATTTTCCAAGACCCTTGTAAGCTTTCCATTTCCAACAGAGTCAAGAGATATTCCGTATCTACTCACCAAATCAGTGGACAAGCAATCACAACAAAATTATTAATCTCCTACTTAACAGGAAAAAAAAAAAAGCTATGCTTCCCTTCCTGGCAAAGATCTCTTCTAATAAACCAACCAACTCTGCCCTACAAATTCATCTTTCATTGGGTTTTTTTTCCTAGCTCTGTGCTAGCCCAGCTGGTTTGCTTAGAGCAATGAGCTGTTGAATTAGATAACATGTTTTTAATAAGTCAGTCTAGTAAAGCAGTTTTGAACGGCTTCACAATGCACAGATGTCTAAATTGTCTGTAGAGTAATATTAATACTAAATTGTAAAAAGAGGGACTTATGATTCTGTCGAGTCCACTAGTGATAAATATGTATTTTCTCAGCACAGCTATCAGCTTTTAATTAGTGTTTTAATTAGTCCTAAATAAAATTGCACATTTGGATGGCACGAGGAATCATATCAGACAAATCATAGGTTAACAGGAATAAAGCATCCACCTGAACTCAGACCTCAACCAAATGCACAATGAGGTATGCAATCCCTAGCTAGTGGTGAATAAACAGAATTTGTGCTACAGAAGAGAAAGTTTCCTAAACTTTGTACTCAACTTTTACTGATCCCAAGAAAAGAATCCATAAAGTCGTAACCCTGGGGCATCAGGTAAGCTCAGGGGTCCCACATGCTGCAAGACGCTTCTCCAAGAGTCCTACTAGTAAGACAAGACCTAAGGAGGAGAGGTTCTCCGATAAATAGAGGATTTTATTGCTGCTGGGGCAGCAGGTGCCTGCGGCATAAAACGACCATGACATTCAGGGGTACTGCGGAATGAACTGAATAGTTACTCAGGAAAGAAAGATGCTGGGGGAGCTCCACAGGACTGGTGTGGCCTCATCATGCCCCCAAAGTGAAGGGTCTTGGCCACTCCATCTGGCAGCCCCTGCACAGACATACTGACACAGAAATGCAGCAAGCTTGGGTCAAAAGCCTCTCCTGTAAGCAGCTGGAGATGCTGCAACTGACATGGATTCTCTCAAAACACAACAGCGTACCAAAATTATTTTTACAATAGTCAAGAAAAGCCTTTTGATGTTTTCCATGTAGCTTTTCAAAAAGTTTTGATTATTTTTGAGGCAGGGTGCTAGCTAAGCTATTTTTATGACTAAGATTAGTTTGGATTTATATAAAGAAGCACTCCCAGGGAAGACAAAGTTACTTCTAAATTTGCAAGTGCATTGTACTATGCAATGTATTATAAAAAATAAGTAACTGTAAAAAAAATAAAATTAAAAGATTCAATGAAAATCCAATAAAGAAAAATGCTTTGTTTCCAGAAGCAAATACACATGACCTGGAAATCAATGAAGTATTTAGTCACTAAAGTGAGATTTCTTTTATAGCACAGCACTTAAAAAGTAAATGTAAAGCTTAAGTAATAAAACACACACAAATATACAGCAAAATAAATCTTTAGATAATAGATTACATCTACGTAGTGTTTTACAGTTCAATAAACTTTAACAAAACCCAACTTGTTTCCAGCAACTGGGAAGTTCATGGCATTTGCTAACCTGTACAAGCAATGCCATTTGAGTAACTTAGTAAAAAAAAGACATGTTATAAAGCCATGCTAGGCATCATAGAGTACGCATTTACATTATTTACTACCTCATTACATCATCTAACCACAACAAGAATCATCTCCACAAAGGCAGTCCTCTTTGCATCTTTCTTTGTTCTCAGCTCCACCAATTGCGCAATTCCCAAAACATTTTTGCATATAAGCTGTGCAAGCAATCCTCATCTATTTATGTCAGCTCGCTCCAGAGGAGAACTTCAAGATCTCTGCAAGTTGTGTTACTCCCCAGCCATTCAGTACGATACACTCTGACAAATTAATTCCTATTTCCTAAAACTTGACTCTACCTTTATTGTCCACCGTTCTGGTATATCGGGCTGTTCCAGCTTTCTGTTGACTACAGCAAACAGAGCACAGGGTATGCTATAACATATGGTCTTAATAAAGTCAATGGGAAAAACCTTGTGACTTGCCATCAGGGCAGACATCGGGATCCTTGTGGTCCCCAAGCTGCCCAGCAGCCAGCGGCACGCCCCCATGGCAGAGGTGGCCAGCAGCATTCTGCGATGCATTAGGTAGAGCATTGCCAGCAGGTCGAGGGACGATTGCACAAGGTCCCTGCCAACATCAACCAACCTGTGATTCACTTCCAGGACTGATATGCTTCCAGAAGAATCATGTTTTTGAAACTCAGTGCCATAGCTGTAAACTCCAAAATGAATTTGTCTATTTTTAACTAATGGTGGAGCAACTGAAATCAAAATCTAGTCCATCAGCTTCTGTAAGGGGAAAATTCAGCTCTGATTTACAGTCGGTGGTGTGTGGATGTTAAGTGAGTACAACAGCTTCAGCTCAGGAACTTCACGTGACAGACTGAAAACAGAAAAGATGAGATTTAATGACAGATATTCGAATTCTTTGGTTAGAAGACAAATCCTTGTCTTCCCAGATTTGAGGGATTAAAACTGAAAGAGGCTATTTGTCTTGCAACTGTAAATTCCTCACGAAAATTTGTTTCACAGTATATAAAAATATCCTAAGGTATACAACCTACCTGGAGCAAATTCCAAGTGCATCACAATAATTTCAAAGGATTACAAAAGCCAAACTACTATAACCTGCTGCATTCTTGAAATATTCTTCCTTCTATTGTGTCTAAGACTTTCAGTATTAAGTTTGTTGATTAGGTTTAGACCACAATACAACTCTGTCAAAAGCTTAAAATAGCTCCAAAATATTTCATGTATATTATAAAGTACGAAATGTAATAATCAAGGCAGAAATAAATTCTCTCTAAAGTAGGTTTTGTATCAAGTACCAAAGTTAACAAGCTCAATCAAGACATTTGTTTATTTCCCTCAGGCTGTTACATCCTAAAACCAGCTCCTAAGGGAGCCTGGAATTGAAGAAAGGGGAGATGAAGGAATAAACCCATGGCTGAGAGAATAATAATGGAAAGAGAGAAACAACTTGTATTTCCTGTTCCTCTTGAAAACTCAAATAGAGAATAAATGTAACTTCACAGGCCTATTGATCAAACCAAAATACTGTTGAGCTAGGGTAAAGGACTGTC
Source organism: Falco punctatus (assembly GCF_963210335.1). Taxonomy (NCBI): domain Eukaryota; kingdom Metazoa; phylum Chordata; class Aves; order Falconiformes; family Falconidae; genus Falco; species Falco punctatus. The sequence goes on along the minus strand of NC_137588.1, from coordinate 12,242,588 downwards.
TCGGAAACACACTAGAATGGCACAGAAGCTCATAAAACTTCCAAGCAAAAGACAAATAAATTGTTTTTTTTAAGAGAACATGGTCTTGGGGAAATAATGGCTTACTAAATCACAGTCCTTGGGTTTGGCTCACACCGATGGCTCTTAGCTCCAAAGGTTATCTAAAATTCAAATACCATTAGGAAGTATTTGTCCTGTGTGATCATTTTCCCCCTCTCCAAGAAGATTTAGTCGACATGACTATGAAGATGCTCAGAACTTCAAGTATTATTATTAGCAAATTTGAGATTTATCAAACTTTATCCAGTGATCCTCCAATAACTAAAAGATCATTAAAAGTTTAAATCACCATGCTTAGCCAGTACAGCTCACTAAACCCCATTCATGTTTTATTCTTAGCTGTGAAAAAATTCAGGAGTATCCAGAGGCATTTAGATTACAGACTTGTTACAGAAATGGAACCAAATCCATAGGGATCCTCCACTCCACTAAAAATGGACATTCTATGTGCATTAGGGTGGGAAAAAAAGGAATTTAAAATACACTGTTTACAACTGTTTATAAATGAACTCGCAAAGTAATGTTAAGTGTGTTAGAATAAGAACTCGCACAGACATTGTCAAGCCTAGCTCCTAAATCATCCTTGCAAATTGCCATGGATACCAGCTCCAGAAATGCAATGTAGATGAAGAGAAGTAATTCTCAAAGAATGAAACAATCTTTAGTCTCCTGTCCAATTCTGCCTAATCTTTAGAAATGCAGATGTGCAGACAAGGCGATACCCCATTCATTTTTGTCCTGGCTTATCACTTACTTTTAAAGCATACTGTCTGGCAGTTCCATATTATAAATAATTCAAGGGAAGCCAACTTTCAAAGCCCTTGTGTTTTGAGTTCAAAATAGCTGAGTTCAAAAATAGGCTTGCTTTTTAATACTGCGGAGACCTTACACACACACAGACACACACCACATTCTGACAGTTCTGCTGGCAAAGAACATATAGCACCCCTAGATGTGCCATGTACATGCAGACAATATTACAGAAGCACTCTGAAATGTGTCCAATTCAATAAAATACGAAGAGTTTTAACTGTACTTTCAGCTTTTAACTATTTTAAAATTAATTTTCAGCTTTTAACTATCTTAAAATTAATTATATTTCCCCTTAAAAACTGTCCAAAGGGATTTTAATGTTATGGAGTTACATGAATCTATCAGTATTTTAATCTATCATACATTTCTGTTGAAATCTGTTCCACAAGAGAAACTGCAACGGAAAACACCCAAGCTTACACAACTCTACAACCTCTAAGAACTACCACACCTGTTGTAATAATACTTATAATTTTGTTTTTGAAGGATGCAGATCAGCGAAAAACATTTTGGTAATAACTGTTTCTGGGCCATAGGAGTGCAGCCATCAAACTAGAAATCGTGTCTGGCATTTTCATGCGGAAAGACTAACACTGAATGCCGTTGTATGAGAACCTAATATGGAAAAGAGAAAAATACTACTTTATTCCCATAGACTCTTGTAGTACATACTATTGAATAACAACAAACACATAAGACTTTTATCTCTTAAATAATGTTTTCTTTGCAGATTTCACATAATATTTTAATTATTAACCAGTGTGTGTGTCTATATTTAATACAGACAAATATATTTTCATATTTTATCTATTTAAATATAATGTATATATATATACACAGAGACACACACATATATGTATTAAAGAATATATATCTTTGCACGACACCCAAGACTGAGACACACATCTTGTTCCACTATCAGTTTTGATGTCTGTGGCAACTGACCTCAGTAGAGACAGAGAGCTTTAGCTCATGGGATGCAGTCACAAAGCACAGCCATGGACAGCTGAGCCCAAAAGAAGTGCTATCCAGATCAACTCATCCCTGTTGATGACAAGGATGACAAGACAAGAGACTCTCAACAGGGAAAGACTTACTCTAGCCTTATTAGTGGAAGCCACGTATCACATCACAAAGTGTTTAGTCTTTAAAATGAGAAAGGAAGTAAATATTTTGAGTGCAGAATTTGGCTAAGCCTTAATTTTAAAATAGTCTCAATAAATTTTATAGTCTTTGTGGCACTTGAGCGAACCAGATGTAAGAAGGTAAGTAAAGTCTGAATCACCTCCTCATTCACCCTAATGTTGGGGTTTTTCCTGTCCCCAAATTTTATTTCAAGCTATAAAAGATCTGAAAAACTTAAACAGAAGAAATAATTCAATTACATGCAATTAAAATAGCAGTAACAAAAGTCCGCTTATTTTGCGGGACTTGGATGATATATTTATCACTGCAAATAGTTTATATTTCTACTAGCATTCAGTGTGCTACTCAAAACATGTAATTATATACCAGAACTATAATTTGCAGATGTCCTTACTTCATTGAGCACAAAGAAATTAATTGCCCTTTTTCTAAAGAGGATAAAAACTTTGCATATAGGTCTTTGAGCAATGCTCAGAATGTTAATAATATTACCGATATAATACAATATTACACAAAATGAAACTAGTGGTAAAATTTCCACTTCACACTAGTAATTAATGAGAAGACTGCCAGTGTAAATAAGTAGTCTCATATATTCATCCGTAGCCAGTGTCTTTCCAAAATAAATTACAAAAAAATATTCAGAAAACAGAACTGGTTTTTGCAGTGAGTGGGTGACGACGCAAAATCCTCTGATGGGCAGATTCTGACACTCGAAGCTTTACTTGAAATGTACCAGAATCCAGGATTCACCCAGTTTTTAAAAAATAAAAATAAAAATGGCCCTCCTCTGGCTCCCCTTATTTCAAACTAGTGCATTACACCTCGTTCATACAGGCTCATTGTTGAGTGTGATGAGGCCCCTTGGAAGTTTGGCATCAGCTTGGAACACCAGCACCTTCATTTCAAGACGTGACGTACGCTGACTCTTGGAGGAGCTATCCCTCCACCAAGTCTCCTTTCCTTCTGGTTATTTCAGGCACTTAGCAATTGGCTGACTTTCGGGTTTGCAAGGTAAAGTGCGTGGTTAGCAGTTTCTCTTTGGCTGCAGTGGATCACTTGGAATCATTCCCTGAGAAAGAACAGACTCGAGCGCTCACAGCTTTTCTGCATTGCCCCTGAGTTTTTCTAACATTTCTTGAGTCCCTTACAGAATCCATCTGCTTCCTAGGTTCACAGAAGAGCCCTGCCGTGGTAGCTCCAGAAGAGCCCTGCCATGGTAGTCTCTCCAGTGTTCGTGCAGTCTCCCCTTTCCAGCCACCTTACACAGTTCACCTTAATTTCACCTACATGATTGTAACGCCTGACCCTCCAACCAGTCACACCTCACGACAAATCACATCACAGCCCTAAACTGGAGTTGCAGCAACTTTATCTGATTTAATTTCTGTTTCTGAATTACAAAGAACACAGCAATTTTACCTTCTTTGACACAAGCAATGTCCCAAATTCTTCTGTGTCATCTTACTTAGTTCATCATACACCAAGTATTTAAGAAATAACTATTTAGGGAAGGGGGTGTGGGGGGGTCTGTGTGTCTGTGTGTTAAATTTAAGCTATTGCTGGCTACCAAAAATTATACACAAGAGACTTTTAATACATATATCTATATGTACAAGGAAGGACAACTGACCTCTGCAAGACAGCGGGACATAGTGACAGGTACCAATGCTTACATTTGGGCTTTTGCTATGGCCCAGGTTAAAAACATGTTGATTATTTGGCTCACAAGGACTAACTTGGCATTTAGCTAGACTTTTTATCTAAGATGTGCCATTTAGCTTTAGGATATGTTGCTGTTCTGAGAAATGAATGCTGACTCTGCACAGACGATGACATCAACTGGGAACCAGAATCAGCCACCAGCAAGCATCGAGGAGCACCTCCCAGCTGGCAGTAATGCTTCCCAGGTGCCTCAGTCCAGTCTCTGGGCACAACTATTCAACCATTATTCAGTCCTGATAGCACTGCACTACTTCTTTTCTCTATTATGCCAAAACTATCTGAGAATTAAAATTAACAAACTCCACTAGCTCCTCCCGTCTCACCGCCAGGACTCATGCCAGCAGGTATTTTGGTGCAGGCTCACCTCCAAGGCATCACAAACTGCTGCTATTTCTGCTCACAAAATGCACCACAATGTTAGAGTCCTTGGATGATCTTTACTCTTCCTCCTGGTGGGGGCCTGAAACTAAACCCCTTGGTCTTAATGCTTTGTAAGGAATCACTTCACTTGGTCATTCCTCTGCCTCATCGGTATTCTGCTCTTGAGGAACCTCATTCTGCCTATTTATGAAACCGGAGGCTCCAGGACCACCTCAGGTGACAGGCAAACAGATCAGAAGGCACCAGAAAATTAGTGTCTGCAACGTTGCTTGTGATGCTGACCACTTTTTCCCTAGGATTGTACCTTTGTGCCTCCATTCCCCTCTGTAAGAGGCCAATTACGTCCGTACCTCCCAACCACACAGCAAAACTTAAGCTTTGCAGAGCGCACCGCTGCAGCACCAGGCTATGGAAGAACATACCTCAGTCCAGTTCCTTTATGCAGTCACAGATTCCTTATTCCAAAATAACTTACTACTTTCTGTGAGCAGAAGTGCCAGGATCTCCCGGCCAGGCTCACAGCCTGCCAGCACAGCTCCTCTCGGGAGGAATCATTATTCATCCCAGCTGAGGACATATTGACTTAAACAGCTCTGACAATTATTTTACCACTTCATACTGCGTAAGGAAATGCTTTCAAATACAGATTTGTGGTGGCAGGGAGGTTATTAAATGGGCATTTTCCCTTTTGCCATTTTGCTGTAATGAGCTGAGACTGCAGATATAGCATTGCAAAGAGGAAAAAACCCCACACTTTACACAACATTTATTAGTTTTGTATTTTATATTTTCATCCTCACTCGTTTAAAGCTTTAGCACTATTTTTCTGGAAGCAGGTTATAAACACTGTCACTTATACTGAGCTATAGAAAAACATTGGAGATCAACCTCACTTTATTCCAGAGACATGTAGTTTCCAAATAACTTGTTTCCAGTAGCCACAGACAGCAGCATAAAGTCAAATAAGAACAAGGTTATGTGAAAGTCTTTAGCAAGAAATGAGAACTGAACACACTGGGGAGAAAATATATATATATATATATATATATAATAGAGAACTCCAGTTAGAAATCTCCATTCCCATACAGCATACATACTTCCTTTTGGACAAACTGTTTCCCCAAAAATTAGTCTTGATCAAAAAGCATCCTGTAACTCCTGCTATTTAGCATCTGTGTATCTAAATCTAGCTGAATGCCAAGTAAGCCAACCAGTTAGCCAACTGAAAACCAAAATGTTAGCAAATAAGAAAATAAGCTGGTTGCAAACTAATGCTTAGTTTCCCCAACACTTTCCCTTATTTCCCACCACACACATTTTTTTTTCCTTCTAATGCTTAGGACAGAAGAAATCTTATGGAAAGCCACAGCAGAAACCGTTTTGAGAACTGTGTAGAACTACTTTTGCAAACAAACCTAAGAGAAAATAAGTCGTTTTGTCCATATCAAAATAATTATTAGATCTCTTTCATTGGGAAACTCTAGCCATTTTACAGTTTAGGACTGCAACCGAAACTTTACAGGGAGTTTACCCTGGTATTAAGATGCACTTTTGCCATCCAATGAAATGTAAAGAAATTAGAAGCCTCAGACAAAACCAAACCAAAACACACCAAGAAAAAGCACATCATGCATGATTCTTACATGTTCATCAGTATCACTAGCTAATTCTCTGAAAAGGCCTTTTACAGTACATACGTACAGATGGTAAGATCAAGGGGAAATATTTTTATTTGAAAAAGAACACAAAGGAGAAAACAAAAATGGCAAGGAAGAATTCAATTAACATCTTTGCTCTTAATTCCCACAACAAAGCTAACATACTGCTAAAGAACTTATTGAAGAATGACTAATTGCAATCCTGCCTCACTGCTGTGTCTGAGCAGGGGGTGGGAAGAAGCATTTCTTCATGAGCATCCTCCAGCAGAAGGCTCAGAGGCTTAAACAAGACATCTGAGCCAGGCATGCAGAGGTCTGGGGTCACCTCAGGTACGTCTGAGCCTGGAAGGCACTGTCAATACTTCACATTTATTTGTCTTACACATGAAAGCCATAATCTCGCCCAGCAGAGGGGCCTAACCTTGTAAGAGGATGCTAACGAAAAGGACCCAGGTTTGTAAGAGAATCTCTTCTGTGATCAGGCAAGGCAGCGTGGATTCTCCTGTTCATCCAGAGCCGTGGGAAGAAAGAGGCTTTTGTACTTCTGGATGATAGGAAAGGTTGAGCTGCAAATCTGATTCTGCTAACCTCCACTTTCAGGGTAATTGAATACAGTCAATGCTCTTGGCACAAAAATGGGAAAGTAAGAAACTAGCCTTTACAGCTCATGGCTTAATTTGAGCATGTTCTTTTAACATACCAAGGTTAAAAACTTTCTAAGCAGACTGTTTTTATGTCAAGATATTGCTAATTTGCTCAGTCCCCATAATCAAGTTTCTTTCACCTTCCTTTTTCTGAAAACAAAGCACTGAGATGCAGAAGACATCCTAGCAGGCATATCTTCAACTACTACTGCTGCAGCAGAGTGCAGCCTCACACGGTTTCTAGCCCATAGCCAGCACCACGCTGCTGTTCAGGCCAGAGATAACACCGACGGTGCTTTGAGAATATCTAAAGGCAACACAGCATCTCTCCGTACAAAATTTATATTCATTAATTTTAGTTTGTTCTTAATTGGTCAAAGCAGAGGTGGCTCTTGGGTGGATTCATCACTGACCTGGTTAAACACATCTCTGGGAAATTCAGTAGAACTGGCATTTGGTGCCAGCAACGCAGACAGAAGTCAGCAGCTGTGAATTCTCTGAATTTACTGCAAGATATAAAGGGGAGATCAGGTACTGCTGATAAATCTCCAGGGCTGCCACGAAACCCCAGTCAGATGTCACAAGCTATAAACTTACAGAGGGGGCAACTCAGAATAATTCTTTCTGGGGTTAGTTGCACTGTCATGAATTATTTCTGTGGTGGGGTTTCACCTTCCTGCCGACGCAGCAGGGCTGAGCAGATGCTTGTGAGCAGGCAGCAGGCGGCTCACACCTGGGATGAAGCTCTCCGGGTACCCCCCGAAAGGCTGCAGCACATTCCAACACAGGGTGCCAGTCCTGAGGATGCTGCAAGCCTCACCATAGTAAACAGCAAGACGTTTCTCAAAGAAGCAGCGCTGACTTGGTAGCTGTAAAGTACTGCTACGTCTAATTGCCGTGCACAAAATAAAATCATTAATTCAGTGCTTTGCAGCAGTTCTCGCAGGGTAACAGTTATCCCCTTTCACGTTCTTGCTGCCTTTTTAAACCACATTTTCCCATCCAACTCTTTTTTTTTTTTTAAGGAGGAAATTAATTACATCTGAAGTAATTAGAAATTTAAAATCCTTTAATTCACTTCTCTCAGACACACAGCTTTAGAATATATTAAGATGATGTTAGGTCTAATACTCTCCTCAGAAGCCTGAGAGACTGATTTATTTCGATGGAAGGCACACATGCCTCTGAAAGCAAATACAGCCATTAACTCCTTTAATCCCTGCACATCACAAACGATCTATTTTGTTATTTAACTACTGAATCGTTAAAATGTTGACTAAGAAAGGTTCCAGTATGCTCAAAACCACGGATGTAGAAGATGCAGGCTAAATGCCTGCCTTGCCTTAACGTGCCCCTTATACGCTGGCAGGCAGCAGCAAAGCACATGGCAACGCTTGCATCCCCGCCTGGAAACTTCTGTAGGCTGGCGCAGCGCTGGCCCAGCACCCTGAACCTGCCCCTGGCACCAACGCTACTAGAGAGCTTTAATTCAGTGCACCAAGAGAAACTGGGCAAAATGTATTTAAAAACAATAGGCTTGAAACATTTAATTGACCATGAGTTTCCTGATTTAACGTCTGCTTACAGAAATCTTCACTTTACATGTAATTTATGTGCTTACTGCTGAAAAAAAGGGCACACTGCAATATGATGCATTTGGGTTTTAGCTGTAAGAACATTAACTCACTTTGCAAAACAAGTAGCAAATACATGGATAATTTTATGCCACGTTGCTGAAGTAAATTGGTATTAAATTCCAGCTTCAGCACCAAATGGCGAGTTAACAGGCTGAACAAGCTGAATTCCTGATGGTGTCCTAAGAGGATATACCGGGCAATGCACAGGGCAGCACTCGGAGGAAGGCACTAACGTAAGCTTTACACTAGAGCATTTCACACCAGACCCATCCCCTGTGCATTCTGGCTGCATTAGATGGTTTGGCCTGATGGCTATGTACAGTCAATGGTCACAATCTGTTCTCCTAATCTAGCAGATTAAAAATACATCACAATGATTAAGGGAGCATGATGATTTTTTTTTCCTAATACTGTAAGTACTATCTGACATAATAGCCTGCAGTAGGTAACTTGAATATTAAAAGATTACCTATATAAATACTAAGGAACACAGAAATGGATATGCAAATACACTGGCTGCAAAATAAATGGGAGTTTGACAAGTCAGAAGAAGTATTTTAGAGAGGAAATGTTGGTACATCAGTAAAGTTACCTAAGGAAAGAACTGTAATATTCCCATACCCAAACACTACATTTCAAAGTAGCACTTGCAGCGCACTAAAATGCATCAACCCTCAGTAAATATTTACTTCACAAGTCACCTACAAAAAGCCTATAATGATTGTTTTTTTCTGGAGCTTTAACACGGAAGATTGGCAAGTGTTTAATCTTATTTTTTTTTACAGCAATGCAAAGCAGACAAAGCAGCCTAAAGATGATGAAAATCAAGGCGTGAGAGGATACTTTTAGAAGCCTGAAGATTAAGGGCTTGTTATGTTGCAGAGCAGTTAACACACTTGAACTTAAGCAGGGGATAATTTCTTCCAGATGAGGAAGCGAGGTGGACAGACAACTTGTGATTAATAATTCTCCTAATCTACTTTCACCATTGCTGCACTGAGGTTTTTAACCGAGTGGGATTTAGCAGCAAAGCAGGATAATTTGTGCCTGTGCGCAGAGGATGGCGGCGCAGAGGGTTTTGCTACATGTACTCAGTCAGGGCTGTCTTGTTCAAGCTCAGAGTTCCCTTTCCATATGCAAACCTCATCACCCAGCTAAGAGATTTGCTGGCAGAAATGCCCTAGGCTCTGAAACCATTTGGCTAAACACTAGAGAATGGCTTTTAAGTGTACGCAACATCCAGCACTTACTAGTAGGTTACCTTGAAAAGGAAGGCTGCGAAACCTGAACTGCTTCAAAGGCATTCACTAATAAAGGACGACACAGCAAAAAAGGCAAGACTTTTTATTGGGGACAAGCTTGAGGAGCTCTCTCCCCACTAAGGAACACCAGCCGTGGTGGGGTGACCCCGGCTGGTGGAGGTGCCCCCCGAGCCGCCCTGTCACTGCCCTCCCCAGCCGGGCAGGGGGAGGCCATGTAACCAGTGGCTCGTGGGCCGAGATGAGGGCGGCAATCACTGTCACGGGCAAGCCAGACACGACTTGGGGAAATTAGTTTGATTTATTACCATTCAAATCAGAGTAGGGTAATGAGAACTAAAAAAGCAAAATTTAAAAGCACCTCACCCCTCCCTTCTGCCCAGGTTGAACTTTGCTCCCAAATTCTCTCCCTCCCCCCCGGAGCAGCACAGGCGAATGGGGGCTGCGGTCAGTTCATCACATGTAGTTTCTGCTGCTCCTTCCGCCTCACACTCTTCCTCTGCTCCAGCATGGGGTCCCTCCCATGGGAGACAGTTCTCCATCAATGTCCCTAAGTGAGTCCTTCCCACGGGCTGCAGTTCATGAACTGCTCCAGTGCCATCCCTTCCACAGGGCGCAGTCCCTCAGGAACAGTCTGCTCCAGCCTGGGTCCCACACGGGGTCACAAGTCCTGCCAGCAAGCTTGTTTCAGCATGGGCTCTTCTCTCCACGGGTCCACAGGTCCTGCCAGCAAACCTGCTCCAGCGTGGGCTTCCCTTGGGTCACAGCCTCCTTCAGGCATCCCCCTGCTCCTGTGTGGGCTCCTCCCCAGGCTGCAGGTGGGGATCTGCTCCACCGTGGACCTCTCTGGGCTGCAGGGGCACAGCCAGCCTCACCGTGGGCTTCACCAGGGGCTGCTGGGGAATCTCTGCTCCAGCACCTGGAGCACCTCCTGACCCTCCTTCTGCACTGACCTGGGGGCTGCAGGGCTGATGCTCTCACATAGTCTCACTCCTCTCTTCCACTGCAATTTGTTGCATAGCTTTTCCCCCACTTCTTAATTGTGTTATCCCAGAGGCGCTATCACCATCACTGATAGGCTCAGCCTTGGCCAGCAGTGGGTCCCTCTGGGAGCTGGTGGCATTAGCTCTATTGAACATGGGGGAAGCTTCTGGTAGCTTCTTACAGAAGCCACCCTGTAGCCCACACACACACATACTACCAAAACCTTGCCACAGAAACCCACTACACAAGCAAAAAATAACAGAACATGCCTAGGGAAGGTGGATGCATAGGGTATATTCTCTTTTGGATCCCTGCATCATTCTGCATTCTGCAGACAGCATACTACAGAGTGGGATTAGGGGTACGGTCTTTGTAGCCTGAATTTCCAGATTACATTATGTGCTGTACTGTATTATATTGCCATATTTGCAACCATTCAACAAAAGCACCATTGCTGTGGCACAGTAACCACCAGAGCCATTGTACTGGCAGCAGCTTAAACCAGTAACTCGGGGAATGCTTGCAGTCTGTTTTGTCAGGTTGAGTGGTAAGAGAGTCACCTTGGCATAGCTTGTGATGCTGTTGAAGACTCAAACACATCTTAAGAAAACTGTAACAAAGACCTGTATTGGTATTCAAATGGAAAAAATAAAAATGCCCTGAGAAATAAGTACTCATGTATGCCATGAGCAGCACAATCCCATGACAGATGTAGCAGCAATCCCCTCAGGTACATCGACTGTAGAAAAGGTCTGCCAAAAACCGCATAGGGCTGTTGAAAAAATAATTTGTCACAGCTGGTCATAGCTGGGGGAGGGGAGTCAAAATAAAAAAAGTCATGCCATGTTAAGAGAAAACAGAAAGAAATTAAAAATGACAAGAGTGAGCAAATGGCATCTATCCAAAGATTTTAGGAACCATTTGAAAATAATCCAAATACAAGTATTTGATTGAAAAGATCCATTTTCAGAAAATAAATCCGTGAGGGTGATTATTTTGAAGATTTGGTATTAAATGCTAGCAATAATGTCCCTCCCTTCCCATGGCACAGCTCTGAACAGGTCGTTGACCACAACCCAGTGTCTTTGCTTCTGTAATGCAAGCAGGTGAAGCAGTGAAGAGGGAACTCAGCAAATGAGTTAGATTACAGTAATGAAAACACCATTTTCCTATTTTTATGTCCTTGAACAGATAAAAAATAGTCAAACAAAACTTAGACATTACCTTTTTGATGGATTACCTACACTGTACTTTCTTCTTTTATAACTACATATACAAAAGCCCATAGCTAAACCAGAATTCTCCATGTGAAGTACAGGAAACTAAAATATTCAAATATCTCAAGCATATGTTATTAAAAAAACTCACCAGACTCAAAATCTCTAAAAGATATGTATGCACATCTTCTTTCTGAGAGCTGCCTTACTATCATTCCTATTGACATTTAACATTCACAGAAGTTGACAAGCTTTGCAAATTCTTAAGGCTCTGCAGAGTCACCTGCCATGAAAAAACAGCCTTCACATACCTGACATAATTAGTATCTAGAAGGATTGCCGTACTTAAGTGTGTGAAATGCAGAAGAAACACAACAAGGACAACCAAATACAGAAGTGAGTCCAGCCTAAATGTGCTGTTCATATGAAGGCTTTCTGAAGCTTCGTAATGCTGCTGTTCTCTTAGTTGCTACAGAGAAGTTTTTAGCATGCCAACGGTAGAGGTAGCATTTTATCATACTAAAACCGGGAACAGTGATGTGCAGATAGAAAATTAGAGTTAAAAATGGTCCAGAAATGCAGATATTGCACCTTTATCATAAAACAGAAAAGAAGCAACAGATGGAAAACAAGATGGTCACTCTGACTAGAAAACAAGAGAAACTTAAGCAGCAGAATTATGCCAGAGATTTTCAGGAATAAGGACTCAGTTAGGTTCTCTTTTTCTGTGAAGTTACGCAGGACAGAGACCGCTTTCTCCCTCTCACTATAAATCAAGTAACAAGATACATTTACACCAGTCAAAACCCCGGCACCTGGCTGATGACTCCTGTGATGTGAACACACCCGGCTTAAAGATAAAAAAAAACAACTCCAGTGAGAAAACAGTTTGGGTTGAAACTCATACACAGACCACGACATTGATCAGGTCCCTGCAATAAGTTAAAATACACAGGAATGTGCAGAATTTGCCACAGTCCCTGCTAATAAAGAAACGTGCAGATCACTAAGGAGTCATTTTTCTGTAATGAAGAAAATTCATTAAGATATTGTGCTTGCCGGATGCAGGCTCCTAACTAAAAGGATGAGAATCCATCAAAAGAAGTTTGAACTAAAAGGTCTTTAAAAATAGTGCTGACTTCATACAAGATGCTTTAGACAATACTTTAGACAAGATACAAGATAAAAATGAAAACATTTTTATCGTGTTTTCAGTGCACTTAAAACATACCTTAAAAATAAACTGGAGTAATTAAAAATCTGCATCTTCAAGAACTATTGCATCAGTGACTTATTTTCAGACTAGTTTTAATAATTTTGGTTTTCATAAAATAGATTCACTCACTTTAAATTTTAGAAAACTGTAAGGAAACTTACATGGCAAAACTTCATAAACACTCTTAATAAACGTACAGATACTTGGCTTTATTTTTATTTTGTTTAATTGTTCTTAATGGTTTACCCTGGGAAAGCAGGGCAAATTCCTCAAGACTACCAAAAGAAACTTCGCATCCTCAAGCAAATGAACAGTACTGACACGCAGTCGTGGTAGCAAAAAGGATTTTTGGAGTTTTGTTTCTCTGTTTAGGAAGCTCCTTAATATAATCTACAAATGAGCATGTACTGAAATAAAGAAATGTGAGAACTTAATATCCTAAATTAGGAGGTTTTAAGCTAAACAGTGAAAGAATCAGTGTGAAGAAATACACAGGCAAGATAAGCTGGACTCTGCCATCAACTTCCACACGCTTAATGCAACACCAAAAACTATGCTGGGGCCTCTAAAATGTTTATCAAAAAATGCATAAAATTTTACTTACAAAAACTGACTTCAGACAACAAAACTGCAAATGCAGGCCAAATTTTCACACGCAAATGGCCTGAGACTTGTAACCCAGACTTTAAGTGAGCTGTGGCAACAAGTAAAATAATACTGGAATTGCTCACAGTGTACATTGAGAATTGAACAGTATGTTACTGCTTCCCTCAATAGCTTTCCCGTCAAGTGCTCAATGCTAATACATTAAGCCTCCCATCATTCCTCAGAGGTGCTCTGTCAATCCCAGTTGGCTGAAATTAAAGAATAATAATAATATTATTATATAATATATTTATATAATAATAATATATAAAATATATAATAATATATATATATAAATTTATATATATATAATAATATATATAAAATATATAATAATAATATATAAAAATAATATTATTATATAATAATATAATAATAATAATAAAAGAAATTAAAGTACAGAAAGATTGTCCAACAAAAACAAAACAAAAAACACAGAAAAAAAAAAAAACCACAAATAAATAACCCCACCCCCAAACAGACAGTTAAACACTGATTTTTATTTTTTACCCCTTGGAAGTGTAACCTTATGGCAGTCACAACTATCGCATTTGCTATATGTTTACGTAGTAAACACAAGCATATTCCTACAGAACTGTCTGTTGCCCTTCTTTTTTAATTAAAAAAATCTGTTTGCTTTGATGCGTAGGCGCCATCGCTGCAGTCACTGAATTCTTGAAGCAGTCAGTCACACCTCCCCAAACCCAGGGTTCTCTCTAGCGCAATGTAACTCCTGAAATAGCCAACAATCCGTGCTGTACACAAGGAACACGCTGTATGCATGTGGACTCCAGTACTACACCTCCAATTCATTCACAAAACTTCGCTGAAGCTAAGCATTCACCATAAAAATAAACAAATAATAAAAAAAAAATCATTGCCAAATATAACTTACACCAAAAGGTTTCATCTTTTATACTACTTTACAAAGACCCTTGGGAATAAAATCTGCAAGAAGTTCACATAAAAAGATCAAGATGTTCAAGGTGCTGTCTCTGAATTTTTAATTAAAAATCCATCTCAGTAATCCCAAGTATCTGCAGGGATTTTCTTTATGGTTTTGCATATTCTGAAATGACATAGAGAAGGTGAAAAGGAAACGACTGTTTAGTTTCTTTCCCTATGAAAAATGAGTAAGTATGTGACAAAACCGGAAGCCTGAAGCAGCTGTTTTGAGACCATATGCAAGTACCTTGCAGGACTGTTTGTCACGGAACTTTCTGGGTACTACAGGTGACATAGGTTTAATAAAGGGGCTGGGGGCCAGAAAATAAATCACTTGGGGCTATTAAACAAAGGTCAGTCATGCTCTGAAAGGAAGAGTTAGGTAGACATTACCTATCCAAAGAGAATGTTCTGGAGACCTGGAATGACAAATAACAAATACCAAATTCAGAATGTACATGCAGAAACCAGTATGGCTACCGAAGACAACGGTAGTGAAGAATCAACCATTTGAACCAGCATTTTGCCCCAAGTGAATGTACTCATCCTAGAGCTGATCCAAGCAGAATCCAGCTTGCTGAAAAAACTGCCATCATCTTTCCTTAACTAAACTACGCGGAAACAGTTAAACATCTGCCTGGTAAGGACAGCACCAGGCACTACCAATGAGACTGACCCAACAGAAATGTTAGGAGATTTCAGTTCTTCAGACTAAAAGCCTTCTCCCTGCACTCTGTGCATGCACTTATTGACATTCCTCAGCAAACGGATCCTCCAGGCTTGACCAACTGTAACATCTGCACCATCCAGGAGAAAGGAACAAGCTCAAAAATTTGAGTCAAGCCTGTTACACCATTCGTCCTCCACAGGTTTGGGTCGTTCTGTTTTTTTTACATCTACCGAGTTCAGAGTTAATCTTGTTCTGTTTAGGGCAGGTTAGAATCAAACCCTGAAACTTTGCTATCTTTTTCCAAGCCTCTCCATTATCCACACAGCAATCTGAAGTGTAAAAACATCGTTATCTATTTAATCCTTCATAAAGGCATATATTCACTGCGTACATATAATTACAAGCACTTGACACAGAACTCCCACTAAGACAACAAGGTCACCTCCCCATTGAGGGCTACTAGACATGAACATCTGTCACTTAAACAAATGTCACTGAGTATATCAACCTGAAGACTACACTTATCCACACAGAAGGAGGGTGTGTGTGTGTGTGTTATATTGTCAGGTTTATGGGGTGACAACTGAGTGACAGATGCCTGTGCCACGGGAGTGCTGAACACAGTGTCTCATTGAGAAAGTAATCACCTCCAAAAGACTTTACCCAGTACAATAAACTAAGTGTTCTTTCTTTTATAAGCTCTTTTCATACTTATAAAATCCCGTTTATCAGGGATTGGAGTTGCAACATTTAAAAGAGCTCATACATTAAAGTAAGGCAGCCTAAAGCATTTAGAGACACTGCGTTATTTGTGCCTAAGCCTAAATCCTGCTGTTTAGATCTCATTATCTTGGTTTGACTGCAAACAAGTCATGCAAATTTGTAAAACATTCAGTGTAATTTCTATTAGAATTAAAGACTGCTTTGGGTATGTACAGTTTTGGGATATTTATTTTTACTGCTGAATACCACACTAATCTGCAACCGAATTGATCATTGTATTGAATTAGCTATTATTTGATGATCATCTCAAGCAGAACAAAACAACTCCAAACTAGCAGGGAGTCTTTATCTAAAAACAAAATCACACAGATTCAAACTGTGAAAACACAGCTTTATAATTTAGTAATTAATACTTTTTAGTTTGTTTCATTAGAACTTAAATACTTACTTAGTCGAGGAGTCTGTTCATTAGTGGTAGGATGCTGTAATCCCTGTAAAATATTCTATCAAGGATTTTGTTCATTAAATTATCTGGACTGCTTGAACAAGGATCTACAACAATCTGTTGTTTCAACATCTTTGCTATTACATACTGTTTCTAAAGTAAGTAAATTTTATATTCTCTTACTGAAACAATAATTAAAAAAAAAAAAAAAAGCCACAGCCTGAGAAGAAAGATCAGAGATTTGGCAAAATATGAACTAAAACTCTCTAGGCAACATACCTGTGGGACAGCTGAATCAAATCCAGCTGTCCCTTAGGAGGTACAGCAGAGCTACTGGAGACTTCACCACCACATCAAGTCTTGCAGCAGAAAATGAACTCTCTACCTACCAGATCATCCAAACCATAATATAACTCCTTTCTATTGATCAGAAATGCCTACAAAAAGAATTAAAGCCTTTAGTTTTAAAATTGTTTAAGGAAATATCATGAAGCACCTTCCTGTTTCCCAACACCTTCCAGCCCTGTCCTCTTCTGCGGGTGGGTCTCTCTAGAGAAATGGTGCTGCCCTTTGTTCGGCAGCTCCAACATCTCTCCTAGATACACGCTGCATCAGATTATTTACATGCAGAGAAGCTGCACGTCTGGACATATTATCAGAAAATTAGTTTACCCAGATGGGAAGTGGGTCACCTGGGACTGATGGGGGAAACACACCTTGGCGGGAAAGCTTAGCACACTACAAACATCTATTTTTAACAGTTGTTTTGCAACTCCAAGTAAAACATTTATATTTTGAAAACATCAAAATAGGTACTTCCCACCCCAAACAGGCTCATCAAAGCTACATTTTACAAGAAGTCATTCAGAAAAAAGGAAAAAAAAAAAATTCAAACTTCTCTGGTGTCTGGGAGAAAAAAGTTGTGCTGATACACATACATTTGTCCAACATAATTTATAAATTCTCCACAGATATACAACTTCACAGAAACCTAACAGATTTACTTACCATGACTAGTGAACCTTGCCCCCAGGAGTGCTGACTGTTCCTACGATGGCTCCCTGGACACCCAAGACCAACGCACCCTTTCATCCTACCTCCACGAGACAGGTGAGGGGCCATCTCTGAACACCAGGATGGACCAGGGAGCTTCTGCTGCCCAGTAGCTCTGCAACGAGAGAGAGCCTGCTGGGGAACAGTGGGCAACGGGTACATATGAACGATGAATTTGAGAAGATGTGGGGTGAACGGCACCACTTGCCTGGGGCGAGCAACCTGGCATTGCAGAGAGGTGGGGCCAGGAGGTGAAAGGGCTAAGGAGTAGTAAGTAGGCTGCAGAAATGGAGCCCCCTACTCAGGCTCCACAGGAGACACTCCTCCATGACAGTACTTTCTGCAGAGCCAATTTAGTGCCACAACACCAGGGAAATAAATCTAAAGCCAAAGTTGTCTAGATCTCAGCTCATTTCCAATCAAAAAGGATCATTTTTCAGATGCTCACAATTTCAGTCTTGTTTTTTAAGATATATTTAGCATTTTTATTCTTAACGTTGTAAATCATTTTTTTAAGCTCTGAAATAAAAATAGAGGGAAAAAATGCTTCATGCTTATCAGTATATAATTATCTGCAATCACGCAGATTTTTTTTGTAATAGATATTCAAAATGTGAACACTAACAGAAGTCGTCCGTCAGATTCCAGCTAAGTCTTCTGGTTGACCAAAATCAGCTATAGAACTTTCTAATTTCTTCAATTATTTTACAGTATATTTAATATTTTTTAAAAGATGCATAACCTAACTGTGAAAAATATTATCATTGCAGTATGTTTAATGTACACAGCAGATAGGATAGGACCAACTCCTTAAGTCAACAGACAAAAATTGGTGTCCTGTGCCACTAAACTTTACATCAATGTGCCACAAAGTTTACTTTCCCAAACACGTAAGAAAAAAAGTAATACATAAAATAAATGAATAAAATGTTTCTCTTCTTCTTTTTTCCACAGATAACTGAAGCTGAGTACAGTCCAGAATATTTGATGGCCATTAATTGTGTTCACATCTAAGCTTTTTTGAACTCCCCTGCTCAAGGTCAAGGATAAATTCACGGCTGCATCCAGATCAAGTCACTAAGCCACAGAAATCAAAGCCAAAATCCTCACTGAAGCACAAAGTAGCCTTACATGGCCAAAAGCCATAGGGGGCTGTTAAAATATTAGCATGTTCTTCCACTCTGGGCTATTACACCACAGTCCCCATATGTATATGTCATGTTAAACACCAGTATCAGAAGAATGGTATCAGAATAAAACCTGACCATATGCCTTAATGACCAAGTACAGCATTTTAATTCGAAGACAGAATAAAAAAGCATAAAAGACCTGCTAAAAAGTTCAGTAGCATCATATCATGAAATCAGCTTTACAGCTATTATAGGTGCTTTTGGTGTGATAAGGTTATTGTAACTTATGAGCAAGTAACAATGAAAAAAGTAGTTTTCTTAATCCCCAACATCCAACTGTCACCTTATAGACTTAGCTGATGAACGGGTAAAAGGGATTTAATTATCTGTGTAGTCCTAAAACACTCCAAAGAACTTCAGAATGAAAGAAAGTATTCCACTATAAATATTTTACTGTAAAAATGTAAGACTAACTTGAATTAACTTCTACTTTACAGTTAAATCAGTCCAAACCACTGTGGTTAGAAGAGTTAGCTATTTTAGGTATGTTGTTGCTGGAAATTAGTCAAGTAATAATTTTCCCAAAAAATTCCTCTGCCCTTCTCAATTTTTTTCACATTATTTCAAGTTTTTCTTAGTTATGCACATTTCACAGTCTCTCTCAAGTATTGTGACACTACAGCAACAACTTATACTTCAAAGTATTTTAAACCACTAGTGTATAGAAATGAACAAAGGCAATCAGCTTATTAGTATAAAAAGAAACTGAAGGCAAACTCAATTAAATTAAATTACATTCAGATCAAACTAATGAGTTTTAAAAAGGTGTACTTCATGTTAATGATTTTATTTATTCATACTGGTTACACATATCTCAACACTGTACAACTTAACACCGTACCTCACAAAAATAAATTTAACAGATCAAAACTGCACAAGTGAGATTTAGAAAACTGTTCAAGCCTGTCAGCATACCCCAAAGCTGTCAGGCCACAGCTGCACTGTGCCGAGGAATGTCCTGTCCCAACCATGTGCTGGCAGGCTGCATCACATGGACCTAAGTCTCTAAGGACCGAGACCAAGAAAATTATCATGGCTGGACCCACCGTACACAAGCTTCAGGTATTTGCCTTCTTCCTCTCACCCTGGGCATCCTTCTGTCTTGGCCAATAACCAAGTTCACACACAACGATACACATCAACTGGCCCTCCTTGCAAACATCTGACTGTTGTATTCTTTTCATTAAAACCAGGGGGGGAAGAATACTTTTTCCCTTGGCAAAAAATATTTTATATATGATTTCTCTCTGCTTCTTTCTCTTCTCTTCCTTGTAAGAGACCTCCCTTTTTTGCTTTGTGATGGGAATTCTGTGGGGTTCAAGCCCATACTGCTTCTTATCTGTTTTGCATACAAAGGTCAGCCTGGGGAAAGTCACTGCTTCGTGTTGGGTTTAGTCTTGTACATAACAAACGGTAATGTGGAGATCTCTCTCCTAACCCTTCCCACAGCTGTCAAAAAACACCACACACAGTAGTTTGAAATGTTCAACCCATTGGCACGCTCAACCATCAAAGTCTTTCCCAACTTAAAAAGAGCCTGTTAGGAGCTGTTAAGGACTAGCTAACGTTCAGAAAGATTTTCAAGAAATATAAAGCAAAAGCAGACCTACTTTATCCAAGCATAGTACTAAAACTATTTTTTTCTTTTATCTTTCAGCAGCGATTTTTCTTTAGCCAAAAGTATATTAAAAACAAAAGCAGTCATTCCAAAACTTAAGGAGCTTTAATGTCTGTAAGGAAAAAAAATGTATCACCAGATACTTCATTATTAATTTGTTCTTTTTGCATAATCCTTGAAAACTTATAGCTGGCAACAGTAAAAACTGGGATATGAACCACTTTATGTAAAAAAACACTTGTAAAGACATTATTTTTTGTTTATTTATTATCTTAAAGAACAGCTATTAAACTAATGCACTGTGAAAGAACAAGAACTGACGTAAGAGTTACCAGGAGTTACCAACTTGAACGGTCTAAATCATAAACGTCACAGAATTTATGAAAATAAGGCAATATGTGCTTAGGCGCTGGTCTAAAAATCAACAATGTTGGCATTAAGAAAAACCCAAAAGTACTACTGAATTAAACTGATAGCATACTAATGGTTTGAATACTAAAATTAGTTCTGCTGTAAGCAGAGAAAGAAACATTAGTACCCAGCACACAAGTACAGAGGCAAAATGGGTGGGAAGAGTTTGTGTGTGACAAGTGATACACTATGAAAAAACATACGTAAAAAGATAAAATCATTTTTCATTTAAAATAAAAATACTTTTTTCCCATTCCTCCTGCCACTCCTCCACCAACGTTTGGGTACGGCTTGTAAGAGCCCGAACAGAAAAGCCTTGCGATGTTCAACTTGCCTTTTCACTGAGAAAGCTTTTATTCATTGTGAAGAAGTACAAGATGACTACTTTTCTTGTTACCAAAAATCTTGGTAAAGCTCAGCTGGACTGCAAAGTTTTCCCGAGCATTTTGCAAAGTACGTTCCTCCATGGATTCTTTTCTTCTGGTGTTACGCTTACTGTAGAGTTTTTGTACTCATGCGTCGAGCTTACAGTTCTTCTCTTTTTTAAATTATTATTACTTAAAACAATTGTGTACTACATGCATAAAATCCAAACTATCTCACTCCTATCTTAAACTGAAACCCAATTTTCAATCTACCCATGGCAGATTAATGCCTCTAGCAGGAACCCTGGGATTTGCCACTTCACTTGGCTCAGAGTAAAACCTCCAGTATGAACACTGAGATTATCCAGTTCCCCAAAGCCACACCAAATGATGCATTCCTGAGGTGCTGCAAAAGATACACATATATAGTACAAACTATTATATTTAACATATAACGAGGAGGAAAACAAAGGTGAAAAATGACTTCAAAAGCTCTGTACTCATAACGACAATGTTGCAGAACTGGCCACGGTTTGGTCTCCACCATCCAGCACATCTGGGTAAAACACCAGAGGGCTTAGGGCTGAGGGAAGCTGAAGACGGAAAGAGAGAGAATGAGTGGCTGCTTCACCATCCTTTGCAGAATTCTCAAGAGGATTTAAAGCAAATTACAGACAACATTAATGCCAGCTCCCTGCCTGACTGCTTGAGTGACCACCATAGAGGATAAGAATAAATTCATTAGGTGTCTGCTGTCATAGTACCTGAGCATGGAGCAGATGCCTCCAGCCCCCCTGACACTCAATGGTATGCAGAAATGGCACAAACCTCTTATTTCTGTGTCTCTTGATGCTCCATGTACATGGCCAAGGATTTGACCCTAAACAAATAAAAAAAAGTGAACGCTGTAGTACACACCAATAAAACCCAAATCTCATGCAAAACCAAAAGAAAACAAAGTCCCCAAACAAATTAAAGCCCCTCCTCATTAAAAAAAAAAGAATAACAACAAGAAGGAAAAAAGGTGTTAAGGAGGAAAAAAAAACCCTTAAAACCTGACAATGACCCAACAACAAAATCAGGTCAATGGAAATATAGAAAAAAATATGCTGCTGAGTTTATACAGAGTATCCAAGCTCTGAAATTGTCTTCTATGTATTTTTTTTAAAAAAATTTTATTTTCAAAGGATCCACATGGATATAGTTATAGCCACTCCCATAGTCCAGTAATTACAATGTTTAATCCCATCAGGAGGATAGCATGGTTTACAACAAAAAAGAACTTAGGATGTTTTAAAGAAGTTGAGAAATCAATTGCAATTAAAATAATTCACCAAACTAAAATTCTCCTGATTTAGCACAGGTGGTTCAGGGAGGGTTTACCAATTTTATTCACTTCCATGTCTACTAATAATCCCAAATTCATGTATATGACATACTGGAAAGATGATTTAAAGTTTGTTCCAGAAAATACCACCTTGGAACTGATCAGCCTTATCCAATTCATCCTTTCTCCACTCTTGAGATGGGGCTGAAGGTACACAGAGCACCCCATGGCACCATGTATTTTAAAGAAAAAAGACATTCATTTTACTTCTACATCCTTGCCATGGTCTTCTCCAAGGAAAGAGTCAAGTTTCCAAAAGGTGCTTAATGACCTCAATAATAACTATTTTTTAAAACACATAGCAACTAGAACATTACTCCTCAGATCACTGATCAGAGGCAATGAAAAACAAGCATGGGAAGATAATACTACAGGCCAGCCAATGCTAAAATCGCAAGTGTAAGGAAGTATCACGAGTCTGGCCAACTGCTTGTAGAAAACAACTCTGCTTAATGCATTTGCAGTCACTCTCGGGTAGAAATAGCTAAGCCTCACTGCACCGAGAGAGCCAGGAGATGCGATTAATGAGGTCATTGTCTACCAGAGATCTCCTGGCAGGAACCAAAGCTAAGGTTCCTGGCAGGAGAACTCAGGACCTGCCAGAAGCTGCAGGAGTCAGATGAATCAGATTATCACACAAATGTCCAAGCGCGGAAAAAAAGAAAAATCCTGCAATGTGAAAGCCACCCTGCTTGTATGACTAACTACATTAAACTGAATGTTGATAGCCAGTGCCAGAAGACATTTCAGTTGTGGTTTTTAAAGCAGCTTTGAGGAGCAACATCTGTTGTTTCCTAAACATCTGTTTCCTAAAAACGCAGTTCAGCTCTCGGTAGAGCTCTCCACCACTAGATCACAAATCACTATGCAGACAGTCAATATCCATCCCTAAGGTTAAGAGACTGGTAATAGAAGGAGACTTGTGGGAGGATAAAGCTTGCCTAATACCAAACAAAATTACAGGAAAAGGATACAAAAGAAAGACACATGGGAGGTTATTACAACTTAAAACATTTTCGTGGTGACAAAAATAATAAATTTTCTTCCATAATGGAGCACAGTGGTCCTCTTAATTTGCTAGTCTTATAATTGATAACCTTATCTAGAAATTTTAAATCCCAACCCTCCCTACAATGGAAACGTGCAAACCTAATCAATGCAATTATGTGATTAAGGAAAATACCAAGTTTTCTTGCAAAAAACTACATTTTTATTACTAACGCACTTGTGTCACTGACCTTGTCTACTTCCTTGAAAAAGCAAACAAATTAACATAGAGAAATATAGCGTTGCCCTGTTTACTCAGGATAAGAAGAAGCAGTAGCCCTCCTGGACACAAACAAACCCAAGCATTTCATCTGTGAAGGTATTATTGGCACATATTCAGTACATGAGGCGCTGACTGCCCACGCAGAACGGACAAGACTAAATTATGTCCACATAAAACTGGAATTTTAGGTCCTCAGACTTCAAAAAATAATAACCTTACAATAAAAGGTGTATTTTGTGACAATTACAATCATTAGTTGAGTTACCCTACTATAAAATAATTTCAATATAATATGTTTAGCTCCTTGAAATTGTCTTTGTAGATAGTCTCCTACTAAAATATTTTTTGCAGTAAAGTAATTTACCAAGAGCCAAATTGCTTTGCTCCTATTAGAGTTTCTCCTTTACCTATTTTATTTTTGCCTTGACAATGTATTTTAAAGGCAGTAAAGCAGAAAGCAGTAGAAGAAGCAATAATGAAGGAAGAGACACACAAAGTGATCCTTAATGGATTGTCAGCTCATGAAGGCAATTCACAAGCTGGAGCAAAATGAGTTCTATGCACAGAAGAAATCAATACTCATTGTAGCATCCTTCCTGCTACACTGCAATTTATCAGCTAAGCAGAATACTGTCTCATCTCGTAGGCCTCAGAAAACTCTCTGCTCTCGGAAGCAATATTTATTCTCTGCGGGTTTTACCCCCGTTGAATCAGATCCACGTGTAACACCCATTTTCTGACTGGTAGGAGACCAGAACAAGGCCAACATCTTCAGCAATGAAGACCAGGGACGTGCCTCCGTGACATGGGCTCGGGAACCACGCGTGGCACAAGCCACTTCTGAAGTGCTGCCTATCCCTCTTACTGCTGCTAATGTCTTGCTAGTTGCCAGATCAGTATTTACACAACTAAATGTACCATAACATTTTTTATTTAACTTAAAACTAGGCACATCTTTAAACTACCTGAAGTTTATGCTTTTTAAAGACAGCCAGGAAACACTTTCTTAAAAAACAAATATATACAAATAACCAAGGGACCATCCATATACTTACATTTATGCATCCATTTTGGAAGTTGTAAAAAACCGTAATAATGTTGCCCTCGGCAAAACTCATAGTAAAAACACTACTACATCTAACCTTGAAATGCAAGTCCTAACATTTGTCCTCACTTATTCACAAGCCAAATTTATTAACATGAAAATTTTCAAATGCAATTCAAATTCAGAGGTATACAGCCCTGCAAGCCTATTAACGTGCCTGGAATAACTAAGACTAGAGAACCGAGCCACACAAAGGTCACAAACTCACCATTTACCTAATGGAGCATATTTCTGCATTTCAGATTATCTGAAGTCTTTTAATGAAACATAAGGGCATTAAATAAGATAACCTCCCCATTAAAGAAGTGCTCACATCAACTCGCTGCTGTAAGAAGCATCCTCAACGCACCGACTGGCTTCCATAGGGCAGGAGCGTTGCCAGCAATTAGCAGTGACACAAACCAGGATTAAGTGGGCAGAAATCTTTTCCTGGGGAGCAATCGTGTGGAACCATGTGCTCGTCCATGGGACAGACTGGAAGATGCTTGGGAATTGTGGATAGGTGTTTTGAGATCGGTTCTGAATCGCTCAGAGGTCAATCCATGAGTTTTCAGTTGGTAACTTGCAATCCTGCCCCTGGGAAGTCTGAAAGTGTCTATTCTCCCCCCTCCCCCTTCCTCCAGATTGCACGGCCAGTACTCCAGATACCTTTGGCATAGGTACAATAACTGCACTGTCCATTTCCCCAGTAGCTTAGTAGGAAAAACTAGCACAAAGGAAAAAAGCAGAACTGAAATGGAAATAGAACACACCATTCTTTTTCATCAGACTCCTCTATGTGCACAAAGCACCCTGGATACTGGTCAGATACTGAAACACGGGCAAGGATGGCAAAATCAGCCTTTGCAGACCTGCCCAATTCCCTCAAAAGATGGCATTTACAGTTCCCTTAGAAAAAAATAATAAACTTAAAGGTAATTACTCAAAAACACAGTCATTTCATGTTTCCAAATACAAGCTATAAAATTCCAGAGCTGAAAACTCCAATCCTTATTTTAATTACCTATTATAAACAGTATAACCAAAACATGCTTTTGGTTGTGTATTGTCATTGGCAGACAGGAAATTCCAGAAAATATAAAACACATCTCTGATGTGTTTTCAAAAAAGATTCTTATGAGATATTTCTTCACCTCCTTTTTATTAAGCAATAACAGTAACAAATCCATGAAGCAGAACTGAGCAGTAACACTGAAGTTAGGTGTTTTAAAAACTTTCCCTTGAGCAGACAGGCATCTTCAAGAGCAGATCAGTTCTTGTCCTGGTATCTTGCCTCCCTCTCTCAAAGAAAGAGGAGATTTTGATCAGAAGACTTAAGAAACTGCTACGATAGACAGAGCACACCAGGGGAAAAAAAATTCTTGGGAAGATGCTGCTACAAGATTCTGGTAATCTTGGTCATTTCTTTCTCTAGAAGATGTCCTACTAATTGCAATGGAAGTACTCAGAGTAAAATATTACTTCATGCAGGTAAAGGACTAAAGTCTAGGTCTCTTCAGCCAACATTTCTCAAATACAAACACAAACAAGTCTACCACAGAATTTTCTGTTGAGCTTGTACCAGCTAAAGAGCCTTGGAGCACCATATGTTAATGTCAGGAAGCCCATAGAAATTTAAATGGTATGTGAGAGCGAATGCAAGAGCATGAGAGAGAAAAAGAGAGAGAGCATATGAAAGATATGGGCTCCTAAAAATATGAGGAAAAATGCTTGAAGAAATCCTGCAAACATAGTTACAAAATTATTTTTTCTTAAGAAGCTCCAATATAAAAATACAGCAGACAGACTTCTTTTCCTAAATTATCAACATTTAGTATCACTTCAATATGCACAGAATCCTGGAGGGTTTGTGTGGCAAAATAGTTAAATCCAACACACACAAACCTCATAATTTAGTGGAGGGGAAAGAAAGGACTGACTGCATGAAATGTTGCTACTATCTGCTGAGCTACGCTGCAGAAAGCAAGCTATGAAATCACCTAGAGAGCCCCAGACACAGAACTGCTAACCTTGTTTAAAAAAATAAAAACATCACTGGCAACAGACAATGAATTTCAAAAATAGACAGTGACGATCCTCTGACAAAACTCTCAAAAAATAAAGGAAATTTACAGAGGATCTTGCTGGACTTCGGATTTATTTCTAAGACTTTTATTTTAAGAGCAATGCAATGAACAGGAGGACATTCAGTAAGAATATTCTTTTACTGGTTTAAATAGCAGCCTTTGCTCTGGTCTCAGAAATACCAGGACTTTGAAATACCTCTCTGCATATCTCAAATTTCTACAGGATCTTCCAGTTGCAGAGCACTGGAACAGAGCTCCTGTTTGCAACAGGAGCTGGATATAAGGCTTCAGTCAGGGCCATACTCAATAAATAATTGCCTATAAACTTATTTAGATGAGGATGTGTTCGTTATCTGGCACTTCCTACCTGCTGCTGGTGAATCTCCACACAAACAATGAAAACATTTAATTGACGGATTAAGGAAACAAAGACTTTCCCTTAACGAGTCAGTAGTTTTAAAAATAACATTAAACCATCCATGCACCTCTTCATCCTTTCCTCACTAATCTCTACCAATCCCTCCTTTAAACCACCACAACCTGAAAATACACATTAACCCCAGACCCTTCACACACAACCCCACTTCCAATATATAAAACTCAAAGGAAAAAAAAAATTACACAGTACACTACTTCTACACCCTCTTCATAGTTCATCAGACAGTCTGCAGGTCACCACTTAAGACTTAAAGAAGGAGAAAATTAAAGATTAAAATATTGTATCATCTTTTTATGGGCAGAGGCATTTTTCTGTCTGATTTTTTTCTCACTGGAAAAACAGTTACATTTCACAGGAAGAATAAATACCTTGGCCATTTGAACCTAACTGCAGTTTACTGACGGTCCTGGTTTTGAAGCAGTGAGGAAGATTTCTTCCCAGCATTATTATAACATGGTTTTTAAGGGCTCAACACATACAAAATAAAGCAGGTTGATATGCAGGTAGGCCTATAAAAATAAATATATTTGTGCAAATAGCTCAGGTATGTGTACCTAAACTACGGAGCTGAATGTTAAAGTTGAGCCCAAACCCTGCACATATTTAAAAAATACATACACATACCTATGCACCTGTATATATTTTACATACACACAAGTACCCACAGAGTACACACAGATGAATAAAAATCAGCGGTCAATATATGTAGCCACTGGACTGAAAAAGCATCTTTAAATTATCTCTGTAATTACTTGAGGAAGAAAAAACAAAACAGGAATGGATAATTTATCCCTAATTATTGAAAGATTTTCATAAGTTACAGAATAATATAATATTTGAACAATTTTTAATAGACAGAACAAGCTGCATCACCTTCCAGTAGCCAATTGTGTTACGTACTTTCGGATAAAATACTAACCTTACTGATGTTTCTATGCATATTTTTATTGACTTCAGTATAACCTTTATTCCATTTTCAGCACCACATCTGGTAAGACCACTACTCAGTATTTTGAGGCTAAAACCCATTCAATATGCCAATCTAATAGATAGGTTTTTTCAGACACACATACAAGCTGACAGCTCAAAAGAAATTCCACCTTGAAAAGAACCCCAAGATTTATTGCCAACAAGTTGGGCCTCTTACCAAGACATGGAGGGATTAATTAGTTTATCTATATTACTACATTTTTCCTCATGTTTGTGCTGCATTTTTCTCCATAATATTATAACCAGATGCTTCAGTTCTACTAGGTCAGACTTGTTACTGGCTCCTTGCCACGTACACGTGTACGTACAAAAATCAGATCTTTATATATGGAAATAGGAAGTTGTCTGTCTCCTCAACATGGCAGGCCTGGGCCAGAAGTCACCTTTTCAGGTCAGAGATACACACTGCCACGCACATCACGCACAACAGAAGAATGTGCAAAGGTACCAGAACCAGGATGGCAGAGAGCAAGTGCAGTGCTGCCTCTCCAAAAAAGAGGATTAAATTACTTTGCCTCTGGTTATCAGTAGACTCAGTAGAGCTTTATCACTCAAAAGAGACTGGTATTCCTTCCTCAGACACTCCAAGCATACTTAACTGTACACATGAATTTTCAGATTCTTACGCATTTTCATTCCTTTATCAGACATATTTCCTTCCACTGCATGACCGAATCCATCAGCTGAGAAAACATCAGGGATAATCAGGGCGTTTCAAAAATGAATGATCACAGATTATAACAAAATCATCACCTTAATGGGATTTGTCAACAATATTTTAAATTAACTCATTCGACCTACAGAGGATAAAAATTTCTTAAAATATAAGGACCCAAACCTGAATCAGTCATTAAGTACATCAAGAACTCTATCGATTCACAAGTAAATCCCAGGCAGCGTGCTCAAGAGCCTGGGTTTGCATGTTTAAGCCAGAAAGTATATGCTGCAAAATACTTAACCTAAGACTTTTATTTTTCTCGTACAATTATTTAAGTAATTTAAATATTATTGAAGTCTTTCTTGTATTAAGGTATCTACTACACTGTGAAGAATTGCGATCTGCTGTTGCTTCTTGTTTGGGAAACAGCATCTCCTTTACTCCATTAAAATCAGTTATAAAAAGATCAAAATAATTGATTCATCTCAAATAAATAAATACTTCACCAGTTAGGCTAGCAGAACGTTAGTGCTGTTGTTTTAAAACAATTGAAAAATAACAGACCCAACACTCTACTGATACCCTGGCCCTTTGTCAGTGAGGTTTGGGACTTGATGAAGAGCCAAAGGAATGGAAGGAGCCTCTGGACTGCTCTGGAGCCTGCAGTGCATTAACTGCCTACCAGGCGCCTACCCCATTTGCTCTAAACATTCAATGGCACAGAAGCCCACAGCTGCCACCAAGAGAAAGATTTTGCTTTCATGAAAGCAATATGAACCTGGGGGGAAAGGTCAAAACAAATGTAGCCTGTAATGCCCGTAACTGCTTTCAAACCACAGGTTATAGTGAGAAAATTACCGTTTTTACTTCAAATATCCAAAGATGGGGGGAAAGGGAGAATTTAAAACATGTAAGTGCCATCGGTAGATAAGCAGACATGGCTAATTTACTACGTGCATATTCACAACTTGCTTTTCAAAATATGAGAGAGACAGGGATGCTGACAGGAGCATCAGTTGGTAATACATTTCTTTAACCTTTTTTCCTCTTCATACACATCAACCCAAGCAGTTAGCAACTCCTACTTCAACCTAATCAGAAGATGTCCATAACTGAATTTGTCTGAAAAGAAACCACACAAAGGCATTCAAAACCAATTGCCGGTCTCCTCCAGAATGCCAAATACTTAACTCTCCTGACATGAGGCTGGAGCTCAGACAACCTATGCTTGCTGACTGCTGCCCCAGTGTGGTGCATGTTTTAACAGACATTAGTATCTGGATTGAAAAAAAAATAAAAAAATCCTGATTTATACTTTTCTCATATTCCTTCTTTCTTTTGGGTTTCCCTTTAAATCTCGACATAAGTAATAGCAAATAGTGTGCTGACTGAAGGTTGTTTGTGTCAGACTTCCCATGTACTGGAAAAGAAAAAGAACCACCCGAACATACATTTATTTTATTTCCCAGTTCAACTGTTCATTAATTTTACCTTAGGTTTGTCAAGCCAGATACACAGGCAGCTTTACATCCCTGCCCATCCCCTCAAATCAAGGATCTAGGAAAAGTCTGACTTACACAAAAGAAGAAAAAAGGTCAAAAGTAGAAAGTTCAGGGGAACAAGTAAACACTGGAGAGGAAAAGAGAACGTGGGTCTAAGGCGGTCCACAATGCCTTCCTCAGCCACAAGCTGAGGTATTATCTAACACCTGGAAGAACAGACCCCTGAGCCCGTGATGAACTAGGAACTAAGAGCCTCTTGTTGAACCGCATCCTATTTTACATGTTGGTTTCTACTTTAAATAAAAGACTAAATCAAATACGCTAAAATGTAAATAATAAATTAAACCAAATATACTAAACTATACTAGGAAATAATCAGTCTAGGCTGCTCAAAATAGTGGTATCAATAACAACGAAAGATTAAATACAGCAGAATTTAAATTCCTCAGGAATTATAGTGACTCCATTACTACATTGCATTAGGACCAGCCAACTAAGCTGTCAGGGGCTGTTCCCAGATGTAATTCCCTCTTCTGGGAAAGCACCCCTCCGGCTAAACCCATGACCAGACCATTACCTTTAAGGTGCTGTAACTATAACCCTCAGCCAGGTCACAGCCAGCTCTCTCCTGGCACCTCCACACTCTCCTCTGTGAAAATAACTGGTGTGGCAGACTCAGTCTTTTTAATTCCCCTTTGCAACAGCCCTAAAGAATTCAGTGTCCCTTTCCTATTCCACTGGAACAGTAACAATGACCAAAAAAATATACAAATGTTTATAGGTTTTCTTTTTAATTCCCCAACTTACTGATGATAGTTAACACGGTCAACTCCCCCAACACATTTTCACCTACCCTGTCTTATCTCACTAGTGAATATTAATAATAATCATTATTTTCCATTACACTTGTCTCTAATCCAACAGTACTCAAAGCCTTCAAAGAACTCATTGATAAAGTGTGCAAAAATTATTAAAATTGAAAGCATAAGATATGGATATAAAATGAGACTAATTATGGTTCTCTTAACACAAAAATCTTTCCCACCTCCCAGACCACCAATACCTCTTATGATTTCATCACACTGGATTGTTGGACATAGTACAGATGAAGATAAACTACAGCTCATGCAGACACGAGCCCTCAAGGACAAAGCTCCTATTTCCAACCTTCCTCTGCTTCTCAGAGATCAATCTTCTACATTTTTCCTTTGCATAGTCTGTAAACCAAGGATAACACAAGCAGACCTCATCCAAAGCGGACACCCAAGTTATGTTCACACATGTTTATGGATGCTGAACCTACATGCCATCAGATTACTGCTGGAGCTCAAGCCTCGGTTAGGTCAGACAGAAAGACATATGTGAAATGGATTTTATTCTGGATTAGTACTGTTGGCATGACAGACAACAGCAGCTCTAGTTTAATGCTAACACAGACAGGCTATGTGTGATTCTGTGTAAAGTCCACTGGCCAAAGCTAACATTATCCCAATTCAAATAAACAGCAAGACCTGTGCTACCATCCAGACATTTCTCCAAGTTTGGCAGTGAACTCAATGGCATGGGTACATAAACTTAGAAAGAGAGAACGGTGCCATACTCCACCCAAAAACAACATTATGTTTTCTGTTTGTTTACTGTCTATATCTAATATCTATCTTCTCCCAGACTTGATGTCCATCATCCAGCCCACTGTTCAACCCCACTGTGCTCCAAAGAAGCTGCATTTGAACAGACATGTCACCACTCAAATAAAAAGCCCACGTATGTAGTCCAACCAGAATTGGTAGTGACTCTCTATAGCCTACAAAAATCTTTATATGAGGTGCACTGTGTCTGTGTGTTAATTATTCAGTAATAAGAGACAGGAATGTAAAACACAAGCATCTATTTTAAAGTTCTGTGTTGTGGATGAGTGGTAGTGTGCTCATATAGCACGTTTCCTGGAATACTGACTTTAAATTTCTAAGCAGACTTATAAGATTACCTTACTTCCAGGCTGATTTCTTTGTAAATTGTCAATAAAATATTATAAATGTAAAATATTCACTACTATTGAAACAATAATTAACTCTTCCATCCTTAGTAGACCTCCACAAAAATTGTTGCGATTTTATTTCTCTTACTAGGCTAATTCCCAAGTGAATATATGATGTTAAAAGTTGCGTAAACAGATTTTTGAATAGGAGCAAAGTGATGCCCTTCTTGACAAAATTACTGTGCCTGGAAAAGCTCTTGATAATCTGTCCTTCTTACAATTACGGAGGGATCTAGCTAGGGGGAGGGAGAAAAAGAACGTGCTGTAATTTTAAACTAACATATAAATGCTACACACCCTCAACTCCACAAGTAGATTTTGAATTCCAATTAAAGCAGAAGGAAAAATAAACCCAAGCAACCAAACAAGGCCATGGGAGTGACCCACGAGCAGCAGAACAGGCCAAACACAGTGGAAGTCCCGGGCAGAAGGGGCGAGCAGGGCTCACACTCAGACAAGCCTCCCTGCATTCAGAGGGAAAAGGGAAAATTCTCCACTTCTCTGGCCCAACCAGATAAGAATAAAGGAGCTGATGAGCTTTCATGCTTTTCACTACTTTCCCATGTAAACATCTTACACCATGTAATGGACTATCTTGCTGGGGTTTGAGGGGTTTTGGTTGTTTGAGGGGTTTTGTGGGGAATGATGTTTTGGTTTTTTATTATTATCAATTTTTATTCTCCTACCCCTAAAAAACATCGACACCTGTCTCCCATGGGACTACAGATGCACCTGGGCTGGAGACACATCAAGTTTGGAACCAAATTGGTAGGGAACAAGAAAATTCTCCCTTTCAACTTTAACAGTGAAACTACAGTTTAAACACAAAGTACTATCATTACGATTTTTATCACGCCTTTGCAGCTTTTAAATCATCATGGAAAATGGCAAATCTCTCCACATTTTTTTTTTTCATACTGAACTGCCTGCTTCGGTACTCCAGTGCTCTTCCATGATGCCAAAATGACAGCGGTGCTTTGCAGAGACAGAAGGAATCTCTTCACTTTGCCATGCACTTGCTGTCTAAACCCCAGGCACCAGGCTCCAGTGTGTACCCAGAGGCACAGATCAGGTACTGGGAATTCCCATTCTCTCAAATGAATTCCTGGTATTTAAAAGATACTGGAAACTTGTAAGAGAGTGAGATGCAAAGAAAATTAAGCTGGGGTCTGTTGCTTAAATATAGTCCATGCCTTTCATATATCTGTATGCTCTAATCAAAACTTGTAGTCAAAAAGATTAGAGTCCAGTGGATTGGTAGAAAAGATCAATATTGAGAATTATCTCAAAGAATTAAAAAAAATAGATTCAAAAATCTCCTCTCATAAAATACTTGCATCTTTGAAATGAAGGAGAGGAGAGCCAGAGAGAAGAGGGTAGCAGGGAAGAGTATTTATTATACATTTTTTTCCAAAGTAAAATCATCAAAAAATACAAGGCATTAAACTTAATTAGTTTTTCCTCTAATTATCTCCTCTACCACACCACACCACTTCCCCCCCCCCCCCAAACTGACTATCAAACGGATGTATTCAGGATACAGATTAAAGTTCCTTTGTTTCAATCACAAGACTTTCCTCACTGAATCTCAAGAAACTGCAACACAAAAGTACAAAAAAAAAAAATATCCTGCTTTTAATAAATCACTTTTTGGCAAAGAAAATAAGATCAGCTCAAGGTTTCTCCAATGTCACGCTACAAAGATGCTGCAGCACCCTCCCACCCTGCCTGGGAGTCATCTGATCCGTGCTCTCGCCTGCCAGGACCGGGCTAATGGCTATTTCCAGGCTTTGGCTTCCCGCTCCCACACCCAGCTGTGCTGAACTGCTCTTGTCCTTATGCTCCCTTTGAGTACGAGCCAACTAATCTTGCTTGGATGTACCTGGCAAAAGCGAGTCCAGTCATGAGTCTTTTTCCCATCAAAATCTAAATCTAGAAATGGAAAAGGGGAAAAACCCACCATATTCCAGGTTTTCGGTACCCCTATAACCAAGTGGAAGAAAATGGGTTGAGTGGTCATGCTTACCAGCGTATACTGAAATATACAGCACTACCCATGGCTTTGCACTGGAAACGTGCATTTACACCCCACACAATATTTACTGAAGCCAAAAGGAGTTAAGAGTTGTTTGGTCTTGGTTTGCCTTCTTTTAACTGAGCAAGGCCTGCATGTACAGCTCATGTGACATTCTCAAAACTCAGTAATTTTTCCCCCTTCTATCTACATTATTGGTTCATAAGTGACTGTGTCTAGCTATGTGACTATTACACTTCAAGTTCAGATTAAAATTTGCATACTATTCTTTCACCTTACACACCTATTTGAAAATTAGCTCGATCATTCTTCTTTACAACTGAGAAAAGTCAATTCATTT
Source organism: Falco punctatus (assembly GCF_963210335.1). Classification (NCBI taxonomy): domain Eukaryota; kingdom Metazoa; phylum Chordata; class Aves; order Falconiformes; family Falconidae; genus Falco; species Falco punctatus. Next base: position 12,207,953 of record NC_137588.1, on the reverse strand, counting down.
TGTTCCCTACCTTTAACTATACAGATAATATTATTGAGTCAATGAACAACAGTAAATGTTGGAGGTAAAATAAGGAAGGTAGTTGGTAGGGGTTTTAAAAAGATCACTCTGTGCCCATATATTTTACTCAAGTTTTATTGAGCAATTTCTAGGTGGGCAAAATGCCAGCTGAACAGAAGGACCCAGCACAGGCAGGTAGCAGTCACCCCATTTAGGACTATTATGTCCAGTTGTTAAGAGGAGCTGTCAGCTCAGGTTATACCTCAGTAACAACAGGAAAATGCATCACTGCCCACCTAGGTACCTTGTAATTTAAAATATATAGAAGGGAAAATACAAGCTACCTGCCTGTATCTCATTCCATAGGAAAATGGTATCATTTAAACTCTGTGTAAAATATTTCTACACCCAAAACATGCTTGGCCACTTACTGTTTTTCCCTGAAAAATTCAGGAGTCTACAAAGATATTAAGCTTCCTTAATTGCACGAATATAAGTCTCCTCGTGCATGAAAAGGTGAATATTCTAACAATTATTGTAGCTTTTTATACACATCTCAGCATTCTGCTGCAGCATTAGAGACCAATAACGTTCCAAAGTTCACATAGTACACAGTTAATCATTTACTGCAAACAGTTGCACATATTTTATATAATCGAGGAAAAAGTCTCATACAAACAGTCAACACTATGAGAAAGGTGCTCCAACACTGAGCTCCACCAGCATTTTGACACCAGCTATGATAGAAACCTTTGCCATTCAGGTTACCAAAGCGAGGAGACTCTCAGACACGACAGCATACATCACAGAGGTAACACTCGCTCCCTTGGCCACCTAAGGAGCTCTTGCAGGTAAGAGAACTCTTGGCCATGTCCCACTCCAGAGCAGTGCCATATAAACAGCATAAGATAGAGCAAGATCAAACAAACCTTCCAAACATCCCGAGCTGTCCCCCTGAGTCCCTGTCCCAGAGACACAGAGCAGAACTCTCCCAAATTCTTTATTTATTTAGAAAAATTCTTAAGCTACATCATTTTTTCCGAGCGCTCTTTCAGAAGCCTGGATCTAAGTGAGGTGATTAGAGAAGGCTGAGCAGAAGCACCGAGTTATTTTGACGCAGTGATGTTGGCCCAGCTGCTGAAGGAATGCAAGAGGGCAGCCCTGCTGCATTGGTGCCAAGCTACCCTTCTGCATGTGTAGCACAGCACCTGGTGTGACTTAATCACTGAACTTCTACAACAAATTCAGCCTAGCATCAGACGAGAAACTGTAAGATTTTCCACCATCTTTAAATAGCTTTTCCAGATATTCTGCCTTGTTTTCCTGGCCCAGTTCATACAATCCTAAATGGAAAGAGATTCAGGAATTAAACATACACAGTGCGAGAATAACGAGATTTGTTTTGTGAACTTAGCTCAATAAACTGAAAGGACAAACTCCTTAAAGATGAGAGAAAAAACACTGAGAGAAAAAAACAGAGAACGTGAAGGGAGATAGTGAAGACATAGCTCCTCCTACTGATGATACTACTTCTAATGAAGCCAGAAGCCTGAAACACATCTAAGGGGAACACATGGCACTGACTCTGTCCTCAAACGCTCAGGAAAAGCTTGAACTTTTCTTGCAACCATAGTACTTGGGTGTTTACTTAAATGATATCCTCACTGATGTTAATGATGACCAGACCAATTATTTTCAAAGGACACATGAATATTCCGCTGGAGGAAAAGAAAACCCAAGAGCAAATATAAGTTAACTTCATAAAAGCATTATGGGCTTTCATAAACAGAACCTCAACCTCTCTCATACTTTCATCCCTCACCTGAAAAAACAAACCTGCTTCTAGGACATGCTGTTTGGCAGAAGTGAGCATGTGAGCAGACGTGTCTACATTGGTACTTCAGTTCCCAAAGTGTTTGCCCCTGCACATCCCAACCGCTCTCATCAACCATGTTCTGATTCAAACCATGGAGAAGTCCTGGAGCACACAAGGGAAACAGGGAGATGCACTCCAGGACTTGCCTAACACACTCTACCTGCTAAGGGCCTTTCAGTCTGCTGGAGCGGATCAGAGCTATCAGGAAGGGAAAGCCCTCAAGTCCATCCATCGCACATACTGGGGTTTGATGCTCTTGCCCTACAGACCTGCTGCTTCCCTTCTGCCTCCTGACTTGGTAAAACAGACATTGACAATCACACGGGCAAGAAATTTTGTGTGCATCTGGGCAAGAGGGAATGTTTGCACGCAAACACGTAATACAAAAAGATGAAGTATTTTATTCTTGTTTTGCTTTATAACTTTATACACTGTAAAGGAAACAATATAATTATTGTAATATCTAATTGCACTTTCGTATTACTGAGTAAAATGCTGATTCTGGACATAGCTCAGTCTATATATAGACATATGGTCATGTCTACATTACAAAGAAATTGCACAAGAGGATGGATCTCTACATTGACTCAATTACTGTAAACAGCTGTGTAACACAAGCAGATCAGGAACTTGACTTCAAACTAGATATATTGCAATTCCCACGCTATCTAAATTCAAAGCTATCCAAAGGCCAGTCATTGGTTTGGAATCTTACTGATGGCTTAACATACATTTTGGTAGACTCACGGAGGGAAGTTTCATTTTCTCCAAAAGCAATCTAGTTCACCTGTCCCAGCACCGCCGTGCAAATCACACCAACACATGCATGGTAGAGGGAGAAAGGCAACTCACTTCAAAACTACGGTATTCCTCTGAAAATAATTATAATGCAGGTGCTGGCAAAAATAATTTTACAGAGCTTAAGCCACCTCAGTGCAGCTCCTACAGCTCAAACGGGCAACCCCAACTTCTCACAAGGTTATGTAAATCAACGGTCCTCATTCCTGCCCTTAACTGCAAGCCAGGTAAGGCAATTCAAATTAGCTTGGCCTAGGAGAAAAGAAAGCTAAGCTGAATCGATTTACTCATTGTTTCTCAGGCTAAATTCATGCTCAAATAACACAGGGTAACATTCCTAAGCCAAGGTAATGTGATCATTCCTGCATCCCCACGACTGATTTAAACAGCCCCCAGTTATTGCTATAGGAGGCATACGTAGCTCTCTTCCGATTCCCACTCATTGCTATGGATCAGGGAAGAACCTGTGGAGATGCATGGAGACTTCAGTAATTTTCAGGTTGTTCAACAGGTCATTTATACATAAAGTATCCAAAGGCACACATATATTAAATATTAACATCAGAATAAACACGTGATTCAGTCACGGCTGCCCATTTAAAGCAGAACCTACAAGATGTCTCGTTTATGGCCCGTTTTAGTAGTGGAAAAGCAAAACATGACCCCACTTTAAAATATGTCACTTACTGACAACTTGTAATATGTTGCTACAAACACTGAAAATGAGTGAGACAGACACTTTGCTTCAGGAAGAATGAGATAGGAACCACTGGTACGTGTCTAGGTCTCAACACATAAGACTTAACAAGTCTGATGATAAACAAATGTTTCCAGGACCAACAACAGAAGCTTGACAGTTCGATTGAGGACACATAGGAATTTACCACGGGATTAATTCCATTTACCTCTGAAATGCAGGCAAGATTAAAGGAAACATCAAATCTATCATGTACAATAAGAAATGAAATATAACAGTGAAAACTAACACTGAATATAGCTTAAGGAAGCAAAAAATACACTGCATAAGCAGGAACCTTTCTGAAAACCCCACTTTTTGTTCACGTGAACAGAGACAGAATCACAATGTTAAAGTGTCAGAAAGGCTCATGATCCCTGCCTGCCCAGCGATTTGAACGTACTAAATTATTATTCTAACATGCTTAGTACAGTGTAATGAAGCCAGTTCTCTTCTGCTATCTGACACTTTTAAACAATTAATAGATTTCAGTACAAGCTGTATTTCCAGGTAGTAAGTGGATCTAAGTATCTAAGACTGTTACGTTAAAAGACAGTTAACATTACTGCGTATGAACCGCTCAGCTTTCCCCTGAAAGATGCTGGTCTTGAAATATTTCAAAGAGTTGCTTTTTCAGGCTTTGAGTGGCACTAAATATTTTTAAAGATATTACCTCCTCACTGAATGTGTCGTTAAGTGGCTTTTTCGAACAAGATAGCTCTTTCCAGCCATTTAGCTTCCCTACGTACTCCAAACATCAGCTTGATGAATGGTGCGTGCAGGTGCCTGACTCCTTGCAGCTGACCATTTTCCATGCGCATACACAGACCAGCAAGCAGATGAGTCCATATGCATAGGCAGCACTGATTTACCGTATATATGCTTATTAGAGTACTTGATTATTATTGTCATCTGGAGAGACTGTTATTGTGGGAGGCAAGCAGGAAAAAGCTGAAGGGAAACCGTTCAAGGAAGCTTTAATGAGGTTTGACAGTTAGGAGGAGTCAAAAGCTTCACAATCTTGTTTTAAATATTCTTCTATGCCTTTCAGAAAACACAAAGTTTAAGCAATATTAAATTTCAGTATATGCATTTTTAGTACCTTCTTGACTTTTTGACTTTATGTAGCCCATGAGTACAACAGAAGGAGCAACTCCCAGTGTACCTCACTATATACCTAAGCAAAGTGACGTGCTGCCACAGGTCCTTGAGACCTGCTCAAGAAATGGCCAGAGAGTCAGACTTCTCTGGGAAGTCCATCCTTCTGCCAGTATGACCACTGTCCTCTCCCAGCTACCAGCAGTTGAACCCACTTCAGCATTTCTAGCAATGCTATTGAAGGAATCCATATGCTTTGTTACCAGCCGCATCCTCCTCTGCTTCCTCACACCCTCTCCATTTCTTCAAAATAACTTTTTCATTACATTTTTTTTTTTTTTTTTTTTTTTTTAAGAACAGCAGCTCAGATCTTTATCTTAAAGATCTGAAGGTGAATTCACATCAGATTAAGTGTTCACCATCATGACGAAGGCCAGTTTAAAACAACACACTTCAGTTTTGCCGTTGTCTCCTTGTCCAAGAAAACAAAAAAAAAATACAATTGCAAGAAAATTTTACAAGAGATTTCTTCATTTTTTTTTGTGTGATCACACCCTGCTTACTCAAGTCTACCTGAACACAGCCTCCATCATGCTGTTCACATTATAAAAGGAATAGTGAGCCTGAAAATACATTTTATATATCTATACTTATGTGTGCATGCACACAGTCACTCTGGTGTCCTAGTTGTTTTTTTATAAAAATAAATAATAGTAATAACCACATGCTCATTTCAAAACACCAACTTCTGAGTTCCACCTAGTCAAGCTTTACGAGGACTTTTCCAACTTGTAACTGCTCACAAGAACCAACGTGGAGTACCGCAAGCATAGAGTAGCATAAACCAGGTTTACCATTCTCTCATTTGCAGTATCTGAACACAAGTATTACCATGTTTTTCCAATCAGCTAAATGCCAACTGCAACAATACCATTAAATCTGTACCAGATTTAACAAATTAATGAGCAAAGCAATTACAACTGTATTAGAGACCTTGTACTTAAAACATAATCAAAAAAGCCTGTTCTAAAAAAAAAAACAAAAAAACACAAACACCAAAACCTAGTCAAAACAAGAGTTCAGACCTTGAATTCTCATTTTCTGATTGACCAAAGGCAGTTTATCTAGTTCTAAAATGGCATCTGGTTTTGCGAATTAACTTGCAAAGACCTAGGATATGAAATGGAACAAAGCTTTTAAAATACAAAAAAGAAAGAAAACAGCATGAGGAAGGTATAGGCAGAAAGGAAAAATATGCAAAACAGAGCACAGAAGAAAGAAAAGCAAAGTAGGAGCATGGGACAGAGAGACATTAAAAAGTACACAGTCTAAAACAGAGAATTACATTTAGCAAATCATCTTTCCAATTACAAGTAATGCAGTCGCAGGCAGCCCCTGTCCCTCCAAATGACGGATATAAAAGAAATGGAATGGGGGAAATGGAAAAGGCACCAAGAAACATAAAATACTGTTATGGTTTAAAAGAAAAAAGAAAAAAAAAAGTGTTGGGTGATGTCAAGAAATCACTAAATCTGTTTATCTTCTTCCAGTATTTCTCAAACCCAGAGCTTTGTGATGAAAATGATTGCTCACCAGACAACCCTGGCATCCCAGGATTTTATTTCATTTCTTTAAGTGTTCAAGCATGCATATTAACTTGTCAGCTTGTATCTGAGAGTTTTACGATGTTTTCTTTCCTTCCTTTCATTGCCAAGTTCAGTACTTTAACAGGAGTGAAAGCAAGGCAGCCCTGCTACCCTAGCTGGCAGGTCAGCTCCGTCCTACAGGCACCCTGGCGCCCAGCACAGCGAAGGAGGGGACAGAAGAGAGCAGCACAGTTGCCCCAAAATGAAATAACATGGAATCTCACGTTACTCAAGTTATGTTCTGTACTTCTCTGCAGCAACGAAGGGTGAAAGAGAACAGACAGATGTAAGAGCTAACCCTGTTATGAAAAAGCTGACAATAACTGGTACTTCTGCAGCCTGGCAGGCTACAGCATCCCTGGGAAATGGATGTTGCCAAAGCAGTATGCTTCTTCAGATTAATAAAACGCACATCTTGACGGCTCTCATATTTCGTTACAAGTAAAAATTAACTTAGGCGTATTGGTGACTAGCGTTTGTCTGCTGCAAAGCTCACCTTCATTCAATTTATGTCTGTCATTTAAAATTTGAGTCTATAAAGAAATAATGGAAGAACCTGAATTTGTGGTAGATGGCAGGTGATGAGGATGCCAATCTAGTCAGGCAGGTAAAACAGAGAAAATTAGATTGTAGAACTGTATAAGAATCAACCGTGAGATCTATGTTCAACACAATGCAGGTATTTCCAAATATCTGCAGTGGAAGGAGCGAATGTGACTTCTTCCCCCACCCCAAAAGAAAACCTTAGTGGATTCAGATCATCCCACTAACCAGAAAAAGCACGTAAGGAATGTCAGCTAAAGCAGACCAGGAGGTCAACGAGCCACAACAGAAAATGGACATACCCACTGAGATGAGGTTTGCACTGAGCAGGACAACAGCGAAATTCTAACCAAGCTACGTAGATCTTCCACTGATAGGGGAAAAAAAAAAACCACACAGGGGAAAATAAGGCAAAAATTAAAAGACAAAGAGATCAGAAATAAAACTTATGTCTCTAGCTGTGTAGAAATACATCATATTCATTCCTGTTCTTTCATACACATACAAGTTCAAGCAATTAATAGTGCAGAAGGAAATAAATCTGTCAGCTTCTGGCAAGGATCACATTATTCTTACAAAATATAAACAAGCCTCTCTTACAAGTGTTATAATCAGGGATTTATCAAAGCATCTTCCTAAGAAGCTGAAAATTGTATCTGATATACTGAAGGCAATAGAGAAGTCACAGCACTACTAAAGACTCCACAAAACTAAAAACTCTACCCATAGCCAAATGCTGCATTTGTGGGAAGGAGTTTAAGGAGTGGAGGGGGAAATTAAGGAAGTCATAAGAACAGGATGAAGTGAGTGGTCCTAGTGAGATTATGTATAGAATAAGCATATGCCTCTATAAATACAGACTGCACAATCCACCCCCAAGTATCTATACATCAAGGAACCACTAGCAACATCCATGGAATTCTTCTAATTTCACCTTTTATATGGACTGCTAGGAACCATTTGATAGATTTATGTTGAAACGCTGGAGCGAGTTCAAAACAAACAAACAAAAAAACAAAACCAAAAACCCACAGCATAATCAAGACTAAAGGAACCGATGTATGAAGAAAGAGGAAAACAGCTAAGCATGCCAAGCTTGGAAAAGATGTAAGGATTGAGGATTCTTACAGTTTACAGATATCTGAAGGATGTAACCATCAAGGAGTAAAAGCAAACAGTCAAGACAAAATGGGCTTAAATTCAAACAATGCAGAGAAAAAACCACTGCAAAACTGTAAAATTATCAGGAAATGAGGAAATGCTTCCTGACAGAAAAGTGTAACAGTTATTTTAAAGCACAGAGCATCCTATATAGATGTGCATGTTAGATCATCTTACATGGAATTAGCTGTAATCTGTGCCTCCAAGAAAGTCCTGATCCTGATCCTACTAGATGGCTGTGGACGCAGGGGTCAACCAAAGAGGCTTTCACTGTTGGGTTTTTTTATGTGAATGATGATGGTTCTATTCCAAACTGAAAGGCACAAAAGGTTTGTATGGAAATGTAACTACATTGAATACTCAGGACAATTCATTTAGATGAAAGGTTTTGAGCGATTACGGCTAATAAACATGCTATTTCTAAACCTCTGAAGTGATATTATGATTCTGATAGACCATATGGTTTCAGCATATTTATACTGCGATGAGCTCCTTGGAGCCTTTTTGCACGTCAGCTGTGACTGAGGAAGGTACTGGGGACACTCAGCAGGTTTGGGGGGCAGGGGATGTGGGGGGAACGTGGGGGACCCCGCACCCGTTGTGGTTGGCCATGACACTGATGTGAGTCACCCACTTCCCTCCCCACCCCTCCCCCAGCTTCACTGCTGCCAAATTTAAGGAAGCATTTCTTCAATTTAAGTCTTCTTTGCCAACCCCAATACACAGTTCAGTAATCAAAAGTTGGTGTTAATTGACAATGAATTAAATTAAGCAAAATTCCCTGTGTTGAGACTGTTTTACCAGCAACAGGAGCAGATGCTTTTTTAGAGGTCAGTATTCGATCTAAGACCCCGCTCACAGCATTGAGCTCAATCAAGACCTCCCGTGTCATCGCGAAAGTCGCAGCTGCTCCAAGAGCCCCCCCCCCCCCCCAAGTAAACAAGAAATATTACTGAGTAATATGAAATCTCACGAACTTCTTGCACCATCAGTCTTATTCTTCAGAGGTTCTCCTGTCATCCCTCTAAGCAGAGCGGCACTAAGCACTTCTTTTTTATAGGTCACTAAGATATTAATACTTTTTACTCCTTTTCACTTTATTCCCAGAGTCATGTCATGAGACAGAAGTACAGTCACATTAACCCTATTGTAATCCTGCCATTCGGTTGCAAATGTGGCCTATTAGTAATTAATCTTAGAACTGAAGGTAATAATAGCACTCACCACTTCACCAATAGCACTGCTCATCCTGCATTTATAGCTCGTACAAGGACCCTTGACAGGGGAGAGAGAACCAGGGGAATGTGTTAGCTACTGCGAAAATGAGATAGAAGCTATTGACTTTGTAACCCGTAATTCACCAAAAGCTTTTTCTTCATTTTTTTCTGCAGTTAAACACATGCTTTAAGAGACAAAAGGTCCTTTTTCTTTCTCTTGATGCACACATGTGAGACTCATTAATGTTAATTGGATTTATGAATGCCTGTTGAAAAGAGAAGAAACTGTAAAGATTTCACATTTGCAGGGAAACAATCAAAGGAACAATTTCTTGTGCATCTTGCTGATGAAGAGATGAGGAAATAATGGATGAGTCACTTTATATTATGATTCAAAATTCTTAAAATAGAAGAGATGAAAACACTGATTTCTGTATGGGTCATATTCATGTAAGGAACTCTTTCTAAGAATCCAATTTGAGCCTTCAAGTGCAGTCCTGCTTCTAATTACCTAACTCCGAGAATAAATCATGGTCTCTGAATTGTAATTATACAGATTTGTTGCTGTAATTCAATTTGGCAGGTGTAAAATACAAGTGTAATTTCCTCTACCCCCCTGTAGTCTTCAGAGAGACACTGAACTTGAGCCATTTGCTAATTTATTCCATATTGTAGCTTTCACATTTACTACGCATCAAACTTCTGACAGATTTTTTTAGAAGGCGATTATATATGGCTCCGGTTACTCTACTAACCGATTTGAAAATAAATCCAACATTCATCCCTTGACTTCAACATGGTCAGCATTAGCCGGTACCTGGCCTGCAGCGACCAGAACACTTCAAGGCAAGCACTAGAATTCTACTGCTTGTGATGGGGATGAAGGAGAACATACTCAGTCTTCACATGCACAGATCTGCTCTATGGGGACTTCTGCAAGGTTGGTCTTCTGCTCAGTTCCATTCCAGTAAGTGAAAACTGTCTGTTCATATCAACTAGCCCCCTCTTACAGAAAAGAGAGATTCAGCCACTCATAACAAGCTTTGGCACTGCCCTCCCTCAGAATCATAATTGCTCTACGTAAATCATGAACTATAGGAAATGAGTATGATGCCATACCACTGTGTTAAACACGGGTCTGCATATACGTAATATAGTTTTAAAATATAATAAAAACTAATTGCATATGATAATTATAAATATTATATACATTATAAAATATAAAAATCTAATATAACTAATTATATAAATATATAAGAGCAAAAAAAAAAAATCAACCCATAAACAGACCATACCTGCTGTATGAAGAGATGCAAAATACCTGACCGATTTCCTGGAAATACTCAAACTATGGAAGTATACACTGTCCATCCCACAATGTAAGAGCTCTGTGGGCTGAAGAAAGTCAGTTTTATGGCTTGTTCCTTATTTTACCTTTTTGCAACAATCTGCGTCTCCAGTAATGCAGGAGTGCACCACACAATGCCTTTAGAAAATGCTCAGCTTGACTTTTCCTTGCCTCTGCATAATGCTGTTCTAATAGCAAATCAATTCCTCTATCAGCAGTGCTCCTGAGTACCTTTTAAAAGCCTTTCTAAAATTAGAGATTCTATACTCCAGCAATTTTTAATATGAAAAAGTGTAATCAATAAAATACTGCTGATAATGCATATGATTTGTGGAGAGTGAGAGCTAAATATGAATTCGTTTTGGACAAGTTCCGAGTCCATCATCCTTCTTAATTATAAGTTGGGTCACTGACTATGAAAACCATGACTCAGCTCAGGAATCCCTAAAAAGAAACTGTAAGTAGATTCAATAGTTGCATTTGATTTATTTGTTACTGAGAGCTGAAACAAGCACTATATGTCAGACCTCTGACAGATTAGGAGATCCCCAGAGAAAGTCAGCTAAGACATGGCTCCTGCCAGCCAGCCAGCACCTGGAATGTGAGCCACGAGCACCCAGTGGTCCCAAAAGGCCGTAAGCAGGACATGACAGTGACATGCCTCGCTCCCCAAGGAGCTTCATACCACAGAGGATGACATTAAAAGCCCCTCTCCTACAGATCAAACACAAAATCATAACATTGACTGAAAGGGACATTACACCTTGCTTAAGAGCACAACCAGGCAGATTAAGGCTGCTTAGTCAAACTTTGAGCATCTCCAAGGATGGAGTGCCCTCAGCCTCTCTGGCAACCTCTTCGAGTGCTTGACCACCCTTCAAATTTTTTCTTTTTCCTTATCCCTGATCAGAATTTCCCATCTCTTAACTTCAGCTTGTTGCCACCCTCCACATACCTCCAAGAGGAATCTGATTGACCAAAAACTCTCCAAGTCTGTCCAGTTTCTCAATGCAAGAACCCGAACAAACAAAGCAGATATACTGCCACTGCCACCATGAACATGCTGACAGGCAAACCTTTGTCATAGTCTTTCCTCAGTTCCACCTTATCATTAGTCACTGCAATAGTTTGCTAACATTTGGTGACCCTTCGTTTTCACTATATGAAATAGCTTGGGTATTTTTGCTCCCTTCACATACCTAGCTGAAGTTTCCCTTCAAATACCAGCACACTGGGAAACTCCATTTTTCTTCTTTACTTCCCAGTTACTCATAAAGCAGGTCCACTCTGGGCACACGCTGCCACCACCTGCAGCTGCAGGCATAATGCTCCAGCTACGGGGATTCACTAGGCTTTCTCTCACGACATTGCCTTGGCAATTCCGCACTCACAAGCACTCAAAGGTGTTTTATAAAGAAACTCTCAAGTATTTTGGACATCCTGTTGGTAGTAAGCTCTTGTCTCTGCTCAACAGACCCTGAGTATTACAACTCCATAAACCTTTGGAAGTGGTCCTTCAAAACTGTTTTAATCTCTTTCTGATCATTAATGCTACCTGCTAGTTCACACACATTCATTTATTTGCCAAACAAATAGCTGTCAGGTGATTTAGTGGTTCCTTTGGAAATATTACCTCATTTTTTCTCCCTTGTAAAAGAATATTTTCCTTAAAACTATCACAAAACTAACATTACTATCAGAAATATCAAAGCAAAGAACCAACAAGTCCCAAATCTACTCTGCAGTTTGCTTCACTGCTAACCTCAGAGTAGTCTAAAGCATCAGCTAACTATGTTTTAAGAATGTATCATAAATAAGCAGCATAAAAGCTATTAGCAACCCTGGTTTATTTGTATAAACCTCATGTGAAAAAGCATAATGTTCTTCATGTAATTACATTAAGTTTCCAGAGTCTCGCTTCTAAGTAAACCTAAACTTTTTATCACTTTTTTTGACAATAAAGAATACTTTGTAAAAATAGAATACATTCAAAAAAAAAAAAAAAATACTGGAGACTGTAATCTAGTGTGCTATGCTGCAAGTTCATAAAAAGTCCAAGATCTGTGGTATAATGTTATTTATGCCACTTAGCTACTTTGTAGTATTTTTTAAATTCAGAAACCAAACCAAGCCATAACATCTGGATAAACACCTTCCTGTGCTATTAACAATGGGGAAGAACCCTTGCATTAATGGAACGTAAGTCGTTCATGGTGTCTCCTATCAGCTGCTTTGTTTCCCTTGGTATTACCGTTATTTTATAAAAACAAGTTATCCAAACATGAAAAATACTAACACAATAAATAAATAAACAAATAAAAGTTACCTTTGCTGATTGATTCAAGCCTGTTGGTCCGGAGAAGCTTATTACCATCGCCACGAATACACTTTAGAAGCCCCTGCCTTTTTCAGAGGTCGTATCAGCTGACGACACGCTCAGTCCTTGCCCGTGGGGAGCGGAGAGGCAGAGCAGTGTCCCGTAGCAGGTACCACGTGCTCCGCAGGTCGCTTCCCCATCCATCCTCCCTGCCCACCCTGCTCAGGTACTCCTCATGGCCACCCCCCCCTCCTTCCCAGCATAGCCAGCAGCTAACTGTTAAGAGGCGAACTGGATGTGGTATTGGCAGACCACGGACCTTTTTTTCCTACCACAGAAAAACAGTGCTGCTGAACAGGCCAGAAAGCCATCCTGTGAACTGGGAGCAGCCGAAGAACAAGTACCAAGGCGGGGACAAGCAGGTTTAGAGACTGGCAAGGCTTTCGGCGAACATCTTTGTCCACGCTCTACCCTTTCATGAGACAGCAAAGCCAACTGTTTCCAACAGAGCAAGGCCAAACATCTTTAAAAAAATCAACACATTTACGCAAACTTCCCTAAGTAATCATATGTTTCAATAATAACTAATTTAGAATCAATAAATAAATAAAAGCATTTTTCTGTACAGATTCAGGCTCAAGTTGTGTCGCGGACTGCTTGGCTAGACCCATGTATGAATCATAACCCTATACAGACCCAAGAGCGTCCTCAAGCTTGAAGTCCAGACATTTTATCAAACTCCATTTTATGAAGTAGTAGCTGATACGCTGTTCTGTAATGGGTATTGTGCTCTCCTCTTAAAAACACTTCCAACAGAAATTAAATACTTAGAAAATGCAGCTGTTTACACAGAAACCCTAAAAGAACAATTACATCCTGCCATGTAAATCAAGTTGTAAGTTTATTTATTGGGGGGGGGGGGGGGGGGGGGAATCCACAAACTTTATGGACACACACACACAGAAAAGAGGGGGGTTTGGGGGTTGTTCTGTTTCTTAAATCACAGTCTCACAGATTTCAGAAACATTGATTTGTATTTGCTGTGGATATATGTTATCAGTAAGCTGGAAAGGAAGCAGTTTTCCTAATCCAGAAACTTATTTCTGTAAGGTGAAGAGGCAAATTCTACCAGACATTTTGCACTACAAAGTTTTAAAGAAAACAACCTGACCAAGACTTGGCCAATGTAAGCAATACAGCTATATGTAGCTGTGAGAAATTCAGCAACATGAATATTTGAGTTGAGCTGGGTCCCAGAGGAGGCAGTCCGATCACTCTCTATTTGAGGAAAGAAGTCTCTCTAAAAATACCCTTTTCACCAAAAACTAAAAAAATATTAAAGAAATGCAAAGACAAGTTGCTACAAAAAAAAAATAATAAATCTCAGTTCCTCAAACCAATTTTAAACATTTTCCAAGATGCTTCCAGAATTCTAAGTCAAACCCCTGTCCTTCACTGTATTCAATGAGGAGAGCAATGGCAGGCGGGAGAGCTGGAGATTACTCTCCAGGCCTTATTTGAGGATTTGCTCTTACAGCTGTGGGGGAACAATTTGCATGTCCTTTCTTACAAAACTATCTGTACAACTACCACCATTTAAAATCCCACATGGAAAATATCTGGAAATTTACTATCTGAAAGAATTAAAAAAAATTGAAAAAAATAGGGTTCTGCAGAGATTCGTGTTCACATACAACTCAGATGGTTCAGAACAAACATCTGCCAAGGGAAAAACAAAACCTTCTGCCCAATCTGTACCCCTGCCATGGCTAGTGGCATTCCCTTCCCTAGAGGAAGGGAATCGTAAACATACTTTAACAAAATAAATTAATTACACTATGAGTTTAAAATTCCAGTTTCCTGATGCCTTCAGGCAGTTTCTTATCTCTATTGAAAAAACAAGGTTAAACATGACAAATATTGTGCCTCCTCGTGAGTAAATGTTGTTTTGTTTACTTTGGGGTGGGTTTTTTTGGTTAAACAACATGAAGTCACAGCTCATCACATACCAGCCTCTCAAGAATGCTGGAGGAAAAGTGTTTGTTCTCACTCCAAAAATGCGTGGAAAAATGAAAGGGTCTGACTAGTATTTGTTTATTAGGGATTGGCCAGATACAGCTAAATGAGGAAGGCTCACTCCCTCTCCTGTGTTTACATTTGAATCACAAGCAAGCAAACAAAAAAAATCAACTCACTTTCCACCACCACCAGGCAGTGTTAAAGAACCTATGCTATAAATAAGGCCGCCATCATTAGTAACTGTATTAAGGTATTATATAATAGAAAATGCTCTGGATTGATTTTGTGGGATTATCTTGGTCCATCCCCACATTTCAAGATGCATCCATTCAATATTTTTGACTCTTGCAGAGATTAGTTATTCCTGCTGGCATACTTGGGTGCCATTCAAAAAAGGAAATATTGCAATTGTCACCAGATAGGGGCATCCAAGATCTTGCAGCTATTTAGTCAAGTCCTACTGGAAAACCCAATGTGCTAAACTAAAAGGCCACTACTCGGTGTCCCCTGGATGTCCTCCTCACAGTTAACTGTTTTTTTCAATGGTGAATCCCTGATGATAGGAAGGTCAGAAAACCCACACGTTCCCACAGCCTATGGGAAAGGTGAGACTTTTAGAACTGCAACCTGCACCTTGAGAAGGTTCCGTAAGTTTAATGCATCCAAAAGTATGTATGGTTTTGAAAATACAGAAGCCAACTTGCTGTTTGCCAGTTAGCAACATGTTAAAACAACATGTGCGCAACAGAGTTTTCCAGACTGAGCAACGCGTTAAAATTAATGTTCTGTATCTCTGAGCTCAGAGATTGCTATGGATATTTGCATTAGAAAATATTCAAGGCAACGGCTCTCCTCAGACTTACTCTTTAAGGCCTTGATCTGAAAAAAAAATAAACAAGTGTACTAATTTAACCATGGTAATAGTCTAATTACGTTCAACAGAATACCGATGTGTTTGAAGCTTATCATGCATTTAATAAGCTGTTACAGCACAAAAGTCTGCCTCAGTACTAGCTCTGAATCAGAAGCTGCCCCAGTTAAAATTTGCTGCATGTTGGGCTCCAGCTCCCACTGTATTTTGGTACAGATGATGCACTCATACGGAGCCTGATGGACACGAGTGCCCCGCATCTCACTGCATGGCACCTGCGACCCCTCAGAGTTGCCTTGGAAATGCACATAAATTATGATAGACTTATCTTCGTTCAGCTAACCAAAACGACCCTGCTGATGGTGCTTTCACTCAGGCCTACTACCAAGAGCCTTATTTAAAAAAGAGTCGCCTGTGTTCAGACAAATGAACTCTAGATGCAGAACACAGATATGATTTCATTGTTACTTCCCTTTTACCGAATTATTTTGTTGTCTTCCAAGTGGTTGGTTTTCAATCATGATTTAAGTGACACTGATTAACTATTCAAATCAAATTAGGTAGAATTTGTTTTGCATTTTAATATTTTAATGAGTTAGGGCTGTTCAGCTTCTCTCACAGAAAAGATGGAAACATTATCGAGTTCCAAGCCTGGTTCGTGAGCACAGTGAGACGCCACAGACACCAGCACGTTCACAGGGGACAAACCCCTCATGGAAGTACCAGGTAATTTTTCTCCCTTAACCAAGATAACTCAAGCCTAACAACTCTACCCTACAAACTCCGCAATGCTAAAGATGAAAAACGTATAATACATTGCAATTTTTTGTAAAAATTTTTTTTCTAAAAAAAAAGTTTTATTAAATCCTGCATGTATAAGACAGAATTTTAAAACTACCCTCGGCTACTGGCAATATACAATATGGCAAACAGAACTGCAGGACCTGTTTTTACCTGTATTTAAAATAAACCTCTGGTAAGTTTTGTTTATTTCACACGTGTTAAATGACTCGAAATCAGCAGGCATTTCCATCTGACCATGCATGAGTACAACAGCTAGAAGATTTTTCATCAGGAAAGCCGATTTACAAGTAGTTTACTGCTTTCTTACTGTAGTAGGGTACGCATAGTTGTAATAAAAATCAATTTTAAGAGAATTTCTATGACCACCACAACATATTTACTTTAGTTGATCTAGAAGCACAAAAATATTCTACAAAATGTAAAAGAGCTAAAGACAACAGACAGCCTGAACAACAGATGGCATTTTCAGAAGACACTAGCGTACCAGCATCTGAACTCTGTGGAGTTCTTATAAAAGCAGAACTAAGCCCTAGGACTTGTAAAAGAAGTTGTAAGTATTTTCATATATACACACACACACACACACAAAGGTTTATAAATAAAAATTCAAAGCAGTTTTGTTCAATAAACCTAAGAGGCAAGATAGCTGATGGCAAAAACAGCTGGATTAACAAAATATGGTCTTAATGGACAACCAACAGCTTTTTAGACAGACCTGTACCTACACTGTATTTTAAAGGTCAACATGCACTCCCTGCACCTACAACCAAGCTGACTGGGAGGCATGGAGCTGTACTACATGGTAGCCACCTGAAGTTCATGTGATCTTCCTCTCCACACTGAGCTCAAAGCCTGATTCCAGTTTGAGATCATTTGTGCCTGTCTCCCTTGGAGCTGGGGACCACTATTTCAATTCTTCCCCTGAAGTCCCCTGTGCATACATAGTTATAACCAAAGTATAAACCTATATATTTACATGCATATAGAGAGGTTATTGTTATACACAGTAACAGGTTACTGTGTTTGGTACATTTGAAACAGCAGTCTTTAACCAACTACTGACCAGGGAATTCTTGACCTCACCTACTTTCTATTAGTATCAACAAGACACTTAAAACCACAACTCCAGCAGCAATTCATACCATATAAAGGTCTAAACTTTTCACTGACCTCCTTGGGCAAGCAACTGAACCTTACTCATTCCGATCAGCAACAGAAAAAATGTACTTGTCCAATTAAAAGATGTGAATGAGCCCTACATGGCTAGTTCTTCTTCACTGCCATTTACACCAGTAGACTATCCTTGGGTGAAAGAGCAGATATTCAGTCACCAGTCACGTACCAGCTACTCAGAAGACCAAGAGTCAGTTCTCTTGCTGACAAACCAGAAACTGTACATGTAACCAGGATAATGCTTGAAAATGGTTTGGTTTATATTCTGAAAGACATTTTAAGGATTTAGCAAATCGCTTGTGGTTGTGAGTCTGAACAACTGATTTCTCCCTCCAGAGAGCTATTTTTCCATACAAGTTTCAATACTTTTTGAGATTATAAACTGCAAGACAGCAGCCACAGCAAGGAAGATAAATTACAAAGACAGACTAGTGTAATTTGACATCAATAACATAAGGTATAGAAAAAAATAACACTGTAAGTGCATGAAAACTTCAGGAGATCTGTGGACAAAAGAGTTTGTAGCAAACAAATTTCTACAGATTGCTACTGCTAAAAACAACAGCCTTGGGAAAAGCTTCAAAGTCACTAGATAGGAACCCTGACAAGACATGGCCAAGCAATCAGGCCTATATTCATTGATTAAAACACCAAGGCATAACCAATATTACATTAAAACACAGAAAGAGCATCAGAAATTTGCAACATCATTACACATTACTGACCCACATGGTAAGTTTTGAATTTCTTGTCAAAAACGATCTGCCATGCAAAGATCAGCAGTCGGTTCACTTGAACAGTACCCCACCAACAAAGCATCCCTTCCAAGGAGCTGCCCCAGAGCACCGAAGTGGTAGTTCCATGATTGTTATGAGGCTTTACGTACCTGAAGGGTGTTTCAGACAGTAGAAACTGCAGTGGGGGAGGACAAAGCTTACCCAACAGCCCAAACACCACCAGCTCCTTTTAACCAAACCGCTGCATTTTCTGAAGGAATTTTAAGAGTCAGGATGCTATTCTCCCACATGTGCTGAGTTTCCCATCAATTCATTATTCAGATGCGCTCTCCTGATAAGGAGCAGCACATTACAATCAGGTACACGGGTCCTGCCCGCACGGAGCTGTTACCCGGGGGCGTACACTCTGTGCACCCTGCAAAGCTGCACTGTCAGGTACCCGCAGCTGTACACAGACAAGCGTTCCTTCATCCTCCCCCACCATCTCACTAAAGCTTCATTCACAAGCATTTTTTTCATATCTTACTTAATTTAAAAAGTGGGGGGTTATAGTAGCCTCTTATCTCAGTTTGGTTAAATCCACCCTTTGCTTTGTTCCCTCTTATGCCTTTCACTTCTTTCCAAGCTCAGGTTTTCCCTCTAAATCTTCCCTTGAGGAACAAAAGCATGGCCATCCCCTCCTTCTCCTACACTTCACCTCATCCTTTTCTCTCCACCCACACAATCCCATCTCAAAGCCTTGCACTCAGTAGACACTACAGGTAGATATGACTTAGAAAAAGGCCGTGGCTGGGAACTAGGCAATAGAAACACTGTTATTCCATCTTTTTACCATAAACTAACTCTCTGATGCTCTCCACTGAGAAAGACTTTTTTGGAAGGACAAAGCTTAGCGCTTTATGTTCCCTACTAGGTGAGCAAGAATTTGTAGCTCTTTCTTCCAGTTACCTTCTGTGGGCTTTGAACCAAAACTTCGTAAAGCTTTAGATGATTAATTCTGTGTGAACCAGGACATAGGCAGAGGATGAACATCTAAGGATCACCTGCAGGGACAAAGAGTTGGGAAAAGTGTTTCTCAGTGACCTCTCTTGGAGAGCAGGGCAAAAAAGATGAGTTGCCGGTGAACAGCAGGACACTTCAGTGTGGGACAGCAGCCAGAAGCTCTAAGGACCTTCCTCCCCTGAAACCTAACTAGCTACCAGGTTTGAAGATACACTACACAAAATCATCTTGAAACCACAACTTCATCATTTGACTAGGACCAGTACTTTCTTAATTGCTGTGAAATTCTACTGTAGCATGTATAGTCATCTTTCTTTCCAGATAGAGCATAGTGGCAGAACTGTTTAAGAGAAGCATAGCTTAACAAATATTGCAAGTTTTGCACAGAAGCAGTTCTATGCTGTACAAGCAGAGGCTGTTGTCAGGTTCTCCTCAGTTTATGAGGAAACAGTGATGTTAGAAAGCTTGGAGCACAGATGAAAACTGGCGGAATGCTTTAGAGCAAAATAGGAAGGTAGGTCTCAGTCAGAGTGGCTCCAAAATATTTCTGGGGTTTAGATTGACAAATTGCTTTTTCTCCTGGTCTTACTCTAGGATAGAAGCCACCAAGAGCATATTAAAAGGCTGCATTCTTATCGGAACTTCTACAGGCATATTCTACTTTGTATTAATAAAGATTTTAATCTTTTTCCATTTGAAAGCCTATTTACAGGGAAAGTGACCGATCCTCTGTTGGTTTCAGCCTTGGAGCTGGCTGAAATGTACTTCAGCACCACAGAACTGTTAGTCTGAAGTATCCAATCGCCCTGTATCACAACCCAATGGTATCTCTCCCTCCTTTAAATTAAAAATCAAACATAAATAAAAGTTTGACGTCTGCGTATGTAGCATTTATTTCATAGCAAAGGACTTCATTTTACTGTCCACAGAGCCAGCATCGAGAACTCTCCCTTTTTAACCCTGCAAAAACTTTTGCCAGTTACTCTCCCCACCGCCCACAACAAAAGCTTCTGAAAGGTAAGGTGTCCCATGGGAAACCCAAACCCCATCCTATCTCTTCTCCCTTCACATCTACCCTGTCTCGCTGAAGAACAGGGTTGAGTTAAATTTCTTTCCAGAGCAAGCATGTTTCAAAGCCTACGCAATATTTTTATTTGATTTTTAAGTTAATACCAGTCTTCTCCAATGTAATTTGGTCACTAATGTTTTTACTCATTACTCATGATCTCATAAATAGACCAATCAGGAATGTTGAGAATACAGGGCTGCTTTTTTTTGCCAGGGTGGGGGATCAAAAAGCCAGAATAAAATGTTATTGAAGCAGAATCATTTACAAATTACAAGATAAATACACAGTCCAAAAGTTACATCAGAGTATTCTCAGTCCTGTCCAAATGCATCTTTACTAAAATTTTTCAGTAGAGAGAAGGTGATGCATCATGCAATTATTTTAAGTGTACCAAATATTTCTACAGTGGGTCTTGAGTTTGCAACTGTTACAGTGAAATATTACATGCATATTGCCATCTCATGGATACTACAAATACTTGTTTAAAATTCCAAGAACGTAATCCCTAACAGAAAAATATGCAGAATCCACAGCACGTAAAATTGTGGTAAGATTTACAACGTGAAAGCAGGAACTTTACATTTGCAACAGTCCAAAAATCTGCCTCAGATTCTCTCGTAGTAGTTACTATTTTTATGACTTGGCTCAGACTTGCTTTAATCTCTTTATTTAGGGAGAAACTGCAAGCTTGCCAACTCCAGCAAATGTTAAGTACTTTAGTAAATTCCCTATCAATATAGGTCATGCATTCGAGTGAAGAAGAATGTGGCAAGTTCTGCTCCATCTCCTCCAAAGGGGATTTCAGAGTAAGACGGCGATGGGAGAGAGTGATAAACAACGTGGCTAAGCCCCTCTTTCAGCTCCATCCTACTCTCCAGACGTCTGTCCGCACTTTGCTGTGCGGCGATTGAGATGTTACGTGATGCAGCTCACCCAGCCCGCCGTTATCCCACATCCCTTTCATCTGAACGGGCGGGAGAGCACACGTATTGCCAACACTGGCGCGTCGTAACTCTGCCATTGAAGTTCAGCAATAGTAGCGAAGCCAGCCCAGGCAAGTCAGCAAAAACACGCAGGAAACCCAACAAATGTAAAGATATCAAAGCAGGGCACGTGTACACAGAAACAGTTTTAAGAGCCTTAAGATGCAGACTTCCCGGAGCACCGAGCAGTTACCTGAAGCCATCAATTCCTTCCAAACGCGGAGTTTTGCTTTGAAAAAACTCGGCAGCCCAACCATCACACCCGGGTGCCGCTCCCCAAGCTGCTCTCGCACAGCCGCATCTCTGAGCCCAAACAGCTCAGACCCCAAGTAACCAAGTTTGGGGTCCCCTCCTCACTTCACCCAGCCGCACTTCCAGCCCCCCCCACTCCCCGTCCGCAACGGGAGGCGCCCGGTGCGCGGGGGGTGTCCGCCAGCCGCCCCCTTCCCCGGGCCGAGCAGCCCCAGCCCCGCGGCTCCCCGCCGAAAAGGGGCTTCGGGCTTGCCGTTCACCGGCTCTCCACAACCAGCCATGCAAGGGACATGCAAGCGCCCACCCTGCCGCTGCACAGACCGCCCCAGGGACGCGGGGAGAGCCTCCCCAGCACGGAGGGGAGCCGGGCGGGCGGGAGCCGAGGGCACCGCATCCCCGCGGCGGTGCGGGGCGGTGCGGGCACCACCGACCGCGCCGGGAGGGCCGGCACCCCGGCTGCCTGCGGCGCCGGCAGCTCACCCACGGCGGCTGCCCGCCAGCCGGAGCCGCTGCTGCGAGGAGGGGAGGAAGGAGGGAGGCAAGGGAAGAAGCCATTACCAGAGTTTTGTTCCCGTTCTTGCTGAGGGGGCCACGGAAAACTCCCTTGATGTTGCGAAAGTGCCCGTTGCTGAGGTGCGCGGAGCTGATGACAATGTAGTAGCACTCCATGGAGCCGGGGATGGGGCCGGGGCCGCCTCCCCGCCACCGGCGGGGCGCTCAGGCCGGCCTGGGCTCGGCGGGGAGGGCCGGGGCCGGCGGGGCCCCGCGGCATGTGCGGCGCCGGCGGAGGGGCGGGGGGCGCAGCCCCTCAGGCGCGGCGCGGCGCTGGCTGCCGGGGGAGGAGCGGCGCCGCGGCCGCGGCGGAGCCGTCTGAGCTGCCGCCTCTGGCAGGCATAGTGTTATTATAGCGAGCAGCCTTGCCGGTCGGCTGCACTGAGCCAATGGCAGGGAGCCACTGGGCTGATACCGAGAGCTGTCAGAGGAGGACATCTGTCACACGCCGCCTTCACCGCCACCCACAGCCCCCACGCCCCGCTGCCCCCGCCGCGGACGGGCCGACACCCCACCCCGCCCCCCCACGCCGGGGAGGCGGCAGGTAAAGGGGCAGGGGCGGCACCCCCATGGCGGCCAGCGCCGGAGACCCGCATGCAGGCTGTGCCCCCCGGAGGGGCTCCCTTGTTCTGCCGGGGGGGGGGGGGGAGGGGGGGGCACGGGTGCGGCTCCTCCGGGATTCGGGGGGGCAGGAGGGAGTGATGCCCGGGCGTGCACCGCCCCCAGCCCAAAGCTCCTGCCCTCCTCCGACCAGCCTCCGCGCGCCGCCACCGCACCCTTTTCTTTTTTATCTTATATATATATATATATAGTTATAATATTTTAATGCGTGACCCGGCAGGCACCTTAACCTCGGCAGGGCGGAGCAGGCCCCCCGCGGCCCCCGCTCCCCGGGCCGGGGCGGTCAGGAGCACCCGCCGCCGCCCCGCCCGCCACCTTCGGCTCTGCTGGCCCGTGACGGCGTAAGTGGGTGACACCGGTCACCTCGCACCGCCGCGCAGCGCCAGCTCCATCCCGCCCCTTGCCGGTGCAGCAGCTCTCCGTGCCGCCGTAGCCCATTCTCGTGGCATCCCGCCGGGCCATCTTAAAAATCGGGAGCGTGCTGGCAAAACTTCTGGGTCGCGGCGTGTTTGCGGTGAGGATGGGAGGAGCTGCGGGGAACCGCTGCGCCGGCATCCCTGCCGGGGCGGCCCCGCATCTCTCCCGCGGTTGCCCTGCATCTCTGCCGGGGCGGCCCCGCATCCCCGCCGGAGTGGCTCCGCATCCCTCACCCCCCCGGCGGCGGCCCCGCCGCTGCCCCCCGCCCGCGGTGACTCACGGCGCTCACGGCGCGGCGGCCCGGCCCGGGGGTCGGCTGTGCCCGCCCTTCCTCGCAGGGCCTGGGCGGCTGCAGGGGAAACGGGAACCACCGTGGTTTGTTGCAGGCTCTGGCGCTGCCTCTGCGAGCCTCAGCCTCAGCCTTAACGTACGTATAGTGTACCCGCTCCGTTTTGTAAAGCCCCTAGCAGACTATAGATTAAAAGCCACCAGATAATCAGCACGTGGCAACTACAATATACACCGTACGCCTTCACGTTGTGTCTTTCTCTTTGCAGCACACAAATCAGAACTCGCTGCCAGAACCAGAATTTCTCAGTGTAAAGACATATTTAA
Organism: Falco punctatus; assembly: GCF_963210335.1. Lineage (NCBI taxonomy): Eukaryota > Metazoa > Chordata > Aves > Falconiformes > Falconidae > Falco > Falco punctatus. The sequence continues at coordinate 12,184,098 of NC_137588.1, read as the reverse complement.
TAAAGATGCTCCCCCCTCCAAGAGATCTATGATTTGCAGCTTATCACTTAAGACTTAAAACTGGCTCATCTTCCATCCAGCTCTACCTTTGTTCTGCATTGCAAAAGTCGAGATTTTAAAGGGTGAAATTCCAGTGCCAAAAGAGAGAACACCTTAGAAAATAAGCCCAGAACCATGATACATCTGAAAATCTCTTAGTCAGCATTTACTGCTGGCAACATAACACCACCGTCCAATCATCTTGTCCTCCAAAATAATGGAACTGCTTACAGAAAACTGGGCGGGAGGCGGGGAGGAACACATTCCTGGCAGAAATTTGTCTTTGTTGTTTGTATCCCTGATGAAGGAAGCCCCAATTTACAAGAGGTGCCTTCCGCTGATAAGCATTTTCTATCGTTACAACCCTTCATACACAGTGAACAGTAAATTTTGACAGCTGTCCCTCATCCTTCAGCATTTTCAGTGCTTTGGGAGGAATCACAGAAATGGCAAAAGTGGGAAGTTTTGACAGCTGAAGCACAGGTAAGAGATCAGAATTTGCTGCCGCTTGTTGCAGCCAAAATAGAGAGTGAAAATGTACATCCACACAATAACACTATATTTGTGCTGATGAAGACGTACATGTACACCCAGAAATTACCAGCAAGTTTATTACAGTGTAAAAATGAAGCCGGTATTATAAATATTTGATAGGTTTAACAACATAGCACATTTAAGACCCAGTTCCCATTTAAGACAGGACCATGGGTGTGGCTCTCTTTCAAAAATGTCAGAACTTTAGGTAGGACAGAGTAATGAAAAGACATAAAATCATGAAACTCCTTTGTGGGAATAATGTATTCCAACTTGGACAACAATTTTTTTCCACCGTCTAAACATAACATTAGCGATGTGTCAGGACCCTTCTGCCTGGGAGGGAAACTCTTCACAGTCTACTCCATACATCCACCATTTCAAAGAATCAGAACATTTTTTCTCTGAAATCCTTCTGCTGACCATTTCATTACACATTACTGACACATTTATTTACACTTGCTACAATGGTACATGAGTCTTTTCAGGGTTGTACGGCCGTTCTCTGGCCTTTCAGAGGCATGCAGGCACTGCTTGCATGCTCCTGCTGGACTCCCGCAACTTGGGAGACATCAGAGAAATAATCTACTGCCATAGCTCAAGTTTGAAAGGATTACTGTGCTTTTTAATGAGTGAGAGTGCCCGAAACAGCTTTGAAAACCTACTATAGCTGCTGCTGCTGCTATGGGATTGTTGTCCTCCTCTATTAAAGGAGGAAAACCAACCCCAACTAAAGACCTCTTGATTCCTCCAAAGCCCTCTATAAATGATAAAGAAAGTTCTGCTAAACATCACCTAATAAACAAAATACACTTTTTCTACTCCTACTTATTCTGGGTGGCCTTTTTTTTTTTTTTTTTTTTTTTTTTTGGCTGCTTCTCTGATACTTTGCTATCTCTAGTTTTCCTTGTTTCTCCCTTTAATCCTTCAGTGTACTCTTCCTGCCTCATTCTGTTTCTCTGTTGTGATCACACAGGCTCAAGATGCTGCTTCCTTCCCAAATCTTTTTTTTATCTTAGACTGCTAATTTCATCAGCTCCTACATACCATCACTCTTACCTATGTCTGTCTCAGTCCTGTTCTCCTGGATAATTATCTAGGTTTTGAGCCGTGGATACTGTTATTTATTCAAATCTCTGCCATATAATAATAACCAGTGCTGCCAATTAACTCATTCTCTTATTCTCCCTGTTACTTCCTATTTGGAAAAATCTTCAAGGAGTTCTTTCTCTATAAAACTGCAAATATCAACTCAAGAAACAGGCTATGGGTTTGAAAGACTTTCTGGAAAACTTGTGAACTGGAAGCCAGTGAATAAATTACACTTATTCACATGCACTGTACTGTTTTTCTGCCTGTGACAAAACTCAGTATTCTGCATTTTAACATTTAATAGTATTCCTCAATCAAGAAATAGTCCTAGCATAATCCAGGAAAAAAAATTCAACAATATAAACAATTGACTTTTGGTTAACAGTCTTTAAAGCATGGCACAGAGTATGTTACCAAGTGAACGTATCCTGAGAAATCATTCACCCACTACTGAAACATATCCATCAAGTATGGAAAGAAATATCTGCGCTGTAAGTCACCAGAAACTCAATTCAGCTGCCATAGCAATTCTTATCGAATTCAACAAAATGCAGTTTATCCTAGGAATATCTGCCTGTAAGTAATCTGCTGAGGCACACCTTTTTACCCTTACTTACTGTCTCCTGCACTATCAGCCTCCTTTTATTGCACTCCTCCTCTTTTCCTCTCACTTAGCCTTGGATATTTCCCCCCGTTTCAGATGTCTGTTACCCTTGGGTTAAGCGTAAGGAAAAATGAGAGTATCCCATGTACCTTTTAAAGGCCATTATGGTGTAATACACATTATAGACTATATTACAACTGCATTCATTCATCAGCTGTGGGGGTTGTGCAGCTAGAAAAAAGGAAACTGGGACACTGGCAGCCTAGTTCCTCAGCACATCCTTCACTGTATGCAAAGAGTGACAGAGTGGGCTCCCTATTTCAGTGCATGAGCTAAGCGGAGTTCCGGTATCACAAAAGCTAAGGAAAGGCAATAGTGACTCGAAGCCCTGTAGTATGCAGTCAAATTGTGAGCTGTACCTTGCAGCCCTCAAAAAGTCACAGGGAGAAGACTGGGAAGGCTTAAACTAAGATTTCTGCTTGATCCCCAAAGTAGTAAAAAATTATTAAAACACACTGTATATTTTTTCCCCTTTTCTTTCCTCCTTCAGCCCTACAAAGCACATCATTTTAGACTACAGCTCTTGAAGAACAGCTCCACAAAGAAGCTGTCTGTCAAGAATTACCCCATCCCTTTTTCACATACTCACATAGCTTTTGTAGCCCTGAACAAATTCATGTGGGTAAAGAGGTAGAAACACTTTTTTGCCCCTTCTCTTCCAAACTACCTGTATGACCCCTTTCTACTTTAGAATACTGTTGAGGAAAACACTTTCTGTTGTTATTGAACCAAATACACTGTTCTCTGTATCTTCCCTTATTAATGTTTGTGTTGCAGAAGTTCCCCAACAGCTCTTGCACATGCCTTCTCTTTTCCTTCCCTAATCCCTCCCTACCAAAACAAACAAAAACAAAAAAAAAAACAACAACAAAACACTCAAAACCCCAAAAAACCCTTCCAAACCCCCAAAATTAAAAAATGACACTCTGAATATGAGTGACATGAACAAGTAACTGATGTACCACAAGAGCATTAAATAGCAGGAGGCTTTTATAAGAGCCAGAAAACACCTGGTGGTCCAGGCAAGGTAAATGAACCCTCTGCCAAAGCCACATTGCCCGTTTCAAACACTGAACTCTGCTGTGTTAAACATTATCTTACAAGGAAATCCTTCATCGTGCACACTTGAAGAGTGGCTCTACATGAATAGCAAATGGAGCCACTAACCGGTAAAAGGATCCTGAGAACAATCTGTGATGGAATTAGAGTTTCCAGGCTTCTACTCAAACCAAACATCCAAGTTAAAACCAAACAGAACAAATGAAATCAAATTAAGAAAGGTCATATGACAAAAATCGAGTGATATGATCTCACCAAAGGCAATACCTCCATTTTTTTACAACTGACTGCTATATAAAACCCTCTTCAGCTGCACATCTGTAACAATCTAGCACAACAGTGCAAGGAACAATCTTCCAGGAATAGCATAGAAAAACTCAGTGAAAAATATACCCCTGCATAAATCAAAAAGCAAATGCAGGAAGACCACAGAATGGGAGCACTTCCACAGAGCTACCAGACAAAAATCCCTAAACTCCAGCAGACAGGTGACGTAGCTAGCACAGTATTAAAGCCAATGACACATTAACTCCATAACCAATATCCAAGAAGGTCTCAAGAAGCCCTTCAGTGTCTTGTACTTTTTTGGAAAGGGAGTTGACTACATAATGAGCACCAAATTTTAATTTTTACCAATTAAACTTTTTTTACTTAATTTTAACCAGTTTAAACTTGCTTTGTTAAATTGTATGACTAAGATACTTAAGAAATTAAAGACTTTTAACTAAAATAAAAGAGGCATCAAGAGAAAACCTGGTTAACAAAAGCAAATCAGTGAATAAAAAGGAAAACAGTACATTTTGAGATCTAGGATAGCAGATCAGTCATTGCCATTTATCAGAAGCAGATTATTTCCCTTACCAATGTGCAGACAACTTTTTCCAGACTTAAAATATCTGGAGTCTAAAGAATTGATCAAAAGTCTGCCACAGTCAATAGGAAATTTCACCTTCAGTGAGCTTGGGCTCATTTACGGAAGCAGTAGGTATTTCCCTGGGAAGAAGTCCTGAAGTTCACATCAAGACTTGGCATTAGCTCCAAGCTTTTCCACTGGGTGGTGGTAATGAGATCAAGAAGTACTGGGGAACTGATAACAACTCAGAACAAAACCAATATTAATTCGTTCGCGTACTCATTCATTCTATCTCTCTATATATACACAGACATATCTTTGTGTGTGCGAACACGTATACCTACCTACGGGTACATATGCAACACTGGAAATTTAGTGCCATAGTAATGAAAGGATGAATAAAATGTTTTATTGCATCCCTTGAAAGATTTTTGAAGCTAGTTAAAACATTTTTTTTGGAAAGGGCTAGCCCTTAAAATTAATCTAAAACAGTTTGCTTCTTTAGCATTCAGTTCAACAACATGATTTTTTTCAATATAAAAGCTGAAGAGAGCTGGGCGGCACTGATGACAGGCCAGAAAATAGCAGTATATCATTCCTGAATGAGCCAATATAAATTAGAGACCCACTGGGGGAAAAAATGCCAGTGATTAAGATAAGATAAGTTCAATATATGACACACTATTATGGCTTCCTTTTTCACGTGATCTGTAATAGTCACACAAAAGAATGGAAATGAAATTAAAAATTATGTGTTTACTTTCCTAATGTTACACATTTCAGTGAGATCCTATTTTTAGAATGGGAAAGTTTGGCATCATCTGAAAATCAAACCCCTTTACAGTATTTCTGATCACAACCTCCCAGTTTAGGGCACTGTAAATCACATCAGGCGATGGTTCACTTTCACAGTGGAACTTGCTTGTTCCAACACCACCAAAACACAGCAGAGTATTAAGTACCTACTGGGGAGGGATATTTCTAATATTGTATAATATGACATATTGCTGTGTAGAATTTAGGTCAAACCGCTTTGCAGCTGATATAAGTAGCAGGTAGTAGTTATATACATATATAAATCAAAGAGATTGTTTGAAACCTTCAGCAGCAGTGGGATTGGTGATGGTAATTAAGGCAGTCCTATGTTTACCTTGTGGATCCTGGGCATTACATACATGCATTGTCATCAGCATCACAAGGCATGCTCGGGAAAATGGAGGAAGATGCAGAGGCTGTCAGAGCCATACATCTATACTGGTTTACTGTTCTGCACCAGTTTCATCTCCTGATTTTATCTGAATGGACTTTTACAGTTAATTCACCTTTTTAACTGTACAACTTAAAATGGCTGTAGAACTCCTCACAGGAATATGTATGAGCTGCATCATGCATCATAATAATAATTCAAAATCCCCACGATTTTTAAGAGTTAAGGATTTAAGTACAGGTAGATATATGCAGCATGGTAATAGCCTTGAAGTACCCATCACAGTCCTCCTGAGTGGTGCTTAACACTATCAGCTTACTGTGTGAAAGGCCCTGTTTACTCATTAGAACATTTTTTTTTCCTTAATAACTAACGACTTACCAGTCTGTCTGCTGTAGTGAAATAATATAATTACAAATAGGCATGTTAAAAATACTATCAAAAGAATTTAATCCAACTTTCAAAATATTAATAGGTTACACGCTTAACTAAATATAGCCATCTCAAAACAGACTTGAGTATATTATAGATTACCAGCCTGAAAAATTTCATTATAAGAAACAAAGTCAGTATTGTTCTAAAAATAGAAAGGATTTCCAAAGCCCAGCATATCAGTTTTGGCATTTTGACAATTAAAAAACATCTTCATAATTCATTTAATTAAGTAAAAACTTACTCATTAGCTCAAGCTATATAAATCATGCTAAGTTTTATCTAAATGTACATTTTCTTGGGTATCTGTAAAACCTGTGTAATCGGAAGGCAAGGCAGAATACTGTTAATAGCAGTATCAACACAACTGTCATGGGTAAGCTGAGAATCTGTGTCCAAGCAGACAAGCAGGGTTTTTTTCATCCGGTTTTTTAGTTGCTTCAGAGTTCTATTGCTCCCGTATGGCTGAACCCTGAAATAACAGCCCTCCTTGTCTCCAAGATGGGAGGATGAAGTATTGTTACTTTTAATGACTACACATTAATTAAAATAATAAGCATTCTGACCTCATTTATTTATTGAATGGAGAAAGGTTCCAAGGTTTTTCTGCTCTACAGCTATGTTCACACTTCCCTTTAGATCAACAGTTCCTGGTGCTAAGTACATGGATAAGGCTCCCAAAAATAAACCTTCTCCAGTTTGTAAAAGATCATCTTCCACTTCCTTTGCATAATTGTGACACAGTGTATGCACAGAGAGTTAGGAGCTTAATTTCCCATTTTTGTTACCGCTATGTACACTGCAATGTCACTTGACATACTTCTAGAAGTGTTTATTACACTTTCTCCACACAAACCTGAATTTAACACAGGATATGTATTATCTAGACGTACAAACATGCAAAATAACGTATATTTTATTATATAGAATTTCAGCACTGACACCTCCTAAATATATTAAATTACCCTTGAACTAACCTTAACATTGGCATTCCCATTAGAACCAATGATCTTAATGCATTTGAAATGCACGAACAGGAGAAGAAAGTATAAAATGTTTTAAAGGTCAAAACAAAACTCAACTGTTTCCTGGGAGCTGGTGTGCTGTATACATTTTTACCGAAAAATGCATTTACTGTGAAACAAAAACAATAAAACAAAACATGCAAAAGAAAAAAGTAAATATCTGTACTCAAATTCTCACAACTTTAGAAGAGATAAAGTGTGTTTTTAAACCTGGTGATCTGGAGTCATTTTGAAAACAAGGAAAAAGGCCAACAAAATACCCAACAAAGAAACCCCAATCCTACTTCTTTTGAAGCAGATCTTGAGATTTGCCAGGACAGTTCCTCACCCCCTCACACTGTCTGAAGTTGCCACTTCTAAATGTCTTCACTGCTACACTTCTGTCAGCTTGAAATCCCCATCAATTATGTGACCTAACACTGAACTCAAATAATTTTCAAGCTTTTTTTTTCCTCTTTCTCTTTACACATACTCATGCATTACTGCACGACACTGAAGTCCCTGTATCCCTGTAACTTCTGCTGGTAAAGCTTTGCTGTTATTACTTTAATTCTTGAACATAAATTGGTTCCTTGAGCTTCCCAGTCCTTTTTGTACATCTTGTCTGACTTCCTTTCCAGAGCAGAAAATTCTCATATAAAAGTATTTTTATATCCAAATGACCAAAAGTGTAATGTACTTGCAGGCAAATTATGTTTAAAGATCATCTATTAAAGACAGCAATGTAAGTTCTCTGACTAGATATTCATCCCCGTTATGCCCTCTGCATTATTTTTGGAAAGCGAAACACGGAATTTATTTCATAATACCACCATAAAGGTTGAGAAGCAAGAGCTGTAATAAAACCGTCTCATTGAGACACTTGTAACCTTCAGAAAACACCACTGCAAAATGAGACTGACTGCAAACACGTGGGGCAAACGTCTACCTCTACGTCTCTGCTCCTTGAGAGTCTCCTTCATCTTTCTTGCCTTGTACTTGTGGAGGTTCTCCAGTAAGGGCTGACATCGATACTCCAGCCTGGCCTCGCGCTCTCCTCCCTTCAGGGCTGGCAAGCCCCTGCTCCCGTATCGGCATCACAGGCTCCTCACATCTGCAATTTGTTTTTCTTGTCGCTTAATTTTCAGTACAGTCAATTCCTTGACTGTAACTGATGCTTCATTTTGCAAAATATGTTTTCTTATCATTTCTCATCTGCAGTTTACTCACCCTTCATATGAGGAACTAATGAGAAAGCTGAGAGAAACCCAAATACTATTTGTATTAATTTATTAGCAGGAAGCCAATTTTTGCTCAATATTGCAAGCGTGTATTTTGGATTTAACAGAATGTTCCTCACGCTGAAGGCTAGCAGTGAAATAAGTGGATTTTGGACAAAGCATTTTCTGACCTCATGAAAACAGCAGCAGGAAACCAACTCCAGTGGTCAAAATTGGATCATAAAGATGAAAAACCGTATGTGTTTCTGGTCTTTAAATTGCTACTCTACAGAGTGATAAGAGACACCATATAGAACCTTATCAGGATTTAATTTCCTAACAGAAATGAGAAAGGAATGCGCAAACCTCCTCTTATGTGATCTAACATTAGATTGCAGTACAGGATAAAAATATCTTGACAACGGGTGTATACCTAAGGAAGATAAAATTCCATCTTTTCTTCCTGAAGGTGCTTTCTAAATACAAATCCATTTAAAAATAGCATGCTTCTGGTGTGCTGTGCACGACTGTCTTCTCCAGGAAATGTTGGGGGTTTTTTTGCAAAATCTGCTCACAGTTACTGTATCTTTTTAGTGCTTCTTTAATGATATCTCATAAAATGCTCCTAGCATATGAGATTTATGAATGAAACCTGTCAAAGTATACATAGTACAAAAACATCATTGATAAATTTGTTTGTAATTTACTTCTTGACTGTAGTCTAACTGTATCATAAAGGGTCTATACTACAAGGTACCACCACTATATGAAATATCTCTGGTTTGTACATATTGGTATTTTGTACGTGTATCTTTTCTATGTCACTGTGCCTCTCCTCATTGACTCTTGTATCCTAAATTATATTCAAAAAATCCCCCACAATCTATTACATTTCCCAGCTCTACCAACTACGGAGGTTATTTCCAGATCAACTCAGATTTCGAAAGGGTTCACAGTGAGCAATGTTGTCCTTTTGATCACGAAAAGGAGCAAGTTTTACCGCAAATTTTATACTTCTCATACTGTGACATATTTACTGCAATATAAAAAGCATTTACAAATGATGCAGGCATGGTCAGCATCCCCGTGTGGCCTCTGGGAAGAGCGGAGGCAAGCAGCACCCCGCACTTGCCAGTACTTCCTCTGCTGTACAACGGGCAGCATTGTCTCACAAGTGGCCATAGGAAATAGGAGCTCCCTCCCTCAGCTTCATCTGTTTTTTTATGCTCTGCAGCTTTTGCAGTTTCACTTCCCAGTTTTTCTAAGCTAATCGGAGATTAAAATCTGAAATAATTGTTACAACAGTCAGAATGGGCTTATTTACTACAGTAACTATATATACGCTATGCTGCAACCTGCACTGTTCTCATCTTGCAGCACTATTATTAGTATCGTTAAAAGAAATAGCTTTCCATGATCATCTTATCTAACAAAATGTTAGGTAAATTAAATAAGGGTAATGATTAATAAAATGCGGTAAGATATGTATTCCTGAACACGCTGAGGCTGTGTCTATCTATCCTGTCTTGCTTTAACAAGTTCGGAGTCCCTGCCCACCATGTTTCCAAAAAAAATTTTTTCCACAGAAAGCATTTATAGTATATATTCATCAGATCACTTCCTAAAAATGTCTCAGAGAAGGTTTGAGGGTTGTTTTTTTCCCCTCTCCACATTGATTGGATGATGAAGCAGATAGGATTTCCCACTTTTTTTTCTCCAGTATGTCTTCTGCGTCAGCCTGTTCTGTGACTCTGCAAAGCATACTATATATCTTGGTTGTGTGCCAAGTCTGCTTGGGAAGCCAATCGGTGCTTCATGTCACAACCAAAATCATCCAACCTTATGAAAACACACAGCAGCTATAACATTAAATACATTTGGGAATGAAAAAGCTTCAGCTACGTTTCAGCAAAGCCTGACCTTTCCTTGGACATACTTCAAGACTTACCATAACGTTATGTTTTGATAATAGAAACACCCCAAATGAATAAGCAAATATTTAAATTCTACAGATATCACCCTAAGGAAGATTTTTAGTTAAACATAAATGGCATGATTACCTAATGGGCATAAGCAAAATGTTAGGAAAGCGGAGTGTTTGGATAAAACAGCTACGATTAATTTTTCATTTAATTTTTTGCTCAAAGATAACATGCTTCTGGAGATCATACTTAGTGAACATACGCGTGGTTCCAGGCCCACACAGTGTTTTAATTCCATAAGGTGCGTAGGAGGCTTTTTTAAATCCACATAATTTTGTGGGGGTTTTGTGGTTTTTTTTTTTAACATGTTAAACTATTATCATCAGATGGAGGGGAAATTAAACATTCCGAACGTGTTAAAAGCCTCGGTCTTCTTGACTCCTATTACCAACTGCTAACTACTGCTAAAATTCATCCATTTTTGGAACATGAACAACCTTGATAACATCAGATGAAGACAAAATAAAAATAGAGCTTTGGCAAAGCCTGTGAATTGAATTCCGGTATTTCAGAACACCGTGTAAAGCTCTTGATTGCCTTTGCAAATGTAACTCACTACATTAATATTGAAGCTAACTCATTTCCTAACTTTCCTAAGAGCAGCCAGAACTATAGTCATGCTGGAAAAGATGGGAACTAAATAAAATCCAGGCTGTGTAAACAGCTGTGATTTGTTTTTTCCTGATGGGTAACGAGGGAGACTGTAAGCTGACAGGAAAGATTTCGTGAAAATTATTCCTAAACAACCTTAGATATCTAGTTTTCCTTTCTTTTTGGCACATGATATACGTTGTTTCTTCCTCTTTCCTTTTTGCTGAGAAAGGACAGTAAAAGCAATCCTCTTCATTGCCTTAATTATTTGGCTTTTAAGATGACTGGAATTAAAAAATGTCCTGTATGTTTTCTTTCTTCATATAGTCCTTATTTTGACATATAGTGCTATATACAGCATTTGGATTTTATTACTATTCAGACATGTGGTAATAAAGATGTTTAATGAGCAGCAAGCTCAGTTTTTGCTGTCTGGGTCCTGTTTACATGACGCAACCGTGCATCTGACGCATCAAGAAGAGGTCCCTGGAGCACAGCCCTGCACAGAAGGGAAATTCTGTGTTGTTGAATAGGATGGCACCGTCTCGACCCTGCATGTCTCTGCAGGATGTGCTGATACATACAAGGTGGCAACCACATTTTTGCAATCCCTCCAGCAGTACTGAGAGCAAATGTGTTCTGCACAGACCTTCAGTAGGACAATGTGACTCCCATCACCTTCACATCACAAAGCGCAAGACTGAAAAAGTCTGCTTCAGAAATAGGGCTGGCTGGGCTCGAAAACCCTATGCTCCAGGTCTTCCAGCTCCTGCCCTCAATGCCTGCCTCTGCCTGTCTGCTTCCTCATCTGCAACGCACTGATAAAGCCTCTGCCAGACCACAACCTCATAAGGATGCTCCGATGAGGCAAGTACATAGGTACTCTGGCATCACACCAAGGTGCAATGTCATGGGGGTGATGGGATGAGAAGGCAGGTTGTTACATATGCAGTCTATCTATGACCACTTTCCTCCCTTTCACAGACAAAGAGTTGCCTGAAGTCAGGCAGATGAACTGAGGCGGCTGCAGGATGCGCTTGTGTTTCCAGAGTGTGCTGAGTGGTGGGAGCAGCGATGCCCCTGGCAGCAGCGATGCCCCTGGCAGCAGCGATGCCCCTGGCAGCAGTGGTGCTGGGACAGTGCCCCGGGCTCCAGCCAGTGAGCAGCACTGCCCAAAGCGGTGCAAGCATCTCCCACCATGCAACCAAGGTGGTCTGTCCGGCTCCCCAAGGTCCAGCTGAAGAACAAACGCACAGATGCCTGGGCTGCCCTTGGGCCCCAGCTGGTTCTTCTGTGACTGCCATAGTCTGACAGCAGGCCCACCATGTCTCAGCCCACCAAAGCTCCTCAGCTGCATTCTTATGTATAAACACGTTAAAAACAGTGAGTGTCAGGAACACCAGTGACAGCATCAGGGAGAGGCAGATGCAGATTTATATAGAGAGGGATTTATGCTGATGTAGGTACAATAAAAAAACATTCTGGTATATCTCCTATAAAATCCTTTACTAGTCAAAATCTTATCGGGTCTAGAAAAGCACGTATGTGGTGTCAACAGAGGGTCCGTCGCCTGGATGTGGTGCTTCAGAGGGTGTAGCTGCAGCCACCATCCACAATTAGGGTAGAAAGACACAAAGCAAAATTCTGCTTTCTGCTGCTGTGGAAAACGGGTCAGGGATCCAAAGAGGCATTTGTTATCCCTTCCTCCCTCCTCTCTGATTATTTGTGCTGATTTATCCCCTCTCCATAGCATATGGATGTACTGAAGCCATTCTGCTGCTGAAGAGGGCTCTGCAACTGCTGTTTGTGGCAACTGCAAGCACAGTCAGCACAGGACAAAGAACCATATGGGCTGGGGCTCCGTATGGAGAACATATAGGAATGGGTACTGGTGCGTGCATAAAGCAGATCAGTTGCGATAATGCATCCAGCGCGTGGTTACAGTCAATACATGCTGCAGGGGACCAAGCATGGATACAACCAGGGAATGCTGCTCAGCCCAAGCCCCCAGGAACTGCGATCAAATGATACATGAATTCCAATCAAATATAACACAGGCTCTTGACCAGAAACACCGTTTTGTTATTCCTGCCTTTAAAATTTCTATATCTGGTTAATTTACAATGCTGAACCTCAGACCTTGAGAGGAGTTCCTTAGAGGACAGTTGTTGAGCCTAGTTGTAAGTTCATAAAAATATCAACAGAAGTCAAATTTATACCTCATTCACTTTTAAAAACATAATCATTGCATTATCAATGCCATCTAGAGTACGTTACTAACAGCTTTTATTTGGTAGATCTCTATATAGGTCTTTTTGCTGCAAGGTGAGAAGAGATAACAGATAGTTTTTAAAAGCATGGAATACTTTAAACATTAAAAACCACCAAAGACCCTGGATTAATTCAATTTCCGATTAAGAAAAAAAGCCCCAAATGTCAGGTGATCTCACTGCAGTCATAAATATCTGGAAGTTGTGTAATTATTTTATGCTTTCCTCTGTTCTTAAGCCTCTTAAAACAGAAGCACATTCTCCAGAGATCATTGGCTTACTGTGTACCTAAGGAAATTAAGCTACAGTTGAATTATGGTAAATATATTTTCTCCCCCCTAGGAGCAGGTAGGTGAAAGTGCTTAAATTCAAATGGAAGCTAAATAAAGTTGCTTAACCCCTAACATATACAACAAGGTCCTTACACAGCTTTGCAGGAACATGTCCTCGCAACCAGTGTAGCAAACAAAGTACATAAAGCATATATGTTTATTTTTGTTAGGGATTTTAGATCCATTTTCAAATCCTGTCATTGAACAATCATCTTTCATTCAATAACCATGTATTCTCTGAAGTTCTTTAAATAATAGTTTTAAAACTTAAACTAAAATAAGCAATATGCAGCATTTGTTGGTATCCATCTGTATCCTATATTACCACACAAAGCAGAAGGTACAACTCACCAACAGAAAAGAACTGGTTAAATGCTCAGTGCTTTGGCTGCAGCCTTTACCATCCGTTCACCGATTTAATTTCACCATCATTTTGATGGCATTCCCAGATGTGGGTGGTTTTGTTTTGGGGTTTTTATCCTATAAGGTATCTTATTTCTTTTAAAGCTCTATAACATTTTGAGTATTATGCTAGGAACAGTTCTGCTGTTGCTGGTTTTGCCTTCAACTACCTTGCCATTTAATGATCGGTAAAGACGTTGAGGACATACTTTCGGAAAGGGCTCTCACATCGTTAAACACATACCACTGAGTGGCCCTAATGAAGTCAACAAGACCACCAATCTACACCAATTGAAGTCACTCAGTCTTAAAACCTCAAAAAAGAGTTTACTGAAATAGAGATACATAAACACAAATGATTGCTAATGAACAGAATCAGAAACTGGAGAGCTGAATGTCTTTGCTGGCTGCATTAATATCAAGATTAATTCAGAGGTTGTCTACGAACTAGGATACCTGCTTCATTGATGGAATATGGCACATCAGAAAGCCATTAAATCAAAGGCCTTAGAGTTTATTTTTGTTTCAATGCAGTCAGTACCAGCTATTGCCCAATAACAGTATTTAAATAGCAAGCAAGCTGTGTCACTACTGTGCAAGAAAAATCACCCAGCAAAGATTAGGAAATACACACTAGTGGGAAGACAGCTAAGCACAGACATCAGTTATTTAGGGATTCCACCACGCCTGCTGCCCACAACAACAGAAGCAAACCCGTCCACTGTATTTTCAGAAGTGAGCTATCTGCCAACAATATCACAGTAGCTGCAAACTTTGCTAAATATTTCAGCTTAATTACGATGAAATTCCTCCCAGCCTTGCTAAGCGCTAACCTTATGATGAAGAACCATGGCTCTGTAACAAGGTGTCCAGCATCCTCGCTTCTCTCTAACAAGACAGCTTAGATGAGAAAAGCTCCATTCAAGCAGCTGAAATGCTTGAAAGCACCACCACTACTGTTCAGTCTCTTTCCAGTTCAGATACTCTCATAGACCACAGACAACAACGCATTCTTTCTTATGGTCTGTGCTGTGATCCTCCAAGTCCATAAGGAGCCTCTCGCTCAAGCACACTGCTGCATGTTTGTTGCATCCTCCTGCTCTTGGAGTTAGTCAGGACTACAGTATATGTTTCTACAAGAAGGGAACCTCCATTATTCAGCTGAGAAATTTATATATACATATCTTTTACATACACACATGATGAGATATATAGATACCTACTGCAGAACTTCCACCCCCAGGGAATGCATAAAGTATTAATACTTTTACAATGTATCATTAGATTGTAATGTATAATTTTAATAAAATATCATATTATGATTATCATAGTAAAAAGTTATAGACAAAAGAATCTGAGGTGGATAAAGAGCACAGTCACTCACTCATTTTATGCCACACAATATCCAAAATAATACACAGACCTCTGCAAACATAGGCAGGAAAAGCACAAAGCACTTTTGATCAGCATGGGGATAAGCTGCTGCTCAAGGAACTCCCTGCTCATGCTGGTAATTTCCCCTGCCATATTCCCCATGATTGATTTTTCACAAGAAGGAGTAAAACAGAATTACGCAAGCTGTGATGCTGCCTAAAAAATAAAACTTCAAATTAAATGGACAAAATGAGTCAAACAGCAATATCATCAGGACCACAATACAGCTGAGGTCACCCTCCCAAAGAGCAGGAGAATCTAAGTCAGGAACCGCACTGAAAGAAGAGCAGTAACTGTTGGCAAGATGTGTTTTTAATGACAAATAATGCCAGGCTGGGTCTGCTGGTACATACTTAATGACATAAGTTAATGCTGTATCAACTTCAACCCCACGAGATTCTGCACCAATAGCTCTGGGTGACGGGTAAGTCTTTATACGCTACTGAAACCAAATGACAGGAAAAGTGAAAATAAAAGGCCCAGGTTACAAACATATCTGAAAAGGAAATTTAATGGGCGAAATTCACTATTCCTTTTCTTTTCACCACTTCTTGCCAGTTCATTGCCCATGTCTTGCTCAGGGCTACCTTTTGCTGACTTCAAATGGCCTTGGTGTTTCATACCCTCTGAATAAGCAATTTTTAGCTACTACTTCACTGTTCTTTGTTGTATTATTTTAATGAAGAACCTTCTTAGTTATCACAAGGCTGTTTTCCATTTAAAATTAAAGTGCCTGGCTAATCAATACTTAGAAGTAGCAGAACAACCCTCTGTGTGAAGAGCAAGGTATCATTCTGACTTCTTTTATGATCCATTCTTTGTTTTTACTAAACAGTGATAGCTTGCACTGCTCTCCCAGAGAGTACTTATAAACAAATTTATATATAAACTTATAGCCAAGATCATCTCCTGAGGTTTAAGTATAGGAAGTTTCCTAACATTAAACAGACTTCATGGGGAATGGATGAACAATATCCCAGTGGACATCTAAACATCACACCTCATGTCTAGTTCTCAGTGTTATTCCAATATTTGCCATTGCAAGTATAAAGTTATGAATGTATTTACAAGCAAACATGCTCTGACAGGTCACATTTGCAATACATGGTGCTATTGGAGTAACACAACACATAAAGCATTTTAAAATTTAAAACCAATCTGCCATGTACCTAAAAAGTCATACAATGCTAATGCAAAAACAGACATACAACTTCCCCCCACCCCCATTTCCATTATGTCCTGTTAATGTAGTGCCCTTTTCTGCTCCTTCTAACACACAAACCTATTTCCCAAGCTCACAGCCTGTATTTTTTCATCCCTTGCTGGTCCACACATTGCAAAAGAGATTACGACTTGCACATGCTAAGTTTGCATCATGATGCTTATATGTGAGAGTTATTTTGGGGAAGAACAGAGATAGCTGAAGGGGCGAATGTGTAGTGTTTGCCCCAATTTCATACACTGGGTGAAATTACTACAGAATAGAGAAATTGCTGAAAATGCTATCTGATGAAAAGGATGAGAGAGAAGGGGAGAGTTAAATGGGATTGGGTTTTTTTGCATACAGAGGTGAACACTTAAAAAAAAAAAAAAAAAAAAAAAGACAGCTGTAAAAGTCAAACCCATGCATACAATTTTTCCAGGCAATTCATTCTCAAATCTGCCTTCATTCTTTTCCAGTAATTTCACAGAAAAATTCATGTGCATCCAGAATAAATAATCAAAAGTCACGAATAGGGTACAAAGTCAGACGACACACTTTTTTTTTTTTTTTTTCCTTTTTTTTCAAGAATTAGTGCCAGATAAAGGAGCCAGAGAAACACTCCAAGCGATCAAGGCTCTAATTTCTGACTTGGAAACCTGCATCTCAAATCTTTCTCCTCCTTTCAAAGGGAAAGAAACCAATGACAACATGGAAATCTTTTACTGATGGATTTCCAGCCCTTCTCTCGAGCAGGGAAATCTGGACAACTCTGAAAAGCTGACATACAGAAAGTTGCTCTATAGATCCATATACAGGAAGCCCTATAGGACAGTTCTTGGGATCAGTTGGTGAATTTGCATCAGCGTATGTATTTTTTGTCTGTTGGACAGAGTCAGGATTCACATGCTCAGCCTCAACTAGTGCACACATAGTGCCCTGGGCCCACAGAGCAGCTAAGCTATTAGCTCACTGCCACACAGTCAAATTTCTGTGAAACCTGATTTTCTCCTTGAGGAATTCTATATTCCAGTACAGTGACCCTTTGTTTCTATCTTTATTTCCTCCATCCAATCGGGGATGCCTTTGCTAAAGCAGGCATTCTCTCTCTGACTTCCAATACAATAATATTCAGTAATAATATGCAAAGCGAGGCTTATAAAGCAATCACTTTGACTGTACAATCTCTAACATCAGAATTTACAACAATTTCCTTTTCCCATCCTGTTTCTTCTCACTATAGAAGTCCAAATTTTCATCAGAGAGATTCTCCGGTAGGATTATCTGGGAAGAGAGACATTCTCTGGAGAGAGTTTCCTTCTTGCTCATAGCCACTCCACCACCTGAGACTTGCTATTGCCCGGTCTCTGCAAGACCTCATTTCTATTGCTATCCCAGATACTCTACGTTACACAGGAAGCATCCCTTTATTTTTCCACTCTTTGCTTGTCCAGAGTAGACTTCAAACAATGCAGATGCACAAAGTAACTGCTAATACCTGGATTTCACATTTATGCAGGGCAGTGCTCTGATATCATCTGGGAGTGCTGCACCAATGCAAAGCACTTCAGGATTGAACTCAAATAGAAAATATGGGGGGGTTTAGTAGCGATCAGTAGCTTCTGCTTTTTATTTGCATCACAAGCACATATTTTGTGTTGAACATAACAGTTTTTCCTTCTGCTCAGTGAATGGATCATAACAAATCATCTGCAAACCTTTACAGCCAGCAGATGTAAGTGTGCTTTCTCTCCAATTGAGCTGTGTCTGTGTTCCATGAAAGTACAACCTGTTCTCCTCCTGTCTCTCACAAATCTCAAAAATAAAGTGGTATCAGCTGCTTTAGAACAAATAACAGCAGCATTCATTTTTCCTCAGACAAATATCACTTGTACACCACTAATAATGTTTTCCCACTTTTCCTATTTTTATCTCTCAGCATAAAAGAATCTCAAATATCATATGGATAACATAGGAGGGAAGAAGTATCCATCACCACTTACCAGCGGTAAAGACCTAAGGAAAAGAGGCTAAGTGACTGAAAGCATCACAAATCAAGCTATGCTTAGGTTAAGAACAAAAAAAACCCAACCACCTGAACTTCCTTCTTAGGCCAAATTCCCTCCATCCAAGGTTTTTGTCTACTACATAAGCCCACGCACACCTGCAGAAGCCAAAATTTTCTGTTCTTCCCTTTCTGTTGTTGCTTACTGGACTCAATTCAACACCATCCTAACAGCTCCCCACAGCCACCCTGACTCCAGGACAGGCAGCAGCCAGCACGTGGCATCATATTCTGCAGCTGTTAGTGCATCCAGTGAATAAAAGTGGAAGAATGAATCAGCTGTTTTAGCATTGTAGTACCTCTCAGCCATTAGCAGAATAAAACTACACGAGACAGTGCTGATTAACATGTTCCTCCTTTTTCTGCTGCTCACTTAAGCTTACAAAAGTTTAACTGTTAACTCCCATTCTTTTAAATCCCAGTATACATGGGGCTTCCTATGATAAAATTATCAAAATGCAATTTAAAGAAAAGTTTTCTTGCTCTTTGACACCAGCTTTATTTGTAGAGAACATTATAGCTCAGGGAAGAGGATGAATAATAGTAGATCTGTGACAGTAAGGACAGCATTCTCATAAGCAGTAACAGTTTTATTTTCCTTACCAAGAATGGTATAAAATTGTACCATAGGTATTCAAAGGAGGCTGAAGAAGGGGGTGAGCAAAATATTTCTTCTCCCTCTGTTAAAAAGACAAAAGGTGTCTCTGATCTTAGGGCGTTAGCATGGGTTGCAGAACAACTACTGCTCACCCAGTCCCAGCTCCGAAATGGAAAGCACTAAAATACCCATTTACGGTCCCCTCCAGCTACATCACTTGGGAGCTGGAAACATGTTTCATGCTGCAGCCTCTCTCTTAGTCTTCTTCCAGGCATGGCTGCGGCTGTTGGCCACCCTCAGAGCAACCAGTGGCCAGGTACGCCTTGAGGAGGTTTAGAGAGAAGCAGGTTTGTTGGCAGGGGGGATTAGGCACTAAGCTCCACTGGCTCCTAGTGTATCATTAGGATGACTCATGCTGAAGAAGAATTGTGGTTTCTGGTGACTCACATGATGGCTAGTTTGGAGCTTAAGCTCTGTGTTCAATCCTTAGCCTGCAATCCCTTAAATAATCTTTTAATATGAAGTTTAGTTCATATACAGGGCCAGCAGAGCTCCCTTTGCTAAAATTAATTGGAAATGGATTGTGAAAAGCCACTCATATTAATCACCAGGAACGGTAAAAAGAAAATATACTTTTTGGGGTGTTTTTTTTTTTTCCCCACTATATCTTTCTAAAGCACATCAGGAGGCCTGCTAGTCAAAATCGACACTATTCAGTCAGAACAAGCAAAGGCTTTTTGGAAATCTTTGTAAGCACACAGCTTCCCTGCATCAGCGGAGGTAACAAATATCCCAACTTGGGCTCAGTCAGAAAACGGCTCTTCATGCAACGTGTCCCCTTGTCCCCCAGCCCAGCCCCACCTTCCTCCCTTCCCTGCAACGCAGCCAGATGGCTTCAAAAATATGTGGAATATGACATTTTAATTATAGATCACCCGCAGGTAGACCACGAGAGTCCTCTCTGAAGAACAGGAAAGAACAATAAAAATAAAATTACAGGCTGCTTTCTAATTTTCTGTCTTCTCAGATGGCATGGTGAGAAATGGGAACAGAGAGCAGACTGAATGACAGGCCAATTGAAGTCATTCTTCTGGCTAGGGTGGTGCTGGCACCGAGCCCAGATCTCATGCTCCTGCCATATCCTTTGTGTCCTATTGCACCCTCCATCCGAGGAAAAGCATCTCCTGCATCCCTGCCGAGCCAGCTCAGGGCTCCAGCCGGCATGTGCCATCTTCAAGTTTGGCATTTGCTCCAGTGCCTTGCTGGGCTGCAAATCATCTTCCACCACAACCAACAAAAAGATTTTTAGTGCAAAGGACCTGACTCAGCATGCTGCCGCTGGTCCCAAAACAATCCCCAATGCACCAGCAAAGCCAGTAAGATTTTGGAGCTTTCTGGACAGCTGACCTTAGATACGAGAGCTGTGCATCCACAGGGGCTGTTGGACCACATTCGATTAAAAGTTTGAGCTTCCCAATAGATCTTTGCTGACCACTTTTAGTTAAATTGGCCTTATCTTATTATTTCAATCCATACATTTCATTGACATTACCGGTAAATTGTTTCATTCTTTGTATGACACAGTTATTTCACTTCTGAATTGCTCCCGATCAATTGGCTTGATTCCATCAATAACAACCTAATAAACAAACTTTAATCTTGCAGTAATGAATACTAGCAGCTTACTCTGGAGTAGCCTTTAATTAAAGCAATTTAGCCTCAGCACTGGTCACAGTCGAATAATAACCCACACCACTGAGGTTTCAT
This sequence comes from Falco punctatus, assembly GCF_963210335.1. Lineage (NCBI taxonomy): Eukaryota > Metazoa > Chordata > Aves > Falconiformes > Falconidae > Falco > Falco punctatus. Next base: position 12,163,352 of record NC_137588.1, on the reverse strand, counting down.
GCTTGAGATCCCATAGCTCAAGCCTTTAGAGCAACACATGTAAGCGGGAAGAAATTTTATTTGTGGATTAAAGTGAGAAACTGCTCCCAGAGGTTTGCGGCATGCCATCTTGCTCCAGATTACAGCAAAAGCCAGAGAACATTACCGAGTACAGCCAGCTTTTGGGGCTGCCCTGTGGAAGATAACAACATTGGCAGTTTTGCTTTTAAGCAGCAGTGTTGGACCCTTGGCTGTCCACATCCCTTCTCTCTGTCCTGCCCAGTATTTGCTGCAGCTGAGAGACTTCTGCTGCTCATTATCAGATGACACTAAGGCATTTGTTAATGGATGACTTGCTAAAGGCTCCTGAAAGATTTCTTTAGCCCTCAGCAACAAAAATGGTCCATGCTATTCTTTTTTTAATACGCAGCTTGTTTTAAACAAATAATTTTTATAAGTGAAGTTTGGTTTCAGAAAACAAAAGCGTTCTCTATCAAAGATACCAGTAAAGGTTTAAGAAATAGTACAAGGTAACAATACGTCTCTGTTCCATGAGTATTTCCCTGGATTTCACTGCTCTTCAAAAGAAATGATATTTTCAAATAGGTCTGACTTCAGACAGGCTCAAGAATTAAATATTCCCCTTTTTTCCTGTCCTTTCTTGAGTTTTCCACGTAACAGACAATGTGACAATTTATCACTGCTGTTTTTATAAGGTCCAAGATTTTTTGCTCCCTCATCTTCAAAGTGATTAATTTCTCTTTTTATATTATTTATTTTTAAGGATCTTTACTATCACACTGAAAAAGAAGAGTGCAGATTGCACTGGTGGTCTGGGCAGCCTTCAGCAGCCTAAACAAGCGCCTGCTCTAAGACAACTTGGACACTGCCAGAACAAATGCTCAACAAGTCTGGGAGAAGACAGATGCTGCCATTTTATTAATAACTTCTATAAATGAGGCTTGTCATTAAATCCAGGAAGAAAAACAAGGACTGGTACAATATGATAAATAAAAAGGCAAAGTATTTTGGGGAAAAGCAATTTAAAATTTAAAAAAGTAGAGCTGTTGTAAATTTAAAGTCTCAAGCCAAGGTAAAAGTACAGTTAGGCTTAAGGTTATGTAGAGAAAAACCTTAATGTTTTCTTCAAAGATGCGCATACCAAATTTTTCTATACTGATGCCATATTTGACCAATGTTAAGTGATCAGACTGTAAACTGTTTAACCAATTAACTTCTTGAAACATTTCCTAGCCAGAGAAAAGTTATGCTGAGCTGTAATACCAGCCAACTCATTTCTAAACTGATAAATTGAATTAAATACTGCGGACATTTAAATTTCATAGCGCAAGATAAGAACAGCAATGTTAACATCCAGATACTTCTATTACCCAAGGAAAGTGCTAAATTTTTCAAATCAATACTCCCCAAGGCAACTTTGTTACCACCAGCGATGTATACAAGACAATAGCCCTCATTAAGTGTGTAAGACACCAGTGAGAAAGAGTATCTAAATGGTTGCAGATTTTGAATTTGCAGAATGTCAGAAAATAATAGATGCACATCTACAGTGAAGAAAATGCATGCTGTACACAGCAATCCCTTTGTATCCAGTGACATGTACTGGAAAACGTTACTCAGAGGTTATGGAGTAGTCACTTCTGTTAGATTTCTAAATTTGAGAAGATAGCCAGCTATCTGAAACATGTCTAGCAACCGGGTAATCTCACACGACACGAGCATATGGGCTAGAGAATGAGTCTCCTTCAGGTTTAGGACTGCCCTCTTGCTGTTCCCACAGACAGGGTCCTGCCTGTGCCTATAGACTTTTAAAATGGAAAAATAAAATAATGCCTAACTCGATGCATTACTCAACCTTCTTCACGTGTATGTTTTATGGATGTATAAAACTTGCAAATACATTTTAGGAAATTCTAGAAAATAATAATTAAAGTTATATTATTAACAGGCATTTTCAGAATTTGTCTTTTGGTCTAAGATTTCCATTTCTTCCAGTTTCCTACTCTAAGCCATTGCCAAGCAGCCAGCAACTTTCTTCTGTGTTAGTAGAAGTCTTTTGATCTTCTGCCTGATAATCAAATTAGCGTTCACTTTCCCACATTACTACAAGTCCATTTCCCTAAGAGACTCAAACATAATTGCCTCATGCTGTAAACTTGAGACATTTCAGCAACAAAATCTTTAAGTCAAATAATTGTCTGGGGATAGATGCATGTAACTACTTTAAAAAAATTTAGTACTTGAACAAACATTCTGTAGGAAAGATCACAAAACCTGCAGCATTTATTCCCTGTCTTTGGGTATCTGCTTATATCTTTATATACAACAGGTAATTTTTTGGTCCAGTGAAAGCAGCTTTTTATTTTTGTTATTAAAGAACAATAACAAGCCCAGATGAGATTAAATTCAGCTAAGTCATTGAAGAAACTTGTTAGAAAATGAGATTTATCTCTGAAATTTTGGAACGATTTACATATCGTATGGGAACGGCCTCCCATGAATCCTGGTTAAAGAGAAAAACCCACACATGACATGGGGAAAAAAAGTGTAGAAATCATACAGCGTGCAGTGTACCCTGATGATGACCATTTTCTCCCTGAGTAGAGCAAGTGGAGAAATGAATGGAGAAAATTTCCATTTTACATGGTTCTGTGTGGTGAGGAACTCCAGTCAACAGACACCCAAGGTTCCCATGCTGATATCCCAGAAATTAAATGAGAATGAAGCTTCTTCCTGTTCCTACAGATTTGCCACCAACAGAACTCCACCAGCATCTGGGACCACCAGGCACCTGTCAGTATCTTTTCACAAGCGGAAAAACAAGGTGAAGAAACTTCCACCCTGAGATTTCCACATCATCTTATGAACCATTTCATAAGGATACTTTTACCTGGCTTTGAACATCCTTACAGTCACAAACTAATTAAGAACCAAGGACACAATTCTCAACTTCAGTTTCTGGATTTGAGGATAGTAGTCAAGATAAGCAGAGCTAAGAATCACAGCTGTTTTCAACAGCTTTCAAATACCAGCATATTTGGGTTCTTTCATTGCTGGGTACCACCCTTCAGCAAGTCACTACAAAGATCTAGGTGTTTTCAGCCACGGTGAGGGACTGCTTCAAGAGCATCCTGGCCTTCCTGCCCAAACATGCTCAGCAGCTCCGTGTGCTGCTAACACAGCACTGGGTTTTCAGGATCCTACTAGTGATGCCCATGCAGGGCACAGCCCAGGGGCTTAGCAGCTCCAAAGGTGTATTTTTTTGCAAATCACATTTGCAAAGCTATTGTGTGAGCAATCGGTGTGCACTCAACCCTGCCTGCAGCTGAGAGCATTAACCAGGGTGGGCAAACAGCTTGAGAGACTTTCAAGGCTTTAGCCATTCCAGCATGTTCTTTGACAGTCAGCACTGAGGTTTAGAACAACACCTACCAGAAGGGGACATCGATATTAGCCTTAGCAGCCTTACTCTTCACTTACAATTTGTTTCCTCTAGAAAAAAAATCAACACGTGATGAAATTTTTGCAGAACTGTCCAGAAAAACTCAACAATAATTTTAGGCCAAACTACCCCGTACATATGTATATTTAGGAATGTGCATAACTGTATACATATGTATATATAACGCATACATACAAGACATACACATTTTTTTGGCTGGCTTTGGAGAGAAGGGGAAGAAAAAGGAATTGGAAGACGGTTCTTCCTTCAGTCTAAAGTGAGCCTTTCCAATAATCTTTGTTTTTTTATGTAACACTTTAATGCCACTAAACTAGATGTACTCCTTTAGAGGTAAGATAGGTGTAATTGCAGGCACAAAGGAAAAAAAGCCTCAGAGAATGTTTTTCTTCTAACCCTTACCTGCAGCTAAATATCATGCTATGGGGCTTTTTTTCCCCAATAATGCAAATAAAAGTTTTATGATGAATAATATTTAGACTTTTTCCAATATTAGTATCTTCGATTGTAGATGACAACACAGATTTTGGAATAAAAGATTATTCTGTATTACATTTCTGGGTCATTATTTGACCTTCAGATGACAGCACAGACAGAGGACCCCAGAACACCCCCAGTCAGGGGTACCACTGTTCCCACACCACCCTGAACATCCTCAATGTTTTGCTGCTGAGCAGAACTCTCCAATCTTGTGTGCTGTGGCACCATGATACCTATTTCCAAGAAATTTTGAGTGAGCTCTCCAAGTGGCAGCTGAAGCATATTATCATCATAAAAATTAAATGGAGGACAAAGATAACAGACACAAAACACCTCCGGTTCAACACAGCCTTGCATGCAGAGGTCTGAAAATCTGGTACCCAAATCTGAGCCCCATTACTGCTCAGGAGAAGCAGCCTAGAGACCAGAGCACCTTTTTCAGCATCTGTCCCTTCCAAGGGGAACGGGTTTTTTTTCCAAAAGGCTTTAGGTCTTCTTGATCTGTACTGAAGTATATCCCTATCTTCTGCTTCAGGGAACAGGTCGAATGCTCAGCATAGTCTACTAAGAGTTAAAGCTACTGCTGCTAGAGCAGTTTTATAGCCAATAAGATTGCTAGCTGTTGTTAATTTGCCAGGTATTAATGGCACAGTATTTAGCACTTCCCAGATTCTTCCTCTGTCAGATATGGGGTGTATGTGTGTGTGTGTGAATCCAGCATAAACCTATACTGATGCATATTCAACTGCACTTCTAATAATAGGTACCATCCCTCTCACTTTCCCTGTGAATATTTTCTGGACATCCTTCTTTTCTCCTGCACAAAAAAAAAAAAACAAAAAACAAAAAACCAAACCAAACAAAAAAAAAAAAACCAAAAAAACAAACAAAAAAAACACCCTAAAAAAAACCCTTGAACTTTTTTCTTGTAGCTTATTCAGTGTTTTGAATTCTAATATAAAGGGAGAGTATCATTATGGACCATTGTTATGGTGATAATGGAAGTAGTTCCAACAGTGTGCAGCTTACCTGTGATGGTTTTATATTAATACACTGGTCAGAGCACATTGCATAGTCAAGAAAGGAAATAATACCTTATTGTGAAATATTCAATTCAATAACTTTATGAAATATCACACTCTCCATGAAAACCCAGCCAAATTGTTTTTATACTAAAATATGCAAAAGAGTTACTACCCATTTAAAAAGGTATTTATTCCCCATTCCCCAAAACATTGTGTCCTTTATTTGTTCACTTTTCCTGCACCCTGCAGAGTTAAATGTCATTGCATTTCCATATGTGAAAGCCCTAGTTCCTAGCATCCCAGTACCTTATAAAATTAAAATTTATGCCAGGAAAAGTTTCACTTTTATATAGATTATTGTACTCCACTGAGAATCTAAGTATTTATATTTTAAAGTATGATGTTTTACAGTCCAGCTCCTCCCAAAGTTGATGACAACCCTCCTTTGCCCTCCCTAGATTACTCCCGACCTTTCCTTGCAGAAAAGCCAGCTCTGCACACTTTGCAGCTCCTCTAGCTGTTCCTGCAGCTGTTGGCAGAGTGAAGTGTTGTGCACATCATCCAGTATTATACTTCCACAGTGGGAAGCAGTTGTTTTTGGGGCCGTATATCTGTGAGAAGGTATTCTCTAGAACTTCTCTGCCTGTGCTGATAAGCAGGGTGAATTTTTAACAGAGAACAGCAATATTAAGATACCATTTCACACACACACCCAAGTCACATGTCCACTTCTTTTTCCTACATATCCATGCAAGAATCACTGACCAGAAGTATTTTGGTCAGTACTTCGCTTTTTTGGTTTCCCATGGTTTTGGGACATTTATCCAAAGTGGCATATTTCATGCATGTCTCCAGGGCCTTTCATGATCAGGAATTTAAAAGGAAAATGTGAGCAGAAACAAGGAAGAACACTCTCGAGGGCAACAATTCCAGCGTCATGGACCAGATGAAGCTAACAGAGTGGCACCAATTTTCACATTATCCATGAAGACAGAATTTGTAATGTTCTTCAGAATTCTACTACAACTTAAATGCTTGCTTGTTGCACCAAACACACCCAACAGTTTCTGATACTAACAGAAGAGGGTGTCTATCCTCTGTGCTTCACAAAGATCAGCAAACCAGTGAGGGATCATCTAAACTGTCTTATTTCTTTATGATGTAGTTTTCATGAAAAAGAAAAGTTTAAAGGCAGAAGGTAATAAGCATACCATATAGGCAGAAATATCTTGCCTATTTTTGCATTGTCTAGCTTTTTTTTAATGCAAGACTTAAGTAGGTCAAATTAGTATTAAAATATCTTATTTGTAATGATGATTTTCTTAATAACTTCCAAGATTACTTTAATCACTTTGACATCCTCTATATTAGACTTCAGACTTCTTGCATTTACAATATTTATCTGTTTTTTGCACTTAGGCAGACCTTCTTATTAAGGAGAAAGCTTCAGTTTGACTTCTTCTACCTTCCTACTACCCCCCCCCCCCCCCTTTAACATTTAGATTATCTACATTGTAAAATAAAAATTCAAATTACTGTCACAAAATCTAATGGGAACATGTCGTTTAAATTCACTGAAAAACTAAGGTCATACCACTCAGCCAATAAAGGTTTAAGGTAGGAACATTAAAAGAAATAAACCAGAATGAAAATGGGCGGTAAAACATTCTGAATGGAAACATAGGCTGTTTTCTTTTTTTCTTACTTAGAAGACACAGGTCGCAGCAAGGCACATGCAAAAGGTGCTCAGCATGGAAATAACTCCAGGGACATACTACTGGCTTCAACAGAAGGAAATTATGGTAATGCTGAATGGGAAAACAAACTCCTCAATACATAAGAGCTGCCTTTATATCCCAACTTCCCTTTGGGCTAAGAAGATTAATTAAAACAATAACATCATAGAAAAGGAAAATGGAATAAAAGGAAAAAGACTGCCTTTCCACTAAGGCAACAGTCCCTTTAAGTGGCTCAGGCAAGGACAACGCCTCATTACAAATTTTCCTTGTAGAAATGCTGATTCTGCACTCCAAGCCAAGTGATGCCCATCAATACTGGTGAATCCACAAAACATTCACTCTGTGTCCACTTGCTCCGGTCTATGCACTAGCACTCTCCTAAGCACTGTACTTCTGGAGCATCACTTCTGCAGCAGTCTGGAAGATCACCAGCTACTGCCCCGTCTCTTCTGGTCTAAGCCCAAGCATCCCCAAACCCCTCAAAGTCAGGCAATCGAGCACTGCATTTGATATTCTTGTTTTAATAACAGTGAGGAGGATGTGGGATCTCCCCAGGTAGTACCCTAATTCAGAGCTGTCAGTTCTCCACCACCACTTACTCACAGCAGAGGGTAACGTCATGTTGCTTGTAAATGATGAAAGATTGCCTAATCCTTCCCTAGTTTGCTCACATACATCTACAGAATGCAACCTATGGGTGACAAGTGCAAAGGAGCAAAATGTTTTAAAGTAATAGTTCATCCTGCAGGAAATGGAGCTCCACCTGCCTGTCTTGGGGGCTAAAGGAATATGCTCAAGAGTACAGAAATAAATTAGAATTATTAACATCCCAGTAGAAATCAGGTTCAACAGAAATAATAGGTTTGGTCTTTCCTTACCTTAGAAACAACAACAATACTGTTACGTACCTTTCCAAAACAGTTACAGTGCTTCCTTTACAACCAAACCTAAGGGCTCATTCCACTTTAAACATACTTTATTAATGAGTTATTCCACTGAACAACGTGATAGTATCTACTTCTTCCTGTACTTTCAAAGGAAGAGCTATCAAGCTATTTTGCAAAGCAACCTCAGTCAATATATTTCCAAAGGTTTCTTAATGTGTCATGTCAGGCAATAAATATCTCTTTTTATCTCCACTAAGTCAGAAAAGAAGCGGAATATTTCAAGGAGACTGTTTGAAATTTGCAAACTTTGAAAAATAAATGACAACACATAAATTGTACCTAAATAGAAGAATACAGATATGCAGATACAACAGATTGTTGCCAGGAAATAACACTAAAAAATGCCAAATTTTTATTTCCTGGAAAAAAATTAAAGCTTGCCCAGTTCCTAATTATTTTGGGTCATTTTTAGGTGGAAAGCATTTTGTCTTATGTGGTGGACTGTAAACAAATATAAGGAGTGGAATTTTTCATGTGACTATCCATTTTCCTATTCACAAAACAAGTTGCAGAGACATTAGCAAACCAAGAACACTATTAAAAAATATAATAATCTTACAATAGCTGGGGTACATCTGTGTAATGTAACAGCAAAATTGATGGAGTGTTGTATTTTTCACACAGACTGCATGGTCTTGTACAATAGTGAATTCTTTAGATATTCTGATGAATGCACCAATATAGCTGAGGAATTGACCAAAATAATTTAAAAGGGGAGAGGAGGGAAAGGGAGGAGCATATTCGTTCAAGCTTAAAAACAAATTTCTCTTGAGCCATATTTACTTCCCACATTAATTTTTTTGCGTCACATTATAATCAACCCTCGAAAAGCATATATTAATTATGAATGCAAGAAGGCTGATAAATTTCAAGTATTAAGTTTAACCAGAATATGTGAACAATGTAAACTACCAAACCAGTGCATCTAAGGCAGGATAAAGCTAAACCTGCCAACCAGCTTCCATACATTCCTACTTTTATCCCTATCAGGATTTCACGTTACGCTTTTGGCTTCAGCAGGAGTTAAGAGTTTTTGTTGGTTTGTCCATAATAGCTGAGCTGAACTATAAATTTAAAAATGGACCATTACTTCTTCAGCTTTCCAGTAATGACCCACATGTTAATCATCACCATCACCACCATCTACAGATAAAAGCCTTTCAAATACACCAGAATTAAAATATGCCAAATTTAAAAACTATGTGGGTTGTTTATTCTGGTTTTTAATGTGGCCAAGCTTGATTGTTCTGTTTCAGTGCATCACTGGCTGCCTAATTTCATTACTAAGGCTTTCAGCCACAGCATCACCAAATAAAGCCATCACATTTCTTGAAAACACACTTCATAGTTTATAATTAATCGACTATGGAAAAATTCTTTAGTCCTCTTGATTTTGCAAAGCTCATCTTCAGATTTCTCTCCTGTAGTACCCAGCACCTTGTTTGCTTTTAAACCATTAGTTTGTGTCCTGCAGCCTGCAGGTAAGTTACAGGCTGGGAATGGTCAGAGGAGCCTGGTTTTATTCAGATTATATCACAAGTAGTCTCAAAAACTATACAGTTTTTCATTAGAAAGTTTGCATGCTGGTTTAAGAAATCAGTAGGACTAATTAAAATCAATATTCTACTGATCCTTCCCCATGGATCTCCTATTCTTATTCAAGCATTCACGTCTCATTGTCAATGCTGTTTTTCTGCTGCAGTTACAGGCTACATTGAATGGATCTGCACTGATCCCTCAGACAAATTCACAACCTGTTTCCACTAACAGAAGTAACGCATGTCTTTGTGAGCCAGACATACAGCAAAAATTAAATACTGACAGGAATCTAAATAGCTGCACTTAATCTTTAAATATTACTGTTTATTACGTGGTGAAGAGGGTGCCCTGAACTGCAAGCCAAAAATATCCACACGTAGTCTTATCAGTCTAGGACCAGGAAAAATATAACCGCATCACGCAGTATCTCACATAAACCAGTTAGATCTACCTCAGCTGATTCAATTTGGTGCATTGCAACTGAAACCAGACATATAGCTTCCAGAGGACAGAATCACAGCATGGAGTAGGGTAGGAGGCAGCATCTCGTATCAGGGCAGAGGGACACTGCTTAGCTGTCGGGCAGTTGTGCTGCACACAGCTGAAATACAACTAAGTCTTAGGACATTACATTAAAATGAAAGTATCTCATTAACTAGTTATCTTAGTTTACAAAGGCTGGATATCCAGACTTGGGAATTCAAATCGCAGAAAAGGTAAACATGAAAGTTCTTTCTGGAATTCCTACTCCTCAGCTTCTGAAAATAGTAGCTTAGTTTATAGTATGGGAAGACTTTTCAGACAGGAGTGAGTGAATAACCATGTCAAGAAAGAAAAAAGGGATAAATGAGAAACTGCTAGTAACAGAGAACACTAGCCACCAGAACTGAAGTTGCAAGGATAACAGACAAATGCACAGAGTCACACTGAGCTGGCTAGTGTAAAGAAACTAAAAAATAGGGGTGAGGGTGGGGAAGGCTCTTCAACTGAATATTTCTGTATGACAAACATCAAAAAAAGAAGAGACTTTTTCTGCCTATTAGGCATAGGATAAATAAGTAATTTGCTTCACATTTCAATAGGATCAAGATGATGCTCTTGGGAAGAAAAGCAGGTGAAGGAATAGAAATGCAGAACAAACAGAAAAGGATATTATAACAACTGAAGGATGAAAAAAAAAATGCAGAGTATGATAAACCCCAGAATCAAGGCATAAAATTACAGATCCAGGAGTGAGGGTTTTTAACAAATGATCAAAATCAGGAATAGTTTCATGTGTAGAGACTAACAATGTAAGCACTTGTATTTGGGTGGGAAGAGGGAGAGGAGAGTAATCTGGACCATTTATATATTGCTGTTCAACTGATTGCTTTAGCGTGTCAGAATAGCTTTTCATTTCTCAAAGAAAAAGATGTAGGTTTCCATCCTATCAAGCAGAACTTAACTCTGACAAATGGTGCACCAAGTACTATGTATTTATACTAATACTGTCACTGGGTTCTAATATCACAAAATCATTTTACATTGTCAGTTGAGATCTTATCTTGCATAAGCTAATTAAACTGAAACACAAGGTAAACTGGCTAGAGTAGATGTTGGTAAACATTTATAGCTGTACTCAAAATATTGATTGCCAGTTTTAGCAGGAAGTTGGATATCACATTATCAAGTCAGGCTGTTCTGTAAACTGCAAGTAAACCTGAGGTATAATGGGGTTAGGGTTTTTTTTTTTGTTCTTTGCGGACTTTCATTTCATTTCTTTTTTTCTAAATAAGGTTAAGCACCAGGCAAAACCAGGTGTTTCTGATATCAAAGCAGGACACATTTTTATGCCAGTCAACTTTCATCCTAGGAGGTCATTTCTATAAAAAAAAAAAAAAAAAAAAAAAAGCAGAAGGAAAACAGGAAGGTATGAAGTCATCAGCCAAAATTGTATTTGAGGACAATACTAAGGTTCTCCAAATTATTCAGTTTCTCAGAGCTTTTTTTTCTTATTTTCCAATTTGAGTAAAATAAAATAGATGTGAAGTGGTGTTCTCAGTGCTGCTGCCCTCCACCACACCAAATGAAATAGACTTAAATAACAGAAAGAACGTATATTCACATTAAATTTTACAGGCATAAGCTATTTTTGACTCAGATGGTTGATCCAGTGGTAGATAAAATAAACAGTATTTTTTCCAGTCACATCAAGAAGGTAGTTTTAGTAGCTGTTATACACTTGGCATTAAGTATTTTATACAAGATCTGTAAAAGATTTTAATACTGTAGATTTCAAATTTCAATGTAGATGGATAACATAAGCAGCCATGGGCTTCTCTTTTGTCTTGGACATAAGTTGTCACCTAAAGTTCATGAAAAATGTGACAGATCTGCACATTGATGTTCAACTGTGTACTTCATAGATGTTTTTTTTTACTGAAAAAATACATACACTTGGGTTTTCTACTCAAATATGAGACGTTGACTACTGTATATTTTTATTATAAAAAATTAAAGATTTTAAAGCTAAAAAAAGAATTACCCTGACTTGACTGAAATAACAAATTAGACTGACTGGGCTGCACATCTTGAGCAAGCTTTCCCTCCCCCCAGACTGAATAAGCAGTGGTGACAGTTTTGCTACAGTGGCATTCATAACTGGCTTCAGGCACTAAGCTTTTTGATCACTGCAGCTGATATGATAGATTTAACCTGAGATATGATAAGTTAAAACAAACAGGGTGTGATGGAGCTGACAAAATGGGCATCTGGAAAAAACACTAAGATCATGATAAAAAAGGATATTATCTAATACAAACCTTCAAAAAGACTGACTTTTCTTAAAATATGTATTTTCAGATTTTAGCTTCACTAGCTAAGCTAATTTACTGATATTGAAACAGAATTTCAATATTTATAATTAGGTTTAGCTATGACTGTCACTCTTTGAATCCAGCCATTCCTACCAATGATTCCTTTGTAGAGCATGTAACAAAGTCAAAAGTACATTATCCAAATAGTCAGAATTGCTTGGAAATTCCCATAACAGATGAGGTCTTAACTCTGCTTCCTCCCAAGTCAGTGCAGAGTCTTTCTAAATAGAACTAGGAAAAGAAGTGGTGATTGTTCATTGTTACCAGCTACGTCAATGTTGCTGACATAGTAAAAGTTTCTATTGCATCAATTGGCATAGGCAGGGGAATTGCCAAAGAATCCTGTTACGTGGCTCTACAAATTATGAAGGAATGATTATTTGTCAGTGCAAGAAGCTGAATATCAACGTGGGCACATCGGCTGTGTTTGGGTTCTACCCACACAGTGTGTTGACAACTACTGGATTTTGCGTATCTAAATTTGTATTTCACCAGGCTTCCATTAAGCTTCAAGTTTGTGTAGATGGCAGGCACCTCAGTCAAAAGGATCACAGGTTAGAAATAACCCACCATAATTTCCAGGTTAAGAGTCTTCAGATGAGAACCACTTGGGAAGTCCTTTTTAGTGAAATTATCATTGCCACGCTCCTGGAGTTTCAGTGGTTTTGGTGGAAAAACTTTTCAAAAAGCATCATCTTTAGAAAACCATTGAAGTGGGACAATGTATATACTGCAGCATGGACAGATCAGGACCAGCTGATGCTTTTCAACTCTGTTTGCATATTCCTAACTCCAGGTGCATATTCCTAACTCAATTCCTAACTCAGAGATCAGACATATTGTGCAAACTGTATTTGCGTGGTCAAGGGCATGAGATTTAAGCAGAACTAAGTAAATAAATCAGTGAAAATAGTATTCAGAGATATACAGTTACAATCACAGATATCTTTCCATTATTGCTTCTTTTATTCCAGTTGGCTATGTCGCTGATTAAATCAAGCTGCACATGAAAGGTCACTTATGAAGGATGCTACAGATGAACATTATCAGCCCAGAAACAGAATCTTAATAAGTTGCAAACACAATTTATTTTATATTAGAATTTAATCAGATTATCCTATTTCTAATACTGTATGCTAACAACTTGGACCCATAGTCCCATAATATTTCAGTCACTGTCATAACGCTACTTGATTTATATGATATTAAGCAGAAGTTGAAAGACAGAGACATTAGAGATGCAACTGTCTGTAATAAGAATTTTAAGAGAACTGAATCTTTTTTCAATTGCATCAGAATATTTCTATCAGATCTTTTACAGCTGAAGTCTTAGAGCTAAAATACAAATGGTAGATTCTTTAGTTGCTTGCTTCATCTGTTATAGTAAAGGAAGCAATAAAAAGAGCAAGCACATGGATAAACCCACTATCTTTCAATATTTGTCTGAATTTATTTGACATCACCTCTCTAATACTGGATTGAGTTTGGCCTTATGACCATTTAAGATGAAAGAGAAAAAGAGCTTCCCATCAGGCAGCCACATGGGGGTCTCCAGAGCCATAGCTCCAGGCGCAGGAGGAAGGTCAGAATGGAGAGGGACTGGGCTTCAGCACAGAGAGGGAGCGGTGAAAGAAAAACTGCCAGAGGGTGAATTTCTGCAGAAGGAAACATGAAGAATCCTTTCACTTCTCAAACAATGGCACAGGGCAGTCAGCCATAATGCAGACATCGGATCTTACTTAAGATAGACAAGTCCCAATTTCAAAAAAATTGGAATTAATTCCCAAACCATGTGCCTTCTGTGCAAACCCTCTGACCCATATCACAACAGCAGAGTTCAATACCAACACAAGCACCCAGTAATTATGGCAGGATCCACACTGGAAGGAAGAGCATCTGTCCTTCCAGCCAGATTAAAAGGGAAACAAGCACTGCTGGCCAGCGGTCATGGCTTAACCCCCGCTGGCAACTAAGCCCCACTCAGCCGCTCCCTCACTGCGCCCACAGGGGATGGGGAAGAGGATCAGAAGAGTTAAAGTGAGAAAACTCATGGGTTGAGACAGACAATTTAATAGGTAAAGCAAAAGCCACACATGCAAGCAAAGCTAAAGGCGGCTGTCACTTACTGCTTCCCATGTGCGGGCAGGTGTTCGGCCATCCCCAGGAAAGCTGGGCTCCGTCACACGTAACAGTGACTTGGGAAGTCAAATGCCATAATGCCAAACATCCCCTTCCCCCCCGCCCCCTCCTCCTTCTTCTTCCCTCAACTTATGTACTCAGCATGACACCATATGTTACGGAATATCCCTTTGGCCAGTTCGGGTCAGCTGTCCTGGCCGTGTCCCCTCCCAATTTCTTGTGCCCCTCCAGCCCTCTGGCTGGCAGGGCCTGAGAAGCTGAACAGCCCTTGACTTAGTATGAACATCACCCAGCAACAGCTAAACCCATCGGTGTGCTGTCAACATTGTTCTCACACCAAATCCAAAACACAGCACTGTACAGCTACTGAGAAGAAAATTAACTCTATCCCAGCTGAAACCAGGACACCAACGTCACACCTGAGCACCCACAGGTAATACACTGATGTCTACATGCTACACTACAGTCAAAGAGAGCAGATGTACCCCTTGAGCTGGGTGTGCCAAGGACTTTTTCCAGATTTGCCAGCCATTCTTCCCAGTTTTACCTCACGTCCCACCCAGATCCCAAACTTGTACTGGCACTTGGCAGCTCACCCCTATGAACCAGCTGGACACCATTAGAAGCACAAACACACCACAGCCCTGTTAATGTTTCCAGTGGGCTCCCTATGATTTTGAGCAACAGCAGTCACCAGCAGGAGAGGATTCATTGCCCAAACTCAGAGGAAAATGTTCAAGAGGAGCCGTGTCTGTATCCCTGGTAGGCACAGAGGTAGCAGGGGGTGTGTGTGCATGCATGTTGCAAAGAATCTCATCGACCTTCAGTGCAGATTAAACCACCCTCTACAAGATTCCTGCTGGCCAACATTGCTGCTTGCTGTAGTTAACACCAGCCAGCAGCTCAGCCCCACGCAGCTGCTTGCCCACTCCCCCCCGGTGGGCTGGGGGAGAGAATCAGAAGGGTAAAAGTGAGAAAACTCGTGGGCTGGCTCAGATAACCACAGTTTAATAGTCAAAATAAATACTAATAAATGGTAATGAAAAGGCAAATAACAAAAAGAGAGAGAGAAGTAAACCCCAAGAAAAACAAGTGATGCAAATGAAAACCAGTTGCTCACCACCAACCAACCGATGCCCAGCCAGTTCCCAAGCAGCGGCCCCCAGCCAGCTTTCCTCCCAGTTTATTCTCTAAGCATGACACTGTATGGTGTGGGATATCCCTTTGGCCAGTTTGGGTCGGCTGCCCCAGCTGTGTCCCCTCCAGCTTCTTGTGCCCCCAGCCTCCTCACAGGCAGTGCAGCATGAGAAGATGAGAAGTCCTTGACTTAGTGTAAGTGCTCTTCAGCGACAATTAAAACATCAGTGTGTTATGAACATTACTCTCATCCTACATCCAAAGCATAGTACTATATCAACTACCAGGAAGAAAATTAACTCTCTCCCAGCCAAAACCCGGACACCGCTATAGTTTGCAAATGAATTGTAGGGTTGTATTCATGTTAATCACACAATTGCCAATATTAAAGACACTGGATATTTTTATTATTATTATTATAAGAAATACTATATTATTCTTACTTTTCAACAACTCATCTTCCTCACTGGCCTTAACCACCTATAGAGGTCTGCAGTGTGACTCCCACATCGCACATGGAAATATTACTACCATGTGCAGCTTCAGCAGAGAGAAGATTTAGGTTTTGGTTTGGCCGAGAGTACTTATCTACTTCAGTGGTAACAAACAGCCTGCTCAGGCCTGAGCCATGGGATAATGGCACAATTCTTCATTGTAAAATGCTCTGGTTGCAAATGAGAGGGGAAAATACAGATTAATTATCCAATTAATAACCCAGAACAACTCTGGCAAGTGAGATTTGTGCACAAGTTGTGGTGCGTAAGTGAAGAACCCAGCGTTGCTGGCACTTCGGTACCCGAACACTCCAGAGCATCTGCCAGGACAAAAGCATCTCTCCATGTCTTAACTGTTTGTCACAAATCATCTATAAAATAAGGTGACCCAGGATAATGAAGCCAGAGAAGGAATTTAGACATCCCTTATATTGACTGATGAAGATAAGATGTTATTGAAATGGCCTAACAAATATTTGACACACAGCCATCCGCTTCGGTGGTGTCCTCAGCTGACTTCTACCTAACACACATGACTCCAGGTGTTATGATTTACTCATACTTGGTCCTAACTCAAAAGGCATTAAAATAAAACCTTCGGGGGGGGGGGGGAGCAGAAAGGAAAACCATAACACTAAAAATTACACCTAATTACACCTATAGTCATGGTAACTTTTTTCCCAGCACCAAGGCGACAAACATTTCTGCTTTCCTTTTCCCTTTCCCTGACTCAAGGGTCAGTTCATTAATTTCACAATACCTTTAATTCAACATGCCCTTAAAAGCAAGCTCATTTCTCCCTACCAATGCTACGTGCTTTTACTGCACAATCATATGGCTGTATTTCAGCTCTGGGAAACGTAAAGCTGTTCATTCCCTCAAGCCACCATATGGCTGTGGTAGTGTAAACACTTCCCTGTCACATCTGTCTCCACATAGGTAGCTACCACAGATTAAAAAAAGTATGTTGAGCTTTTCAGTTAAGGGTATTCCTTCCCCGTGTTTGCTGGTGAATGCTAAAATTTGTATTTCCCCACGTGGGATGTTATTACACCATATCTCAACACCTATTCCTTCCAGTTCTCATTTTCATCCCTAGACCTCAAAGCATCTAGGAGACATAATCACTGACATTTTCCCCCTCTTCTATTCACCAGAAAAGCCGTCACCCAGGCAGGAATGTGACCCATTAAACAGTTTGAAGGATGCCGTACCTACATTTCAACAGAGAAAAGGGAGCAGGGGATTTCCCAGCTGCCCCTTTCATCACACTGTACGGGTTCAGTGAGGATCTGGCAGATAAATTTGGTAGAAGTGGCTCTGGCCTCACAACCCCATCCATCAGCACAGACCTTTTCACCTCGGTGGAGCTTCATCGACTGCAGAGAAATTTCATGAAGGCAGCATGTTATAAAAACATGGGTATTATTAAAAGTGGATTTGCCCGAGGGTAAGCACATATTTCATGACAACACAGCACTATTTAAAGACCATTTTTTCCCCTTTACTCTCTTTCAGAAAAAGGGTATTATTTGTTTTATAATGTAGCTTAAAATCACTTTAAAATCCATAACATACTATAGAAGCTGATATGCTTACGACAGATTGCTTCTTCAGATTAATTTCTGGTTTATTCTTTAAGTGGAGCACAGCGGCAAGCTCCATGCAAAAGTGAGTTAAAAGTAGACGCTTTTAAAATGAGGATTATTGTCTTGCACAGCTCTGACGAAACTGTAGGTCTACTTTCTAAATATGACTAGGTGGGTTTTTTTTTAAAAAAAAAACACAAACAAACAAAAACGACTGCAACATATCAGGAGCATTTATGAATGATATATACTATATGTAGTTACATAGGTGAGTGACATCCATCCTTTCCAAACCAAAGCAACAGAAGCAATTATGTCACAGGGTTTGGGCTTATATTCATGTCTTGAATGTTTTTTTTTAATGAAGGCTAGTTTCAAGCCATATTCAGTTAGACATTTTAAAATAGAAGAGTAAAATGTCCATAACACAGTTTATTAACTGTGTTTAAAAAGACCATTTATCCCTCCTGAAAAACATATTTTAATAATTGGAACAGAGATCTGTGCCTTTAACCCTCAGTGAATTTTTGCTGTTAAATATCATAAGCGTCTTGAAACAAACAGTCTAAGGAGAAATGCTGGCAGTGATATTAGAATTTCCTACAGTACATAATAATTTTATTTACCCAAGTTGCCAAATGCTGAGAAGATGGACTTCAGGACAACTTTAGAAACTTAAGTGTGTCCGTGTCCAAAGTAACTGTTTCTAAAGATTTCTTTATTTTGATGATCAAGTGCTTGTTATTTTTATTAATCTTGTTATTAATAACATTATAAATCTTTATCAAGGCTTACTAGTGCATCAATAAGATATTCTTAATCTTTATTATTAATTTTAAAGGGATGAACGAAGTCTCTAACAAGCTGCATGGATGAAGAGAAGCTCCCTGAAAAGTCCTTCTCTGAAAAGGTCATTCTTATCAGCAACTCTTCTATATACTTAAAACTGATTGTGGCATTCAGCAAGTTTCATTTTTCATCTAAATTATTCAACACCTGTAGGAAGCCATTCTGAAAGCTTTTTTCACAGCATGAGATGAAACCTAAGTGGTACATGGACGAATATTTGAAATGGCAAAGTTACTAGGCATCTGAGCATCCAGTCAAAATTAGTGCCAGAAAGAAAAACAGCTGGCTAAACTCAAGAACAAGTCAAGGAAAGCAGGCTTAGTTAGAAGACAAATAGACTTGGAGAAATGTATCAACTGTAGTATTTTCAAGGGCACCTCTCCTCGCACTGAGAAATCACTTTGCAGAGTTTTGGCCCATTCGCTGTTATTTGATGTGGATGCACAGGGGCGCACAGCCTGTCGGACACTGACCCGCTGCCTTGGCCCCGCAGTGTCGCTGCTGTACTTCCTCACCGCCGGCAGTAAGGTCATGCGGCCAGAAGAGTTCAAAGGTACCTCGGCAGCCCACGTGTCTCTGCGAGCCAAAGTTCAACCTGCTGTTCAGTATTCCCTAGGGAATGGCTCCCCTGTGCCCAAAAGCTGATTTCTCTTTGCACAGCTCTGGTTTCTGAAGGCAGCTATGGTCTAGCTAGGGAAACATGTCACAGAATGTGATAAGTGCCGTGGAACCAAGTGGCAATGCCCTAACAGCAGTTCCGTCCAGAGCATGGAAGCTGTTTCAGGGAAAAAAATACCAGCAGGGAAGCAGACCATCAGAAACGGAGAATGCCGAACCCCCGCGTGGGGGCAACCCCCCCAGACCCCGTGTCAAGCAGCACGCATGCTCTGCAAGTCATGCCAGTTTCTCCTCGGGCAGCGATGCTACACAGCGTCACGTCGAGCAAGTCCCATCAATTAGAAAGGGCAAAGAATGAGACCAAGCAGATTTGTCACGTCATTTACGGCATTCCTTGGAGGCCACACATGCCAGTGGAGGATGAACACATGAGAAGAGAAATATTTCCTAACTGCTTAGTGGGGAATTTGGCTCAAAATGAAAGTTTCCTTAAAAAGTACGGCTCACGTAACTAAAGAAGAGGAATAGAAATACTTCTGTAATAGAATGTTTCTTACTGAAATTATGTACACGTAGCATTTTTAACAAGTGTGAACTCAAATATCTTAGGTGTTTGCCATAATAAAACAAAATTAAATTGCTCTTAATGGCAGAAGCAATAATCTGAAAAAAATGGATAGGATACTTTTGCCAATAAAAACATATATATATAATATTCATTATTAATAGTTGTTTCCTTTACATTTTTAATTAAAGCAATATCACACACACAAAAAAACCCCAAACCCAAACCAAAACACGCTGCCACAAGTGACAGGTTCACACAAATAGAAAAAAAATAAAAATAATCAAACTCTGTGGCAGCTTATGTTGTGTTATCTCAACAACAGGGAAAAATGATATACCTAGACATATTAAATCTTGAAATCTCACTAAGCAAGTACAAGAGATTTCTACAGCATTTTAATGTTGCTGTCATATTTGCATTGACTTCCTTTTTAAGTTCCTATAAGAAAACACAAAGATAAAAGATCAACTGGTGTTCTTGTGCAAATCACTCTAGTACAGATAAGTGAGGATTATCAGACCTACATTTGGCTTTGCAGGAAATAATAGTACTTTTTTAAATACCTTTTTACTTGTAAAAGGCAGGACTGCAAGTATTCTAGTCAGACTTTTAATGAGTTAACCGATAAAAATATACCACAATAAAATGCAACACTAACAAAATTAATTTCAATTTATAACTGTCTAAAAAAAAAAAATCCCCAAATTTGGTTTTATATCCTAAACCATAGGTATTGTGGTTTAAAAAAATGAGGGGCGGGGGGCAGGGGGAGGGAAAGTCATGTTGCCCGAATGAATAATAAACTTTCCTAAGAACATTAATGTTCTGCTTTTACTCTTATCTGCTGACATCTATAAACCATTCCTATACTCCATAATTCAACTGTGAGCTTCTGCATTAAAAATAGAGAGATCATGGAATAATTTAACCTCCCAGAAGTGATAAAAAAACCCTCACTTTTTAATTAAAAAAAATACAACTTTATAACCTCCAAATATTTAGATTTTACTTCACCTATCATCTTGAGTTCTGTCCCAAGGATATTTTCCTTTACCATTTTTGCTTATAATATTTTTTGCAATATACATTACCAATAAATAATTAACTGGAACAAAAATACGCAAAGTATTAGCAAATTTTCAAGTGTAAAATTAGAAATCATTTTACTTTCCTCAACGTAAGAGGTGCAGTCTGGAATTAATTCTGCATTTTATTTTCTTAAAAAAAAAAAAAGTTATAAATAGTCATTATAAATAGAAGTTATGTTTTAAAGGACAAAAGACAAATCATTAAATAGGCAAATATTTTAATTCATTCAGGTAACTGACTAAATTTGACAGGTTTAACTCATTAAAAAAATAATTTGCACTTAACATTCAGCTTTGGAAAAGGAAAAGAACAAGGATTTTTTTCTTCGTTTTTAAATTAATCTTACAGCCTTTAATTTAGAAGACTGCTTTAAAAAGGTTGTGGTGTTTGTTGAATGTTTTAAATGTTGCATGCATTAAACACACATACAAGTACTTCTATATTTCAGTTCTGATGGAGATTGGAGCTATGGGAGGCAAAATATTCCCGAGGAGAACAGCTTGAGGTGTTTATGACACTGCTGGAGCAGAAGATACCAAGAGGCTTATTGGAAGTCCCACCCTGGTAAGATTTCTTATAAAACTGTGGAGGCTAAAGACTGTCAAGTACTGCAAAAGTTTTGCCACAGTCTTAGCTTCTTCCAAAACAGGTGACATCTGTGTATTTTAAGGGTGTTTTGGTACTTTATCAGGGGTGTCAGTGATGCTCAATAGCAAAAACCGCAAAGGATCCAAGTGTTATTGCCAGATCCAAACCACATCCGACACGTCACCACAAATTTTGCTACTGGTTCAACGCCTTACTGGATCAAGTCCCTCAGAGTAGTTCATGAATTCATTGCAAGGAAATAAATGAAACAAGAAAAAAAAAACACAAAAACAAAACCAAAAAACAAACACCACTAAACCCTACTCTGTTTCCTGTGACTTTCCTGCTCTACTAACTGCCCTGCTTCTCCCCAAGTCCAGCCCCTAACAAGGCACAGGAGTGATCACACCACCTCTTACTTTTGTTATTTGCTATGCCCTGAATTTGCTCCTCTGTGATCAGCAGTCACTGAGCTGTCCTTGCTACCTGCACAGCTTTCTGAACAGGAGTACATCACTTGGAACAGTCCAGCAATAAGACAGAAGAAGGGACGTTGTGTCCATCTTTACCCCAGCCCTTGTGTGACCACACTGCACTTTCTTGTCCCCTGTGCTTTTTCAGCCCAATTGTTGCCAGTAGCTCTGGCTTTGCTGTTCTCTTTAGTGACAAGGACACAAGTGTGTCCCCTACTTAAATCACTGCTTCCCAGTTCCACTGAAGTCATTAGATCCAGGTTTCAGAGCTGTATTTCTGTCCAGACCACACAGGTTCTCCAAAACTGACACTCAGCTGACAGCACTGCTGCACCACCTTGGCTCAAGACAGACCTACTGAGACACCTCCCCTGAAAATT
This sequence comes from Falco punctatus, assembly GCF_963210335.1. NCBI lineage: Eukaryota > Metazoa > Chordata > Aves > Falconiformes > Falconidae > Falco > Falco punctatus. The sequence continues at coordinate 12,141,383 of NC_137588.1, read as the reverse complement.
TACTGCTGCAACAGCTGGTTGTTCCTTACTTATTCTTTTCAACGACTCTCTTGCCAAGTGACTTAAACCAGCTGTAAACCCCCCCTGCAGTGAATATGCTCTGGGCAGTAGCTTACTCACCCGTTGCTCCATTGCCTCACAGATCTAACCACAACTACAAGGACAGCAGCCTGCAAGCACCAAGGCTGAGCCCAACACCATTAACAAGTACTCCCTAAGTGACTCTACAGTAAAAAAAAAAAACAAAACCAACCACAGCATAAAACAAAAATCTATATATCTCTACCCATATGGCCAGAAGGCTAATGAGCATCACTACAAGGCAAAGCAAGAGAGGCGGGTCGAGGAGCCAACACAGGGAAAATATTAATTAACCGTCTTTATTATTGAAATATTTATACTCAGAGTATAATTAAAAAAAATAGAAAAATGTCATCTCTCAGCAAAGAATTTCCCTGTCGTCTCAGGTATAACTCAACATGAATTATCAAAACTTTAAAGCAATCTGCAGTGAGGTAGGACTCTACAGTAAAAGACTGAGGATGCTAACACACCTAGCTTGCAATTCCCATGCTTTATGGGAATTTATTCTGCTTCACTACAGGCTTAGACACAACTTTACATTGCAGATTACATCTTGGCCCTATTTGGAATAAGGTGTAATCAGCAGTAGGAGTATTTGGAAGCAAATGCTTCATTTAAATGCTTTTCTAAATTTCAGCACACCATGACTACTGAAACAAAGAGCAGTACTACAGTGCACATGGCTCTAGTTACTTAATGCATACAAGCAATGACTGCAACAGTCTGGTTCATTCCTGGCAGGTAATAGAGGCTGCCATTCTACACAATCATTACAGTAGTATCCAAACACCTTGTTATAAATGTGATGAAGAGGTATTTTGGATGAACTATTCCTCAAGGTCATGAATGAAATGACCCAGTATTTTTAAAAGGAGCCCCAAATCTACCTTATCCTCTTCATTATTCTTGTAACAAGTCAGGACAATCTTTCCAGTGCTCAGATAGTATCCTAGGAGGCCCATTAGCATAATGAGTCTGCAAGGCACTGGGCAGTGTTACACTGAACAGGCACAGTCCCTTTGGGTGAGTGGAGCAGAGCTTTACTGAGAGAGGGGAGGAAAGCCCAGCTTACCATCATAGCCTCTGAAAGAGCCTGTCTCTCCTAGTAGACATGCCAGCTGCAGGACGGCACAATTAGATGTCAAAGAGAAGACTTAGAAATTGCTCTTTTGCCTCCAGTTCTCGCCAGCAAGTAAAATGATGGAAGATGCTGGCGGCTCGAACTGTGGTATTTTCTTTTCCTTTGTTCTATCAAATGCCAGTTGTAATCTATTCAGCTAGTGTTATTTTAGGATAATTTTTCTCTGACATTTTCAGTGAGAGATATGACTTTATTTGCAGTTATTGCAGATTGTTATGATCGTAAAATATCATTTTAGGTTAATCTCTCCTTTGACGTGTTTATGAAAAAGTAGGATGCTCATATTCCCCCTTTCCTCTCAATGCCACCCTCAAAGAATCACAAAAGGCAAAGGCATGAACTACAAGCACAATTTATAGTTTCCTTCATTTAAAGTGATAAAAGGTAAGGAAATGCCAAATTTCCAAGCCCTTTTAAATGCACTCCCATTTCTGCATTGAGACAGAACCGCCTCTTAGGGACATTGGCACGTACCATTTATAGGTATAATCTGAAAGTCTCATACTTTTCTTTCATAAATTTTTAAACATCAAATGATACACTGCAGCAAAAATGCTGTTATGGGTTGTTTCCCGTATATAAAAGCAATTTGTGGATAATATTAATTGCATTACTTTATTCCGTAACAGATAACTTGATCTCACTAATTTAAATACCTATGCACAACTGCATGGAAGAATTAAAGATACCCTGGGAGTTTAATGTTGGCACCTCTAGCCTTTTTGGACATTCTGCTACAGTTATTACTTTATTCATTATTTCCTACATATTTTTTTTAAGTAGTGATGTTGACCTTTAAATATTAAAACTTTAAAATGTTAAGACCCCCCACTCCATACACAATTAGAGAAGGTTGATGTATACAAACTAAAGTTATTGGGAATAAAAAATATGCCAACCTCAGAAACATCTGTCCTGTTCACTGAATAAAACCAAGTCATCTGGGATGAGGTAGAAATAGATAAACTCAGGGTACAGAGTCAAAATCACAAGAATAATATTAAATACTTAGATCTGAAAAGAATACTGTCTTTCTCAAAGTGCTTTCTGGAATGTAAACATATTTTCTCTGCTTTCTTTCTCTAAAAATATTTCCCATTATTCTTGGACTAAGAGAATATTGACAGAATAATCTCAGAAGGAGAATAATGTTTCCGTTTCTAAGTTATTTGAATCTGTGCATTAATAAAAATAGATTTTTTCAAAGTGCTTTAATATCAGACATATCAAGATAAGGAAGGAATTAAGAAATTCTGTCTCTTTCACTCTGTCCTAGTTTAACCACAGAAATTAAGCATTTAATTTACCCCTTGGAAAACTACAAAAAAGTATTAAAAGCTGCTGTTACTATTTTACTGCTGGTACACGGAAGCAGAAGAGGTTAAAGCTTATGCCACATTGCCCAAGACACATCCATTTAGGAAGCACTTACTGCCACATACAACAAAGATATTCACATCATCACAGGAATCCCACCTGAGAAACACCTAGTATGTAAACCTGTGGTCTGTTAGTGGCTACAGTGCCAAGTATTTGCCCAAATAAATCAAAGACTACCATCGGACTTCACACCTTGAACAGTATTTTGGGAGATAAGGCTGAAGATCACAAGGACTCACAAGTTTCATGTTTCCATTTCATCAGAGAAAAAAAAAACCAAACTCCATAAGCCTTGAAGATGTGTAACCTGATGCCTTCAAAACCGTTCCTTCCAGCGCTATAAAACCATTTTAACAAGAGAAATATCCCAAACCTTCCACCCCCTAGGAAAAGTATTTTCTATCAGTTAGGCCATAAAACATATACTTTCTTACTTGCTCTTTCTTCAGCCTCACAGATCTTGTATTGCTGAGAGCACATACATTCAACAAGAAGGATGGAGGTCATTTCTATCAGATGCCGGTCTACAGTCTGCGTGCCAAAGAAACACCACCAGAAGGAACAGCTGTAGAGTCAGTCGCACTCAGGCTACCCAGAAACCAGCATCCAAGCAAGCTGTGTGTTGCACAAGTACTGTCCCATCAGGCCAGAGCACAAGAGGTAGCTGTAACCTCTGATACTAGGCAGAGACATTTTGAATGCTGAGTGGATGCAGGTTTTATTCCAGGATTTTTATTAGCTTTTCAATCAGCAGATAAGAACGTTTTTTATGTCAGTGATACTACGCTGAATTCAGGTTTGCATTTAGAGAGAAGTGGCTCCAGCTAGTTACAGCTCTGCTTTCAGGGAGAAAAGAGTTGGAGTGAAACCGTCCTTACCTTGCACCTGCCTGCAAACCAACTGGCTCACCCCAAGCCAGAGCCACAGCCAGCACATAAACTGAGGAACCTGGGCTTTGCATGAACAGACATGACTGACCTGCTCTAAGCCATTCAAGCGCGACTTCCCAGTAGCTCCAGCAGCAGATAAGATGGGCAGCCGCTAACTGGTGCGGCTCCTTGAGTCTCACATAACTCAAAAAGTCCACAGCCCTGACGCAAAACAATCCTGTCCCTGCCAAAAGAAGGTGCTTGTTTTGGTTTTCCTCCCTTTAACTAGCTAAAAGACAAATCAGCAATTTACTTCCAGTTAATGACCCAGCTCTATGCATGCTTACAGCAGCTCTCTAGCAAATACCACTAATACAACAGCAGCTAGTGTAACCACATCACAAATAAGATGCTGAAGATGATGGCTAAGATCCAAAGTAGCAGCAGAGAAATGTGAATTCCCAAGCAGCACCAAAATACTGCTTTTCTGCTCACTCACAGAGCAGTCTGTGCTGTTGCCAGGGTAAATCAGAAGTTGCAAGGTGGCTCCAATCTACATCAGATGCCAGTGACCTCCAGAGGCTGGTGCAATCATTGGAGACAGGTGGGTACGAGGGTGTGAGCAGCCACACAAAGCTGGATTTAGGAGCTCCTCGTCACAGTAAGATTTTGAGACTTTAAAGCATGTCTGCTTGCCTGTCTCGCTGGCCTTTTGATAGCTTTATAATAAGATCCCATAGAAGCTCTTTGCAATTATGGGATTAGTAGGGGCACTTTAAAGCTTTTATTAGGATTGAGATGGTTTGTACAATGCTGTGTATTTTTAGAATATTATTTGAGAATTTTCTCAACCCTACATGAAATCAGATATACCTGCATCATATTCACAGTAAGAATTTTAACTCTAAAAAAGATTGAATTTTCATCCTGGTGAGCAATACACGAATCTCCTGTATTTTGGAAGGAGCAGGTGATTTCATATCAATACCATGCTTCCTGTGACTCTCCTCCTTCCCATTTTAGCACTGCCATTTGCTTTAGGACTAATGACGGACTGAGTGGCCGTTTTTCAGTGAAACTGCAGCCAAAGGCATGGTAACATCAGCGTACCAAAGCTGCCCTCTGCAAGTGTTACGCACAATCCCTATTCTTATATTTTCTTTTTCTTACAGAACAGCTTGTTACTCAAGTAATATTGTAAAATTCAGGGAGGAGATTTTTTTAAAAACGTTTTTCTGGCTTTTCATAAGATATACAACTTTCTTATGTTGTTACCCAATGATGCAAACACTCAAATGCAGTTTTCTTCTGGGGAAAAGGAAGGTGGATAGGTATTGTTGAGCAATTAGAGGGCCCACTCCAACAGCTTCTGAAAAGCTCCAATTCCTTCATAGTATGCAATTTCTACTCTAGAAGATATGCTTAAGGAACATGTAGCCCCTGACATTGAAATCTTGCTCTGGGAAAGCTATATTGAAAAAAAAAAAAAAAAAACCACCAAAAAAACCCCCAACAAATAAACAAAATCCAAACCCCCATAACTTACTGGTATTTTGGTTCTACTTAACCATAAAACTTTTCCTTAAAAAAGCAAAGACAAAACCCAACACCCACCCCCACCCCCTCTGACCCCCAATAAATAAATAAATAGAAATTATCTGTGGTGAGACTGTGGTTGACCTTTCTATTGGCATTTACAGAGCCTCAAGACTCATAACACAGCTTTCTTCAATAGGTAGGCTCTGCTCACCTTAGGCAGGTAAATCAGACACTGACCCAACTAACAAGCACGCTAAGGACAGCAGGGTGTTTGCCTTGTCATCTAAATTAAAGTTGATTCTTTAAGTCCCCAAACACGTTAACATAAATCTAGCTAACTAGTTACTTGGGTTTCTTGACCAAACTTTTTGAAAAGCTTTCTCCTCTCCACATAACATTCTGGTACGCCTTCTCCCCGTATCCTCCCCGGCCCCAGACTGAAGCATCTCAGCATGGGAACACTGCTGTATGTCTAACAAGAGCTGCGAGTTTCAGCTGGCTTGAAAAACAAATCCTAACATTTCAGAGTAGAGTACTGAAATTAGACCATCACTACTGAAACACCATCAAGAACAGTAAAAAAAAATAAACTAGATTCTTCTGAAAATTGTCAAGACCAGAATGGAAGTACATACCGAGCGAAATTCTTCTCTTGCTAAGCTCAGTGATGAACCCTGCACTGCCTTTTCCTACAGCATGTACAAGACTTGCATATTTGATGCAATTCCATGAAAACATTAAGAACAGTAGTATTTGTGTTGATATAAACACAGGCAATAAAGTAATGGAAAATCAATATTACATTTCTACAAGAGTGGTCCAAGTAATCCAAATTTAAATTTCCTCAGAAGTTAAAAATATATATTAGATCTGACTAAAACCTCAACGCTTATGTTCAGGTAAGTAAGTTTGATGCTAGTTATAGGGGTTTTAGTAGCATGTGTGTGTGAAAAAGATCTTCTTTAAAATGTTTTATCTTTTAAATGTTTTTAGTTTTGAGGCTATAGGCACAAACACACAGATGTAGGCATTTACAAAACAAAGTTGACAATTTTACACAAGACAATAAACTTACATCTCGTTAGAAGTATTGTAGACATTTGTCTAGAGTTTATTATATTCCGTGAGTGTGCTTAGGGTAGAAAATTTGCCTGAGAAAGATGCATAGGTGGAATTTCTGGGTTGGATGGAAATACACCTCCATTTCTGTATTAAATTATATAGATAAGCATCCACACTTCTGAAACAGCAGCTTTTTTGCAACTGCTTTACCCTCTGAAAACTTCCTTATAACTTTTTTCTCTATTAAATATAGTAAATCAGAAATATATTTCTTGCCAGCAGCTCTCCAGTTCTGAAGTTAAAAGCAAAGGCTGTGTTCAACATGGTCAGTATTTGAAAAGCTATTAAGATCCTATCCACTTACTTTATAAGAATGCAGTGTTGATATAAGGGCTTCATTTTTCACAGCCTTCCCCTAGTCCTCTTCCCTGGGACAAGAGATAACTGTCAAGATGAGGTACCAGGGAATAATTTCATGACTCAAAGTACGAAGATCCAAAAATAAACATCCAAAGATGTGGGTGCTTCCTAAATACTGTACCGATTTTTAAAAACATACAGGAGAATAGGAAAGGCAAGGAAGTAAACAGGTGGGGAGGTGGGGGCAGGGCAGGAGCAGAACCTGGCAAGATGCTGCAAAACAATAAAAGGCAGCAAATGATGCAAATTCCACTTGCTGTAACGTTGCAGCATGGCACAGTTGACTTTTCATCCTCTGAAAAACCTGACTTAAACCCCAGTGAAGCGAGGTCAATCGATCTGAATTTCTACAGCATATAATCTTACAAGAGCTTATACTGTTGGGAAGCTGCTTATCGTAACTGTGAGCACCAGGATACACAACACAGTTAGGCATACACATCCTATTAAACACTATTAAATTTTAAAGACACAATTGTTAGTGCAGGAAATCTTTAAGCCATGACTTGCTGTAGGCCAGAGTACAGAGGGACCTCTGGCAGCAGCACTGCTTATTTCAAACACGGGTCTTCTCTCCAGCATCCATTACTGTGGAGCAGAGGAACAGGGCACTGAGCTCAATGGATCGTTGGTCTGATGCGAAGCAACTTGCTTCAGGTTCCTAGTATGGACGTATTCAATGTCACAAAGAAAAAGAGCACACAAGAAAAATATTTTCTTAGAAGTGAACATGATGGAATATACATATATATACTATAAAATGGTATATAAATAAACTTTGATAATTGTTGTGTAGTTCTGTGTAATGTAGAATTGTTGTGTAGTTCTGTGTAATGTAGGGAATCTACAGTATCAGCCTTTATCGTAAAGACTGAAAATTTCCTTCTGAAGTAATATAACAGCATCTGCTTATTGTACAACTTCAAAAGCGTGAAGATTTGACTAAAGTTTTGCTAAGCACAGACACAGGAGGTGGTAGCCAGCAAGCCAGGTATGCTTAGCCTTCTGTACAGCATCTGGAGAGATGGGGCCTCAGACACTCATTTAACTCTTAACGTTTATCCGTGCTTTTTCTTTACTATTAGAAATGCACATTTCAGAGCGTGGGCAAGGTATTCCATCTCTCTGATGGGGGTATTTCATACCTAAAAGGAACACCACAGTTATAAAATGTAGGTAACACAGAGTCGATAACCATCAAAATAAAATATTTTATTCTCTAGCCATGATAGAATTTCGGTTCTAACATGAGGTAGACCTCAGTCTACTTGTATTTCATTCTTTTTTTTCCCCTAAATAATTACCTTTTAACCAAAATATATTTTTTTTTATTCCCCCTTGACTTATACATATATGCTTCCCCTGATGGGAAAGCATTATTGAGCTGTGAATCAACTGCAGCCAGTGGAAGCACTGAACTAAATAAGCAGGAAAAATACGAACCCTGATTTAGTTACACTCTAAATTCTAGGGTGTCTTCATGACCAGTACAATCCAATGAAAATACAAAACAAGTGGCAAAAAAAATTCTGCTTTAAGGAACCTTAACTCACCCATGGCTGCAAGTTCCCTTTAAAATGAAATTGAAATAATATTCATTACTATAAATCTGAGAGACAATTTAGTAGGTAGAAGTCTACAGAAATCTGTTTTCTTAAACACAGGAAAATAGAAAACTATACAGCAATCTACACTGCACTGTTGCAACCACTGGCTTGCTGGGAGCAACTGTGAGAATGAATCCTTTAAAGGAGGTGGTGATGTTGCTTCATTCCAGCAAGTTGTAAAAGCAGATGCATTCCTATGCTTCAGACACTTGAGCAATCTCACTGAATGCTTATACAAGCTTAAAGTTAGAACATGCATAAAATACTCATCTTTCATCCAGGTTATATCTGGTTTCTATTATACCAGAGGTATTTGTAAGCTCCTTGTGCTAGAGCTGGACCACATCAGAAAGGCATTTAACTATTTTCACTTTTACCGTCAATATTTAACTATTGCTGTAACCATTGAATTTCTAATAAGTAAAATAACAATCAGCTCTAGCCATCAGGTACCAGCCACTAGAATCTCAAGTGCCAGAATCCACTCAAAGAGGCATACCTGGTTTTCAGCACCCTTGCTCTGATCTTCAGTTTTGAAACAATCTAATATTCACCAGACAGAAACAGCTGTTTTCTGTTACTATCGTACTTGCAGATACTGTGCTCTAGGTGAAGGGACTGCATTTCATTCTAAAACGCCTTGACCTTCATCAGTGCTTCAGGGAGCTTGAAAGCCAGATGGGATAACAAAAAGTCTGATTGACTAGTATATGTTTTTCTAGCTTTCTGAAGCAACAGGGGAAATAACTGTCAGATTTAAGATTAATTTTGAATAAAATGCTTACAGGCAAATAGATACGATAATTGCATTAGAACATATACTGCTTGTTTTTGCAAGGGACGTGTAATCTTATAATTAATTCAATTTCTAGATCATACTTTAAGTTATGTTATTTTAATGGATCTATTGAAAGGAGTTTACAAATAACTGAGGCAGCAATTCAATAATGCAATTTATCAGTATTTCATTTTGATGTTAAAAAAACTAGTTGAAGCCTTAAAATAGCATTTTTAGACATTCATAGACCAGTAAAATATCATATATATTATGATCATGAAGTTTTTCACACCTACATAGCAAAGAAACTATCTGCTGTATTTTGTTACACTAAGTTTAAGGATCTTTGTATTGTTTGTGTGTCACATAGATTTACCAAGAAAACTAGTTTTATACATACAGATAGCATTGTGCACCCTGTATAATTAAAGTAGTATCTCTGATGGCATTCCAATTCAGACCCCATTCTGATATCCCTTCTCTATTTATACAGCACATTACTTGACATGTAATTAACCCAGTGGCATAAAAATGACCAATTTTTACCCTGGATTTGTATGGATATTAAGACAGATCTGGAAGTTTTAACAACAAATTAAAAGTCTTCCTCAACTTGATGAGGAAAAAGAGGAAGAGGACAATTTCCATGACTAGTAACATATCTCTCCAAACCCAAAAGCTAAAACACTTCCACTAGTATATATATGTGTACTTGTAAATATATATATACACACACTTCCACATATATAAGAACCTATAACACATTTTGAACTGCTGGCAGGATCAAGAGACATATTTTTATCAAACTTATCCTTTCTACCTAGTGAATTTATATTTTTTATTAGGCAATTCTGTAAACATCATACATGCTATTCCAAATAGCCACTTTTCAGGGAAACTCAAGCACAACTTACATACGTAATTCTTTAAGGAGAATAATTGTATCTAGTTGGTGCTAACTTTTTGTACCAATGTTTCCAGGATGACAATCATCCTGCTGCTTGGAAAAAAATCCTGTCCTATTAGTTCAGCAGATGACCTGCCCTGAGCTCACATAACACAAAGCTTTCTTGGGCTTTATAAAGAGAATATAGAAAGTTCCTATGGCTGCAATCCACACCCAAATAACTCTCTTTGCAAACCCAAATGACTGTCTCTATTTTTTTTTTCTCTAAACCCTATTTCCAAATTGTTTTACACTTGGAAACAATTAGAAAAAACAATTACAAATTGTTTTACAGGAACCTTTTTGTATCACCATAGTCTGGCTAATGCTAACGACCCACTAAAGATTCCCTGTGTTAAAAGTCATAACCTCTTCAGAACTCTTGGCTGTATTTGATTAACAAAGATTTTGGAAAAAGCAGCATTTTTTTCTTGATGACTTTGGAAAGTCAAAACCAAACCACCCTCTGCTATTATTTTAAAGCCACGTCAGTAAAAAGATATTTGCTAGTCAGATTAATTTAAAACTTTATGTTAAAACAGGATTCTTTAAAGGTGTTTTTTTCAAGCTTATATAATACATATTTTTTATACTAAGCTAACAAAGTTCTTGATACTCAGAAATATACATTAACTCATAGCTTTATTTAATAACCCTATCCATATTAATCTAATGCTCCATACTTCTATGTGGCTGCAACAGCTTTTCGGGAATTGTTACAGTTTTAATATGCGCTCAGTATCTCAGTTTCAGATATTTTTGTGATATGCGCTAAATATTTCTGCTAAGAACTACAAGGAACAGTTCACATGGTAGTGCACAGAAGTCCAAGTTTTAATTTGGAATTCAAATTAACATCTTCCTTAAAGTTCTTTGGACTTCTAAAAGGACAGGTATGGCCTCTTGAGGCTGTTTAGGTCTCAGTCTATAGTTTTCCTTTAACAAATACAAAGATGTATTATCTGGGGTGGTATTAGAATGTAAAAATTGTTTGCAAAATTCATAATTTGCACTAAATTCACAATTAAGTATTCATTTTACTTTGGTTCAGGCTAGAAGAAATTTAATGTAAAAAAGAATGTTTAAAAAAATGGCTAAAATGGTCTGATTTTTATGTGTATTGGGGGAATAACAGCACCTAATTTAAAAAATAGATATATACCTATGTGTATATATAAACATGGTAAAAGATGTTGTTATTTGCAAAAGCAGTGATTTATAAAGGACCACATTCTATCAACTTCTACATAAAAATCCATAAAGGCACGATCACTTCTTGTTCCTTTCTATAACTTTTTGACATCAATTATTTTGATTATTATTGGTCTGGTTAGATGTTCTAGTATATCCATGCAGAGCAGCAGAAATTTACATACAAATAAAAGCCATGTAATCATATTTTGTTCTAATTTCCCATACATGTCCCTAAACAGCCTAGAATATATGAATTACAGTGTCATTTAGCTAACAAACTTTGATGGCTATGTGTAATAATATAACCTTCTCAGGTTTTAATTAAGCAACTTCAGAACATGGAAATTAGAAGTAAGGAGCCACTAGAGAAGGATAAATTTAAAGAGTTGCCCTCCATTTTTAAGCTTTTATGATTTTATTGGTTTTACTAAGGATGAGGGGAAATCAAACAGAGAGGATAACCAGTTACTGTTTATCTTAAATTTTTCTTTCCAAGACAGAGAAAAGAGGCTTTGCTCTTCATGTCTCACCCTTTATAGTACTTTTGGAAACGTCTTGAATTTTCATCCCACCACTTTAATAGATAAAATCTGTCTAGAAAGAGTAATGTTAAAATCTTCCTTTTTGTCTCTTGTACCCTCCTACCCACCACAGTGAGTGGGGCCTGCCTATGGCCATACAGAGCACAGTGATGCCATCTGACAGACGATGAGGTTCTATAGACTTCGGAAACACCACCAGACTGGGACTATACATGTAGAATATTTTCTGCTCATAGTTATGTAGCACAGGCTCAGCAGAAAAGTTCCCTTTGACAGTAAACATAGCATCTTCAGTGTCTGTATTCCATTTATCTCTATAAAAGAGTTAAATGGAAATTACATTTAAAAGATATAACCATACATCCTTTTACTGAAGTAAAACCCATGTTATTTTGCGACTTGATTTGCTGAAGAACAATCTTTAGTTCTGATTTTACATGTGATATTTTTGATGCTTATTATGTCAGTTCATGTTAGCAAGACACAGATAACACAGCAAAATCTACCTGTAATGTGTCCCATAGTAAGACACCTATTTTGGAAACTCGGAGATAAAAACAAAAGAAAATTATTTTACCTGTGCTAGCACTTTTTTTTTTTAATACTAAAAATCTTTACACATTCTCCATTTAATTAGCTTCTCTTCCCAGTTGAAATTCTGTTTGCATTATCAAATCATTTATTGGTTGGCTTTTTTAATTGTGTGGGGTTTGGGAGTTTGTTTTGGGTTTTCCACCTTACTGTATTTTAAACAGGATTTACAGGAAATTTAGTATTATGGGGTAATCTTCTTTTAAGTGCTGTACAAGCAAGTGATCAAGAAGAACCTGCTTTGAAATTCTTTTCACACAGCTAGGACTCCTCATCTGTGTTGTTACAGATATTTAATTCCTTTCTACTATTAGGTCAGTTGTCACAAGTTTATATATCTACTACAGCACTGGTAAGTCCTTGATGCAGGGTAGATCAAGACTCATCTTGTGTGGGATTTTGCAACAGTGGATAAAGCCATTGTTTTTTTTCTTTTTTCTTTTTCTTTATTCTTTTTTTTTTTTTTTTTTTTTTCGTTATGAGCTTCTGTCAATCATTTTGACAATGAACCTTTCTTAATGCATCACAACAAAAGAAAACTCAGGAACCATGTCCCAAAACAGGCCGTGCAATTGTTTGGGTTTTGTTGTTTTGGGTTTTTTTTTGTTTTCCGGTGAGCTAATTAGGTGGGTCCAGTGTGATTTTCATGGAATTTACTAGTCTTTCTCTTTTAATTCTTGAATAAAAAGGATTTGTCAACATCACCAAAATTAGTTAGCAGGGAATAGTGAAAGGGAAAAAAAACCACAAAAATACCACCGAGAATGTAAATGAACCTCCACAGCACCATATTAATCTAGAGATCAAGGGCTCCATAGGTTTGCAAGTCTGTGCATGTGTCATCTTGTGTGACTTCCAAACTTCGTAATTTCCCATTAATACTGTATACCACTATTCTTTTTTTAATCAGAATTGCTAGGAGGCTGCAGTAACTGCATTTGGGAGGACAGCCTTCCTCTCAGGTACTTTCAGAATCCATTTCAACACATCTGGGGTATCCTGTATATTACATGCTGGTTTCCAGGTACAGATGCATCATCTACAATACATAGGCCTTTAATATGTGCAAAACCAGTGGGATTATAGATTGCATCTCTTAATTTCTCAAGGTACCAGCTTCAGACTGAGCCTGGTGAATAGATATCAATTCATGCATCAACAAAATGGCTTTGTCATAAATTAGTCAGCCCTTTTTCACATTCAGAAAACCATTGCGATGCAAATACCATCCATCACACAGACTGACACTGAGGATGAAATATTCTGTAAACTTGTAAAGTAAGGACACTGTAACTGTTTCAAGAAGTTACATCAGTATTGAGGTTTAACTGATAAGACTGTAAAATGATCAAAACAAACCAGAGCAAAGAGTGCTGGGCAAGAGCTGTGTAAAAGTCTTTACAAATCCCTTGAGGCAAACTTTGCACATTGCCTTTAAATTTTTGTTCCATATCTTTTTTATTTCCTATCCTATGTTCTATCTCTAGAACACAATAACACAGTATTTCTGATGATATGAGGAGATAAGGCTATTTGTAGGAAGAAGAAAAAAAAATCTTTCAAACTTGAGGAATCTGCATTCATTATTGCATGGGCAAACTAAAAAGGTTTTGATAGAAAACTGCAGAATAGTAACTCTCATAAGAATCTAAAAAGAAAAATCTCGATGTCCATAAACAACATACTAGTAGTCCAGTATTAACATCAAAAGATCTTTTCAGTATTTTCTGCAATTCATTACTTTCTTTTCCCATTAGGTAAGACCTTCATTGTCATTCATTATTTTGAAAATAATGAGAAATACTGCAACTTCAGGAGCATGTACAAATGTCTGGGACTACTGTACATTTTCATAATTTCAATTTTGCTCCACAAAGGGGAAAAGCCCCATCATTTATTTAAACTCTTCAGAATCTCTTTATTGAGTCAGAATTTAATAACTGTCTTCTGATCCACTTGCAATTTCAATGCATATCTTAAAGAAAATATATTAATATAACACCTGGTACTTTAGAGATGTTGATTTTTTTTAATCTCTGCAGTTACATTTTTGTCTGGACCAAAATAATCTGATACTTCCAACAGAAGCAGTAAAAAGCTCAAAGAACTTTTTATTTATTTTAGATATAACAACATCCATTTAGTTCATAAGAATAATTCCATATTTATAGATTGTTTATACACTCTTAAAGGGAAACAATAATTCTACTGAAAGGTCATGAAAAAAGAGTATTTCTTATACCGTAGTTTAACTTACATAGTGGAAATGCTAACTTCAGAGTTTATAATGCAAGACAGGATTGCAAGCTAACAATCTGCGTTAGACTTCTCCAAAATTTTTGTTTTCCCCATTATAAAAACAGAGAATGTCCTTCTGCTTGTTTTTCCCCTCCTGTATCCAACGCAATCTTTGAAAGCATGAAAGGCAGCCTCAGGGCACACAGTAGAGCAAGGACTGAACTCACTGTAACTACCCTGCATACCTACACTCCCTTTCCAAGCACCAAATTCACTCAGGTTTCATGTTCACCTTGAGGAATAATCCTGTTTGCAGTGCTATTTCCCATTGCTTAATAATACATCTCAGTCCATAACTGAAGCAGGAGTCTGTTGCTTCCCTTGTTGTTTTTTTATTTGTGGGACACTTCACTCAAAGCACTAAATTATATTTATATACTTCATAGAGCTTTATTAGTTGTGTATTTTGTGTCTTAGACAAAATTAAATCAAAAGTGTCTCCAGACAAGTAGGAACCACCAGCCTGGCTAATAGTAGCTAATGCTCACCAGAAACAGAGTAGACCCAGAGGACACACACACACCTCTCTCACCAACAAGGCTCTACCCAGTGCTCACACCAGCCCTTTGCTGCCTCCCTTCTTTCTTTCCAGTGCGTTTTAGGGCTAGAGCAGGTGCGTTCGAATGGCAGGTAAGTGCTCCTGGAGTAAGGGTCAGGCGGTATTGGAAAACAGCAGGGAAGCAGCCCATGCTGCGACCAGACAGCTACAGAACGCACTGTAGCCTTGGGCTGGAGGTGCACAGAGCAAGCCCAGGCTTGTCTCACATTTAGCTGTTCTTGCCAATTAATTTGGAGAGAACTGCAGGTTTTTAAGCAATGGATCAGAAAAGTAGGGATGCTGTTTTGGGAGTTGAATGGTTTGAATAAAATAGATGCTAAGGATCGCAGATATAGGATGTGATTCGAATTGCATTAATGTCAAACATGCACATATATACACAATTGCTAGAAGAGCGCTGACCCTCACTTGGCTGACACAGGTTAGTGTTTCAGAAATTGAAGAAAAAACTATTAGAAATAGGTGATCAATCACCATTATTTTCTCATGCTTGTCTTGCTCTTACCTGGAGTATTTTAGCCACACTGCTACCTTGCCAGCATGTAAACTTCCATAGCTTCCCCATAACGTGTGTATGGACAACAGGGCTATCTATCCCCCCTGTTCAAGGAGGCAGAGTTGCTCATGACACATTTGCTCTTTCACTCCATGTTTTTAACAGAAAGAGAAAGAAGGGGGAATATTTTTCTCAAAGGCTTATAGTGAGAAGTACTACACAGCATCCAAACATGTTCACATAAACTACCTCTGTGTCTCCAACGGTGGCCAGCAAAAGCTGAGGAAAAGAATACAAGAGAAAAAAAGGACGGGACCCCCCTTCTTCCTTGATACACTCACCTTTTTTCTGGGTATCAGCAGTTACAGGCTTAAACTTTATCAGTACTGCAGCGTAGTATCTGTTCTCATATCAATGCTCTTCATGTGGAATTGTAACTGCTCAGATCCATTCTGTAAATCCCGTGTTGCTAATAATGCATAGAGATTTGATCTGGATCAAATGGCAGCAATCAGGGGGGTTCAGCAGGAAGATCTGACCCCATCTTTGTTAACATAAACCAGTAACAATGCAGTAACCTGACACAGCAAGATGTATTTCATAAATCAAGAGCAAAATGCCTTCATTCCCTGCTGCATGCTAAACTCCTAGTGCCTGAACCTGAGGTGAAATCCTGGTCGTACTGAATTTAATAACAATACTCCCACTGACTTCTGTGGGTCCAGGCTTTCACTCCCTAAAGCCACAGGGTTTTTGAAACACTGTTTTTGGCATACAGAGAGAAGCAGTAACAACCTCATATATTCCACTTTTCTTTTACAGGAATTCTGGGCACAGTTACATATATTTTCTTAGAATCCGTTATAGTCTCTTCTACTTCCCTTAACTATTGACTACAATGTGATGAATGTATTATTTCAAGTCATATATAAAATCTCATACCTATTTATTGACATTGTGCTAAGTTAGGTGCATTTTAGGCAATTCTCCAGCTTGAAAGACCAAGTGTTAACAGAGTGAACTCTAGGCATCCCAATACCACAGGCTGTTATCATTTTGAACATAAATGTACATATTAATCAGCTAATCACTAATTCCTGAAACCCCTAACTGCAATATTGGCAGATCTTAAAAAGTTTTTCCAAGCTTGCATGACTGTTGTTGCATTTACTTAACAAATCATCTGTCACGTAAATGGCTAGTTGGTAAAATGAACTAATTAACAGAGAAGTTAAATGGAGAAATAAATCTCAAGCTCAACACTATTAAAATGTTGTCATCCTTTCCCATCTGAAGCCACTAGAAAGGCTTACACTGAAGAAATACTCCTGAATTTTGAAAGTCTCTTCATATGTGAAATGTGTTCTATTCATCCATTTTCTGCTATACCGTACTGAACAATGTTTTCGTTTATTATGTTAAAGTACATGCAGTACATTCAAAAAATATAGATGTCAAAGTCTGAGCCCCGTTTTCCTCTTGTTTTCTACTTGAAACACTTGGTTTGGCCTTTTAAGATAATTTTGAGAACTATTCTTGTGCATGCTTTTGAACTATTTTATTCATTTATTATGGATCTGTTCCTTTGGGACTCACAGATCTTCAGATGCATGTTTAATTTCTGTTAACATTTGTTCCAACTCTTCTGTGATATCTAGTCACAGTGGATATCCAGTGGGTATATACATATTTTAAACTCCCTCAGTATTTTGACCAATAGAACACTTGAAATCAGTTTAACTTTTTAAGCTAAAACTAGCGCTGCAATTGCTTCCATTTCTTCTTACGCTAATAAATGAAAGTATCTTTTTGAGAGAAATAGGAAACAGATGGACACTGTCAAAGTGTGAAGCTCGGTGATTTCAGTGATAACGTATGTGTGTGCTTGTGTATATATAGTTTGATCTATCTAAATAACAACATTTTTAACCTCTAGTACTCCAAGTACTTTATATAGTAATCACATTTTTTTTTTCTTTTCCATACCTAAAAACCATAGACTTATTGGAGGGAAAAAATGACCAAGAAGCTCGCTCAGTAGGCTTATGACAGAAACCAGTGCTGAACCCTTTTCTCTCAAGTTTCAGCCCAAACCTCTGTCAACTGGAAAGCCAGGCAGGAACACAGTGTTCCCACTGAGCACTGGTACTGAAAACCTCCCCAACCACCCACCGTCAATTCTATAAAAGCATAAAGGATAAATTTATCTGTGTAGACCTCAGCAGTTTATCTCTGATTTGCCTCACAATGCACCAAACATATTAGTGGTGTTTTAACTGACATGATGTGGGAGTTAGAATAACACTACCCCGCATTTAGACTGCTAATGGCTTCTTAATTACAAAACTGTTGTAGGCTGCATGGGTAGCTGCACCGTAATGCTCATGGTCCTTTCATCCTACTTTAGCTTTTCAGTATTAATGACTGTTTTGATCTCACCATTATTTTCTTCAGCTCTTTCTTTGACAATTTCTTGGTTACTTATTTTCAGTATCTCAGTTACAGTGTTGATATTCATACTAATTGGTCTCTTCTGGCACCTGCAGTTTCAGTTTGGAGCTGATTCAGGAAAAGGCCACAAAATTGTACCACCACTGTTTCTATAATTTTCTGCTATTTAGGATGCATATAACTTGGCTTCTGAGCTTTTAAAGATGCATCTATAAGGCCTCTCACTGTCATTTTAAGGAAAAAAATATAAATCTCAAAACAAATTTGTGTTCATGATACACAAACAATTCTGTTTCCTTCCTCTGTTTCTGTGAGCATACAGTATTTCTTCCTCATAACTGTGACAAAATAAAGCTTCAAAGTTCAAAAGAAATAAATCTGAGATATTGGTTTCCCTGATTTAATATCTTGTATCTATCCAGTTTGCTTTGTGGGCCACCAGGATCTGATACAAATATCATCCTTAAAACATCATGGCCTGCTTCTTCTCCCTCCTCAAGTCTCTCCTTTTCCCATTATGTAAATCAGAAACATCTCAACCCAAGTGAAGTGAGTCACTCTTCTATAAAAACATGATAAGAATCACAAAATACAATAACCATCTCAAATACCTGTTTTTTCTATTCAGTAAATAGGTAAGACTACAGATAACACGGTATAACAAATATGGGTAATTTGGCCAATACACAGTATAACAAATACCAATAATTTGGCCAATAGGAGCATATTCAAATGCTTGAAACTAAAAAGAGAAGCAAAATGAAGAGACAGTTTACCTTTGATCTTCCACACCAGCAATAAAAATTTCTCAGCTGTCATACACCTGAAGAGGAGCAGAAAAAGGGCACAAATATAAAAGGACTTGTTTGCTTAGCAAGGTCCAGACTATCAGTAGAAATCCACGTTTTGCTTCCCAATAAGAAAGGGATTGAAAACCACCCCAATACAAGCACTGGCTCAAAGTGAGTAGCTGTGCCTAGTAGGTAAAACTGAGCACGCTGTGAGTGTCCAGCCCAACACGGAAGGTCTGTGTATCTGCACGTGGGTCAAAATATACCCAATAGTTCCCCTAGCGAGCACTGGTTTTCAGCTTTTGTCATATCTCATTGTCGTTACATTGTTCTGTAATTACCTCAACTATGCATCGGACAAAGGGAACTTACTGCTCACCCTAAGAGATGTAAAAACAATAATCAAGAAGATTATGAGGCAAGAATGTATTGTTCTGATCCTTTGTGTCCACCAGTGGATGCCTGCAAAGATGGAAAGTTCTCTGCTATTGATTATTGCAGGTGAAATTCAGATCTCACTCACGATCACTGTTGATTGCAAAATTTTCTTGGGGGTGTGTTTTCATCAAGTCATTGAATTCTGATACTTTGCAACTTTGCAAAAAGTCTAACCTTTTGTATATGTCCTAATAGCGTGAACTGAGACCATACCAGTAACTGTTTCTAATGAAAGCAGCTGTAGGAGAATTGTTTTAATGCTTAATGATTACCTTAGGAAAACAAGCATGGAAAAAAAGTCAACTCAAAGAAAACTATACAAATGCCAATGCTGTCTAAACAAAGAAATTCTGATAAGAGCAGGTCACACCAGAATAAGCCAAATAGGTTTCCTGGAGTGCCAGAGCACGTACTGGAGATTTTGTTATTTTGCCTGTAAGATGTGCAAGCACAAGGATGGAGTGCAAGTGTTTAAAAAGGTACTTAAAATTTCTGATATCACTTAACTAAATTTCACATACAAAATAGGCTGCCTACGTGACTGGGAGGCGTTTGTTTAGACAACTGCTTAGATTTAAACCAAGAGGGTACCAATCACAAAGCCTTTACAGAAACCTTCACTGCCAAATTTGCAGATTTTTTAAAAATGTATGAACTGAAGACCAAAGCAATAAGAGCTCATCTGAGTCTGGGTCAGCAGCAGAATTTGATGATAGCAGCAAGCTATTCTTACGGGGAAAGGAATTGTCCTGTTTTCTGCAGAGTGCTCATCTTCAAGATAATGTAGGCATTGCTATTTCAGAAGTCTTGGATAAAAGGACCAAGGTGTTTTTTCTTGTTCTATTAAAGCAAAATCCCTTTAGTAGCACTAAAAAATACACCACAATTACTTAAACCCTTGCTGACTCAGGCTAAAGAAAGTCATTTTGTTTCTAATGCCTTGACATGTTTAAAAGTCAGTCTAACAAAGAATTGCATTTCTCTGTGGCAGCTTTCCTTGAGCATTTTTGAAAAATACAATTTTGATCATAGGTGCGGAACTTAGCATCCTGTCCAGAAAGGCTGGAAACAGTAAACATGGACATGGTTCCCAAAGGGCTTCCTAGACAGGAATTTTCCAGTGTCTGTACTCTGCTAATTTTTAATATCTGTATTTACACATATAATTTTATTTCTCTCAGGTACTACCACAGGAAAACGCAAGAAACTTCAGAGAGATATTACAGCACATTTACTTCATTCAGTCGAATCCAATACTCCTTCAACATTCCCTAATAGAAATCAATCCATTTTGCTGACACCTGACTGCTACGAACAATATAACATGTTATTGTGGCTGTCATTTAACCATTCTCCTACTCACAATGCTGCATGTCAAATGCTAAAACATGCAGGGCTTCTTACAGAGATGGCATAACCTTCGTGCAGGCTTCCCATTTAATTATATGCAAAACTTGCACCCAGCTCTGTGTACACACTCCCCTCGCCTATCAGCCCAGCAGCAGCTTGCTGAATGTAAAATTCTCCCCATGGTTGTTTCACTTGAAATTTGTATTCATGTAAAATGTTCGTTCTGTTGTAAATGTTGCAACTCCAGTCCCAGGGCATGAAGGTCATTTTGGGTCTATTATATGCTTCCCAAATGCTTCTCTCGCCATCCCTTCTAAGTCAATTTAGTGCCTATTAAAGGCACCAGATTGACCGAGACTCACGGTTGCTCTTTATTCCCCAGGAGCTGCAGAAGAGGTAACAGCATTGCAGACTCCTACCTACAGGTGCCAAAACGGGTCCATCATGACCTGGTGGAAACTAAAGAAGTCGCTAGGGGTGGTTTATGTGGCATGAACAAGGGATCATTAGTCTTCCTACAGCTACAACTACTATGTGTCAGCTGTGCTGCAGACTGGAGTGAAACAACCCAGTTTTAGCACACAGGCCATACAAACATAACTCACTCTGTCATTTTGGACCTAGATGGGCAACCCAGGAGTGAAAGGCTTTGCATTCTGTTACAAACTCTCTGAACTACCCTGGTTCCTGGGAGCAATCTTCGGCTCAGCTTTCCTGAATCACACAGCCTGGTAGAAGTGGTCAGCTGGGTCATTTATTGTAATGTGAGTCAGCTTTAACTAGGCTTCAGATCTGTAAAATGCTAGCAGGCACTGCTTTGCTCAAGGGATTCACAGTTTATCCACAAGGTATCGCCTTATAAACATGCAGAAGGGGTTGCAAACAGCTATTGCTGCAGTGAAAAATCTGCATACGGCAAATCACTGTCACAGCCTGTACTGCTGAGAGATTTTTTGCAAATCATAGCGAATAAAACAGGCTTTTCTTAATGCAGGCTACTTCAGCATCTGTTTCAGACCAAAGCTTTTATGTTACATCTCACACAGTTTATCCCACCTTGGTGACAAAGAGAAACAAAGAGAGGAGACGATCGTGTAGAGATGCTGCAACAGAACCAGATGGTCTGATTCTCCTAGGCCTTGGCATTGTGTCTCTTTCTATAACTTTTGTATTTTTGTCTTTCCCCCAACCCCTTTGGTCCCATCTGCACCCTCTTCATCTGTTTCTTTGTCTGTTGCGTTTTCAGTTCAGCTTCCCCGGAAAGAGATGCTTGTGTTGTCATATTCTTTACTGAACACACAGGACAAAGGGCCGTGTTTGACAAAGGGATGGGACTCTGCTGGATTTCAGGACAATATGCCTGAGTAGAGCAGAGATGCCCCACGTCTGCTTCCTGCTAAGGGGCAGGCTCTGCGCCAAGTGCCCTTGTGAGCCCCCGTGGAGGGGCCGTGCAGAGGGACCCCTGCGGCTGTGCACAGGTGCTCAGCACGCTTGGAAATACCCCTAAAGAAGCAGACACGTTGCTGCTGCTGTGATGAGGACTCAGCTACAAACCGTAGGAAGCCAGACCTCCCACACACTTTGAAAACATTTTTACACAGCTTTTCCCTTCTGTGTTTTCCCTACCATGCATTGCTGGCAATCCTTTCATCTGTACCTGTTCATCGGCCAGCCAGGTTAAATCTCATTTCTCATGTAGCTGTTGATCCCCTACTGCAAGCGCCTTCTCACACATCTGCCAGCAACAAGAGGCAGGTGAAAAAACCAACATGAGGTAAAGCAAAGGTAACTTTCTTTTTGCTCTTGTCCAGCATGTATAATGAAAAACAACAACAACAACAACAACAACAACAAAAACAAAACAAACCATAACACATAAAACTATGACTCCATTGTCGTAACTGCCAGCCAGCACTGACTTCAGTGGGCAGATGCCCCTTTGCATCAGTTGATGACCTGATGGTCAGACTGATGGCAATAAAAGCCACCTAATTCTATTCTTAGTTTCAGTTACAAGGAATGTTTTAAAAGTAAAGCAATGAAAGTATGTTGTTTAGCTGCATGACAAATAGTTTATATCAGAAAATCACCAGATTGATTTCCATCATTCAAAGTGCATTGCACTTAATAATTTATGAAGTAGTTTGTTCATATATTCAAACATATACTCCACATTTAAATTTAATTTCTATGGTGTTCTGCCTTCATATGACTATTATTGTGTACCAAGGATAGGCTGTCTTTGAACTCTCTAGCCCTTACACTCAGATTTAAATTAGTGTTTTGCTTTTAATTCTCCCTCTGCACTGCTTTCAGGAAACAATAGGGAAGCCCTCTTGTAGTTAATTTACCACCTGAAGACACTAAATAAAAGTTGCAGGGCCTCATTTATTAAATCTCCATAAGACTGGAAACATTAGGCATCCAGTCAAGGTTGTGTTTTTATTAAGTATTTTCATCAGTGAAATTAGAGCTTTTATCCAAACAAACATAAGGGAATCCAACATATAACAGCTTATTTACTGGTGATCGTTTTAAGTGGGGTTGGTAGTGCTGACCTTCTATGCTTGTCTGAAGCAGCTCATTATATTATTTGCATTTGCAATACCCATTATTTTACCAGCCTTTCTGGTAAGTTCTCTGTTGTGTGTTATTTCCTTTATTTTCTATCTTTTCAGCATGCTTGGAATAAAGCTAGAGAGGAAAATAAACTTGCCCAAAGGGACTCCAGTTTGCTCTGGGCTCCACTGCTGACCCAAGACCATTTCCCAGAGTAAACTCCACACTCGTCTCATGGGGTCAGATTCTGTTCCAGGTGCATTTTCTGTCTTTCTGGCAGGCCAGTCTCTTTGTTATCATGAAGAACAGAGATCGCATAACAAGCAGCAGCTACATCAGCTAAAAATTCTCTATTTACACATAATGTGAAGTTTATACTTCTTAATCCCCAGCACAGAATTTTTCCATTCAGAAGTGTCTGCAGATGTCACTATTGTGGTTTTTAAGTGCATGATCACTCCTGTCTCTTCCCCATCAGCACCTGCCTGCCACTGATGCCGAGTGGCCTGTTGGCACCAGGACTTAGGATTGCAGTAAAGGCTCTTTGACTGCAAAAAAAAAAAGTGAGACATCCTGAACAGAGCTGACTGACATGGAGAATTTTTGGTCTACAGGAGACTTTGACATTTTAAAGTTTGGTTCTTTTCTCATTCCTAACACATAATATTTTTACATGTCCCTCAAAACAGATGATCTCTACAACATTCCTTTTGGAAACACATTAACACACAATTTCCAAAATGAATTTATTTCCCTCAAACCTCAGCAGCTGCTGACTGAAGCAAAAATACTTTATAGACAGTTTGAGTATAAACTTCATCTACAGAGAAACAAGCATAACAAAGAGAGTGCAATAATAAAACTATGTTTACTTAAAAGGCTTTATTCCTTAAAATATGGTTTGGCATAAAATAACCTAACAGTATGCTGTAGACTATTATTATGGTTGACTTGTGTCAACGTAAATTAAATGCTGGGTTTACATATTATTTTTTTCCCCCTTAGAAGAAATTTCCACCCTTCTTCAAACTTTCCCATGAATTCAGAAGAGACATTTTTCAGACATGGTTGTTATTGTTTATGAAGCGTCAAAGTTTCCTGTGAAACGCTTTGAGATTTTCCCAACATCTCTTTTTTAAAGCTGAGAACAAGAAATATTGCTGAGCTCCTAGTTCTATCACCTCAGATTCATCTCTCTGACAGCATGGAGAATGGCTCCATAAGAAACAAGTGTTTTCCTGGCTTGGTGGATATACAGCAAATACCAAAGATCAAGCGGGTAATAATGTGCCCGTCGGTCCCACGGTATTTTTTTAAATAGCATTGGCAATTAAACATTTGTACATACACAAATTTCTGCCAGGCTAAGTATAACTGGAAATAAATGAGAGTAAGCCTGTACCCCTTTTAGTGAAGGTTAGTATAATGCAACCAGATGATATTGCATCTCTCATGGGCATGAACAACACGTCTGGAAAACCCTGCCTGGATCAGGTCTGTTTGCTATATGTCCAGTGACCCAGAGCAAGCATTACGTTTGCTTTCACAAAAGCGCTCATCTGTGCAAACGCTGGTACAGAGGTGAACACTCCAGGTGTCACGATACTGATTTGACCAAGTTTCTTAAAGCAGAGTTTGGCATTGCTCACACTCTCCTGGTAAGTGAATAAATGCAGTAAAATGCAGTGAAACAAAGCCTGCAAGGGGGGGGGGGGGGGGGGGGGGACGACGACACACGACACACACGACTCAAAGTGCTGACGTTCAGCCACAGGCAAGGGCAGCCAGACTGCCACTCATTTTAGTTATTAGTGTCATTTTGCAGATATATTGAACATGCACCTGCATGTAGCTAAGGGACATTACATGTGATAGAGAAAAATTACACCACACAAGTACACAAACCCGGTGTTTAAAACAACCCCTTTGAGATGGCAAAAAACACACAGAAAAAACTCACTGTTGGACATCCCTCCTTCATTGGCTTGGCCATCTTTCATGGCTTAGCCTTAAATGAAATACTTTTTTCATTTGCATCTTTCTGGCTGATAAATTAGGCAGCTAGGCTGAAAGCCAGCATTTGCTTGACTTCTGCGCTATCAAATCTGGTATTACATATACATCACTACATAAATATGTATACACACAACTGCATTCATATATGTTTGTGCCATTTAAAAATACCCAAACCTTTAAAATTTTAATGCCGACTATAAGAATATTACAATGATAAGTTTTGAAAGAAAAACAGTCACACATAAACAATGGTATTTTATCAAACTCACATACGCTAACAAACTGATATTAATATACACATGTTTTGTTTGCATCAAAGCCCTGCTTATGTGGAAGGAAGGGGGGGGGGGGAGGAACATTTAGTAGAAGACCTGGTAGTAATAATACTAAGTAACCAGCTTAGCACTGGTTTTGCTAATACAAATTGTTAATATCATCAATGCAATTTTATTTAAACACATCTCAAGTAGAAAGGATAATGGGATTGTAAAGATGTTTGTAAGAAGTCTGATTTACCAACATGTTCTTACTAGAGTTCACATTTATTTTGTCATTACAGTTCTAATATATTATTGAACCCATCCTTCTACATTTGGGTTGGTTTATTTATGGCCAGTATTTGTTGTGCCAAATTTGAGTTAAAACCTAATCCTAAACCAACTGTGATTGTAACTATTTTCATCTAAGTCCACTAGGATTGTTCTGGGGCTTAAACATATACTGGGTAAATGCTCAACACTTTATGCTCTTCAGAGTGAAGACCAATGGTTTTGCTTGTTTCTGTGTAGCCCTCACATATATTGCATCTCTCAGAAATAAAAAAAAATAATTAAAATCAAAAAGGATATGACTTCACCTTTTCACTTTCTGGAATGAGCAATAATTAAACCAAGGATTACTTAATTAGAACACTGTCTCCCATATGTTTTTGAAAACTGAACAAGCAAACATTATTTATATCCATTTTTACTACCAGTAATAACAAATTTATAAACTGTTTAAATAAATTAATGTTAATTCTGCTTTTACAAATGTGAGCAAAAAATAGGAATTATCTTCATGAGAATAGAACAATCACAATTCAATTCAGTAATAACAGCAATTTCAAACTGATATGAGTTTGTTTAAAAGGTGACCTAGACAATGAAGCAAGTATAATTAAATTGGAAACAACTAATTCAATAAAGGACTGATGTCAAAAGTAATAATTAGAGGAAATTTTAGTAGAATACATCTGCAGAAAGGATAATTTTGGAATAATGTTATGCTTACATAAAGAAGTTTAAAATATAAAATGTCTGACAATGGTTGACTGAAAAATAGTACAAAAAGTGGGTTTATTTTAAGAGATTATGAAAAAAGTATAAAAAGAAACATTGCTATCATTAATATGACATGACTGGTTTTGATGGAACAAAGAGAGCCTGTTGAGTTTGATAAAAATATATGCTTTCTGGCTTGAAATGGTTAAGTTTCATGCAACTTGAGAATTAAAGAGAGTGCTCATTTCAAATTCATATTATATTTTCCAGAAGACAACTGTCCCTGCATAGGTATTCAGTGAAGAGTATCAACCATTCCCATTATGCACAAGAAGGGGGAGAACTCAGCTAGTGCATAAACCTACATTTCATCCGTTCTCAATACAGAGGGGTTAAGCCTCTCAACACATCTTTCATTTGTTTCTGGAGAAAGTCAAGACTAGTTTAACATTAATTCAGTCTCCTGATCCTCTGGTCCAGTACGTTTATTAAGCTGAGGTCAGCAAGATTAAAAGATCCAGTAGAGGTCTACAGCAAAGGTCATGCAACTCTGCCCACTCTTTAACCATAAAGATGAAGTTCACCTGTCCAGCACACAGTGCCACCTCCAATCAACTTTAAACCGATCCAAGACAGGGGAACAAGCTCCTACTTGACCTTCACAGGTCTCATGCCATTCTAGTCCAAATATGTGACCTAAACATTTATTTCTGTAAAAAAATGGTAAGATGTTTTGAAATACAAACAGTATTAGAACTATCAAAATACACTGCTGTCCTGCATAAGCAGTTCTCCCAGAGGGAAAATTGTGAGAGAGAACACGAACAGACAAACCAGAATTTTGTACTGTTGTTTATTGAGCAATGGTCCTATTCCTGATGCTTATCTGATCTTGAAACACTTCCAACAGTTTTCTCTGAAAAAATAAGTCACAGTCTCACACATGAGCTCCTAAATATGTGCATACACATAGGAGAAATATTCCTCTACCACTGTCCATTTCTTCCAGGTAAGCTCTGTGCCAAGCACTTTGCATTTGCTGCAGAGACATTTGGCTTTCCCAGCCGCAAGCACTGCCCAGTCGTCCCCTTTGCCTGCTCCAAGTGTGGGGCTCCAGGCTGGAGGAGAGCATCCTCTGGGCAGATGCAGCTTCTGGCTGCCACCTGGACCAGGAGGCTTTACTGCAGTTGTAGGAAGTCGTCGGATACTGCAGCAGTAACACTACACGGTGTTATGAGGAGGAGCCTGTATCCTAACACATTAATTATTCTCCTTCAGTCTTTGACCTTAAGCCACAAGTCACTCTGCTAACCTGTGAGCTTGGCCCTCCTCTGGATCTATAAGAAATGTCATCCCCAAACCCCCTCTAAGCAAGTTTTCTTTCTGGCTTGCTAAACCAGCTCCTTGGCAGTGCTAATTCTCAGATGACATCCCGTATCTTCTAGTCAACAATTTGCACCAGTTTCCCAGCAGATTCCTGCTCTCCACACCTTATTGTCTGCTCCATTTCTAGTCACCCTCTGCCTTTATAACAGGAAAGTAGGAAAAGGGGGTGAAAAAGCAGAAAATGGTGACAAAACTGTTACAAACTGAGTAGCTAAACTACCTGCCCAGAAAGATGCTACATACTTGACCTGGCTGAAGTTTATAGTCCCAGAAGATTAAGACAATGCACTATCCTAATCAAGGATCAGTGTGAATTAGGAAAGGTAGATGAAGACTGGTGTAAACTATATAGAGTGAACAAACAAGAAGATATCATTTAAATTGTTTCCCTGTTTAAAAAACAGGGACACTGCCTGGATTTTGCCTTGCGCGTCATGGGTGATAATCCCATCCTGGGTCTGATAGCTGGCATTGCTAGCAATGCGATAAAAGTTCCCACACTGAGCCGACACACTGGCAGAAAAATCACTGATTGACCTGTCAGCTGAGTTAATTTGATCTGGAAGTCCCAGAGAAAGAAAAATATGGAAGCCCACAATGTCATTTTTCCAGAGTCACTTTTTCTGACTACAACCACACTTTAATTTGTCAGTCAGTCTCTCAGTCCCACATAGATCTTGTTTCCCTGGAGACGAGTCTTTTAAATAACAGTTCAAAACATCAATCAGATTGGAAGAGGAATTCAATTAAAATAAAAAACATCTTGTTGCACTGGGGGCCTGTCCTAGAAAGAGCTTCTGGAACATGTATTTCTAGTTTCCCTAGATGCATGTCAGGGCCTTTGTATTTATTTGTTATTGTTTATCCACTTATGTCTTTATTATAGGTATGGATAAACAAAGTAAAATTTTAGCTGACAATTTGATTATACTGATGTTTGCTGGTTTTTATTATTGGCTATTATTGGGTGGATTAGTACTCTTTTCAACCTTTACATAATTTAAACCATTCACTTGTTTATCAATAACTTCTTGACAATAGTTTTATTTGTATAATGTTGTTTCTGCTATTTGAAAGATAAACTTTTAGAAGACAACAAAGTTAAAGAACAGTTAATCTTAACGACATGTTATTTAGAGCAAACCCAGCTGAAGAATATTGTTGAACTGGAGTCATCTAGTCCAACATCAAGAGATGTTGGATCAAGGGATCCCCAACCCATATGATTCACTCTCAGAAATTCTCTGAAGCAAGAATTTTGAGGAAATTAGAGATTTCTTATCATGCGATGCAACTCAAACACAATTCTTTGTCTGAAAACCTGTAATTTCCATACACAGATACCATGCTAAATTACACCTTTAAAGAGAACTCTTTTTATGAAGGAAAAGATGGGTATGCTCATGCTTGAAATGCATCTCTTTGGAATTTGAACCCACATTAACAAAAGCTCAATTTTTCACTTCCAGTCAGCTGTACAGCAGTTACTGATGAAAAGAAAACAGTAAAACACCTCCAGGCACTACGACTTGGAGCAATGATAGGCTGCTTCTGAAAGCTAAACTTATAGCCATAAAAGCAAGTGTAATTAAACCTCCATTTTCTTCACATATTCAAGCACAATTTTCTCCTCTACCTATAATGATAGCAAAATAAATTTGGTGCCAATTTCCCAAACAGATTTAGAATGACCACATCTTATCCATCCCAAGAAACAGTAAAGTAGAAAATAATTAAAAAAAAATATGTTAAAGCCCAACCACTGTGTTTTCTTGCCAAGGCATTTGATAAGACGTAGGATGCATTACAGTCCTGCACTGGGCAACAAGTGCAGTCTCTTGGGCACTCACATCATGGCATAAAATCAGGTCTCCATACTGCTGAATGAAGACTTATTTGCACAAAGTAGAGCGAGGACTAAATAAGAAGGGCAAGCTTTTCCTTATACTTGTCAGTCATGTAATCCACTTCATACTAGTCTTTAAAGTCTTGACAAATCTACCATCTCTTAACATTGCAAAGGGTCAGCACTGTTTTCTGCGGCATTTTGTCGCACATTTGGTGGCCAACACTCATTCTTACTGTTGAGAAATGGGTCTATAGTATTTGGAGGACTCTCCTCTTCCTTGCACCAGACTAAAAAGCAAGAAAAAACTTCAGCTTTGGACAGGCAACTGCAGTGGATACTGATCAATATAGATCACACTTTGTCAGTGCAAAATTAGTGAAATGTCATGTATTTCTTCTGCATTGCACCACAGATCACACACAGTAAGGAAACATACTGCCTCATTGGCTTTTAAATAGTAAAAAGTAATAGCATTACACGGCTTTGTTAATGCAAGTATTTATGGGAAGATGACACATAAGGAGTGGCTTCCTTCAAAGATACTGTCAAACCAACAGACAAAAATTAGTGCCTAATCTTGCAAAAAAAAAAAAAAAAATCAAAAAAATTAACGCCAGCTGAATAACTTCTTTACATGACTAGGCTACAGGTTTTCAAAGAAAATTTAGAGCACTGAAGGTTTAAAACTTTGGACAGTGCCTAGCAGCAAGCAAATTACAGATACAGGTATGGATTTATATATTGCTCAGTCTGAATTGCTGAAATGAAGTATTCGATATCCTGAAGTTAAGAGCATCTGGTATTACTTAAATAATATTGAGAAAAGGATAGAATTGACAACAGTCTTGTGCTAGACATTTAGTAGAGAACAACATTTATAAAACGAATAATTCCTGTCTAGTAATTGCAATACCTTTATTATGTTTATTGCTTCAACACAAGTAGCATAAGTTCACATACAGGTTGTAGCTGAAAGTTTACTACATTTAAAATCAATAGATTAATAGCACCTGACATCATCATTTAAAAATAATCTAATTATTCTTCATACAAACACTAATCTCCAGAAATAACATATTTATCATTAAATTAGTTCTATTTTTATCATACAAAAGTCAAATTATTCTTAAAAACATTAAACGTACTTCAAAGTATCAGGGTAGGGGGTTGTGCTTTGCAAAGGAAATAATGTAAGTTTAAGACCTTACGGATTTTTCAATGAGAGCCGCAGTGAGCAACGCAATAATGGAGAAGATAACTAAAACTGGTGGGACCTGATCTAACATAAGGCAAGAACTGGATGCTGTGACAGATCTCTCTAGTGAACATAACAGGGTTTCCAGAAAGCCTCCTCCAGCAAAACTGGTCTGAACCCCCATCTAGATCGGTTTGATTCTTTACAGTGTCTGTTTATTTTTTTTCTTCTAACAAATATGTGATAACATACCAGGTCCATGCTAGAAGGACCTAGAGACAAAGAGATTGAACACCTTAAAATCAATAAATGAAACCAGCACTTATTTCCCAGGGCTCTCCCTGGATGGATTCGCTCCCTTCCTGTAGGCTTTGCATCGTCTAGGGAAGGAGACAGTGGCATGGCAACGTATTCAAAAGCAGCAGTCACTGTCTCTAAAGCAATCTGCTGGGTTTAAGACAAATGCAACACAACTGAAAATATTCCCAGGTTTGAAGTGGAACAGCAACACTGGGAAATTCTGTTACTGCCCATTTTTCTTATCCGCTGTGGTCCCAGGGAAACGTGCAAATAAAATACAAAAGCAAGAGGTTAAGCTGGAATTCCCCCACTCAGATCCACATCTACTTTCTTGGATGTGGCTACCTTCTACATGTAGAAGATACATGGCTTTCATTATGCCACTAGGACAGCAGAACACTAGGGATCAAACACATTGATACTTGGTTCCTGGAATCCAAGTTCACTTCTAGTAGATTTATATAAGGTGATAATAAAACCAGCTGTAAGTTACTGTTCTTTGAAGCATGCTGGTTGACACAGTAGGATAATGCTTTGTAATGAACTGGGCACCAAAACAAGGGACCAGGTCTAGCAAAAACCATTTTCAGACCAACTCCTAACTGAAGAACAGTACAATTATTTTTTTTAAGTCATATTTATGTATGTATAATCATAAAATGGAATAAAAAAAGGTGTTCTTCTAATATAAAACAATTTAAGACTATTATTTCAATTAGACAGATTTATTATAGACTCAGGTTCCACCCTGTTCTGCTGAGGGAAGACTACTGGAAAATGAGATGGCGCATTGCCAAGTAGGGCAACCTGAGTCAGTGGATAGCCTGGAAGTCAAACTGGAATTGTTTAGC
Organism: Falco punctatus; assembly: GCF_963210335.1. Taxonomy (NCBI): domain Eukaryota; kingdom Metazoa; phylum Chordata; class Aves; order Falconiformes; family Falconidae; genus Falco; species Falco punctatus. The sequence goes on along the minus strand of NC_137588.1, from coordinate 12,109,429 downwards.
AAATCAGCAAAGCATGAAGTTTAGCAAAACCTCATGCAAGGTTTCCTGTACAATCTTCAGCTCACTAAGTTTAGATGTGGAAGTCTATTCCTTTGGCCTCTGTTCCCCAAAAATTCACTTGGGCTTTGAAACTCAGTCATAGCTCGGTGAACCTCTGTGAGCTGAATTAGCATCAGGATCAGCATCTTTCCTCCAGTTGACTGTGTAAGAACTGTCAAGAGAAGCACTCTCCCTCCTGGCAATAATTCCTTTTGGAGTGCATTTATTCTTTCAAGAAAGACACCAAAGAGACAGCTGGTATATTATAGAGCTACAAAAAGAAGCAATCTGTCTTAATAGCTAGGAAACTTGCGATCAAGAGCAAAAGCCTGATTCTTGAACCCTCCTCCAACATTGTTTCAGTCATCAAACAGTGCAGGACAACCAAAATAGGTGATGTTATCCATTATTCCAACTTCCTTTACAATATAATTTTTTAAAAACTCATACTCTTGGGAGAAGAAAAATGAAAGGAGAGGGGACTGTATTGCATAAAACCTGAATGGAAGATCTTTCCATCATTACCTAAGCAGGTGATTTTTACTGGTTGGAAGATGAAAATCCTAACAATTATAGGTTGATAATCTGCTAGTATTTTGTATTCTACTGTAAAATTTTAAATTGCTAGAATTGTTTACATCCTGACTTTACTCAAAAGCACTAGATGCAGCAATGTACAGATTTATATATATATATATGTAAAATAAATTTTGACCCAAAGGGTTTAAATAAATGCCACTTTCCATTTGGAAAGAAATGCTTAGCTATTTTACCTTTAAAAAAAAGATGGAAAAAATGTTTCGTATTAAGAACAGCATTGACCATTTAGAATTAGACATAATTCACCGAGTGCCACCACAAAACAGTGCAAAAAAGAACCATTTTTCTAATATTCTTTGGAAAGCAGAAAAAAATCCTCCTAATCTATACAGGCCGAGGATCCACTGGGTAAAGAACAGTGTTAATTAATATTTACAGCTTTGGATGATCTTTACCAACCTGAAAACAGTGAGATTCAATTCTCACCTCCACTGACATCTAAAATTTATGCTAGCAACATTCTGGCATAATCTTTAAGCTGCAGAACAAACATGCCCTAAGACAAGTCCTGCGAGATGTCTATTCAGGAAAGAATAATCTTTCTTTCACCACAAGACAGCTACAATCGGTTTGGGGGAAGGAGTGTGTCTTATCATTGCTGCCCCCTCCTCTCTTCTCACGTAATTCTTTTTGAATGACAAACCTGAATCTTAACTCATGTGCTCAACTCATAAATTAGCAGATTTGAGGGAGGACCTTACCTCCCCTCAGCCCTACCTGTCATTTCCCCATGTCATTAAATTTTAACTTTCTTCCACACTGAGTGTGATGAACACTGGAGGGAAAAAAAAAAAAAAAAAAAAAAAAAAAAAAGACAATTAACTTCAACATGCCTTGGCTGATGCCCAGAGGCAGCAGCTTGCTTACTCGTCTATCAAGCCCAGAGTTCCCTTGGTAGAAATTTCTCTCTCATATCCCCACTACTTACTTTGTCACTTTCCAAAAACAGCTTTGTCTCTCAAATTTTGCCCAGGCATGCCCTACCCTCACATTTTCAGTCCTCTGAAGGAATACTGTCAGGTATATGGTGAACCTGATAGATATAGATCTTGGCTTCCCTAACTTCTTGGCTTCCATTGGCAGAGCCCTTCTGCAATATATTTCAAAATCCCAGAAGATTGGCATCTCTATTAGCAGAAAAAACCACAACCAACCAATCCCAATGCAAAATGAGGAAAAAAAACCAACCAAAAACACACACACACAAAAAAAAAAAACCAAAAAAAAAAAACCAAAAAAGGAAAAGGTACTCAGTCATCTATTTCCAATAGGAACTGAAACATATCCTTGTATTGTCAAGGGTTGCAGTCCTGCTTCTCTGAAGAGAAACTCAGAGCAGAACCCCCACTTAGGTACCATGCATCATCCTCCAGGGAAACCTTTCTCACTTCATTGAACACAAAAGAGTCTAGACAGATGGTTTCAGGAGACTAGTTTAAAATGAGGCAGAAAGAATACCACCCACAGGGAATTTGTAAAAATTACTAAAGATACAGGTTGCAAAATAACTGCTCAGAAAACTTTGAATTCAATTACATTTCAATACAATTTGTAAAATGAATTTATTTTGGATTTACTGTCTCCATAAAAAAGGAAAAAAAAAAAAAAAAGGTTGCACACTTTAATGACTGGATTTTTTTTTTCCATATATAAAGTGAAAATCAGAGAGGAAAAACACTTAAGAATTGTTTGGTAGAAACTTTTCATCTTAGAAGCTCACAGAAAGGTTTAATATTAACTACTTATTAGAAAGAAAAATTCTCAAGAGATTAGATGAACAATGGCAAAAATAACATGCTTGTATCTCCACAGAAGTATATCTTGCTTTAAAATACATATGAAATGAGGATTCTTATTATTACCGTTATTATTGGATTAAAAGTGATGACAATATAAGGAATGGTATTCCCTCTGTAAGTAATAAGGAAAAAATCCCTGTGTTTTCTCTATGTGTATTACTGGGTGGGAGAACAGGTGAAAAATCTAAAAATTGGTGAAGAGAGGAAAGAGTTGCAGCTAGTTTGATTTATGCCTGCTCTTTTTATGCGTAGTCTGGGGAGCCTCATGATGATGTGTGATGAGTCAGGGTGAAATGTGTATAAATAAATGCACTGCCAATTTGTGAAGGCTCTTTAAAGCATCTTTTTTATACACTCCATTCCAAATTGCATTTTCTGGGGGAGAAACAGGAGACATCAAGAGAAGACAAAGTTGACATAGTAAGAAAAATCTCCACTTTTATTCCATTTCTTTTCTTGCCTTTGCTTTTTCCTATTCGTCCTTTTTTTTTTTTTTTTTTTTTTTTTAAGAAGGAAAACCATTGTCCAATATTTCATCCTGATGCAATAATAACCAGGTGGACAAAGTTCAAGATTAATACCTTTGACAGATCTCTGTGTACAAACAAGTAGCATGAGGAAATAAATAGCATGCCTTCTCCTCCCTGGAGCTTGGGATCTCCATGGGGTAAATGCAGTGTTAAGTTTTACTGGCAAAGGACCAGAATACCTTTCCATTTCCTTTTTTCCCCTTCTCCCTAGCCTCTCCAATTTGCGATTCACTTTGTTGTCCCAGAATCTTTGTTATGAGAGTTCAAGCAGCTCCTTTAATGACCACGGAAAACATATAATATCCTAAACAATGTTCTTCATTTATGGAAAAGGAGGAAAAAGAAGAAAAAATAAAAGAACCCACCGACCAGCAGTTCCAAAACCTAACTTCCTACCCAAGAAACAGACTGACCCTGAATCCTTTCTGTACCTTCAAGTGCCCTTAATTACAAAGGGTAGCAGAACTGCAATTTTCCTAGATTATAATAAACCTTTGTTCAACCATAGCCAGCTAAGGTAGCCAATCCAACATTTTTTTACTGAGACAAATTAGTAATATCACTCATAAATATTCAAGAAATATTCACCCACCCTTATTTTTAATTATATATTTTTCCTTCCCCCAATTATCGCTCACCTGAAAATAAGAAAATACCTGGAAGATCTTGCAGTAACAACCTGAGTTATACCATGCTGTAATTCAGTCCCCAGAAAAAAACCCAGTCCTTTCTCCTTCACAGTGTTGAGATTTTAGATGTGTTCTTTATATTTATTTCTTTTTATTCTCACAGATTTGATTTCCAAATGTGTTCATTCCAATCATGAGGAAATTTTTAATAATTTACAAGACTCGAAGAATAGTGGTTTTAAGAAGCAAAAGCAATATTGTGAAATTCAAAATAAAATTATAAAAGCTGTCACTCACACACAGAAAGTTGTGTGTGTGTATATATATAACAGCTTTCTTTAGCTATATGAAATGTTACCTACAACTAATAATTTTCAGTTTGTGATGGAAAAAATTACTAAAATCAGTTATGATATTCAGCAACTGGTAGGTGAGAATACAGTGTCACAAATTCCTAAGAGCTCAGTAGGTCCTTTATTAGAAATTAGTTTCAAATTACCAATTTACAGATTTATCACTCTGGGGCATCCCTACACAAATTCTAGCTTTCACTCACTACCTGGTGAAGCTCAAAATTAATTAATGCAAGCTAAAATTCTACCACGACTCCGATGCAATTATTGCTGCTCACTGCAGAGAACACATCTGAAATACTTCCTACTTCTGCCTGAACTTACTTGCATTTGCTTAGAAAGTTCTGAGATTTTCTTTGAAAGCGACTCCTAAGTCAAGTATATTTTTATGAATCAGCATGTTGCCTATCCCTCAGAAATATTCATTATCTAAGGAAATTAGAACAAGCAGCCTTTTTAGTTGGGTAAGTATCTGCTCTGCTAATGTACTGGAGACACTACTGATTTTAATTGATAAGAGTCACTGATACATCACCATCATCCAAAAGTAAAAAGCATCTCTCTCTATGAAAGTAAACACCTTTGAGCTGATTGTTTATCTTTTGATAAATGCTTCTGCTGTCCTTCTCTATTTATCACCAGAGAAAGAGGAGACCATTATCTGCAATAGCATTCGATTCCCCTGACACTATTATCACTTGCACCTCCTCTGTCTTACACCTTTTGGCTCTTTCACCACCTTCATGTTTGGAGTAGTATTTATCAAAGGAAGCTGGAAATTACCAGTGTCTCAATTTTGCTCTTCATCTGATTCATGAAGCATTTCTCATAATGTGAAAGGCAGTTCATGAATTGCTGGAGAGCCAGCAAAAGAATAGTAGTGCATCTATTTCCATATAAATGGCCTCATTACTATGCAGTCTTGGGATAATTTATAAGAAGGGATCCTCATCTGAAAGCAGGTGTCCTGCTGGCAATGTCCTTCTGTTTATACACAAAGAAATATAATTTCAAAACTATTTAAGAGATTCACCCTTTAAATCTATAAGGTGCACCTCACTTTTACCCACAACAAATGCACTGATTAGGCATGGAGCTTTGGCAGGCAACCAGGGTCCTTTCAATACTGGCACACAGCTTTTTCACCATCTTATAAACAGGGGAAGAGTATCATGAAGAAAGATGTAAAAGGTAGTTTTAGGAAGGTGCGAATATCATAACAAAATACGTTTGAAATGCACAGAGATAAGACCTAAGGTAAAAGGTATCTAAACTAAAGATTATTTCCATAATTACATTTTAAATCAACATGTTTACAAGAAAAAAGCTGTTAGTCATCATCTTCATTTATAGGGTTTTGTCGGCCTGTTAATATTTGCTGGTTTTGTGTTTCATCAGCTATTATTTAGAAAGGTTTTAACCAGCGATTACACAGATGACTGAGTTTAAGTTTCCTTTAGATAAAAAAAAATTAAAAAGAAGATCACATATTCTCCAAAAGTTTCTGGTTTACCTCCTCTATCTTAGAAATGCAAGTGCAATGCAAATATCAAAGAAATAGGTTTGTGTGAGTTTTTCTTGCAATTTTCCTATCCCAGTCATACAACAAAATTGCTCACAGCACTTCACTGATATCAGTTATTTCCCGCACTCTAATTTCACAGGTGAAAAATTCTGAACTGTTTTCCTAGCATAGCTATACCAAAAATAGGAAATAATATCCTTTTTGAAACAGTCCTGAAAAAGAAACAAAGATCCAAAGAAGTGATATTTTATAGATACATCCAACTCTGTCTCTCACACGGAATGAAGGAGGTCCTTTTCAAAATTTTGCCCAACAAATATAGAAAATCTTAGTTTCAGGAGAAAGCAAATTTATGGAATGTGAAAGAAACATTTATTTCTTTTTAGCTTACTTCAGTACAACTATTTATAATTGTAAGTGCTGTGAGAACACAATATGGCAAAGCTGCTCCTGCTTAGCTACTTCACTTTGTGTGCACAATACTTAATTTTGAATTTAATTGTAATTTGAATGACGATTTAAGCAGATGGAGAAAATGCTAGTGCTACGTGGGATGAGCAAAACATTCAGAGACCATGTAGAAGGAGAGCAGCACTGGCACAGACGGGAAGAACGCAGATCCCCTACCCTTACCCTTTTCCTGTGTCAAAAGGAGTGTGGTAGGATGGAAACGTAATTGGCACTCGCTAACTTGCATACACAAGTTGTTCCAGATTATGTTGTTGCTTTCTCTCTAGAAGTTTAAATATTCTTTGTTAACAACTGGTGTAACATCAGCATACCTTCCTTCGATGTACCATTAACTTCACAGGGATGTTTTGCCCTGTCACATCCTTTGGGCTACCACCACTTGAAGTGCCAGTACCACAGGGGACCAGCCCCACTCCCTAAGGCTGAAACTTGCTCACAAGCACCAAATTGAAATGCTGACTTAATACCAGTTGTTTTTCCTGTGAACTTTGGCTTTTCACGTTAATGAGTTTCCTACCCATTAAAAAAGGCTATCTCAAATGCTGGCGTTGGACAAATGAACAGAACTACAGATTCAGTTACAAATAACTTCTTGTACCAGCTGAAAGGTAAAATTCATTATGAATGTCCCTATTCACTGTACAAGTTCTTTAAATTGAATGGAAAAAGTACATACAGTTTCATATTAAAATTGGGAGCAGATTTTTTTCGATGATTCTGCTATTGAATGTATTTAAATTCTATATTTTGTTTTCCATTTTAATGTCTCCTTCGCTGATAGCTTCTCAAATGGCAATTTCTATTTTTGACATTTTTTCAGCAAGGTTTATTAATAAATGCTAAATTTACATGTAGATATACACACACCTCCCTAAAAAAAAGAAAATCCTTAATTGGCTAGGAAGCTCCACCTTAACAGAATATATTTCACCACTCACATTAGAAGCTGCATGTTGCCAAATGATAGGCTTTGAGCAATCAACTGTATTTTAAAGAAATATCAGAGAAAACCTTTGTTTCAAAATTCAGTTTGCCTCAGCATTACTTAAAAGCAGCAAACTATAAACTGTGTTTATATGTAGGTAAGACCCGTTCTCTAAATATAACAAACTGAAATACTATATAACTGAAAAAGGAAATGGCAAGGCTGTTTGGAAATCTGGACTTCTCTGAAAATATCTACTTTTTATAAGACAGTTGCATATAGGAGTGAATACAAGACTGTTTCTAAAGAAGTTAGGCATCGATGGGATTGATAGGGAGAAGGTATTATTAAAAACATAAATTCTAAAAAAATCAAGTTTAGGATAACAATCTAGTTCCAATTTTAGCCACCACACTACTAGGGTAGCACAATCCTTCACATGACCATCTCATGATGAAAGTGTGACCTTACCAGCATAGCTGGCCAGGTAACAAAGCCCACAGGATCAGTCATTTCCAGTCAATGGCAGCATCGAGCTGCAACTGGAAATCTTCATCTCGGGCTCATGTCCTAGGCATATGCTTTTTCCTCCTTTATTAACTAAACAAAACCTTTAATGCCTACCGCTTTTGCCCTCATTCTAAGTTTCAACATATTGGCCACTGAAGGTGTCGTTACAAAAGTACATGTGATCCACAGACGGGGATATTTGTGAGGTAGGTAGCAGTAGGGAAGGTACCTGTGACCAATGACATCCTGGTATACTGCCGAGACATGGCAAAAACCTAAAATTCAGCTAATAAGTTTTCAAAATTAAAATGTAAATTCAGAGAGTCATGATTCCACTATTAAATTCAGCTTAATTGTAATCAATACATGCCTGTGAGGATTATAAGCAGCAGTGCTTACTGAAGAACTATTGAAATATTGATATAATTTCTACTCTCAGAAATATTGGGAAACAAACCCACACAATTTATAAATGCTCCCAATAGCTGAGTCTGCAGAATTGTTATAGCTGGGGATACACTATCAAGAAATGAAAGAAAATGGATTGTATTTATGAGACACGGCAGCCTCTACATACTTTTCTTCAAACTACTTGTTCGTGGCCTAGAAGCCTTTGTAAATGTTGTGATAAAGTAAGTGCCAGAATAGGGAGCACTCATGCATGTGATAAGAAAATTTACTAGCGTGGCAGGGGAATATATATGAATGCTTGCATTTGTTTGCTTGTTCGTATTTTTTACAGCAGAAAGACTTATTATATTGGATGCTCTGAAACACTTCTAAAATATGCAGGATTTTACAAAATATCTTTGTAATTATAAGGAAGACATGTTCTGCTTTCTTTTAAGAATGATTACAGGAAATTGGTCATGGCAATTTAATATCCTGTGTTATGTGCCTTCATCTCTCCCCATTCTCAGCTAACCTGCTGGAAAAGGTTGCTCTTGATTTATGCTTTTGTTTGTGAATTACACTGTAGAGTATCAGAAGCAATAAGAGCTAGAAAATTGCTTCTTACAGTCAATGACCTCCTTGTAGTTTACTTCCTTATTTTATCATAATAGAGACATTCACATGATGGAGATTTCTCTACCAAAGAGAAGGCTCTGATCCTTGACCTTAATGACAATGTTTTTCTACCTGCTCAAACCATTACCAGTATTTTTGTGATGGCCAACTTCGAACAGAGATTTGAATAAGGGTTTGTTATTCAGTGATAAAAGTGCAGTCTACTGAAGTAACTACTGCTGTTAAGAAAACAATGGTTTATTCTTTAGATTACAGTACCTCTCATATAAGCTTTCATTTCTCTTCACTGGCTAATTCATCTTCTAAACAGGACCAGCATTGCTTGATCACCGCTGTTAAGACTATTTATTTGTACCTCAGAATGAAATAGAACTCTTTAATAAGGGCCCGAAGACTACTGAAATCAGTGGGAGGCTTTTCCTCGGCTCCAGGAAGATCTGATCAATCTCTATATGCACAGAGTAATTGTATTTTTCAGATGAAGTTCAGAGGGCCACCTTCTCCTGTTGCTGATACTCATGTAAATGAGGACTAACACCATCGAAGCTGAGCTAATGGAATTACATTGCTATATAGAATCACAGAACAGTTCAGGTTGGAAAAGACCTTTAAAATAATCGAGTCTAACTGCTCACCCAGCACTGCCAAGTCCACCGCTAAACCATGTCCCTAAGCACCACACCTACACATCTTTTACCTCCTGGGGTGGTGATTCAGCCACTTCCCTGGGAAGCCTGTTCCAGTACTTGACCACACTTTCAGTGAAGAATTCTTTCTTAATATCCAGTCTAAATCTCCCTTGACGCAACTTCAGGACATGTCATCTTGTCCTGTCACTTGTTATCAACTCCCACCTCACTACAGCCTCCTTTTAGGTACTTGTAGGGAGTGATAAGGTCTCCCCCGAGCCTCCTTTTCTCCAGGCTAAACACCCCCAGTTCTCTCAGCTGCTCCTCATCAGACTTGTGCTCCAGACCCTTCCCAAGCTCCGTTGTCCTCCTCTGGACACGGTGCAGTACATCAATGTTCCTGTTGTAGTGAGGGGCCCGAAACTGAACACAGTATCTGAGGTGCAACCTCACCAGTGCCGAGTACAGGGGGACAATCACTGCCCTGGTCCTGCTGGCCACGCTGTTTCTTGTACAAGCCAGGATGCTGCTGGCCGCCTTGGCCACCTGGGCACACTGCTGGCTCATATTCAACCAGCCCCCCCAGGTCCTTTTCCACCAGGCAGATTTCCAGCTGCTCTTGCCCAAGCCTGTAGTGTTGCATGGGGTCGTTGTGACCCAGGTGCAGGACCCAGCACTGAGCTTTGGTGAACCTCATACAACTGGCCTTGGCCCATTGGTGCAGCCTGTCCAGATCCCTCTGCAGAGCCTGCCTGCCCTGCAGCAGATCAACAATCCCCCACAACTTGGCATCTGCCAGCTTACTGAGGGTGCACTTGATCCCCTAGTCCAGATCACTGATAAAGATATTAAACAGAACTGGGCCCCATACTGAGCCCTGGGGAACACCACTTGTGACCGGTCACCAACTGGCTTTAACTCCATTCACCACCACTCTCTGGGCTCAGCCATTCAGCCAGGTTTTTACCCAGCAAACAGTACACCTGTCCAAGCCATGAGCAGCAACTTTCACCAGAAGAGTGCAGTGGGAGAGTGTCAAAGGCTTTATTAAACTCTAGGTAGACACCATCCACAGCCTTTCCCTCATCTACTAAGCAGATCAACTTGTCATAGGAGATCAAGTTCATCAAGCAGGACCTGCCTTTCATAAACGTATGCTGGCTGGGCCTGATCACCAGGTTGTCCTGCATGTGCCATGTGATGGCGCTCAGGATGGCCTGCTCCATCACCTTCCCTGGCACCAAGGTCAGACTGACAAACCTGTAGTTCCCCAGATCCTTCTCCTGGCCCTTCTTGTAGATGGGTGTCACATTCACTAACTTCTGCTCAACTGGGACCTATCCAGTTAGCCATGAGAAATGATGGAAAGTGGCTCAGTGAGCACTTCTGCCAGTTCCCTCAGTACCCTTGGGTAGATCTGATCCAGCCCCATTGACTTGTGTCTATGTGGTGTAGGAGGTCACTGACCATTTCCCCTTGTACTATGGGGGCTTCATTCTGTTCCCTACCCCCATCTTCCAGCTCAGGGGCCTGGGTACACAGAGAACAACTGGTCTTACTGTGAAAGACTGAGGCAAAAGAAGGCATTAAGCACCTCTGTTTCACCCCACTGTCACTATGTTTCGCCCCACATCCAATATAGGATGGAGATTCTCCTCAGCCCTCCTTTTGTTGCTAATGTATTTATAGACACATTTTTTATTGTTGTTTGGTTTTGTTTTTTTTTTTTTTACAGTAGCAGCTGTAGACAACTGCCTACGGCTGCTTTTCTCCCTGAGTAACCTTGCAATATCTTTCTAATTTTCTCCCTGCATAACCTTGCAGCACACTTGTAGCCCTCCTGAGTTGCCTGCCCCTTCTTCCAAAGGTCATAAACTCTCCTTCTTTCCCTGAGATTCAGCCAAATCTCTGTTCAGCCAGGCTGGTTTTCTTTCCCTTCTGGCTTGTCTTTCACTACATGGGGACGGCCTGCTCCTGCGCCTTTAAGATATCCCTCTCGAAAGACTGCCTCTCAAGGGGCTCTGTCAACCAGTCTCCTAACAAGCCAAAGTCTGCCCTGCAGAAGTCTGAGGTAACAGTTCTGCTGGCCCCCCTCCTTGTTTCTCAGAGAATCAAAAACTCATTTCATAATCACTGTGCCCAAGGTGGCCTCCAGCCATCACGTCACCCATGAGTCCTTCCTTGTTCACAAAGAACAGGTGTGGTGGGGCGCCTTCCCTAGCTGGCTCCCTCACCAGCTGGGTCACGGAATTATCCTCCACATGCTCCAGGAACGCCCTAGACTATTCCCTCTCTGTACTGCATTTCCAGCAGACATCTGGTAAATTGAAGTCCCCCAGGAGAACAAGGGCTAGCAATTGTGAGACTTCTCCCAGCTGCTTGTAGAATATTTCACATGCCTCTTCATCTTGGCTGGGTGGTCTGTAACAGACTCCCACTGCCTTGTTGGCCTTCCCCAAGATTCTTACCCACACTCAACCCTATCGTCACCATCGTGGAGCTGTAGAGACTCCAAACACTCCCTAACACACAGGACTACCCCACGGCTGCTTTCCTTGCCTATCCCTTCTGAAGAGTTTACAGCTTTACATACGTGACAACCAAATCAGGCACTGGGCAGGGGTACTTTTGGGGTAAGGGCTGAAAGTCAGCTTGTGAAAAGACAACACAGATGCCTAACATCACATTTACTGTGAGCGTAAGTGCTTGTTACTAATGACAGACACTGCTGTAATGCACACAGAGCTGTGGTCAGCTAGTTAGGATCAGACTGGGCATTCTGAACATGGCTCACTCATTTGGCATTATTAATTGATTGTTTACAAATACAATGTTTCTAGAAAAGAGCATGAACCTGTTACAGAAGTAATCTTCCTTTTCTAAGCCCAGCTCAGGATTCTCCCCTTATGAAAGAGAAAAGAACTTAAAAATTCCCAATATCCATCATTCTCCGCCCTGTAATTCTCCAAGCATCAAACTTCTCATCCATGCCTAGGAGTCAAGGACAACTCTATCTGACACTGGGGCAGAAGCACCAAAGATGTTAAGCTCCCAGGTTTGTCAGAAGAGGTGGCATAAAACGACCAAGGAGAAAGAGAGATTAATACTCCTACTGAAGAAGTGTTTACAGAGCAGATTCAACCATTATTAGAGATTCCACACAACAGATGGCACTGGAGAAAATCAAGCGTCATCCGTTCTGCCACTCACAGAAATACTTGTTAAATAGGATGCAGAACAGTCGCTAATGAAGATAACACGTAAGAGAGTATTATTCTGCTCTAAGGCTTGATTTGACTCAGAGGGAGCATTTCCATCTATCCCAGGCTGCTATTTCTTTTTACAGAATTTCTTTGATGCTTTTTGCTTTTAACACGTTTTGTTCTGTTACCTTGATGATATGCCAGTAAACAGTGGAATGAGATTTCTCCTAGGTTTCTTGACAAATTTCATTGCCTAAAAAAACAACTGACTTTGAAAAGTCAGTTTTCTTTGTCTTCCTTTCTGTGCCACTCCAATTAGAGCCTCCCTCTGTTGATGAGTTCTTGCTTGTCTCGTCTTGTTAGATGTTGTAGTCTTTACACTAAACATTTTTCTATGCAGATTTGTGATGTCTCCTTAATTTAAATACCTATTGTCTTCCTGCAAATTTAATAACATATTCAGGCATGTTCATGCTTGTTTTATTCAAATTTTTATATCTTGGTTTACAGATAATCTCAGGTAGCATAGAAAGACTACAGTAAAAGCAAATGCTCAGGGTGTTGGGTTTTTTCAATTAAAATTCTAAGTATGAAATTGCTGTATATGAAAGTGAAAAAGGATGTCAAAAGTTCCACTTCCACCTGCCCCAACCCAGACCACCAGGCAAATCTGATAAACACGTCCCAGTTACTGTATAGAATAAGATATGTATATACACAGGGCTGATGAGTTTACCCTCTGGTTATGGCTCTCCAGCTTCAATTACTAGCTAATCCCTCTAAGTCTAGAATGACTGAAAAATGGGAGTGACCCAGCGAAAGCCCAGTTTTAGAAACAACATTCAAAAACTTTCAATGGAAGGGATAAGAAATACTTGCATTGCAAAGAAATTCAGATCCTGGATGTTCAGGAAATGCCTTGGGAGATAGATGCAGGCTGTAACTCTTAGAACTGAAATAGAAGCAGAAGTCAGGTCCCCCACTCCAAAAGCAGGTGGCCACCATGAAATACTTGAGACTCAATGAGGTGGAGATCCCTCACAGAGGTGGTGTGTTCCAAGCCTGCTGACTGAATTGAGCCCCTTCATCAAGGGTTGCCTACGTTTCCAGATCCCACCTGGATTTGGGCATTCAGAGAGAATGTAAGATACAGGGAAGAATTAACTCCAGCTGTAGTACAGTAAACCAGTAAAGCACCTACGTAGTGAGAACAGTAACAAACTGAAATTTTCTTTTGAAAATAAATAAAATTCTTCTACCTTACATGGTTACCTTCTACCCCGTCTCCTTTCAGACATCAAGTTTTCCTGTTGGACCCAGGCAAAGATTACTGTGCTCTCAGGACCGATGCTCCAGACGAGAAGAGAACTCCAAGGAGATCAGACATACTAAAAAGGATAAAGATTTCTTGATGCTCATGTTCCTTTCCCACCTGAATCAAGAATTTTCCAAGAAGTTGCTACTACTGTAGAGAGGAATGGAAAGAGCCAAAAGACTGCAAAAATAAAGCTGAGAGGAATGTACAATCACAAGAGCATTTATGTTCTTGTCAGGATACAACAAGATCACCACCACCACACTGACAGCAACAGACTGAAAGGCACTAGCAGGCCAGTTCTTCTGGACTCTTTTTCCAAGGATTCAGTTTCCTGCTATAAGGCAGATGAAATCATGTTTACACTATCAATAAAGTAACCAATTACAGTGAACAATTGCAAAATGTTAGATGAGAATTTATTTCAGGACTTACTGGTAATTGCCATCCAGAAGCCTCATCATTCATCATAACTCAAAGGAATTCATCGCATTTATCGCAGGGCAGAGGTGAAACTTACAGGTTTAGATTAGGAGCTGTGTCCATGGCAATAACGAGAAATTAAATTAATTCAGTCTTCAAGTTCTCTTTCTGAATACTTTTGTCTTTTATCTCTTTCTTTCATCACCTAGGAGCTGTTTTTACCGAGGCTTCAATTTTATAAACACGGATACTTCTTACTTGCTCTTACTATTTTTCTCTATACTCCTGTAAACTCTTTAATACCCCAGCAATAAACAGTATTGTATTTTCTGTCTTTCTCTGAGAAGAATAAAGCCATTCTTGAGACTTAATTCTTTTTATTTAAAGCAACAGCTGATTACATACATCTAAAAAGACCAGCTATTGACATCCTCCTGTAGTGCACGGTTGTCCAAGTCAATTAAGTGCTATCAGATGATCCTGAAATTGATACAATCTTGAAACTGTTCTGCCACTAAGAGTGACAGAAAGATTTTTATTGTTGTTTCTTTCACTGCTCTTTGTGTCTTTATCGAACTAATTAGGATAGACAGGAACATTTTACAATCTCATCATAAACCTTTCCTTTATTCTAATGAGACTGTCTGTTTTTCATGGAAAGGAAACACACATTTCTGTGAGGTATTATATACAGCCAGCCAAGCTCCTACAGTGCAAAATATTAGGACATTCACAACATTTCATAAAATATGGCATAGGTTTCTGTTTCTTATAAACAGACTGCATTTCAGCTTGCTCTCTACCCATGGAAGGTAGGTGTCTGGGATTTCAGGAGAAACAAGAAAAATGCAGTCTGGATAGATTTTAAATGTAACTTGGTTTAGGTCTATCAAAAGCAGGCTGGAAGGAAAGAAGCTGAACAGCGTTCAGGAGGACAATCTACTTTTAGAAATGTTTTGCTGAACACATAAAACAAGGAAGCTCTTGCTGGAAGCAGACAAAAACCAGAACCTTTCCCCTGCAGCAGGCCTTCCTACAGAGATATGTACACATCTGACAAGTTTTGACAAACTTGAGAACCCCGCTGCTGTTTAGAAAAGGTCATCTCCTACGAGCATGATTGCCACTGCTTTCAGCTTTCTGCTGCATGCCGCTGTTGTGAGGGATCATAACCCAAACTTCCATTGCATGCCGCAAGGGGAACTCACATCCCTTCAGCCTATTTCATTCCTCTTCCAGGGAATGGGTGAAGCAAAGACATATGTCTATGCTTAAAAAATTATAATAATTTAAAAATTATAATAATTACATTTATTTCATGAATGACACATTGGTGTTCTGTCAGCGATTCATCATACACCTCTGACAATTCTTGCTTTAGTCATATCATCTTTTTTTTTTTTTTTTTTCCCCCCAGTCTTGTCCCTTTAATTCTTCTCGTCTACTGAGAGGCAAATTTCCTGCCCTCAACGGCAAATTCCACTTAATAATATAGAGTTCACTGCTGCTTGGGTCACATGCAGACAGGAGCAGATGGAGCATGTTGTGCCCTGGCTTCCCACCAATACAAGTTTAGGTCTCACATCTGCCACCTCCTCATCATCATCTCTGACAACATCTGCTTCAATCCCCTTTCCTTTTCTATCCCAATGACTGATTATTCTTTCCTGTTCCTAAGAATAATGGGGACTGCCATAGCAAAGTATAAAGGTGTTTTGCCAGCTTTATGCCAAGAGCAAGATTCCCCAGTCAGCAGTTTTGCCTCCTACAGAGTCACTTTGTGCTGCTCCAACAGCATAAAGAGGTCACGGAACATCAGAAATTCAAGCCTTCTATGGCTGCGTGACAGCAGGAATTTGGAAGGTTGTATTAAATTTACTGTAATGTGGATACTTTATGATATCGAATAAATTACTCCACATAAAAAAGTAATCAGAAACATGAACTTCAGCTTAGCTCTCCCAGTCTCCGTTCCCTCTCAAGACAACAGAAAGCAATATGTTCCTCTACAAAAGGGTTCAGTCAGGTTTCAGTTGAAGCTACCCTGATGGCTCTTAATTGTAGCCACCCTCTTCTAATTCAATAAGCAAGAAAATCCAGAGAGAACAGGTTTCTCAAAGTTAGCTGCTGAGAATAACCTCTCCCCCCTCCACCTCCAAACCAAAGCATGATGGAAGCTACATTCCAAACCATCTTTGGAAACTATGCCTTTAATTTCAGTATTATCTAATACGATTTTACAACAGTCTATGAATGTCACTAAACGATGCAATTCCTCTTGGATTTTCCTTTGTCTTCTGAAGCTCTGCTGTTGTCAGTTATCTTATGTCCAAGGTTTTCTCATATTCCAGTAACTGTTGAATATAAATCTTACTTTATTCATATGTAAATCTATGCAAATACCAGTTTATGGATTGTGCACTGTGTATACTATGATGGGCTGATTACAGGGGCAATGGGTATTGATTTTAACGCTTCTTGGAACCCATTGTATCATGCAAGTTCAGGGAATTTAGTTTTTTCTTTGTGTTTCAGCTTTCTCTTCTGTAAAATGGAGTAACAATGATAGTCATACCATTTTCCACTTTCAGGAGAGAAGAACCTTGGCAATTACTATGTGATATTATTAAGATGATATTAGTATTACTGAATGAAAACCGTACTAAAAAGATCATTTACGATTTTAGAGATTAATGAGATTTCTTGATGCATATCTAGTATCTGCCATCACAGCCCAATTACCAAAGCTTGATTTTATTAATGAACAGCACAGAAATGTAAAAAAATAAACATTTGTCTCTCACTTCAAGTCCTAAATCAATGAAGATTAGAAGAGATAAACAGCTAGGAGACTGTGCGGGGACTGGTATAGCTTGGAAAAATTATATTCTTATTATATACTGGAACTTTATGAAGCTATTTTGTACTTACAGTGGCTTTTTTGTTTTCTGACAACACAAAGCTCCCCCTTTTTAAGGTCAGGGGGGATCTCAAGGTAAAAAGGTTAATCTAAAAGAATAATGCATCTGGTAGGTTTAGCTGAGTTTAGTTGTCTCTAACCTAGGTTTCTGGTTGCACAGGTAGGATGTGGTGCCCCTATAAGTAATCATAACCTCATGGGAACTGAACTTATCCCGGTAGACCAATCCTGCAGGCAAATTTCAGAAAACCAAGGTACTCCTGCTGGTAACATTGTGCTCAGAGGCACTTCCCACCAGTATTGGAGATGCCCAGGAGACAGGTAAAGGAATTTTCTCCTGGGACCACAGCAGCTGGATGTTGAAATTCTTGAGTCAACCTACAACTTGCAAGACAACAAGCTGTCCCTGGCAAACTGCTTCTTCCTGCAAGCAGAAAATTATTTAACTAATGAGCTTCCACCCAAGTTCCCAAATTTGCCTCCTTCCCAAATGTGTAACATTCCAAGGCACAGTAGAATTAAATCAGTAGAATTACAGGGTTTTTAATAATAAACATTATCCAAGATTAGAAAGTAAATCTCAAAGGACTCCTTTTACCACCAGAACAAGCATTCCCACAGGTTTTCTTGAGGTCTCTAGCCTGACAATGTGCTTGCCAGGTCAACAATGTCACTGAGCTCTTGGGTGGGGGGAGGGGAGAAAAAAATCCACCAAAACACAAAACCAAAGAAAACTATATGAAACTAGAAACATCATAAAAAACACAGGCAATGAGGATAAAAAGCAATCAGAATGACAAACATATTTCTGCTGAAATTCACCATTGCTGCTGAGGGACTTTGCAAACACTGCATCCAAGTTGGAATTCAAGATATGAACTCCAGGGGCCTCATGCTTTTTTCCAAACACGCGAGAAAACCATTTTAAAGCAGCTTATCTCTTGTGCACATAGAGATATTCATGTCTCATGTCTAACAGAAAATGCTTGAAGTATGAAAGATTTCTTTGTATGTCTCTAAGCAGTTTAGGTAATTGCTTCAAACAGCGTTCCCTGCTTGAGAAATGCAGTACACACCTCCCCACCCACTCCATGGCAGCCTACAAGTTTCGATTTAAAGCAATAAATGGCATCTTGTCTTACTCATCACCATTTTGCTCCCCAAAAAAGGTTATATAATATAATGTAAACAAGTGATGCAGTTATATATAAAATTACAATGAGAACTCGATCTTAAAACCCAATATAAATCCAATACGCTGAATATCGGCTTTCAGGAATTTTCTTTGCTACTCATAAATCCCTTACAAACAATCTTTCAATTCTAAAGGTTCATCTTCAGATGATATTGTAGGTCCATGTGTTGTAAAATACTACCTAACATTTATTTTAAAAATGAGAAGTATGGCAATATTTTTATCTGTTGTGTGGGGACACAGTAAAAAACATCAAATGTAAAGTTTGTTGGAACAATGAACTGTACTTACATTCAACTATAAATCTGAAAAATGGGAAGCTGTCCAAAACTTGGATTAGTGCTCAGATTGAAACCTAATTGGTCTTTAATCCTCTATCATTGCAGAAAACAGGAAAATTACAGATTGCAAATGACAGTGTTGCTAAACCCCAGGAGTGTGGAAACTTCTCAAAAAAAACCACTGAAAGGATGTGCATTATACCAGTTTTGTCATTAATTTTCCTATCCTAATGTATTTTGAAGGGTCGTCACACAATATAATCAAAGCAAAATGAGGAAAAAGTTCTAAGACAGAACATTTCTACTATAGGACACACCAGCTCCTGGTTTTGTAGATGTCCTACCATATGCAGTTAATGTGCAAATTTAGTTACTTGTAATCGATAAGGTACCAGGTTTTACATACTATAAAACCTTAAAATGGAATAGAAGTATAATTGGACAACCTGCCTGCAAAATTTACCACTCTGTAGGATACAGAATTGTGTCCATTACTGAAATGAGAGGAAAAAAACATCCTTCCAGCATCACAGGAAAACATATATCTATTTTTTTGGGGGGTAGCTCTTCTATGAAGTGAGTAAATTTAAAATCAATTTTACTAAGACCACGTGCTTGTTGCTTGCTTTTGCAAATGCTATAGAGGGTGATGTATAAATCTTTACCAAAGCTTTATTACATCTGCTACATTACTCTACCTTCAATTCCTTTTAATTTAAGCATGTTATGAGCAGTCAAAGAAGAGGCATGATTTGTTCTTGACAGTCCACCATATCGGCAGCTTATTCTCAGTTTCTACATGTACACATATGGAACATTTTATTTTACAGCTTCCTCTTTGCATTTTGTAATTAGGCTGTCCGCTTAATATTTCCTGAAACATTTCGTATTCCATCTGTCTTTAGGAATAACGCTTAATTTGAACCTTCTTTAGTTCTCTGGGATTTTACCCAATTTTAAGCATAGACATGCTTTAGTTAGTTCTGAAATGCCCTAGGGGAAAATTCATCAGATCCTGTTAGGCTGAAAGCATCTAACTGATGTAAGAGTTCTTTGACCCGTTCTTTAGTCTGTTCCTGTCCCCTGTTGTGTTTTAATAATTATATTAAAAATAATTAACCTTTTATGGGAAAACTGAAACTGTTTTCCCATAAATTAGTTAATATTCTGTATCTTCTGCTGTTTGCTCACCCTTCTCATGAATTCATTTTGCACTAGTTCAACAGTAATTTATTTTAAATCCTTCCTTAAACAGCCACAGATTTTCATATAGACAAAGTTTCTATCCTACAGGGCAATGGAATTTTTCTAAATGTTCAGGTTCAAAGATAACCACTTTACGACAAATTGCAGTAGCATTCAGTAGAACATGGAAACTTTTGCTGCCATTAAACTGTACAATGCCAAATATAACCAGTAAGATAAAATCTATAAATCCTGTGAGTTTTACAACAATACAGGCCTATATAGAAAAAAAAAAAAAACCTGACACACACCATCACAGTCTGTATACATGCCCAGAACATCTCAATTAACACCAGCAAGCCTAGGGTCATGAATATAAGTTAAAGAGATAATTCTTAACTACAGCCCATTTATTTCAAAGAAAACACTAGCAGTTATTTTCATGTTAGGACTACAGTCTTACCAACAGTGATGAATAATACTACAGGCAAAAATTAGAAGCTTTTTTTTACAAAAAATCAGCCACTAAATCGCCTATAAACAATGCAACAACCCTTTCACAGTGGCTTGTGCATGAAAACTAATTTTGTTGTTGATTAAGCAGGAATACTGCTCAATGGCTACTTTTCCATCTCTTAAAATAATGGAGTGTCAACTGCTAAAAACCTTTGCTGGATATCAGCTATTGCCTTCTGATAATCATCATGCATCTCTTTTATAGTGCCTAAGACAGATCCATAACATTACCATCATTACTCTCAGTAGCAGACCTGGCTCTCTATGTATTTATATGAAATCTCAGACTTTGCTAGGACCCTGTTTCAGCTAATATCACCTTCATTCACAGTTCCTCACTGACAAATCAATAATCTACCTTTGTCTTTACTAAAGTGACTATAGTGAATATCTCAAGTTATATACTTAAATTTACTTCCCTTAGTGCTGCAGTTTACATGTATGGCCACGTTCTCCTGTATCTGTGACCCAAGACATACCTCTTAAATGGAGGATGGAAGACAGAGTATTTCATTATTAGCATCAGATAAGAAAAAAATATGTAATTATAAAAAGTCAACTTCAACACAAAATGAATGCTTAATTTTGATGGAGAAAAAGTCTTTGGCTATAGTCATTACAAGGAGTTTTCAGGAAGCAGCCTGCACAAATGGCTATTTCTTAGGCTTTCCTTTGCAGGGATCTGGTTTTCATCCAGCAAAAATCAACACGAATCAACTGATTGCCAGATTTGAAAGGACTTCAGCTGGTGTTTTGCCTACTGAAGGCTCACGGATAATGTGTCAGAAGATACCACAGGGCATAATACTTCGGCTGAAAGAGTGATTAAACATCTTTCCTCTAGTCTCGCAAATTATGAAGGGCTCAGAGCTCTACATTTCGCTTCTGCTTAACCTCAGAGCTATAAAGTAAAATATTTAGTGATTTTAAAACACCGTTAGGACAACCTTTCTAACTATGCTTTTTAAAATTAATACAAGGGGTGGAAAGGTGAATGTTTCCTACGTGGCCAGAAAAGAAGCAGACAACAGTCACGGTGAGAGGTTACTTCCCATTCCACAATGAATTGTCCTTATCTCCCTGGTATACAATCTTACCAGAGGAATTATCAGTTCTCATACTGTACCAGTCCTAACCTACAGTTTCAAACACATCAGTGCCATGGAAAGGAGTAATGTAACAACTTCCTAGATTACACAGCAGAGCGATTAGCCCTAAAGCAGATCAATAACATCAATGGTTTGAGCTTAAGGATAAATAACCCTGATACTGGTAACAGGTTAATTGTGTTTCAAGCTGCTCTTGCCAGTGATAAAATTTTGATAAGACTGAAGATTTCAAAGGCCTTTTTGGGTTTTTTTATTATGGCTAAAGTAGAGGTCTAAGCTTAGACCATAACTCAATTAGGCTGAGAGGTATATACGAACAAGAAAATAAAACCAAGGAATTTAATCTTATGAAGCGCGATCCTACCTCCGCTACACTGACACCGCAATGTGTCACCCTGCAAGTATGAGATCAGCAGCAGGGGACTGTTCTACTTTGCCACATTGATTTAATGGAGGTTTTTCAGTTTAAACCAGAATTTCCTCAGAAGGTAATGGGTGTGCTGGCTTTGGCTGGGAAAGTCATTTTCTTCACAGTAGCTGGTATGGGGCTGTGCCCTGGGTTTGTGCTGGGAACGGTGCTGACAATTCAGGGGTGTTTTCGTTACCCCTGAGCAGCGCTCACACAGAGCCCTGGCCTTTTCTGCCCCTGCCCCAGCCCACCGGCGAGCAGGTGGGGGGGCACAGGACGCTGGGAGGGGGCACAGCCGGGACAGCTGACTCCGACTGACCAAAGGGACACCCCATTCCATATGGTGTCATGCTCAGCGTGTAAAGCTGGGGAAGGAGAAGGAAGGGGGGACATTCTGAGCGGCGGCGTTTGTCTTCCCCACAGTCACCGTTCCATGCGATGGAGCCCGGCTGTGCTGGGGATGGCTGAGCCCCTGCCCGCCCAGGGGGAGCGGCGAGTGAGTGAGTGAGTGAGTGAGTGAGTGAGTGAGTGCGTGCCGCCTTTGGCTGTGCCTGTGTGCATGGCTTTTACTTTACCTATTAAACTTTGTTTACCTCGGCCCACAAGTGTTCTCACCTTTACTCTTCCAGTTCTCTCCCTGAACCCAACACGGGCAGAGCCAGCAAGTGGCTGCGTGGGGCTGAGCTGCCGGCCAGGGCTAAGCAATGACAACGGGCGAGCAGCTGAGCTCAGTAGAGCCGATTCTGTATTTTGATGATCTTCAGTGCATGAAAGGGGATTGTTTGATATTTTCTAACTGTAAGAAAACCTGTAAATATATGGAATGTGGCTTTCCCCCCACCCCAAGCTATACTAAACTACTCGGAGGTAAAACTGTGCGTTATTGAATGATCAAACCACTAAAAAGCAATATAGGTGTAACCAATAGAGGCAATTAAATGATTCCTTTAACACAGTATATTGACATTAATCTCTCAGATTTGCTCTGCATTACCGAAAGCCTCCTAAACAAATATGCATAGAGTGTAAGTACTCAGCATTGCATAGTTAAGTAAAAAGAAAAAGTCTCATTTACACTTGAACTCCTATATATTTTCCAACAGTCTGAAATGGTTTCTGGTAGTAGTGTTTTAACAGAGAGAAGCATGTTATAAATGAGTTGTAGGGAGCAAAAATTTTATTTTGATGTTGAATATGATTTTTCTCATTTAAATTATCCTTGCATTCAAGGTGACTCAATCATGTGCTGAATCCAGGGTAGTTCAGGAGTGAAATTTAATCATAGAAAGTATCTCCTGAGAAACTAAACATGATCTTCTTGTGGTAATATGGAAGCAGTCACTTACAGAAACATCTCTCATTTCAGCCTTAATTCCCCTCAGAGTTTTCTGGTTTGCACAGAACTCTGCTTGCTCTCTGGAATTGCTCTCCCACTGTTTCCATGTCACTCTTGATGATCAGAAAATCACAGCTATATCGGTATGTGGCTGGAGTTACTTACATGCACATATTCACCCTGTCTCTATCTCTCACATACATTTTCCCATTTACTGATTAACTCTAGGAAGTAAATTTTCAGAGGCATCCCTGAATATTACATGTCCAACTTCAACTGATTTCCCGAACTATCTCCACACACCACCACAACACCCCCGCTAGACATTAACTAGCTCACAGCTGCACTTTTGAAAAAAACTTTGCCCATCAACACCAATGGTTTTGCTGAATGGCCATGTTTTCACAGTCCCATATACTCATACATGTCACCATAATATATTTATGTGCATTTGTGTATTTATTTTAGTGGACAGATGCAATCTTAACTGCGTGTGTGCGGTTAGCTTTAAAAATTTAGCAAACATGAAAATCACTTTCTTTTTCCCACATACAAATCCCTGACAAAAGATGTTTTTCAATTAATATTTGTAGATCCACTTGCCTTTTTCTCTACTTTTTTAGATTAAATGGCCTTCTAATTCAACTAAGTAGATGCTTAGGAAATTCTTTCAATATTGGTTAAGAAGCTTCATGGTAAAACTCACTGTAAAAGAAAAAAAAAAAAAAAAACAAACAAAAACCAACAGCAAGCCTCCCTATAGTGCCACATTTCCTAAATAAGAAATACAGCTAATTAAAATTCTACCCCATTTCAAAGGAAGAAAAACGCCTTGTTATGATTCCGTTTTCCTAATCTCCATGTAAACAATTATAAAATGCAAATATTTGTCCATTTATGCATAAAGCAATCACCAATTTTCTTTTCAAAGTAAATAGGTGTGGAAGTCAATTTGAGCAATAGTTCCTGGACCCGGTGAGAGCCACTATCTGACAAGACCAGCAGACAAAGTGCCAGAAGCATCAGAAATCTGGAGCTCACCTGCTGCCAAATTAAAAACAGCTTCCACAATATTCTTATTCCACAAATACTGGTCAGAGTCTTTCACCACAGAAATTTTTTATTTATTTCTAGGCTACAGCTTGTGCTTTAAGTATATAACACTGGCGTACCTTCTAGCAACCTACACATTGTACTGTTTAATGTCACTAAGACTTTGTAGATACTGGGGAGCAATATTTCAAAACAGGTGATCTGACCTTTAGAGTCTTTCTGAGGATTCCAGTTATATTTGTCTCAGACAGAAACTGTATTTTCTACTGGATTTTATTTGATAACGGAAGGTTAGGCAAATACAAACAGCCAGAGCAACAATTGCTTGCTCACATACAACGATACAAGAGCTGAACACCCCAGATGTACTGTAGGTATCTTCCTAATATTTCCACACATGCTGTCTTGTAGCTTGGCTCTTATCTAAGTTTCTACATTTAAAAAAATGTGATTGCTACTGCTTTGTACCTGTATTTCCCTACTGATGAAAAATATAGGCCAGAGTGGCACTACAATTTAAATAGACCATAAGGCAGATTGTCTCATCCTGATGCTGCATGTGATTTGCAATGGTTTTAATCACAAAGACAGCAGAAGGTCACTTCTCTTAATAAAAAACAATTTTTTTAAAAATTAAAATGTGCTACATTTAGGTCCCTCCACGGTGCCAGAGTAGTGCCTCATGGAAACGTACTCTAGGCTGTCTAAATTAATTATGCAAGTAATCCCTTTGCAGGAAGAGAGAGAAACCTTAGCATCCTTCCAGTACAAGTTCTGATCCCACCCAGCTAAGCTGGTGGGAACTCTACAACTTTCAAGCAGCAGCTTGTATTTCAGAGTCATCTGCAAATGCAGATGTAAATTAAAACTGATGAAGCCCAGCAGTAAGGGAAGGATGAAAGGACTTGCAGCAAGACTAAAAAGAAAGAACAGGACATGGATCAATAAACCCAGTACTCTAATCAGACTGAGCTATTTGTATGGAATATTTCAGAGGAATGAAACTTTATTAGTTATTAACCAACAAGTTTACCAAGCATTTTTAAGCCATTATTTGTCCAGGTAGGAAGCATTTAAAAAAAATACCTAGTTACATTTTCTGCTGAAACTGGTCATGAGTAGAAGTCTTCACTTTTTAAGGCATAGTGCACCGAAACTTACCTCTGGATCTTGCGGACCACCTAGTGACCAAGTTTGCAACTCTGTTGCTGGTCACAAACAAGTTAGTGCTTTCCCACTTACAAACAACTCAGAAAACTTTAATACACTTGCTGTGCCGAGATTGACCGTGGAAGAATTTCATCTCAAAAAGCCTCCTACCACATCTTACTCATTCACTTAAAATAGATACTTGAATTTTCACTTAAAAAAATATATATATATGTATATATACACACACACACCCCAATCACAGTTTTACTCCACATATTTTATACAATTTCTTTCCAAGAACAAATAATTCTTTAAGGGATTAAAAAAAAAAAAAAAAAAAAAAAGTTGTGTTGGTTAACTAGAAACAGGACAAAACAATGCTGCAAAAAAGTAAAAACTAGGGAAAATTACCAAGGAGTAGGACTTTTATAAGCCTATTTATGAAAGCTTTTCAGTAATATACAAGGAACTTAAAAGTCAAATATAGGCTG
Organism: Falco punctatus; assembly: GCF_963210335.1. Taxonomy (NCBI): domain Eukaryota; kingdom Metazoa; phylum Chordata; class Aves; order Falconiformes; family Falconidae; genus Falco; species Falco punctatus. The sequence goes on along the minus strand of NC_137588.1, from coordinate 12,083,802 downwards.
AACATCAAGAAATGTTCCTGGCAGTGAACATGCAGACTAAACAGCAAGAATTACTCTTGATAGCAATGTTCTGCAGTTGGTGAATCAATCTTCCAAAGGAAGGACTTGGTTACCTCTTCAGCTGGAGCCCTGAGAACTACATGAAGCAAGATGGGACATACAAAATTTTCAGAACCTTGGGCTTTGCATTAACTGTCCAGACACGAATTGGCAGGAGATATTCTAGATGACATAAGAAAACCTCTTTGTTTCTCACTTTGCTAGTTTCAGGTCAGGCACACCTGAAATTACCAGCTTATGTAGTTGTCTAGGTGATTTTTTTTTTCCTTAACATTCATTTCTATTATGGAAGAAGTTTTATTTCCAATTACTGTACAATCCATATAAAGACTGTATAAAAGGCATTTGTAAAAGTAAAAAATGGGAATTTTTAACAAAGCCATGAGTAAAGCAGGATGCATTTTTCTATAATTAAAATTTCTGCCCTCATCACCTGAGTCACTACCTTTGTACAAATCTCATCAGAATCATCATCTTGTTTGCACCTAGCTGTGAGACAGAAAGGATCTGCGATAAAAGCAGCATTAAAAGCATCCTTTAAAAGAAATCCCACTGTTCCTTTCGTTTTTTTCTATTGTACCTCAGGTATTATTATAATGGTTTCTAGTAATGCCTAACAGATGTAGAATCAAAACCTCAGATTTAAAAAAAAAAAAAACAACAAAACCAAACACACATGTAAACCTTAAAAGTATTATTAAAAAAAAAAAAAATAAAGCTTGAGGCTCCTGGCTACCATTGCCAAAAGATTTATTGGTATAGGAAGGAGCGGGTGAGTGGAGCAGGCAGCCCGGCTGCATGGAGAACAGCAAGGTGGGCAGATCTACTGCCCCTCAAGTATCTGTCCCAGCTGTATGGCAAAATAGTCATGTAGTGAGTAAATGAAGCGATGAAATTATGAGAACAGGGAGGAAGATCCCTAAGGATGCTAATTTTTATGGACTTTGTAAGGCATTTTATTTTGTACTTTATGTGGGAACATGTTTAATGCAGTACATACGACACGAGCTAGCACCTACACCAGCATATCTCCGAGCTCACTCCCAGTAGCAAAATGAGCCTAGTATGCATTTACACCAGTGTAAGTCTTCTCATTATAACAGTTTGTTTGCACTTTCTCCCCCCCCACCCCACCCCTTCTCATTCATTTAAAGCAGCAACAAAAACAAGTGCCTAATACAGCCATTACCTCTTCGTTATTGGCTTTGGGGATGTTCAACCTGCAGTTATTATTGTAGGAGTAACCGTGGGTGAAAATCTTTCTCAATGCCTTTGTCTTGGCTCAGTGCAGCATATAAATCAAAAATTGTTATGTACAGCTTGCATGTTGTTTACTCTCCAGCATTATTCTAGCTGCATTTTTACAAGCTTAAGCTCAAAACAGACGATCAGAGGATTTTAGATGCTTCAAGCCCCATCATTTTCACTAAATTGAACTAAATGTCTTTATGGACCTGTGAACTGAAAACTGTTCTAGGTCTCATCTGTACCAATGATGTAGTGATAGCAAGAAGAATATCTTATCCTACAACATACATCATTGCAGCAATTGTAATACAGTTGGGGATGAACTAGTTTCAAACTGCTGAGGTGTCTGATTTTTGCCAGGATGCCGTGAGGAAGAAAATGCAGAACAGTAATTTCTCCCAGAAGAATCTGGGATGTTTCCTATTTAGAGAGCTGCAGAGTATCTTTCAGGATAGAGCACAGACTGTTAGAAACTAGTAGCTAGAGAAGCCTTTTTGGTTAGAAAAGCCACTGTTCTTCAGGGATGAAAACTTAGCATTGAGTTTTGATTCCATGTTTGCACAGCCTCTTCACCCTGTCGCTGCGTTAATCTAAATCAGTGCTGGGAAGACGATTGTTTACTGCGTTCTCTGCTAACTGTCATTTTACTCAAGACTTTCTACATATGTCCTGTAGACAGTCTCATTGACAATAACCATTCGCTTCTACAGCACATCATCTGTGTGCAATCAGAGCTCACAATCTTCCAGGAGGGTTTTGCTTTCCACATTGTGAAATATATAGAAACTAAATGCTATCAGAATATTCTGGGATATTCTGCAACTCCTCCATCTCACTTCCAGTGCAACACCATTGCATTATGCATATGCAAATAATAAGTGGAAAATCTAAGTTCTTTAGATTAGACTGTCTATTTTTTACCAGTCTTCCTATTATTAAGCAGCTTACTTCCGATGATGTTTTTCTCTTTACACTATTTAAGTGTCTACGGTTTCAAGTTCTGCCTGATATAGCTGCGTAACATACTTACAGTACATGAGAGATAGAATCTCTACTGAAAAATTATTTTAAGTGATCAGAAATGAGGATTTGTGAATTATACCCATACTTCAACTAGCTTTAATAAGTTCAGCCACTTTTTTTTTTTTTTTTTTCCAAAAAAAGGGGCATAGAAACACTTTTAGATCAATTTTTCCTAAAGATTGCACAGCACTGAAACACTGAAATGAAATATGCTGGGAGAAAAAAAAAAAAAAGTGTGGCATTTTCTGGTTCACCTGTTATGTATTTCCAATTTTCTGTCCAACATATGTGGAGAATTAGTACTCACTTGCACACAGAAATCATTCCAGTTCAGATAAGTGATGGAAAATCTGGAGGAAGTGTAGCTCCTACTCAGAACCTGGGGCGGGGGGGGGGGGGGGGGGGAGGGAAGGGTAAACAAGAGCAAAGAGTTAATTTGTTATTCACTTGGAATTCCAACCAGTTCACAATTTTGCCTCAGTTCTTCAGCAATATGGAATAGTTTCTTCCTGCTGATTTTCTGAAGGTTTTTGACTTTCTGACTTCTTCCATCAGCAGGCAACTGTCTGTCCAGCTACAGCTTTCTTAACATTATTAAGCTTAATTAAGCTGCCTAGTCTCCAAGTTGCTCTTAAATTTATTCCTACCATAAACACAATGGAGTGTTCTGGTTCCTACTGTCTCTTACCAATTCTCTCTGGCTTCCTCTTTCATACTTTGCATTATCTTAATGATTTCTTCCTTTGTTTTATTACACATTTCCCTATTGCATCCCTGAGCTGTCATGCTACAGCCTCAGCACTCCCACATCCAAGAAGTTCAAATCCAACTTTCCAGGCAATTACCCTCTAGCTTGGTGAGATGCTGTTTTCCTGAACTGTATTACAATGACTGCCAGCAATCAGTCACTCTGAACATAAATATAAAGTAGCATTTCTGCTTTCAGCTTTTTACATTTACTTCTTGAAAGAATCTATAGACAAAAATAATTAGCGGCAGAGAGCTGAAGACCTGGCAGGGAATCGTGATAGCCCTGCAAGGAGAGCAATCTATACTTTAGTGATAGTCAATAGCTACCTGAATAATTATTTTCAGTCAAATTGCAATCACACAGTGTGCATGATTTACCTAGGGCATGATTTTATAGCAAAAATTATGAATACAGCACACAGGGTTAGCAAAGGATCGCTTTAAACAGCTTGCAAGCCCTCCAGTGACACCTGCCACCTTACACACTGCACAGGCGTCCAGTAAGCTGTTAAAAGGGCCATGTAAATACACCTGTGTAGGTACATGTCCTCATTGACAGATTATTTAGCAAATAAGTATAGGCTGATGCCAGTGCTGTACATACATGCTGCTTTTACTCTACATTGTTTCAGAAATCACATGTGAAGAAAGATTAAGGTATCCTGGTAAACACTTTGTAGCAGAAAAGAAAACCCAGAGCTAGCTGGGTTAGGCAGTTGCTAAACAAGACTGGTTTTTTGAAAGAAATGAAAGCCACAAAACAGGTGACATTTGAGTTAAAAAAAAAATAATAACCCACACACACTTTACTGTATGTTTTTTAAATTACGAACAGCCAAAATTACCAAATGTTTAAGCTCCACTGAAAACTTAAATCAGACTACTAGAGGCTGTAAAGTACCCCGGCTTTTAAGTGAACATGAATGCTAGGCGGAGATGTGTGGCAGGTGGGCAGGACCAGTCATACAGCGCTGTGCAGAAACAGGAAAATCGCAGAGCCTACTCTTCATACTTAGGAGACCATCACTAGGGATGCTTACTCTTGCTTTATAACAAGGAGTCAGAAAATAGTACATTCCAGCAAACTTCATGAGCTCATTCTGCTTCAAATATTTCCAATTATTTAATTTCTATCCTTAATTTTTAAATAGTGCCATAATGTGTACCCACAGAAACATCAGCTCCCTGTGGTTTCATTATGCAGCAAAAGCTCTTTGTTACAAAGGAGTAAAGGTGGGAGTAAGTAGAAGCATGCAACTAATATCTCAGGATAGCTAATTAAAAACCAGCAAGATTTTTTTTTTTTTTTTTCCCCTCATAAATTGCTGGTGTTCCCTGCATGTTGCAAAACATGCTGCTGCTAATGAGTTTTACAGGATAAGGTAGAATTGGAGGCAGCTGGCAATAGCACGTGGCTACTATCACACTGTCTTTAAAGGTGAACTTCCCTTCCTAGAGCCCTCTAAACTATGTTTAACAAATCTTAACAGAAAAAGAGATCAGCATTTTCCAATTGGAACTGCTTGCCTTGCTCTGCAACTGGCAGGATTGCCAGAGAGAGATCAGAGCAAGAGAAATAATTTATGATAATTCTACCTTCCACACTGCTTCATTTCTTAAACTGGCTTTTCACAAAAAATATCCTCCACAAATGCTGCCAAGGGAGATCTCACTACAGGCATAAGGACAAAGCAGATCCAGGAGAGAGCACAAATGGTTATTGTGCAGCCCTCTACCTTTTACTTGTCCTTTTTTTTTTTTTCCCCAGAAAATATTATTACATTTTTTTCCCCTTTGTCATTTCCTTGGCAGCTTACATCAGCTCACATTACTTTCGTAACCTTTTCTTTCCTTCTACATGCTACATTTTGGGCATTGCCATTGGTTTTACACCGCACTATACCTTCGCCAATGGGGAAATACAGAAATAAAGAATCCAAATAAACATCCAAAAGTTCAAGTGTCCAAATGTCCTGGGAGCTGTGGTCTAGAAACAGAGCTGGAGGTTCCTCTAAAAGAAGCTGCAAAGTAAGCTCATGAAATAGCTTGTGTCTTCACAAATGCAAAAAGAAGGTAGGGGAAGAAAACGGCCACAGCTGCCACTTGTCCCAACACCTCTAATATCACAGGCAACAGCTGGGACCTATTACTGCGATTTCATGCTCCAAGTTTTTTCATCTGATGCTAAACAGCATACCTTTTATGAAACTCCAAGCTGGAAAAAGTGCTCAAAGAAAGTTTAAAAACTTAAATAAATTTAGTGCAATTCAGCTCATTTAGTACTCTTAAAGGCATAGAAATAGACAGAAAAAAAACCCCAAAAGTTAGAACTGTCAGACCTTGTGGCAAGTAGTTGGTGTGAAGAAAAGGTGGAAGTCATCTGGCACCAGGCACTGGACAACCCAACCTTCTGTCAGCCCACTAGCTTGGATTGTGTTTACAGTGTTGCCCCAAAAGAAATAAGTAAATATTAGAGGCAGCCAACAATCCAGCTGTTCTGTTGCTCAAGCACAGAGTTCAGAGGAGTGCACCTGTTTAACAAGGGGTATAGAGCAAACAAGACCCAGTAGAAGAGAAGAGACTTTTTACATGTTGAAATTATCTACTAGAAGATGTAGGTAGAGTTTGACTTCAACTTTTGAAGGGGACACTAGCTGAGGCAGCAAGGAAATCTATTTTTACAGATTCCCCAGCTGACACTGATCAAGTGGTGGGTGGAAGGAGACAGGACAAGACCACATGTTTTTCTGCCCTTCCCTCCTTTCATCCCACAGAGGGATCTGAGACCTTTTCCTATTCTTTTCCTTTGCACAAGGAAAGCCAGACTCCAAAGGGAAGCTGAAAGCACACCGCTGCTCTCCCCTGACCCCAGTTATCCCATCCCTGCTGTAAATAAAGCTCATATTCATCCAACTAAATATCCCAGCCTCAAAGTTTTCCCTTCAATAAAAGGATGATATCCATAGTAAAGATTCTAATTTAATTTATTATTTAATTATTATATTTGTTATTAATTTATTTTTGTTTGTTTATTCATTATTAATTATTTATGTTTATTAATAATCTAATTAAATTTATGTTAATACTAAGGCTTTGTGTTAATAAGACAAATGAAAGCATCAGTAGTTTCACCACAATAAAACGGCGGCTATGTAACAAAATAGACTCAGAAAGGTTGCTTGTAAGATAAAAAGTTAAAACATTTATGAAATAAGGAAAATTATGTAACACAGCAGACAGCTGTCTGAAGTGGATACTACATGTTGCATCTGAGGTGGCTTTACCCTGGTCTCAAAGCCATGCCTCCCCTTAGGCTTAAGGTTACAGGCAACTGAGCCACATAATCTATTTTCCACTGCCCCTTCAATTGATTCAGTTAGCTCCCGCTCTCTGGAACACTTCATAAAGAGTTGCGGGGAAAAAAAAAAAAAATTAATCAGTCTGGAGAACACAATCCTTATTTAACAACTTGACATCTTCTCAGAAATGTGGGAGGCTGAAAAGACAGACAGACCCAGACTAGATAGGAACATTGCCCGGTTAAACTAACCTTTTCCTGCTTCACTATAAATACTATAGCCTCTATCATGTATTTCAAAGTCTTTTCATGCAAAGTTTTGAAAATATGAATCAAACAGGTAAATGAAGAAAGATAAAAATTTAGGCAGAAGCCAAATTTCAGACAAAGAGAGCCCCAAGAAAATTAAAATTACCGGTATGGCATAAAAACCTTATCTTGAACTTTTGATCCTTAAGTTCAGAGTCTCATGATTTCTTGACACAATGCAATGACATCCTTGGCTCTAGTGTCACCAGGAAGACTTCTATAGCAGCCAATATAAAGTCTTCAGCATCTTTATTCTGGCAGCAGACAGCCCTGTCACTGCCGCACCCTGCATTTCCATAATTTGTGAATAACAACCAGAGATTGTATTTACCTCAGTATTTTCTTCCTCCATTGTTTGTCTACCCACCCTTACATCTTCCCGCGGCTTCTGCTGCTACATGTTAGACATGGCTAATAGGGAAAGCAAAACATTTTCTTCATAGCCTATATAAATGTAAACAAATATAGCAGCTGAAAGTATGGTTGGGTTTCTGTTTCACACTGACTCATGCTGTTATATCATGCACAGAGTTGATCACCATGGCCATTTCCAAACTTTTGTGAATATTTAAGCATAGGCAGAAAAGTTCAAAACAAAATACTTCTGTAATAACCTTTTGCTTCTTTTTCAAGTCATGAACCATTATGAATTCCATCACAATTTTCTTACAGTCATTCATTAGTCACAATTCTTTTCAGATTAATTTTAACAAAGAGTTGATATTATTATTAATGCATTTTAATTACAGCCACAATGTGGAGTTCAGAATTGTGGGACAAGGTCATATTGCACTAGATGCCAAAAAATAGAGAACAGAAAGATGGTTGTGGCCCCCGTAAATTGGCAAGTATCACAAATTATTCATCAGAAGTGTTACTGGAGAACATCACACATTCAGATGTGATTTAGTGTAATTGGAACTGGAGGTCACAATTCAGTTCCCTCTCTGAAGAAACAGGGGTGTATTTTCTGCACAGACCTGACGTAATTATTCTGTAAATTTAGTCTAAAACTCCCATTCAACAAAAGGGAAAATAGTTTTCTAGAATCACTACCAAAAGCCAATACAATAGGTATATAAACATAGTTAAAACCCATTTTTTTAAAAAAACTCTTAACTAGTTATGCAATACTAAATAAGGTACGGTGACATTGTAATTCAGCAAAATCACAGCTTTGATAAAGGAAAGCATTTTGATTATGACCTTATAAATGTCATTTTTATTTAAGAAAAGATGTAAGAACTTTAATTCGTACACATTACAAGCATTAACAGATACAAACTTTCTAATAAAAGTTTTTCCTTCTGTTACTGAACACCTGGATTCTGCCTCCCATACAATCCAAATTTAAGGCAAATAACATTACCATACTTTCAATATTTGCTGTTAAAGTAAATGTAGAAAACCCAAAGTGTCTGCACTTGCTCTAAAAGATGATATTGTAACCTTTATAAAAGAACTACAAAAGTAAAGAAAGGAAATCGTGTTTCAGCCATCATATGCTTCTGCATTATTAAATGCATAATCAGTTTCCAAGTCTTCCTGAAAGAAAAATCCAAGTGCTAAATTCAATCTCATTCTGCCTTTCAGCCTGAATCCTTGCATTTACTGCATCCAAGTACAGAAGACATCTTCAAGTCAAAATTCTATCCCCAACAAGCCAGCACATTGCCTGAGAGCTGATGTACGTCCTTTTATAAATCTTTAAAGCTCCCCATGAGCTGCTCTCAGAGGTTACTCTGCAGCACCGGAGCCAACAGAAGACCAAACTTTCTACCCCACCACAGACCGCCCATGCTTCCTGCCTCCCACTTTATGGTTCTGTAACAGTTCAAGCCACATCCACAAAAAGAGGATCCCTTTTCTCCCCTAAGCTCATCCAGTAGGTAGAAGTGCCAAGTCAGATATGTGATTGCATCAAGAAATCCTATGTCTAAATGCATTTTTAAGATTTGCATTGATCCAGATATATGTGTCATGTATAGAGGCTATAAATATACACATATATAAATATATCAAAAAAACCCACCCAGATATTAAACAAATACCCAGTTTCTCAGTGGGCAGAGTTTGCAAATAGCCACATACACACCAAAAGTACCAGCAGTGTTTTACCCAAGATGAATCATGGATATAAATAAGACAAGGACTGGAGGGAGATGTAATATTTTCAGCTGCTATTTTTGGAAAGAAACAGATCATCTTTTGGACGCTAAAACTTTTTTTGATCTCAGCAAGAAACAGAAACCTTTAAAGCTAAAACAGATGGAGAACAATTGCTCAGAGTTTAAAGTTGATTATACTAATCAATAAAAGTCTAAAAAGAGATTGCTTTCCCCTACTGATACTGTTGCATTGGCATGGAAGCCAGCAATGTGTAATGTCCCAGGCTGCTCCTAGCTACAAAGTCCCAAGGTCCCAGGTCCCACGAGAACAATTTGAGGGCAGGAGCATTCCAACTACATCCTTTTCAACAAATGGCACTGCAAACCAGCACAGACACAGCTCCACACCATGTTTCTCTAATCAATCTTCATTTCAGGTCTAAAACTCGTTTGTGCCATAATCCACATTAATGTGCAGGGGTTCAGGTCCAGAAAATGGTAATTGTAAAGGCTGTATTTGTCTTACGGGAAAACAAGCAGAGAAGTTCTTTAAATAATAACATTTGATGGATTTTAGATAAAGTTTGATTGCGGTAAAGAAGTTTACCTCTATCAGAAGTTTGCTAACTGCCTCTCTGTTGTCTACATTACCTCTTGACAAGATAATTGTTGGCAAGACACAAGCAAGCAGAAAACAAGGCATCAGACAGACAATGTATTCCTTACCAAATTAAATCAATGTCTCTTTTCAGCTTGATTTGTCTAGAGGAAAACAACAACAGGAAATTAAGGAGGATATGGCTCATTTTGGCCAGAATGTTTGGATACATTTTTAATTATCTGGGGGGATGGGGGGTAGTTCATATACTCCATATTCCCCAGTATCAACTGTTCTTGAGCATTTTTATACTTGTTTTGATTATTATAGTCCAGATATTAGTACTACTAATAAATGTTGATACAGTTCAGATCCATTCTGAACTGACTACAAAATTACTTGAACAAATGCAAAGTCATTAAGAGACACAATCTGTTTCTTTCCCCAGGAAGTGAAAAATTATTTTCCTATCTCTTAGTTAATATAATCTATTCTCTTGCTCTTCTGAAAATTGAAGTTTCAGCTCCGGGTTATTTATTAACAACAGAAACAAATTTTTAAAGGGTAATTTTCCCTACAGGAAAATCAAATCCTCAACAATTTGAAGCACCTACTGCTATAAAACTTCCAATTTTTTTCAAAAAATCTTTGCGCAAAACTCAGGGGGTTTTGCATATTTCGTAGACCATAATTAAGTAATTGCAAATTTAATCTCTTACATTTCTGAAACATGGAGGATCATTTTCTTTAATTCCAAATTCTGCATTTGGATGCTTAAATTAACATATAAAAGAATTTTTCTGAAGGAAAACGTATCACTAAACTGTGCACAAAGCTCAGATATAGCAGCCTAATGTGCTCCAATGTTTGACAGAGGTGCATATCAAAGGAACTCATCCCATCTAAAGAAAACAGCCAGTTCCCACAGATTGTAATCAATATTTGGATAGTCTCACAACTTATATATTTACCAAATTAAATGTGTAGTTAACGATGGATGAAAGTGTAGCTGATCTTAATTGCCTGCCAACTGCTTCTGCTACTCTTACAGTTAAGAACATTTAGTGTTCAAGAACGACTGTGGATCTCAGATGAGAAGGTAATTCCAGAAAGAGACAGGGAGTTGGGCAGGTGTTTGGGGGTTTTCCTCTCCTTTTTTTCTCCCCCCACCCCTCTTCCTTTAAGTTTATAGAAACTCTAGAGTAATATCTTCCATATCACTTTAGAGACTGTTCGTAGTTTTAAGGGGTTACACGACATTTAGAGGAAATGGGTCTCTTTCTGTCCATTAATTAAAACATTTATTTATTCAGGATAATTTTGATCAAGACTTGGCAACAAGCATTTAAACAACGTGCGTCTGACCGCTCATTGTTTGACATGCAAAGCTGAGCATATGATTCAAAACTGCCGTGTTCAACTAATATATTTGCAACTGCTCTAAAATTTAATGTGAATATCTAGGTTAACCTGAACATTTTTCTGTAATCAAGTTACTTCCTTCAACTGGGAGTTAAGTACTCAGCAATTTGAGTGTGTGAGCGATCATGAGAGTAACACGGAATTGTTTTGGGAGCTTGACTGGATGAGCTTTTGTCACCCTGTGCAGGACTGGTCATTTTGGGAA